>NC_136058.1:100139415-100739415 GCF_964261635.1 Lissotriton helveticus | reverse complement strand
TGAGGACACAACTCAAGAACAGGGAATGGGCTCAGACAATGTTGGACAGTGCAGCAGAAGTCACCATAGCTCGCAAGAACTTGAAGGATCATCTGGAGACAGTGGACTTGAATGAATTCATTCAAGTTGAAACTGCAGATGCCAGGGTTAGTTGTCCACATAAGTTATATGAAATAACACTCCGAATGGAGGGGGACATACCAAGAAAGATAAGAGCACTCTTTTGGGAGCGTCTCTCTAAGGGTTATGACATTCTTCTTGCTGAACAAGACAGGCCTCCACAATTTGTCAAGGAGTGCCCACATGGCGAAGACATCATTGTGCCAGCCTTCTCCAACCACATTCTAATTCATTTAAAATATACCTATGCCAGGAAATGGACAGTATCCCAGGCTCCTGCATTATATAAAAATCATGCAGGATGGGATGAGGATTCTCCTCACCATAAAATCCAGTTGAAAAATCAATCAACTGCACAAAGGCAGTACCCAGTTAAGCAAGAAGTTAAAAAACAGGTCAGGGAGATATTAGATCAACTTGAATACCAAGGGGTGATTGAAACATGCACCTCATCAATGAACAATCCTTTGTTTCCTGTCTCCAAACCAGACAATACATATCGTCTAGTATTGCATTACCGACATCTAAACTCTTGTTGCAAAACATTTGCAGTACAAAATGCACACAGTGCAGCATTAATGAATAACATTGTGCGTAAAAAGTATAAAACCACATTAGATATTTCTAACGGTTTCTTCTGTCAAAACATAGTAAGAAAGTAGTTATTTGACCGCTTTCTCAATTATGGGGACACAGCGTCACTTCTGTCGTCTCCCTCAGGGATTCAAGAATAGTCCTGGGTTATTTTCAGCAAGAGTAACAAAGTTACTACAAACCTATGATGATGAAGCATTAATATATGTCGATTACATCTATCTAACAGACGATGACTTGGACAGGCACTTGAATAGGGTGAATACAATTATATTGAGATTTGCCTCTGAAGGGTATACATTCAATTTTAAGAAATCACGACTTGCACACCTCAACGTCCTCTTTCTAGGATATGAGCTTTCAAGTGAAGGCAAAGCTTTGCAGCAAACTTTCTAGAGAAATGTGCGCTGCTCCAACCTCCAAAAACACTGAAAAACTTACAGTCGATTTTAGGTTTCCTGAATTTCGGAAGAACATACATTCTAAATTACACAGAAAGGATTAAGCCTCTCTACGAATTAATCAAACCTGATTTCAAAACAGTTAGTTGGGCACAGAAACACACAGAAATTTTGCGTTCATTGCAAACAGACATGTAAGCAACAAAACATTTGCAAACACGCGTAAACATATGCAACTTAGTGATCCGAATCATTCCAGGACAATGCGGATTCACATACTTAACTCTTAATGAAGGTGAAAAAGTACCAATAGGATATAAATCACATTTGTACACACAAGCAGAAATTAAGTTTACTTCATCAGAAAAAATTCTGACAGCGGTTCAAACTGTAGTACCAAAAGAGAGAGCCCTCGCACAGGGTAAGCGCATTATGGTCGTTACACCTTTACCTGCCTTAGAGGCAGATACAAAAGCGAGCATTCCAAATGCTAAAGCTTTACATCAGAGATGGATACAATGGGTTAATTATCTTGCTGCAACAGACGTTGAATACGTTTTTGACCCATATTTGAAAACACAAGCATTTCTAGAATATGAACAAGAATGTCCTCTGCCTACTGAAATTCTGCCTCTAGAGCAGTATGAATGTATAATTTATACTGATGGATCAGCTCAACCCGCTACGGAGGTAAACAAGCCTATAGTGCGGCATCCGCGATCGTTAAAGTTCATTGGCGCAATGGAAAATTCCGACCGATGGTCACTAAAACACAATCTCTAGGAGATTGTACAGCCCAGCGAGCTGAACAACTAGCATTGCAGCTGGCGATTGAGAATACGGACCGCAAATTCCCCACACTCATAGTGTGCGATTCGTATTATTGTGTTCAATCTTATAATGAATACCTGCAAAACTGGATTCTAAATGGTTACAAAGATGAAAAAGGTGGCACAATCAAGTATAAATTGCTTTGGGAACAAGTAGTTCAGTTACAACAAGGACTACAAAACACTCATGTGATACATACGCTGAGTCATCAACATGATGGCGAGCACATTACAGGGAATTCATTGGCTGATGAAGCCGCGAAGGCAGCTGTGCAAACGGTTTCCGTAGCTGCAATCACTCGTTCAAAAACAAAAATAAACAGCGAAATAATACAAGCTGACAGTGCTCCAAGCAAAGACAATGGTAAGACATTACCAAAAGGCTTTCCACTCAAATACTTGTGTATAACTGATGCGAACAATGTTCCATTGCTCGAATCCCTGTAGTGGGGGATGGAGTAATTCCAAACATGGAACATAGATTAGGACTAATCCTAGCAGCACATGAAGGGCTTGCCTCTGCTCATGCACGTGTTTCTGCCACAGTGTCATTATTAAAACAGAGATACTGGTGGCAGCGCATGAGGAAACAGACAAGAAATTATGTTTTGGAATGTGGAATCTGTCAAAAGATGAAAGTCTCTACAGTGAAACGTCCTGCGCAGATGCCCCTGTTAATTTCAGATAAACCATTAGCTTGTGTTTACCTGGACCACTGCGGTCCCTTACAGAGGGATGGTTACTATAAATATATCATGGTCGAAGTGGATTTGTGTTCAAGATTCATTTGGATGTGGGCTCAGCGCTCGGCTGACGCTCGAACTGTTATAAAAGATTTGCGAGTCTTTATCGGCACATACACAGTTGGCAAGCTACATTCTGACCAGGGTCCTGCCTTTAGCTCATGTGCTTACAAGGAGGCCATGGCCAAATTGGGCGCTGCATTGCGGTACTCTAGTCCATTCCATCCTGATGGAAATTCGGTAGTAGAGAGAAAGAACCGGGACATAAAGCAATCTGTAACAGCTAGGGTATTAGGCTCGGGTGACGGGTGGGTCAAACATCTAATAAGTGTCCAACGTAGTCTATACAATCTGCCAAGAAGTTCTTTAGGGGGTATCACTCCATATGAAGTCCGTTTGGGACCAGAATTATAATGTTGGACCTCGATTGTCAGAATTCAGTCGTAGAGAAAAAACCCTTTGATATCAAAGACCGTTTGGCTGTTTTACAGGACTCAAATGAAAAAAGAATGAAACAAAGTAATGTGTTCCTGAAGCCAAGCACCACTAAAGAAAAACCGACCGTCCCAGCGAGACCTGTCTGGATTCCTAAGCCTGGGGATCTAGTCAGAGAAAAGATCGCGGGCAAGAAGGAATTTGGGCCTTCTTACAGACAACCAGTACCTGTCCTTGCAATCCACGGATCAAGAACAGTATTATTGCCGCCCCTTGCTGGTAAAAAGAACAGGTTTCTGTCAATCAACCTGGTCAAACCACATCATGTGGCCGATCGTAAGCAGTAGGCCAAGTGGACTCCGCCAATGTAGCAGACGCCCTAATCTGGCTTCTATCCAAGAGGTTCAAACTGAGAGACTCATGAACTTTGAGGAATCTGCAGTGCGAAAAGAAGGACTATGCAACAAAGCTATGGAACTTGTACCTCTTGAGACCCAAATAACAGTTAACCAAGAAACACCTGTCTACAATGAAGTAACAAGTGATCAAGTGGTTCCAGCGATTTCAAGAATCCTGATGCAATCCCAACAATTGACAGAACTGCCTCTTGCTATTTCATTAACTTTGATACGTTTTCCGAGGATCCCAGCTTGACTGAAACAACGCCAGTAAAAAGAACTTTCAAAGAACAAGCAACAGACCTTTTCAACACCTGGAAAAGACTTATCTGGTTTCACCAAGGATTGTACTTTGGATTGTGTTGGGTGTGCTTTTCCTTCTACTTTGGTAGACTCTGGTAATAACTTTGGGAATGCTGATAAATGGAAGATATGTTAAAAAGGACACAGCAAGTAAGAACATCAACTTACTACTCGAGCCACACAAATCATCTCATCGTGAACAAAGAGTCTTGTCATCAGTTAACATTACAGCCATTCCTATACCTGATGGTATAGCTTGGGACAGAACTGACTATGACATTTTTGGCCTGGCAGAGCTGTTGGAAGATTCCACACCAGTTCAAGATTTCTTTTAAGTACCTTTTCTGATGATTGGGACTTCAAGACTGTTAATAATATGATGTCAGACTTAGAAATGTCTAAAAAATTTACAAAGCATGAAAACATTTAGAAGGTTCATCAGATTATGAACAAATGTATTGTTATAATCACTACGGTCATCATTTCTTGCACAAATCTGCAAACCCTAGAAATGTACTGATGGGAACATTGTCCTACACCACCGTGGCTCAAAAACATTTTTGGGAAAATTTCCATACTTTTCAGGTTTTAATATTTCAAATCGAGAATCATTTTACTTTAAAAATGTTAATAAGACAGGAATGAAAAGTATGTTGACAAATACCAAGCAAATTTATTCTTCAGCCTTTTATGTTCAGCTGTCTTCTCTAGGTTTCGACTTTTGGAAAGACAACATTGAGACAAAAACTGTCTGGGACACAAAAGACTGGCAAGTGAAGGGATTAGAAGCTTTATTTAGAGCCTGTATCATCCCTGAGCAAATTATGTTTTTGAATGACTCTACCCAACAAACATCTTGTCTTGGGTTAGCCAAGATTAAAGACCTAAACAAACCGTCCATACCTACACCTACACCTGATAACAGTAACACTTCAGAGGGGGAGGTCGACGTACAAACTATCATTTTGCATCACAACAGAACAGATTGGAAAAAATGGTTAATCTGGCCCACAGACACAAACAACTGTCAAGATAGATTCCTGAATAAGACACAAGGGTTCACATTCACTAGGAAAGATCCAAGATATGTTCAGAGCCAGCATCCAGGAATAGTAACAACATACAGTGTAGGGAAACTGTGCCTTGAATGGCTACATAGATCTACACTCAAGGATGTAAAACAACACTTATCTTATCTTAAAGATGGAGCTGATCTAAAGGACTTCCTGCAAGGACCTACCAATCCGCGTCAAAAACATTTTAAATATGCTGGTATCTATGCTGCTTATAATGAAGCATGGAAGATTACACAAGCAGAGACTGCAGAACGCATACGAGAAATTGATCATATTAATTTAGAGAAAACTCTCTCTGTAGTTGACAATGGGTTAACGACTCTGTCGTCCAGGATATATTCTTTGGACAGCATAGTATCCTCTGCCATAGACATAATGGAACAGGACTTGGTCATGTTGCAACATGGTCAGTCGCAATTACGTTCTATCATGCTATTCGTCTGGACGTTACAAAACCTTCATTCAGGTTATGTGCCTTGGCGTATAATCAATACTACGTCACTGTTTTCAGAATTCAATCTCACTGATAAACATGTCAAACTGGCACAGAGGGGAGCAGACAATACGGTGCTGAGCATTGAAAAACTGGAAAGATTGTCATTTACAGTAGCTGAAAAGCCAGCCACTGAATGGTTGGGTAAAGAATACATCAAGACATCCTGGGAATTACTGTACACACACAGATGTTGGAGTGGGGGCAGAGAGGTGTTTCCTAGTAGTAAAAATTGTGAAAACGCACTAAGCGGTTCTCTCCTTTGTCAGGGTATTAATTTACACAGGGCCTGCGATGGTTCCCCTACCAACTTATCCTGCCACCTGCAAGGTTCTCCGGCTGCAGTGATTGATCCACTTTTTGGACAACTTTCAAATGGAAGTTATATTATGTTGAACGATCACAACTGCTGTGGCATGTTGCCAGGTTTACCCTATCTCGTAACTGTGTCAGCCTGGGTCACTTGCAGTATGCAAGTATTGTTTCCAAAAACCCAGAAAGACCGGGAGTCGCCGGCATGGCCTTCACTGAACATCTCTTCTATACAAATTGATACTTTAAGCAGAATGAAAGCCATTCTTTTACAGAAAACTGTGCCACTGACCTCGGCCAAAGAGACCTATGATCTGCAAGTCGCAAGGACTTCTGCAGAGATACATGCCCTCTTAACTACAAATGGCCCTATACATGTCTCAGAAATGTTAAATCTATCTTAAACATGTCTGATACGAGTGGTATTGTACGTGTATTTAAGACAGTTTTTTCGGGACAGTTAGCACCCTTTGAAGCAGGCCTAGGAATATTTCCAAACTTCGTGAACTCTGTGTTTTGCGGATTGCCTCTCATTTTGGGAATGGCTGCAGGGATACTATTTTTGCTCCTACTGCTTCGATATGGCAAGCCAATCCACAAGCGACACCCAGTTCACTGTGGAACAACTCTACTGGCGATGAAGTGTCGTTAGCGCATCGTCCAAATTTTGGGATTAACTAATTTAAGAGAATTAAATACCACATGGTTTCTGTCATTCAGACCAATTTGGCAAGATTGCATCTTACCTGTTCTACGCTGCCTGCTATGCGGAGAAGACTGCGTGTTAGACATCTGTCTCACACTCCCATCAGTCATGCCTACGGATGTTGATACTTTGCTTGAACCAGTAGCGGCCCATGCACTGTGTTGTCCCCAGCGGCTACCAATTCTGATGACGGCATTCATTGAGATCTCACAAACGCAAAATGCTGATGGTGAGGTACGAGAGGAAACAGGCACACAGGTATCATCCACTACGAACATTGCTAATGCGACCAATGCTGACGGCAGTGCTTCACATCTATGTGCAGTTGATCTTCTTAACGAGGTAATCCAACTTTCACCTACAATGGTAGACGAATTCTTTACAGACTTAGAAGATTTGATGTTTTCTCCAACCAATAACACTGACTTTTGATTTGGCACATAGTGTTCTGAGAGACTCTGAATTCACCCTTCACTTTTCAAAACAGAGTTCTAACGTTGGGACTCTTTTTCTATGGGTAACTTTTTTTTTCAAATTTACATTTTTAATTTTTGGGCACAAAGTAATCTGCTTAAAGTAGAGCTGTTCATAGAGAACTAGAATTCTTTGAAAACTTCCAGAGACAATATTTTACCTTGTCCACATAACAAACAGTTATATGCATTCTGACATAAAATGGTTTCGGCACCTTTTTCTTCTGTATTTACGAGCCATTTCATAAATGTATTTTCGCGATTCATTCAGAAAGCATTTACAAATGTTAACATATATGCTTAGAATGAAACATTGCTTTTAATGCGTACAGCACAAATGCTTTTTCGTGTACAACCAGTACCAATGCATTGTTATGTGTTTTGGGTGGGTTTGAACACATTATTTGTACATATGTTTAATGTGTTTAGAACTTAGTAATGTCGTACATAAGAAAGTAGAGTGGGTGTTCTATGGCGTTTTAGATTCTGAATGGATTTTCCCAATTCATGCCCTTATATAGGTACAATTCACATTGCCCTTATATAGGCATAAGAAATCATGCCCTTATTTAGGCATAGCCCATGCTACCCAAATACAGGCATGGCTACTTCCATCCGTTCACCAAACGTCACAACTATTTCTTGGAAAACCATCTTAAGCCGTTAGGGACTTCCCCTTGCTTGAATATTGATTTCTCCAAGAACTCACTTACTTTACAATAAACAACTATTCCCCAGGGGTTCATTCGTGACGTTCATATGCCTGACTTTACGTCAAACATGGCATTCCTAAACACCTTCAAGGTATAAATATACCTTCACTTGCTATAGCAAAGCACGGTGGTTCGGAGCAGTTCGACGACCTACTTGCCCGACGCAGCGCGCTACAGCAAGTGTCGAAGAAAGCCGACTCTCCAGTTGACGCACTGATTAGGAAGCTGTCCTCCTCTGCTGAGAGAATCCAGCTCCAGTGTTTCTGACTCCTTTTGCGGGGGATTTCTTGGGAAATCGAGTCCCGAGACAGAGATACCAGACCTCCTTCATTCTCACAAGGTATGGAGCTGATTAGAGCCTAGAGAAACCTTTGGTAGATTCTTGGCAAGAAATAAAACTTATGCTAAACAATACTTACTTCTTCCCTGGTACTAGACATAGGTTAGGTACATTGGGGTAGGCGTATTTTAGAAGCACCAGATGAGTATTTTAGTCTATTTTACTTATGTATGTATTTTTATATGGCTTAGAAACCATACAATGCTCTTACAGTATTATTTCATAATACTATTCTCGCTGTACGCATTATACTTTGCATTCTGTCTAACGATTGTAGCAGTTCACCTCTCTTGCATGAGAAAGAAGACTGTTCAATAAACCTTTTATTGAAAAAGCCCGTCTCTCTATTTCTCTGCAACTCTGTAGAAACAAAGCATGCATGATTGACTGAGTGAACTAGTTATCTATTGTTTCCACAACTCTGAGAGATATGTTCTTATTCTTGGGGAAACAAAGTTGTCATGTTTATGCGGTTGTCAGAAACGAATCCCTTCTTGTGTATTCGAGAATGTTTCTAGTGACCTCTGAGCTAGCTGGCACACTCACTATTATGTTTAGTATATTTGATAGAGACCTATTGACTTAATACGTCAAATCTATAGGATATATTATTCCAATGCACAGAACCTATTGGGAATATATTAACTACACTACACCAGTTCTGGGCATACCTGTTGTGCTTAGGGTGTCAACTGCAACTACAACAAGATGATGAAGTGAGACACATCCCTGTCCATTATTTTTCACCCTCCATGCCACCTCATTTTGGACCCTGACATTGCAAGTCGGTCTTGACCTTGCTCCAACTAGAACAGTCTTGGTGAGGTCCTCCCAGAACTGGAACAAAGGAAACCCAGGACCGCTTTCACCCTGATGGATAGGGATGTGGCTTGAGTGGTTACCATTTACTGAGAATAATCCAAGCATTCCATTCATCACCTTGCTTTTTGATGCCCTCTGATTCTATGACAAGCAGAAACAGCAGTGGTTGGAGTGGGCAGCTCTGCTGAGTGCCTCTTTTAATGGAGAATATGGTGGCTAGTAAGGAAATTATGGTGGACATTAAGGTACAAGCGTGAAAACCCGTACCAGTGAAAAAACACCACATCACGCTGCATAACATCTGTTGTTTACCCAATGCATACATTTTTCATGGTACCTTATTGTGGGTCAATATAAAGACCCTCATGCACGTGATGGGTATGGTGTTGTCTCAGAGCGGTATATCTTGGTTCTCCGCTTCTATCTCACGTGTGTGCATAATCATCAGGTCTACTTAGGTTATGCAGCCTCCACCAGGAGGATTTTACCCAAAGGTTGGTGCAGTAGTGAGCCAGAGATAAAAAGACCAGAGATCAGAAGGGCAAAGCTTTAATAGGTCTGATTCCGGGTTCAGACCTATTAAAGCTTTGCCCTTCTGATCTCTGGTCTTTTTATCTCTGGCTCACTACTGCACCAACCTTTGGGTAAAATCCTCCTGGTGGAGGCTGCATAACCTAAGTAGACCTGATGATTATGCACACACGTGAGATAGAAGCGGAGAACCAAGATATACCGCTCTGAGACAACACCATACCCATCACGTGCATGAGGGTCTTTATATTGGGACAGAACTCCCCCCGAAAACCATCCTGCAGACCTAAGGTTGTTCAGGACAAGTGATCCTTTCCCCTTTGATTACAAGATATCCTTTGGAAAATGAATGGATCAATATTCCATCTCCCTCACCTCTGATTAGAACCTTATTGTGGGTCTCAGAATTAAAAAATCCGCCTTTCACTTATTAGGACATTTTAATATTCATATACCAATAAAGTTTCCAGGTTGTCAGTGGTGCCAAAATCCTTAGCAGTACACCGCACTAGCCGCTAGAGCGCCCAACCTGTATCAGAGCACAGGCACACATTAATAGGACATTCTATGGAAAGAACATCACTTCCGAACGGTTGTGAAGTTAGTGTTTTAGCTTTCTAAGCAAGGCTGAGGCAGCAGAGGCAGTTGCGCGCGCCCACACATCATCACGCATTACAGCTTCCCGGGCTTTGGCTTCCTTCTTAAACTCTTGTGCGGGTTCCCATATTATCGTCAGGGTCCTCCGGATGGGTGTATGTAGGTGCCATACGGGCGCTGCACTTTGACGAAGTATGTAGATGCCCTTTAGCTCTAACAATTTTTTGATCATTATCTATAATACAATAGCGATTATGCAGACAATGTAACAGGTACGAAAAATGATTTTCCGATATTGCAGAGTGTGACTAAAAACCTCCGACCCCCACCAGAACCCATGTTGTAAATTTACAACTGTTTCGAAGTAAGCTCCTTTTTGCTCCATACACTAAGTCTGCCATTCTTTCACGGGTATTAGAAGCTTGACATCTGCTCATACCCCTGTAATTTCTAGTCGTGTTCACTCTATTTTAATTCACTAAGTTACCGACTATTTTTTTAGTTGGTATGTTACAAAATGCATGTTTTTATAAAAAAGCGCATGCTTTAGGTAAAAAAATGTAACAATGCTAATGATTGCCTGGTAATTTACCAGGCTCACTGGTTAGCACTAAAGCATCGGTGCTTATGTATTAACTCATATTCACCCTAAGTCTATGAACAATTAGCCTAAGACTGCACGATGAAGAGCACTTAACTTTGGCATGAGCTTTATCACCACTATTATTTTAAGACGAATTCAAGCACTCAAGAGTTCACGTTCTTGTGGGACTTGTTGACTTGTGTTGTCTTTTTGTATGTCTTTTCTCAGATTTACAAGTCGCTCAGAAATTCTGGAGACACAGTCATAACCATGAGTTAATTTGTTGTTGTTAAACCACTGGTTAGGGTACGCCTTAGCGTGCGCATACCACTGTGGTGTCTTGGTCCTGAAGAAAGCCTCGCCAACAGCAATCGGAGGCAGAAACATGTTGACCATTACACTTTTTCACTACAGACTAGGATGTATCTGGTAAATTTAACCAGTTTGGAAGCATCCGCTACACTTGCGTTTAGTTGTGCCAGGTTTTCCAACTAATAAAACTTTTTGGGATAAAACTGAGGCATTTTTAAAACCAATTTTTCACTCACATTCACAAAAAAACAGCTGTAAACAGGCGTCGTAGCACACCAGAGAGGCACTCGGCCGCTCTGGTGGGAACCCAATGATGAAGCATGTCACCAACTAGGTTGGTGAGTGAGGGTTCTTTTTAAATATAAGAGTGATTTTGCTTGCAGGCTCTTCTCTTGTCAGGCAGCTGTTGTATAATAAATATTTCTTAGGGGGACCAAGAGTGGCTCCATTTGTTTCCCTCTATCTCTTGTTGTTAACGTATATATAGGGGATACATAATACCTAGAAATTAGACAAACCATGGTTCGAAATTAATCTTGCATATAACCTCTTTCATAAAACTGTATCTGAGTGATTCAAAGGCCTTCTCAAAGTTGACCAGCATGAATGTGCTGGGCCCAGAGAACTGTGCTTTGACAGGCCATAAAGCCATTTTGAATCTGCTGCACCAAGACAATTTTCGAACAAGGCTCTTTGACTGAACCGTAGAACCCCCCACCCCTCAGAGCTTTGAGAGTCTTATGGTTAGTAGTCGCGCACTACAAGAACCTGATTGATTGATTGACTTTAACCCTGCCAACCCATGTAGAAAGTATATTGGCTAAAATATTGACTTCCACATTAATAAAGGAAAGTAGGTGGTAAGAAGAATACAGAAGCAAATTTCTTAAATAATTCTAGAGGAAGTCCATTCAGAATGTATGTCTTGGAGTACACATGGTTCATAGAATGACTAATATTATGCTACACATGCCTTTGTGATATTGGAGGATGTTGTTTTCTGTTTCACTTCCGCATTACATTTCACCAATGTGATTCTGGAGGCAATTTTAAGGTTTGCAAGCCAATACAATACCTTGCCATTTCTTTCACTGACTCGTTTACACACAAAGATGAAAGGCCATCCAAATCAGCCTAGTGCCATTCATCTTTAGAAGTCATGGTTTTGGCCTAGCAATTTAAAGTCTTTTGTGAGCCTCTTTTCCTTGTGTAGTGGTGAACTCTCAAAGCTGAGGACTAGGCTCCTTATCTCTTGTCCAATTCCTCAAGGTCACCATCTCCCTATCAGTTTGGAGGCAGATGTGGCTCCTCCGAGATTGAGCTGGAAAAAGGAATCTGTCTCCTATGACCAATCAGCTGAGAACTACTCAGGTTTCAGCCACCAGGCATCCTCCTCTATGGTAACACATTTGCAATTTTACTGGAGAATGTTTTACTATGTCGTGTGCAGAATGCAGGCAGAAGAACAGCAGTAACCCTGAGTCATATAGGGAGAATAGGAGGTCCCTTTAACAGAATGCAACTGGACTTCATGGAGATGTCAGTGTGCAATGGTTTGAGATATGTCCTAGTGATTGTTTGCATCTGTTCATGATGGGTTGAAGCTTACCAGACTAGGAGAAATGACAGTCTCACAGTAGAAAAGCTGTTGTTGAGGGAGTTAATATAATGTGTTGACTTCCCGACTGCTGTGGAGTGAGACTGATGAACTCATTTTAACAATGAGGCCCTGAAGATGTTATGAGCAGCATTACAAGTCGAACAGATGCTCCACTGCAGTTACCGATCAGAGGTTTCTGGAATTGTGGAGCAAGTAAATGGCACTTTGAAATCCAGGATGGCTAAAGTGTGTACTTCAATATCTCTGAAATGGCCTGATGCTTTGCCCCTTTTACTGATGAGTCTATGCTGTATTCCGGATAGGACGACAAGATTGTCGCCCCATGAAATCATCATAGGGAGGGCCATGAGACTGACAACTTTGCCTGCAAATGCACATTTGATCATTACAGATGACATGATTCTTGATTATTGCAACGGACTGGCTGATGTGGTGCTCTCTGTGTCTCACCAGGCTGAAGAGGCCACAGCCCCACCTCAACAGATGAAGTGCCATGACCTCGATCCCGGCAACTGGGTAATGGTGAAGTAGCACGTTTGCAAGTAGTGCTTGGAGCCTAGGTGGCGGGCCCCTACCAGGTGATTTTGGTCGCTACGACACCTTTGAAGTGTGGCCGTCTCCCTAACTGGGTACATGCTGTCCATATTTGCAGAGTCCAATGTCCCCTTAATGATGTAACAGCACCTGCTCCTGATCTTCCGGTGGTTACAGTGAGACAGAGGGAGCAGGTTAGTCAAGTCGTTGGTGATCAACAAGAAGCTGGGACAGTTCTCGTTTGGCCTTAGGGGGTCTGAGAGAGTCAATAGTTGAAGTTGGTACAGAATGGTCTCATCCAGTGGTGTTGACAGCACCAGATTTAGACCCTGGAGAAGGGCCTAGTGCTGCTGTAATGCGAGTTGTGTCTGGAGACTGGTAGTCAAGAAGGCCAGAGAGAGGGAGACACTTTCTGTCTGAACTGCACATACCACACACTAACCCTCAAGACGCTGAGTGACAGTGATGGAGAAAGGCCAACAGTGAGGAGATCAAAGAGAGTTAGAGTACCCTGTTGAAGGACTCTTCACTTTAATGAACTTACTTAGCAGTCAATGATTGAGAGAGAGCATTCTACACCTTTTGCTATAACAGCTTGCATCCAATTAAGCCTCCTTAAATTGAACTTTGTGGCTGAACCGTGTTTTGAAAACACATTGCTACTAAACAAATGTATTCTGGAAGTGATCATTAGTGAGTTTGAACTGTTTATTTATTAGATGACTTAACAAGATTCGAAGAGACACTTGAACTTTGCTTTGCTGTTTGTGCCGGTGGAAACTAACTGAAAGGGCTGTGCTGACGGTCTGTCACTAAAGAACTCATAGAGCCTAACGCAAACTCTCTTAGACATAAACGTATATGTGCAGGAGTATTTGCTGTTGCAACAATAGATTTCGTTATTTTGCTTATCATTTTGAATTTGCCCCATTATTTACAGGTGGAAGAGTCTAAGACTACACGTGCCCGAATGTGCCATTTCCATCTGACAATCGTTTACCTGTAATGGATGAGAAAGAAATACATGTAGATGCTTCTGGAGGAGATTACTCACTAAATGTTTATTCTAAACTGCTTTATGAATATGTTGACCCTATGGTTGCTAGGGCTTGCTACGTATGTATGTAATTGGCTGCATCGGTTGCAGAGGGGATAAGGTACCATCACTTCTGTTTGACATATGGAATTACCTGTAGCTTATTTATTAGCTTATTCTATGGGAAAGGTCATTTTCAATACTATTACTTGAATTTTGACTTGGTTCTTTCAGAAGTCCCTGTGTTGAAGCACTTGAAGAGACAGCCTGATGCTAAAAATGCTGAGATAGTTGGACATTTCATTAGACCCACTATGACACTGGGCACAGCTCATGCACATAGACACAACTTAACTTTCATACTAGTAGATGTAGAAAAGAAATTCATAGATTCAGTAGAAGATAGAAAACGAGACATCTTGGCTAAAGCAAATCATTAAAAAATACCACCCTTGGCTAAAGAAGAAAGTAAACACAGAATAGTGGGAAACATGGAGCATTAGCTTTAAGATTGTTAGCATAAAGGGAAATTATGTATTCACATTAGGAAATCTACTACTGACACAAATCTAATAGGAACTAGTAAATGAGACCATACATTTGAAGTTCTAGGAAATTGGGGTTATATATGTAGATGGAGTAGATCCTGCTTTTACCGGAGTTTATTACATTTGTGGGAAAAGTGCATTTTACAGCTTACCCAAGAGATGGTAAGGAACAAGTTTCATAGGGATACTTTTTCCAAAGCTTTATCATGTGGGGCAAATTGATGATCCAACACAGGGAACAACTTGGGAGAACAAAAAGAGGTGCTAGTGCTAATGAAATTGTGTGAGATATTTTTGGTGCTTTGATTCCATGTGTGGGAGGGAAACTCAACTCACACAAGACTAGAAAACTTTCTACTGTTGTTGATAAACTTACTGCTATGACAGCTGGAGGATTCTTAGTTCTAGATACTAGAATGGTTGCTATCAGATTGATGGTTTTACAGAACCGACGTGGTTTAGATGTCCCCACAAAAGAGGGCTGAGTTTGCCGGATGTTAAAAGTTCAACATAGTTGTTCTTAAATTTCAGACAAGAGTAAAGACCTGAAGAAATACATTAACAAACATTACTGACCTGAAGAAAGATTTCAAAGGATGGACAACAACAGGTGCTTGGGAAGGAATAGCGATTTGATTTTCTGCTTCAGGCAGATGGTTTTGGAAACTAGGGAGTTGACTCGTTGGAAGCATCCTTAAACCCTCAGTGATAATTGCTCTTTGTGGATTATTTCTGATTGTGACCTATAAGATATAACAATGTGTACAAGAGAAGAAGGGAGTGAAGAAAAAGAGAGCAGATAGGGAACTGGAGGATAGATAGAGTAAATACCATGATGAAATTAAATTTCTGGAGGATTCCAGAAGAAAGATGATGAAAACAAGAAGACTGTGATTTGTTCATCAAATAAGAGATTGATGTGATGGCTTGATTCGCCAGCAGAGAGGGGATTGGTGCATCACAAAGATTTCCCGCCCTTTATACATCACAGGCACTTAAGAAACACACAGTATGAATGTGCACTTAGCACATCATTAATGTATGGTTTAACAAATTATTGTAAGTGTTGCACTTGACCTCATTAAAGACTGCCTTCACTGTAGTATTTGCAAATTTAATCACAGAACTGTTTTGCCATAATTAAGTGTGACAAATAAAGAATCATCCTAATTTTATAGAAAATGTACTCACCATAGGGAAGAAATGTGACTTGTACAATGTGTGTGCTACTTTACGTGAATAACATATAATAAATTGACACTGTGATCAAAACCTTCCCATTATTTGTAGAACATAAGCCTACTAGAAACAACATAAGATTTATGTTACATATGTTTGATTTAAATGTGGATCTCAGTCATGCTTACCACTGAGTATTATGGCTTATTGAATGTTACATGTAGTATGAAACCTAATGCATTAGAAACGTATATCCATATATGATAAAATGTGCACACATATATTTAATGTGCCCCATTTAAGTTAATGTTTCAACTTATCCAAAGTAGGTCGGTATTTCACCATGCTGCATAAAGCTGATTTAATTTTACTGCTAACTCAAAAGTTCTTGCAGATATTCACATGCATTGTTATTTTAGAATAGATATATTACTGTACTAGAGATAGGGGGAACAGGAGCCTGAGAAAAGGACCTTGATGAAGGTACACGCAGAATCAGAGCCCCAAATGAATGGACTGTTGTCAAAAAGTTACCATCTATGTGTCTCGGAGGCAAAGATGTCGTTCCCATGTCCAGTGTGGGATAAACCAGCATTGTTGCAGTCTGCAACTGCTTGATTTGATGAGTACAATGGACCCCTGATTGTGTGATCAAGGGGGTGTCACCCAATGAACTTTGCACTTTATAATATACCATTCCCCTTGGACTTTCGAACACTTCCATTTGTTGATCCTTTTCAGATGCAGATCAGATCCCTTTCTGATTTCTCACCAACTCCTTGCCAATTCCTTACAGACACCTTTCCTGATTCCTTCCTTAAGCCATTGCTAGTTGAGCAGAATTTGGGAGGATTATATTTAATGCTTCTTCTGATTTTTACATAAGTGTGATTTAGGCTAATTCTTAACACATAAAGCTTCTGAGATGCTAATGATTCCCTATTTGATTTATTTTTGTTCTGAACTTTTTTTGTGGAGTTTCCCTGATTTCCTAGAGTCTTTCTTTCTAAACCTTACTCTGGACTTTGAAATTCTAGGTTACTAATGTATAGGTCAGAGAACCTTAGATTATACTTTGAGCACCAGATTCTGATGCGGCTGTTCTGCATTCCTGTAACAGAATTACTTGTTTGTTTAATACTAATATGCCTTGATTTCTTTAGGCCCCTGAGAATCCCAGTTGTTATTCTGTATCTTTACAGCATGATATTATGAGTTGTTTATTTGAATTGGATTATTAACTTGTAATAAAACGTGGTTGAACTTGGCTACTGATTCCTGGTGCTCAATGTGTAGCCAAATGGATTGCAATGTTAATTTAATTTTGATTGATTTTAATGCTATCCCCCTTCACCAATCAGATGCATAAAAGGTCCATCAAAGGACCAATGGTAAGCAAGTGGGCCCAGAAAATGCAGGATCAACAGTGTGCCGGACTGGCCATGCATAACAGCACCCCAAGGTGACCCACATTGACAAAAGATCGACTTTGAGGGCACCAAGCAACCAGAAGCCTCCACACATCTAAATCCATATTTATTATGGCAGGGGACTCACTGACCTTAGAAAAGGGTGCCAACCAGTGATCCTCACCTTGCTGGCTATTCCCGAAATCACTCACCCTTAAAGAAAAGAGTCCTTCCTGCAAAAGAAAGGTTACACGCACAAGCACATCACAAGTTGTTTTCACCCAGTGTAAGAGGCCAGCAAAGGACAAAGTGAGGATGGGGGGCCTAAGATCAGCACTGTCTATAACAGAGTATTCTTGGGCTCCAATGTCAAGCAAGTATCCTTGATGGTCCCCTAGTAAAGCACAGCCCCATTTGAGCCAATCTCTATCAGTGGTCCAGCTTCATGGTGAGTTCAGAAGGCCCGCTTTCAGTTGTCAAGGCTGGACTTACTATTGAAGGTGGAGGGATGAGCACCTATGAACAAGCTACAAGAGATGGGGTGACTTGAGCTTGTCTCCAATGCAGTTCAGGCTCGACTCATGCATCGTAGCCATAGCTTTATGTTGTAGCATCTTGACCCCTGGATCGCAGCGGATCTTCTGGGCGGCAAAGCACACAGTAGGTCTTGCCATTTCCGGAGTTCTGTTGGCCTTCTATAGGGATTCCTTGGTCCACTTCAGCCCTAACCCATTGACATGCTCCGGCCCCTCTACCTCAGGTCTTGTTCTGCCACTCTCCCTCATATGGTGTTCAAGCTCACAACTCGCTCCATCAGCCCACCTAAAGTTGTCTAGGCTGTGCACTCTGCGCTATGCTAACAGGCAAGAAAACAGACAGCCTAGAGACTTTATTCAGTACCATCACTTACCACACCATTGAGGGGTCGCCATGATGGTGAACGATGAAGCAGGGTTTTGGGGTACTGGTGCATAGCCTTATGCAGTCATGTCTGCCCTCGTTGGCGGCAAAGCCAATAACCCCCAGATGGTATGCATTTTAACTCTGAGTTACCCCATCTCTGGGTGTCCGTAGTTTGAGTAAAACATGATTTTTTTAGACTCAATAATTTATTTTCTGATATCCACTACAATAGTAAGATTGAGTGGTTGAAAATGACTGAACTACTAAATATCAAGACCAAAAATATTGATAAACAAAAATATTGAATGCAAAATAGTATATTGACAACCCTATACTTATAATTGACCTAGCAAAATTATTGAATCAACAATATTGTTCTACAAATATATCTAAAGTTAAAAATTATATAATACACAAATATAAATTACATTAATATTTACTTAAAATGAACATAGAAGATGATCAAAATTTTGAAGCCAAAATATAGGCGTAAAAAGTATGTAGGGCCTGATTACGAATTTGGCGGTAAGGGGACCGCTGTTGAAACTGCATCAGAAACCCCACCGCCTACTTGCCAGTCTGCCTACAGTATTAAGATGTTGGCGGTTTGCAGAACAAAAGACCACCGGAGCACCACCACCAATGCCAGCATTTCACCAACTGCCTCAACAGCGGTAGGGGAAAAGCAGCTGTCTGAGGGTGGTACAGAGAAGTTCACCGCCATCCAAATACCGAGTTGGCTATCTGGCGAACTTACTAGGGGCGAAGTCTGCTTGCTTTGAGTCAGCAGAGTTTCCTTTTCTTCCCTTCGGTCTACCATGTGGATTCCTTCTTCTGGGGCTCCCTTCACAACAGCATCTTGAACCTCGAAGTAAACAACCCTGTTAGCGCCAAAATCCAGGTAAATCCATTTTGCAGTATTTACCCATTGACTGGTCTGGGCACACATGGTCCAGACTTCAGCAATGGGAAACTAACACTTGTGAAGTCAAAATATACACACCTGCATCGACACATGAAAAAATATTCCCCGCCTTCAGAAACACCGCGGTTGGGTCATGGGTAAAATCAAAATGCGGCGGGCGGGAGGCAACGGCGGCGGCGGTGGTGGTGGTATGGTGGAAAAACCACAGAACTCGTAATCAGGGTCTTAGTTTTACAATTTTAACTATATTTATGTGAAATGTATTTTAAACTTCATAAATTTACAAACGTATTTCGAAAATGTAAATTATTAATCCAATGATTCTATAAAAAATTATATTTACAGTTAAAAATACATATATAAACATATGCAAATATATCATATAGAAAAAGTTAGAAACAGTCACAATAATTTTTTTAAACAACTCTCCCTGTGGATATAAATTCACAATTTTATTTACATTTTATAAATATGAATTAATGTATTTAATATAGACAACAATTAAACACAAAAATGTCAATAAAATTGCATAGATTTAGTAAGGAAACATCATTGTCTGTAGGGGAGTGATCACTGAAATAGATTTTAAAAAATCAATATGAGAATAAATCATTAACCGGGTGCAACACCCACCCCGGCGCCCTAAAAACAAATTGTCTACATAGTGTAATACTCGCCTATGCTCCCAGAAAGCTAATCAGTAACTCGGGGCAACACCTATTATTGTGACTTCAAAACTAATCAGTAACCCAATACCATACCTATCCAATTGCCCTAAAATCAGTAACCGGTGCCACACTCATTCCCGTGCTCTAATAACTTATTTCTAACCTGAGGCAATACCCATTCAGATGCTCTTAAACCTAATCAGTAAACTGGTGTAATACCCACTCCCTGCACCTCAATAACAAATCAGTATCCCGGTCTAACGCCCATCCTCGTGCCCTAAAAACACATTTGTAACTTGATGTAATACCTAACGCTGTGCAATGAACTCCGCTCTGCTAGCAGAAGTTGCAGAGATTGGTTTATTACGCATTTCATTGAAAACACGGAATTCATGCAAGAATTCCCACTCCGCTACGCAATGGAGTTACCTACTGTACCCACAACCCTTTGGTAGATCAACTTTACTTTTACATGCTAAAAAAAGCATGTAACCAATTCCCAAAAGTTAACTTTGAAAAACATCAGGCAATGAGAGAGGTGATGATTTTGGGGTCAACCCTTACCTAGGGGGAGGCTAAGCAGATGCATTGAACACAAAGAGAATATCATGCTGAATGATTCGGTGGTGGTCCCATTCTCCTAGGACCACCCCAAGCAAAGTTATGGGCAAAAATGACAATGTCAACCAAAGGCTCAGCAAAGCATTATGAGGCAAGATTCTAGAGTTTAGTGTATATTATAGTATTAGCTCTGAGCTGAGCCGTAGAGGCTGCCCCTTGAGGAGTGTTTTGATATTGGATACTATAATATTTACTGCACTCTAGAAATTGTCCCATAATGCTGTGCAGGGCCTTTGGTTGGGATTGTATTTTTGCCCATACCTGTGGTTGGGGTGGTCCTAGGAGGATGGGATCACCGCCGAATAATTTCAGCATGATGTGCTCTTTGTGTTCAAGGCATCTGCTTGGGCCTCCCCCAGGTTAGGAAGGACCCCAAAATCATCACTTCTCTCACTGCTTGCTATTTTTCATTTTCACTTTTGTGAGATGACTATATGCATTTTAGCATGTAAAGATAGCATTATTTATTGTTTAATTAAAAGCACTGCTTGCTATATTTTCATTTTTGTGAGATGGCTATATGTATTTTAGCATGCAAAGATATTTTTGTTTTTACTAAAGCTATGTGAGATTTCTGTTTAAAACTTGTATTAATATACAACAACAGAGTTCATACAAAAACTCTGGAATAGGCTACTGCAACCACATTCCTTTGATAAAACAATGTTACCTTTACATGACCAATTCACAAAAGTGAGCTTTGAAAAATATCAATAAATGAGAGAGGTGATAATTTTGGGGTCCCCCCTAACCTAGGGGGAGGACCAAGCAGGTGCCTTGAACACAAAGAGCATGCTCAATGATTGTAGTGGTTCCATCCTCCTAGGACCACCCCAAGCAAAGTTATGGGCAAAAAATACAATGCCAAACAAAGACCGTGGCTGCAGCACCGTCCGCAATGTTAAAAGTGTATGCACAGCATTTTCGTGCACCACATGGCAGGCACCACGCGGTGCCTGCCACTTGGTGCAGGGAACTGCAGGAGGTACCATGGGTGCCCCCCCCAATTGCCCCCCCACTTCCTCAGGGGCCGGCAACAGGCCCCCAAAGCCAATCCTTGCCAGCCTCTCCAGGCGATGCCTGCTAGGCACCGCCACCATATTTCTGGCCCAGCTCCGCCCGGCCACAATCGTAACGATTGCCGACCGGCGGAAAAGTGGCGGACGGACTTGGCATCTGCCGCAATACCTACCGCCATTGTAATATGACGGGGGTTTTTTCGCGTTACGATTGTGTAACATCACCACCGCGGGTCAGCGGTGGCAATCGTTACACCATCGTAATAAGCCCCTAAGTCCTCGAGTCATATAATGGCTGCCGGCAGCATTTTTTTCATGTTGCTGGCAGCCAATCAGAGTGCTCTCTCTCGCTGGAGTCTGACTCCTGCAGGAGCAAGATGGCCCAAGGGAAATAAAGCTCCCAAAACCAATCAGAATGTTCAATTTTTAAAATTTGCACTCACGCAAGAGTCTTGGAGACTCTCGCAAGTCCAACTGCCAAAATATACAATTATTTTTTACCCTTAATATCTCAGAAACTACTGACCGGATTTACACCAAATCACAAAAAGCACAATCTGTAGACAGAGATCTAGCTTCCTGTCGAATTTGGTGTAATTCCATTCAGCAGTTTTTTGCTATAGCCTTGTCTAAAGAAGTTTATGGAAAATGCATGGGGATTTTGTGTATTGGGAGCCCCTTTTTTTTTTGGCCCCGCTTGATGGATCACTGACAAACTTTCCAGGAAGGAGCAGTGGACGATAAACTTTTTTGGGGAAAGATTCGTGAATATTCGTCATAGGGGACCAAAGTTTTTAGCAAATCAAAAAATGCTCCGTCTACGGAAAAGCTGACCTAACTATAACTACCTCTTGCCGACTGCCACTTGGTAATATATGTATAAACTATAACAAATGCGTTAAAAATATCCAAACACTTTTAACATTCAAATAAAAAATATAAATATTACCTATAAGTAATACATTAAAATCACTAAAAATTATGTTACTATACAACAAAATTTCAATTTTAGATATTTAAAACTTTGATAATATTGAATGCAAAAGCAACACTATATAATTTTGATGGAGCGGGGTTTTTAAAAATAAACCTGCTTGGATTAAACCTCCAGTTGTGTGTAAATTATTAACAGAAATAATCTTGAAGAGAATTAACATGGGGTAGTTAAGAAAGAGATTTGTGAAAATGTACAGGGGGGAAATGACAAATGATTCCTGTAGGCCGCAAATGATTTCAGCATAGAGAAAAAGAAATAGAAGAGAAAAACAAATGTTAGCTATTTATGTTTTAACAAGAAAGGCGTTTCTTTTAGTAAAACTGCACCGAAAATGAAGAAGTGCAAAATAACCGAAATATGATAATGACTATGATAATGACTAAAAAAAGACTTTATATTAATGATATTAATTACATGAAACATTTGAGAGAGAACATTTGTGTTATGGATAAAAGAAATGAAAGATTTTGTGAATCAAAGTACTAAAGCGTATTTTAATTTTCCTCGAAAATGACACGTTGGAACTTTGCTCCTCATATCGTTTTGAGGTTGCCAAGCTTTCCCTTCCGCTCAGAGGGTTAGCCTTTCAGACTTTTAGCACGCTTTGTTACATTTTCTTCTGGGTTCTTATGAATTCAGTATTTGCATTAATATATGCAAATGTCTTTTGTCTCTTTTTCTATCCACTCACTCATGCTTGTCAAATTAGATGTTATTGTGATTCGCTTGAGATTTTATTGTGAAAATGCCTGTTCTCTTGTGAAAATCTTTGAAACAAATGCTGTATCGTTGATTGATCATTCATATACTAAGAAATATATAAAAGCAAATTGATAAGCAAACAGAGTCTGTCATTATTAATAATTGTGAATAATGTAAATATTTAGTTATTTGTAGGATATTCCCTTTGTTGTAGGTCCTCATAAGGGGGATATCGTCCATCTTGATAATCATCAGTCCGTGTCAACTCTCAAAAAGGTTCATCGGAGGACCAAGTTGTTGAAGGTATGGGCCAAATTTAGTTTAGTAAGGAAGTTATGGTGGGTTTGAAATTAGTCAAGAGTAAAGTAGTAAAAATTACCCACCAGGTTCAGCTGGATAACTTACAAATGATCATACTTACCTCAATATAATGATATGATATTCTGTCTTCGACATTTAGCTCGATAGATATTCTAAGTTCAGTATTAAGAGTGCACACCACTGAAAAGGTTACGGGAAAGACTGCCTCTGGATAAGATATAAAGATAGCTTGGTTAAAAGCAAAATAGTGTCCAATCGGCGATCAGAATGGAATAGTGGTGCCATTACACAGTGCAAATAGTGCCTGCATGGTTGGGGGTGAGAAAGGACTGCCTTTATGCGGTGCTTTCTTTAGATTTCAAAGGGATCAAAAAGCACTGAGATTATAGTTTACAAGTGTCAGTTTGCAGCAGCCTTATGTTGGCCTTTTTGATGAATGTGGGACAATGAATGTCTGACTGTAATGTTGAGAGCCAGCATCAACACCCTAACGAACTGCAGTCTTACGTGATGATACGCCTTCTCATTGTTTGAAGACTGCTGAGAGCAGGGTGTTATAGTGATGAGCGATTATAACAAGGATTATAATTAAATTGGTATGTTCAGTAGTATGTTTTTTTTGTTCATGGAAAGCCAGGAAAGCAGAAAGTAGGGTGAGTCATCTCCTTCACATCCTCAAGTAAAATTTCATATTTGAAGAGGGCTAATGTGCAGTAGGGAAAGCACAAACAGGCATCTTTCTATACTGATGTTTGCCCGGCTCAAGGAATATGAAAGATATCCCTCTTCAACAGGTCAATAAGTGCACATTAAAGATGCATAGTAAAACATTTTACAACTGATTTGGTTTTGAGAGGTAAAAATGTGTGTTTAAAACTACCAAAGATGTCATAATAGAACCATCACTCTGTTCGCCTGATCATGAAGGGCAAATGAAGTTCACCTTGTTCATTTTATCTCATTGCCCAATTGAACTGATGGTTTTCTTATTAGTTCTTCATATGAGCGTGAATATGTTGTGTGTGTGTGTGTGTGTGTGTGTGTGTGTGTTTGTGTTGGAAGGATTCTCTTAAATGCAAAAGTCACACACTGGGTCTCTTGAAGCTAGGAAGATGAGAGAAGGATAAACACCAAGGAATAACTCAGCCCATACATTGTGTAAATCGTTTTTTAATAAAAAATCAGACAGTCGTGAAAGAAATCCCTGTCTAACAGGAGGAGGGCACTGTAGGGTGAAGGTCAGCACTGAAAAGGGATGACCTCTAAATCTATTCTGCTTAAATGTAGACACAACCAGTTGCTGTCATCTGCCGGTAGCAGAAGTCAACCTGGTCTGTAACAACACTGGCTCTTGTGGGGAACAAAAACCCTGTGACCAACCATATATGGCCAAGAAGGATACAAATACTTTTAAAAGAGGCCCTCATCTGCATAGAGAGGCAGTGAAAAATCTAAGAAGAGGTGCCGCATGGCTAAACCTAGGAAAGTTTGTTGCTAGCCTAAGCACTTTATTTTGTAAAACTTTTAGTTTTTTTTCTCTAAAGTTTACCAATGCACCAAGGTTGATTCGAATGCTTTTTACATCTTTCAAAATAATGGTATTATGTTTGTCCTTGACCCTCCGAATGTCCTGCTTTACCACCACTTTCCTAGTGAGAAAGTGAGGATTTAGGAAATGTGTTGCCAATTGTGTTAATTATACAAGCACATTCATTCTTTGCAAATCATTTCGACTCTACACACATAACTTGATGGTTCTTCTTTACCCAAAGGCAAAGCGTGTTGTTAAATATCCTTGCACTATGTATGTGGGATTCAATCACTTACGTCATCCACCATAATGATATTGAAAATTGCAGAAGAGTTCTATGACCATACAATGGAACGAGGCTGAAAGTCGAGTTCCTTTACAAGGTGATGGAACTGCAAAGTCATGGAGAATATCCTTCTCATGTATGGCAAAGGATATTGTATTCCCTATAATACATGGTCACATCATGATCCTTCCCTCAGACAGCTTAAATCCCGGGTGTCTTGATTTTTCGTATGAAAGAGATAGTATGTTGCAAACATAAAGAATAAAAACTGAATTTGTAGTGTGAAATTAAGCACAACAAAAATTAATTCGTTTTTTGTTGTAAACATATATTAGAATAAGTTTAAAGAAAATCGTTTTTTTTAAAATAGCTGTAGCTTACAATTTGAAAAAGAGATTGTAATGATTGAAAGTAGGGGCCCTGGGCCCTCATGATGGGCGCAGCAAGGATGGACACGGACACCAGGAATGAGTGGTAGGAAAGGTCCTGAGCACGTGCGCTCCGCCTCTTTTATTGGCAGCGTCATGTGACACCATGACGTCTGTGGTGGGTGGGTGTATAGTGTGTTACATTACACAGGAACACTAGAACGTGTACACACCAAGACACTACATCACTCCCCTTTTTAATCAATGAAAAAAACTCAACTTGATAATTCACATTTGGGGAATCAACTTATCTCAGGATGCAGTGAAGTGTTCAGTTCCATCAAGCTTTTCTATCCGCCGCAGCTTGGGAAAGGGCAGGTGGAATTCAGTCTGTTTCGGGGAACTTTTGTCCGCTCTGGCACAGGTTGGAGATGCTAGATGGAAACAGTCTGTAGACGACTGGGTAGCCCCTTTTTCCTCACAGTCCTTGTGTTGTTGGCTTCCGTGGTAACGGGTGCTGTTGAAGTTCTTGCAGCTCGCCATGTAATGGATGGTCACGTACCAGTTCGGCCTCGGACTAACAGTGGGGACCTATTTTGCACTGACATCTTCTTCACTCCTAACTGTGGCAACAGCCACGTGGATGTACTTCTTTCCTGCTCTTCAACTGTGGCCACGGCCACATGGAATAACCTCCTTCCATTCTTAACTGTGGCAACGGCCACGTGGATATTCTTCCTTGCTTGTCACGGTGGCAGAGGTGCCACACAGATCTCTCCTCTTCTTCCTTTCTGTTTCACAGTGGCAGACATGCCACACCGCTCTCTCCTCTTCTTCCTTTCTTTTCGCAGTGGCAGACGTGCCACACAGCTCTCTCCTCTTCTTCCTTTCTTTTCGCAGTGGCATACGTGCCACACAGCTCTCTCCTCTTCTTCCTTTCTTTTCGCAGTGGCAGACGTGCCACACATCTCTCTCCTCTTCTTCCTTTCTTTTCGCAGTGGCAGACGTGCCACACAGCTCTCTCCTCTTCTTCCTTTCTTTTCGCAGTGGCAGACGTGCCACACATCTTCTTCCTTTCTTTTCCCAGTGGCAAGCGTGCCACTCGGATCTCTCCTCTTCTTTCTTCCTGTTTCGCGACATCACTCGGTCCGATCTTGCATCTTCTCTCCTGACCTGGCTCCTCCATGCAGGGCGCGCCCGCTGCATGTGTGATCCTGGTGTGTCCCCGACTGGAACACTTCCTCCTTCTTCCTTAGCTTCCCGAGTTGGTGTCACGATCCCTCTACTCTGGATTCTTGTTGGTGACGTTCGTGGATAGGTGTTCAGGGATCTTGATTAGGTCGAACGTCCTGGACCGTTTGGCGGTCCCATCCTGCTGGTGTTTTGGCAGGTTTCTTCGTCCTGTCGGACTTTCTGGTGTAGTTTAGGGGACCCGTCGCGGGTCATACTTGGTACGCGATCTTTCTGTGGATCGGCTTCTGGGGGTGCCACGCTTAGTGGTCTTCTTCGGTAACTGTTCTGCACTGTGGCGTTACCTGTGCCCTTCTTCCATCTCGTGGGGGCGGGGTGCCACGCTTAGTGGTCTTCTTCGGTAACTGTTCTGCACTGTGGCGTTACCTGTGCCCTTCTTCCATCTCGTGGGGGCAGGGTGCCACGCTTAGTGGTCTTCTGCTGCTTTGGACCGTGGGGTACTTGCTGCTTTGGCTGGCGTCAGAAGTTTGCTGCTTCGCACCGTTGGCGGGGTAGTTGATGCTGCGGTGATCTCCTGTGGCCACTAGGAGTCACTGCCCTCTCCGTCTTCTGATCTCGGCAGTCTTATTCCCTGATCGTTCCTCCAGTGCTTGGCAGTCGTTTTCTCCCTACGTTTTGTCCTTGCATGGATGCTTGGTGAGGTGTTGATGTTACGTGAGGCATTCGTGCCTCTTCCCACGTCGCTTCGGAAGTGGCAGCTGCCGACTCCGTGCTGGTGCGTGTGGGCGTCTTCTGCGCAGAGCGCGCTTTCCGGATTCGTGCGTTAAGATGCTTTCCCTTGGGGCGCTACTCCGTTTATTGCCTCTAGATGGTGGTAACTTCTTTTGCGTTGAACAATGCTTGTTTCCATGCTGGTGGATGCTAGTGCACTATTGCTTTTGGCCACTGGGTGGCAGTGTTGCTGGATCTTTTGAGCAGCCTGTTTGTCTTTCCCGGGTGTGCACTCTACTGCTTCAGTGCACAGGGGGTTGGAGCTGTCGCTGAGCATGGGTGAGTAGATTTTCTTATGCTTTTAGTGTTCCCAAATGTACCGACTTATAAATGTGCTAAAGTCAGGCAGACATTGCAAAAGCACTGTTTATGTCCCTCTGGTGTTGTGCAGCTTTCATGCTGGGGGCTAATTTCACTGTCTTTATTGGTGCACCGGTACTTCCTTTAGATCAGTGTTCCGGTGGGGCTTGTGACTCTTTGGCGGTGTTGACCGCGCTGCTGGCCTCTGCTCCTCAACCGGAGCACACAGTGAGGGGGCACCTTTTTTTGCTGACGGCGGCACTGGCCGCGTGCAGACGGATCTCTTCACCCCTGCTTCCCTGCACTCTGCTCCTCACACGGAGCACACGAGGAGGGGGGGGGGGCCTTCTGATCTTAGCGGCGCTGGCCGCCTGCAGCTGCTTGCTTCTCCCTCGCTCTCTCTCTCTCCGTCCGTGGCCGCCTCGGCCGTGCTCACGCGGGCGGGGAGAAGTTGCTTTACTCCTGTGGGGGAGCTCGTCGCTCCGGTCACTCCTCCTCGGCGAGGGACACTCGAGGCAGGCCGCGGTTGGGCTCCGCCGGCTCTGTCTTTTGATTGTACTGTTCCGCTGGCCTCACTTTCGCCGGTCTCCCGCCGCTGCAGCTTCTGCCCCCCCCCCCGCTGCGCGGCGGAGACCTGCCTTGCTTCTCGCAGGCCGCGGGTGGGCTCCGCTGGCTCTGCAGTCATTGACCTTCACTGGGCACTACCGGCGGGCCGCGGGTGGGCTCCGCTGGCGCTGCTTGGTCTCTTCTTCGCTGGGGGTGCCGCCAGCAGGTCGCGGGTGGGCTCCGCTGGCGCTGCTGAGTCTTCCTTCGGTGGAGGCGCCGCCAACAGGTCGCGGGTGGGCTCCGCTGGGCCCGGACCACGTCGCGAGGGGGGTCGGGAGGCGGTTAGCTACTCCGCTCCCTCCCCCTCGTTGATTGTATAGTTTTCGGGTCCGGCCGCCTTCCCTTCACGCCGTGGCTCACTCTGGGCCCCGCCGCTTCCGTTACACGCGCGGCGGGGGCAAGGGATGACTCGGGCAGGCCGCGGGTAGGCTCCGCTGGTCCTGCTTATTTACTGGCACAGTTCATGGCGGGCACTTCACCCCTGGGGCTCACCTTCGGCCGGCAGGCCAGATGCTCCGTCGCGGTCGCGGCGGGTGGGCTCCGCCCGGCCCGTGCCCTTTTCCGGTGGGGGTCTTTGTCAGCCTCGCGGTCGTCACATGTGGGCTCTGGGCGGTCCTTCTGTGGCTCCCGGTCACTGCGGGGCTCCTATGTGCTCACCGGCTTGTCGTACCGCTGTGCCTTCTGCAGGGGATGCCCTTCAGGCGGGCAACTCTCTCCCCCTTTTCCTCAGTGTTTAGTAGTGGCACGCATGGGTTGCACTACCGACCTCGTCGCCATTGTAATGATTGAAAGTAGGGGCCCTGGGCCCTCATGATGGGCGCAGCAAGGATGGACACGGACACCAGGAATGAGTGGTAGGAAAGGTCCTGAGCACGTGCGCTCCGCCTCTTTTATTGGCAGCGTCATGTGACACCATGACGTCTGTGGTGGGTGGGTGTATAGTGTGTTACATTACACAGGAACACTAGAACGTGTACACACCAAGACACTACAGAGATCATCAGAAAGGAAAGCTAGTTCTTTTTGTTTGAACTGCAGCTGTTATTATTCTTTGTGACTTGCCTTACACCCTGACTGCCGTTTCTGGCAGCAGGTATTATGATGTCACAACTAAACTGTAAAAACTTATTACATTTAAGGAGCTGCATCATTTTCCTAACAGGTGAGTAGTGACGTCACAATTCAGCTGTAATGAGGAAATAAAAGACAGGCTTATACAGGGATTGCAGGCTGCCATGTGGAACAAAGTTTGTATGTGTGTTTATTGGAAGTGGGTTAGTGTCGCCATCTTTTCCTCTATCACAGCACCTGATTTCTTTCAGAGATAACACTAGTTGCCCGATCGCCTCTGGCAGGCCCTGTGCCTACGGAGTTGGTGTTGGTGTGAAATTAACCGCGGTTTGTGATTAATTACATTAAATAGCATCACATACGTGTTTGAAAAGTTCCTCAAAAACAATTATTGTGTGGGTGTGAGAAACAGCAGGACCTCACATCGACTTGTCTCTTCCATTAGCGGCAAGCACTGTATCTTCTTTACCAGTGTTTCGTCATTGCAAAGTTCCGTTACCTTTTACTGGGGAGAGCGGTAACGAGGCACTGAAACTTACCGAGCTTGACGTTTTAACTATCTCGTCTCGAGCGCGATTCATCTCAATTTACTTTCTTCAAAAATACAGTCGTGAAAAATGCGCTCTGCTAAAGTACGAGAAACGTCGTTGGCCTCTCTCTCTTCCTCCGCTCGAGACCATAAAGCATGCTGGCTGAATGAAATGTCAGCGTCCATGGGACATGCGTTTACTTATATTGTGTCTTAATTGTGTTTCTAATGAGTTGTTTGTGTATTGTTTCGTAACCCGGAAGGCGTCGCGTCGCCATATTTTTCAGCTTGAGCGATGGTGGAGTGATGCGGGCTGGGAAAGTAAACCCTGCTGTCTGGCATCCAGCATTGTCTGATGGATTTCACAAAAACAAGACCCAATGATCACCAGCACCGCAGTATTGGCTTCTTTTCAGAATAATTGATAGCCCAAGGGGCATTCAACTGCAAGATAAAAAATCTTCAAGAGAAAAAAATGATTTTACCAAAGCTGCGAAAGTGACTCAAAAAGACATTTGGACTTCAGAGCCTGCTGGAGTGTGTGTTCTCTCTCTAAGCCTAATTTAATACACCCAAGCAGTGCTCACACAAAGACAGGGGCAGTTAGACAGGGTGCTAACCAATTCTGATGTCTGATTTAACTTTTCACTAAGGACACTTTTACCCTTGTTTGGTAACATCTGAGATTGCACCCTCTGAAAACAGAGGACATTTCACCGGGGCAAATGGCCTGCAGAATTGGGTGCTTTAAATATCGATTCTGCTTGTGATGCCTCATTTCAAGTTTAAAGATCAGAACAGGTAGTAATTACCGCTAGCCGTAAACACCACACTCTGGAGTATTGGTATTTACCCAAGGAGGTACATACCTCAACCTATTCATCCCAACTTTGGATCGGGCCTAGTCATGTCGCATAACGAGCGGCATATTGGATTTTTCTTTATACTACACCACATAATACGAACATAAACAAAACATTATGATGCTTCACAATTTTCAAGGACCTGTGTGTTGTCTTAATAAACAAAAGTTACATTTAAGCACGCGGATTCACTTAAATTCAGAAATTTCAGCAGGCATCCATTTGAAATACTTGACTTAATAATTATATTATAAATTCTCTAACTGCGTCTTTAAAACAATAGTTACTAGTTGTTGCAATGTGACTGCCCACTGGGCTAAATCACTTAATCAGAATAAGATGTTTAATAAAGTGCCCCAAGGGGCAAGAAAGAACAAGTGCTTATCTTAATATTCAATGTTGTTCTTTCGAAAATCTCTTCATCAAGATTTTCAAACTTCATGATTCACATCTCTGATTCACGTGAAAACTGACGCAAAGGTTAAACATGACAAGCCACCAATATGCTCAAAATTCAACTTAAAATCAATTCATCTAACCTCACAAATTAACGTACATCTATTTCTTTGTCAAGTCATTCATCTCCTTCGTCTCAAGCTCTAAAATATCCCGACTTTCCAGTCTTCTCAGAGCTTTCTCCCTGTCTGCTCCTCTCACAGTGTTAGGATTACCATCAGTTTCCCTATATTCCAGTATGGCGGTTTACTCTTGTGTGTCTGCCAGACATATTTTGCTACTGGGTTTGTATTATCTCCAAATTCTATAGCTCTGGTGCTGCAATATTCTATTATGTACAGGTAACTTGGTACTTCCACTATAACTTTTCTGTAAAGGACAGGTCAGCATATGTACTACAAAATCATCTTTAAAACTGCAATACTTTCTAAGTCGTTTCTTGGTGGCTGTGGAAGGGTTCTCAAGCTTTTTTTATGGTACTGTCGTGTTTGAATGCTTTACAGCTTTATCGTTTAAAAACACACACTCCCTTCTGAGCAAACAACTTTTTTCTTCTATCTTGAAATAACTATGTACTAACTTATCACTCACAGAGATGGGCTTCCTAAAAGTTAAAGCAGGTTCACTTTTAAGGTCTATAATTGGGTCACTTCTTAGTATTGGCCAACGTTTCTGCAAAATAAGCCTAACAGATTTGTGTCCTGTACTATATGTGGTTAGTGTGAGTGTGGGTGGGCTGAGTTTTTATAAACACAATAGATTCTTGCCATAGCGGCAGCGCATGCGTGCTGCCTACAGGCTCGACCTAAAAAGAGGGGTTGGCACCCGGAGGGTCTGTTACATTTTCTCCAGCATTGGCAAAGCTAAGAAGACTAGGACACATTTTAATGTGATAAACCGCATTTGTATATGCAACAAGTGTAAGCAGTATTACCCTTAGGCATATCATGTTATGTGCCTCTTACTGTTAAATCTAAGGTCAAGGGACAATCGATATTTGCCCGGCGGTATCGCCTCTTTAACCCACGAATTATTAATCAATGAAGAGGCAGGCGCTGGAGACGGGAAGGCAGGAAACAAGGTTTATTCTCTCCGGAGGAGAACACATCAGTTCGGACAGTAAGTATCGTCACGAGGTGCTCTAACTGCATCTCTGAGGCCTGGCCTCTTATACATTGGTTTATTGCTTTATTACATACAACACATCTGTGGCAATGCTTTGATGTACGGAAGGATATCCTCCAAATCTCCCCCTCAGGCCCGTTCCCATACACATTTACAGTAGAATTTCTCACCCCGGTCACAACAGGTGATGACTACTGCGCAGCTGGACATTCCGCCGATTCATGGAATGTGGGGGTTTGGTCGGATCTCATAGGGTGAGGGCTTTGATCAATTCGGGGGTCCTTTGATGAGGGAAGCTTTCTACTGTACGGGGAGGGGCAATAAACAGTATCGGCAGAGCTAGGTGTCGGCCTGGGAACGAGGAAGACAAACGGGCACAGGAAAAGGGTTTTTTTGCATCAAAGGATCTGGGACCATGAAAGGAATGAAGGGAGGGGTCGCGCCGGGAACAGGATGGGGCTTTGAGGCAGAGCTGCGCTAGAGAGGGGTTTATGACCCAAGGCATGTGAGAGCGGGGGGTTGTCAGCGCGCGGGTTTTGTGAGGGTGAAGGGTTATGCTGGGGGGGGTCAGTGGCGTGCAGAGGGTGGTTCTGATCGAGGAACCTAAAGTGGCGGGTGCGCACGACAAAAGTGTGGCATCCGGGGAAAAGGCAAGATGGCGCAGATAATGTTTACCAAAATCGTACTAATTTTCCACAGTCCTCCCTTTAACATATCCAAGACATCTTGCTAGTCTATTTCCTATTCATGTCTATTGTGGCGGTCATAAGTAAAAAGTAGGAACCCAGGTGAAGGAGCTATAAACATTACATTTAAAATCTTTCGTCTTAGGAGGCGGGTCTATCGAAAAACTCGTTCGCAGGAAAGTCATAGTAATGCAATACAAAAATGAATCTGTAGTGAGAGCAGTGAGTACATTTCATAATGTGAACTGATAGGTTATTACATATACAAGTTCTGTTCAGATTTGGGTTGGAGCATAATCAATACAATGGTGGCTGGGATAGAAATGAGACGTAGTAGAAACGATGATTGACGGTGTCAATGTTCGAAGTTAATGAGTTCTCAGCATTCTTTGTCGTCTTTTGTTGGCGCTGTGGAGCACCGGCGGTGGAGCTACGGGTCCAGCTCTATTCTAGGTCCCGCGTTGCAGGGCACGACCTTTCCCTCGCGTTTCTGGTCAAAAAGGTCCTTTTCGCCCTGTGTCCTTTGAGTTGATTGTCAAAAAGTTCAGATGGAAGAAGGGTGCGTGTGAGCAGTCCTTTAGGGTAGGTCGGAGAAAAAGGGGGATGGAGCAGGGCCAGATCGGGAACAGACTAGGGGGACGGAAAATTTCAGATAGGCGGGCTCATGACCGAGTTTAGAGAGCGGGGACTTTTCGGCATACATTTGAACATCGAGCAGGGGCATCAGGTCAGCCCTTTCCTCTCATTTTGTCGAAAACAGTGCCTCGTCCTGCAGCTCCTTACTGTCGCGGTCTCGCCTTGGCCAATGTCGCAGATGTTCCATAGTCTGTAGTCAGGCCACGTGCTCCCACATCCGGTCCTTCTTTCCTCCGACAGTCGTACCCTTAAATGAGTTTGAAAAGACAGTCTTTAGAGAATTGGCAGAGGAAGGTAATCACATAAGTCTATTTCTCTCCCAGCTCCAGGCAAAAAAATGGAAACGTCCGTTATATTGGGGTTCACAACTAACATATAAATGATTGGTGATGGGCCTGCTGGATTTACTATAACTTTCCTTCTCAACTATTTCTTTGGTGTTTGTTGGTCGTGGTACGGGATCTGGTACCTTTTGTTGCATTACAGTTACGACAGTTCTTCTGATGGAGACCCACCTTCGTAATATGAGCCTTACAAAGCTATACCGTTCTCTAGGGCTTTATATTTGCAAAGGGTGCTGTGAGCTATCAACACGGTCTGGTAGGTGTCCTGCTGAGGGACGAACATAGGCTAAACATTTTTCATTCTATCAATGCATCCTGCCTTTCAACTAAACATTTTCGCTTTCAATAGGGTTCATTGCAATGATTTCTTCACTTCCGTCTAATCTTTAACTTTGTAAACATCATTCTGGTTCCTACACAGCCTCTTACGGCCTTACTACTTAATTAGAAAAGACAGGGGTCTTATGGGAAACAACTAGGGACATAGAAAACTGTGGTAAGGGCGTAAATCGACCCATCTCTTACTACCGGGGGTGAGGGACAGTTTTATAACTCTCATCTGGGGCAGCTGATACGGAACAGGGGCGTTCCGGGAACATGAGGATGTTTCGATCATCTTTTCTGTTTGGGTATTGCGACAATTCGGGGCGGGGAAGGTCGCGTTATCTGAGGCGTCTTTTTATGACACAGGAGCCGCTGAAATGTAGTTCCCTCATTTCGGGTCAGATTAGGGAACCTCAGTCGTCTTACCTGTCCTTTCCCTTATGGCCAAACCTCGGTTTCATCAATTTTTTAGCGGAAAGGAGAGGTAGTGACACAGCGTCAGGGTGATTTTATTAAAGACAAGTTTTGTGCAAATACTGGCGGTATTTGGAGCCAATTGGGTGGTACGCTAGGGGTGGCGGTTTGCCAATTTCGGTGCTAGTCGTTCGGAAGAGCGAGAGTGTGGAGGAGAGAGAGAGAGAGAGAGAGAGAGAGAGAGAGAGAGAGAGAGAGAGAGAGATGTGCAACAATAGGCTAGATAGTACACGTGCAACATAGGGAGCGGCCGTGTATTAAGATAGGCTATTCAGCGCATTACTCGACACGAGACATCGCGGGTCGGTGTTAGTATTTTTGAAAGCATGCGGTTCAGGACGGGCAAACATTAGGCAGGGTAGAGGGGACATGCTTTAAGTAGAGAAAAACACCATTGTATCGCACTTCTCGCATTCTCGGACCTTCGATCAGTCAAGTCCACGTCTCAGTCGTACAAAAAACATTTCCTCATAGGTTCAGACATACGTGACACGTGTCCATTCACGTAACACGGCACAGGTTCAGACATACGTGACACGTGCCCATTCACGCAACACGGCACAGGGGTGACCGTGTTTTATCGTATCATACAACCTCTTGGCTCTCCCACTACAAGGGTAGTTTGCAGGTGTGCTTAGGTGCCATCTGGCAACGTTAGTCCGCTTCGTGCATCAGGCATGGCGTGACTTCGGATCTCCACCATACCTAAGTCGTGATTCTAATGTAACCTGCAGAGGGAGGGAAAAAGGGGGGGGGAAAGGAGGGGGACAACATTCGCGTATTTTCAAATGCATGGGCACAAAAGTTCTTTATTTACCTCATACTCGTCTTGTCTCCTCGGGATAGAATCCCTGGGGTTGTGGTTTCTGGAGCGAAGGGGGGGGGGGGGCAGTGTGTCCTTATAGGTCGGGTGCAGGGAAACGTTAAGAAGGAAACCAGAGGTACCTAGTGCGAGGTATCTAGTTGGTAGATGTATCTAGCTATCGGGGTCCTTAAATCTCTTTCAACGCTGTGATGTTCTAAGGTTTATCAGTTCTTCGGTCAACTCTGTTCCCTAGTACCTTTGAGTGTCGTATTTTTATAACATTCTATCAGTTACATCGTTTCATTTTACCTATCTTTTATATTCCATCATTTATACCGTTTTGTTTTACCCATCCTCAGAAGTCGAGGTCTTTCTTCATGCGCGAGTTCATGAGTCAGTCGCGTATCTGAAGGCAGAGTATCGTGTCTTAGATTCGATCCTTCATCCGGGGCTGGGCAACCATCTTCTATTAACCTTAAAGAGAGAACAAAGTAGGGTGCACAAAAAATTCTCCCGCTGATCCCATATTTTTTTTTTAAAAAAGCATGCAATACCTGTTCATAGTTTGAAAAACCTTTATTTTGCAAAATCATTCAGTGCGTAGATTATGAGGGTGCAGTCGTACTTGGCCGGACACGGCAATGGCTAAAGTGCGTACAGTAGGGGGGGTTGTTTTGCAGCAATAAAAAAACATTAGAAATGTTTATTCATTCATTCGTAGGAAACTAAAACGTCTATCAATTGGTTGGGGGATCGGGGGCATTTATTTCATAATTTAGAAGCATAGTCAGACTAGTTGCAATCAGATTTCCTATATGCATACCGTGTGCGTGCGTCATAAGCGAGGTTATACATCAGCTATAAAAAAATATAATACATCGTACATTTGTAATCAACATTTTTAACGGGATCCTTTTACATGTTCGTCGAGTGAGCTCTCCTTCTTTCTTGTCAAGTGTACAAAGGGTCATATATATGTCTTAGAACATCAAGTTTTGTACTAGTAAAAAGGTACACCACGAGGTGTTCGTAAGTTCCTATTGATACCGGCGCCATTTTGGGCGGGGCCGGGTTAGTCCGGAAGTAGCATCAGGGAAAAATGTTTCCTACAACCGGCAGTTAGACCAGAGTCCTTTTCGGCAGTTCAAGAATTCATGCTAACAGAAGGAGTGGCTATGTCATGCTTATTTCGTTAGCGATCAAGGCAGTTGTTCCTTACCGGAAGCCTGCAGGGGCCGAGGGCTCCCCCGGGGACTTTTGTAGAATCTTCAAGGCTGTGGAGATGCTGTCGGAGGTGGGGGCTCGTGCCCCGGTGGGCAAGCGTCCGAGTTACATTGCTGGTCAAAGTCATTCTAGCGGCCTAGACCCGCCTTCCAGGGGCTCAGACGCCATTTTGAGGCCCCTGCAGGGGCCGCCCTTCGTCGAGCCTGCAAGAGTGGAAGAGACCCTTTGGAGTGAAAGAAAAGGAACTCTGTGTCATAGGAGCAGGACATTCGGCTAGGGTGCAGCTGTGGCGCCCCCACCTGGGGGGGGCGGGGGGAGACTCGCTCGCGCCATCTCCCTCTCCCGGTGCACCCCACGCTGCTCTCTTTCATGGGCCTGCACGAAGGTCTCTCCACATCCCGTGCTCCACAAGTCCCATGCTCAGTGCTGTGGAAGTATGGCCATCTGCAGCGCACATTCGGTGCGGTACAAGTATCGGTGCAGTCATTGTATGTTCGGTGCTGCGCAAGTATGGGCACCGCTGCATGTTCGGTGCTGCGCAAGTATGGGCACCGTTGCATGTTCGGTGCTGCGCAGGTATTGGTACCGCCTGGCTGGAGGATTTCGGCACCGGGCCGGGGGGCTGGGAGACCTCCTATCCATGGAGGTGGGAGAGGCTCGTCCGCGTCGCCTCTCCCTCCCAGCCCAACCTGGACAAATTTCTGCAGAGGTATTTGTGATGGCCAGACTGGGGCTGGGAAGCCTCCTATCTGTGGAGGTGGGAGAGGCTCGTCCGCGTCGCCTCTCCCTCCCAGCCCGACCAGGACTAATTTTCGTGGAGGTATGTACAGGACATCCCGCCGCCCAGATTTGTCGCAGCCATTGTTCATGATAGAAGTGGCGCCTGGCGTGCTGCTGCGGCCATTACGGAGGGGAAAAGAAAGAAGTGTCCCGTCCTTCTCTGGGCCGGGCTTCCGGTGGATGTCGGCCGGACACCCCTGGCTTTGGCCCCATGAACGGGTTCCTTGGGTTATCGGCTGCAGCCGGATCCAGCCGGCCCCAGTCCCTGGCCATTGGTGGCCGGACCGGGGGGACATGTGGCGGGACTACCTGCAACTCCCAAGGGCCACTGTGGCCGGACCGCTGGCCCCTGTCTCTCCTCTGGCTCCCCCCTATGTTACGATTTCCTGGCCGGGTGTTGGCAGCAGGACCCGCCTTATATGGGTTGCTGCCGGCTGGGCGTAGCCGCAACCCTGCCCCACCTCGAAGTTTCCAGAGTGGGGGGTGTTCTGCTGACTTTCATTTTCTACAGTTTACCGTTCTTGTTTCTAACGTTTCCTGTTCTTAGGGCATTAATAGGTGTTATTATTAAGTATTGTTATTGTTTCTTGCTTGTTATGTTAAATAAAAGTTCGTGTTCATCAGTGGCCTATTGATTTCTTTTTCCCATTCCTTTCTTTCCAGGTTGTTTCATGCTAAAGTTTCTATTAACAGAGGTTAAGTAACACGGAAACACAGGCAGAGGGATGACGTAGATTCATGCCTCACGTACACACAAATTCAGACGGGGAGACAGTACAAGTATGACACACAAAGACCCAAAGACAAATATAAAACAGTTATTGGCCATAATTATCTCTTTCTGTCTGTTAATTTAGAGCTAGACTGGGTTCCCGTCTTATCATTGTCCGATCTATGAAAACTCGAACATGTCACTGAAATCAGTCTGGCGAAATCTGTGCCATCGGGCATAATCAAACGTGGTGGTTCTATCTGGCCTGACCATGTCAGTCTGATTCTTCTTTGTCTCGCGCTTTTTCCCTTTCTTCCGGACTGTTATTCCTGTCGGTCCTCTGTTCCTACTCTCGCTCAGTAAAGTCGGGCATTGGGCTTTCCAGTGCCCGACATATTTACAAAAAGCACATTGGTCTTGCCCTAAGTCTGGTCGTCCTGTGCGTAGTGTCGGGGGATTACTTTCGGGTCGTTGTGTCCTGGGGTTGTCCTGTCGGTATATTCCTTTATCTACTCTGTCCTCGTCTCTTTTCTTTCGTAACATTGCTTCTTTGCGCCACATACCGAGACTGTCGAGCATAATAGGCGTTGTCTTATTATTACGAAGGGCTATTTCTAACGTTTCTATTTTATCAAGATCGAAGGATCCTATCAGTGGCCCCTGTTTGTCTTGACTTTCTTTGGTATACCTGTGCCACAATTTATTATAGGCTATGGTAACTAATCCATAGTTTATGAACATGTCTTTATTAGGGGTGCCTTCCAGCGGAGCTAGATGATCCACCTCTAATAAACGGTCCGGGCTGAACCAGCTATCAATCAGTGGGGAGAAGACAGACATGACGGCTCGCAACGAGGGACAAAAAGTCAGCACTGCCTATCTTATCACTGTATGCAAAGACTAGACAGAATATTTCTATTCTACGTTGTTTGCAGGCAGTGAATACCTCATGAACCAATAACAAAACAGTAAAGAACGACCAGTGGGGAGAATAAGTAGATTCGCAAAGGTCTGCGTCCTCTACCCTTTCACTATCTGCAAAGAGGAACCTGTTCTTTCCTGTTTGTAGACAGAGAATCTCCAGAAAACAATCGGCGAACGGTAGTTCGGGGTCAAAAAAACCAGTTAATCAGTGTGGGAGAGGGAATCTCCCGAAAACCGTTAATAAATAATCAATTCAGTGGGGGAGAAAAATAGGCACGACGGCTGCGTTACCTATCCTTCACTGTTTGCAAAAGGGAAAGAGCCTACTGTTTCTCCGTGTGCAGACAGTGAATCTCCAAATAAGTCAGCAAAGAGTAATACTAGTATTTTCTGAACAATTAAACAATCATTTTGCAGTTCGTCGTGTTTACACGACCTTACCCGGACCGTATGGACAGTTTCTTGTCTTCCGAATCCAGCGCCCGATCGTCCTCTTTTCCTCGTATTCCTCGCAGCACTCCTAATGGTTCCCAGTCAGGACTGTAGATCACTCGAGAGAGGTCTGTTCGGAACTAGTGAAGTTAGGATGATCGGCTGCCAGACGAGGGTCTATTGGGCAAGAGCTCTCCCGATCGTTGCAGTCGTTCACTCTGTCGTCAGGACCTCTCCCACTGGATCCACGAGTCGCTGATGGGCCCCACGCTTGGGACGCCAATTGTTAAATCTAAGGTCAAGGGACAATCGATATTTGCCCGGCGGTATCGCCTCTTTAACCCACGAATTATTAATCAATGAAGAGGCAGGCGCTGGAGACGGGAAGGCAGGAAACAAGGTTTATTCTCTCCGGAGGAGAACACATCAGTTCGGACAGTAAGTATCGTCACGAGGTGCTCTAACTGCATCTCTGAGGCCTGGCCTCTTATACATTGGTTTATTGCTTTATTACATACAACACATCTGTGGCAATGCTTTGATGTACGGAAGGATATCCTCCGAATCTCCCCCTCAGGCCCGTTCCCATACACATTTACAGTAGAAGTTCTCACCCCGGTCACAACAGGTGATGACTACTGCGCAGCTGGACATTCCGCCGATTCATGGAATGTGGGGGTTTGGTCGGATCTCATAGGGTGAGGGCTTTGATCAATTCGGGGGTCCTTTGATGAGGGAAGCTTTCTACTGTACGGGGAGGGGCAATAAACAGTATCGGCAGAGCTAGGTGTCGGCCTGGGAACGAGGAAGACAAACGGGCACAGGAAAAGGGGGTTTTTGCATCAAAGGATCTGGGACCATGAAAGGAATGTAGGGAGGGGTCGCGCCGGGAACAGGATGGGGCTTTGAGGCAGAGCTGCGCTAGAGAGGGGTTTATGACCCAAGGCATGTGAGAAATTAAATGAAATGAAATGAAATGAAATGAAAAAGAATTTCTAAAGCGCATGGCTGCCCTTGAGCATCCCAGCGCTACATGTGCACACAGACAGACCGCCTCTGAACCGCATACAGAGATGTTAGTCATTCTGGGGGAAAAGGAACGTTTTCAGGGATTTTCGGAATCTGGTCAAGCTAGGTTCTTTCCTCATTGATGTTGGGAGGGAGTTCCATAGAGCGGGGGGTTGTCAGCGCGCGGGTTTTGTGAGGGTGAAGGGTTATGCTGGGGGGGGTCAGTGGCGTGCAGAGGGTGGTTCTGATCGAGGAACCTAAAGTGGCGGGTGCGCACGACAAAAGTGTGGCATCCGGGGAAAAGGCAAGATGGCGCAGATAATGTTTACCAAAATCGTACTAATTTTCCACATTACCCCCCCTTGTTTGTGCCTAATTTGACACAAAGTCAAACTTGACTTGGATTTGGAAGTCAGTCAGTCAATCAAGCTTTATTCGTTTTTTGAACAAACCATAAAAAAGTACAATATAAATAAAACCTAAAACACACAATAAAAATACATAGATATTTGTGTAATAAACTTGCATTAAAAACGTATCCTAAAATCCAGCTGCAAATTTTCATAAATCACTACTATTTCTTAGTCTCATAGCAGATTTTAAAAAGCCGGCTACAATAAAAACAATGTCTACAGTCAACAGTTGTAAAAACAGGAGGGCTGGACGCACTTGAATGAACTGTGCTCATTTTATCAAAGGAATTAAATAAGCCTTTCTTGGTACATCGTTAAAATTGCAAAATATTATAAAGTGTAAGGTGTCCTGCTGAGACACATTGTTGCAGCCGCAGGTATCAAGATTGCGAGCATTGTACCTACCCGGGGAAAGGCCAGCAAATAGTGCAAAGGTCCAGCCTATATGTGATAACTAAAACGTTATCATAATTACTCTTTTCAACTGAAAGATAGGGTCCCATTGTATGAACAGATTTAAGAAAGATGTATCTACGTATCAGGAACAATTAAATGGCAGTTTCTTCTCTGACCGAAATTCTTAACCTCATAAATTTACCCCATGTCCAGTTTCACAGATTTCATCTCAGGGGTATCAAATAGGGCCACCCAACCTAGACTCTGCAAGGCTCCTTAACATATTTACGCCAAGGGATATGTAGGGAGTGCTCAAGGGCAAGGCATCTTTCAGTATCTCTTTATTCAAGTGGGTTTCCTTCCCTGACTAAATATCTATCCAGAGAAGAAGAGGACGGAGCACCATTATGTCGGTTATGTTATCAGCTCCCAGTTCCTAATGTACTGCAGAAGCTGAGAAACTTTGGGGCCACACAATAGTCACTTTAAGAAAAGGTTTTTGACTGTCTGCAGCTGGTTCAGTTTGGTGTACACCCAGATCACACTCCCATAGACGATCTTTGAGATACATGTGGCTTGATAAAACTGAAATAATGCCCTAATGGGTCTTCTAACAAACCTGGGTGGAAAATTAAAAACCGCTGCTTTTGCCTCTATACTATCCAGCTTTTACCATGGGGCTCCAACTTAAAGATTAATCAAATAATGTTCCCAAATATGAGAATGCCCTAGTCATGGGTAAAATATGTGTTCCCAGGCTGAAAGGATTTTGTTTCAGTTGAGCAGGGGACCACAACCATAACATAGGATTTGCTGACATTAACCGACAAAGCCACATCATCCTAGAAAGCTGCAAAAAAGTCCAGCAGGGCCTGCAAACCCCTCACAGTTCTGGCCATAAACACTGCATCATCTGTGTAGAGTTAAACAGGCAGAGGGCCGGGTCTCAACAAGTGGACAATCAGCTTTGGTATCTATGAAGGCCTGCTCCAGTTTGTTTACATATATAGGGTGAATAAAAAAGGGGCCAAGATGCATCCCTGTCTCACACTTCTACCAACGTTAAAACAAAGGGTGCGTTCCAGGTTATTTGAGTAATATATCAAGGCCAAAGTGTTGGCATGGAGATCTCTCAGGAAGTGGACTATGTCTTAATCCTCCCTTAAGGATAACATTAGCTGCCACAACTTGTCTCTGTGAACCCGGTCAAAGGCCGAGGCAAGATCCATAGAGGCTAGATGGATGGAACCTGAACAAGAGACCACATGTTTATTTAAGACCAAGTACAGATTTAAACATTGGTCCACTGTCGACCTCCCTGACCAGAAACCAAACTGCACACTGGATAAGATATTATATTCCTTAGCCCACTAAACTAACCTGTCCAAAAGGGCACGCCTCACCACCTTAACCACTCAGTTTTATCAGGGAAATTGGCCAGTACGATTAGGGGCTGTCCCTGTCTCCCTGTTTAGGTTTTGCAGACCTGCGTTGCAGCGCGCATGCGCTGCTCGCTCTGCGAGGCTTATTGTAATCAAGGAGGTTTCAGAAGTGGTGTTGAAGCCCCACCCCCATTTTTTACTGGCTGTGGTCATTGTTTCTGGTAAACGCTGGCTTCCGATTGAAAATGAGGCTTCTTTGTTTCCGCCCTGTCTCCTTTTGGGACGACCCATCCGGACTGGATCGTTTACTTGCGGCGTTATCCAGTCTCGTTCAATTAGTTGGTAGGCACTTTCTTTTTGTCATTCAGCCACGAAGCGCAATGCTGCAGTGCTGTGCACTCTTAATTGTATGTCTTTTTATTACTTTAATGAGTGCGGCACCCGCTAGGGACACAGCGCTCACTTTATTTATTTATATTTTTATATGCATGTATATGTATTCGTGTATTTGTGTATAGAAAATTTTATTTGTAAGTGTATGTGTGATGATGAAAGGCAGAAATTGTGAAATGGACTCTCGCACAAGAATAAAAGCAGTTGGGCTGACCCAGACATATTTAATGAAGTGATATATGACACTCGCTTGGCTATGCGTTTGCGAAACTTGTTTTCTCCTCTACCAATCAGCGCTTGGCTGGCTAGAGTCATGATGCACCGGCAAATGGGCATGTTTGAGTCAATGTTTGAGTTCCGATAGACTTCTATGCAAGTCCGGCTTAATTGCGGGTTTGACAGTTGTAGTCAAGTGTAACCCAACACCACCTCACTTTGCATCAGAGAGGGCGCCTGCTGTGCATAGCACAGGAGAAGGCTACATTCATGTAATTGGGTGCTGATTTGCAGATAGACGAGCGAATAGTGCTTTACAATGGGTCCGCACCGAGGTGTAATTTCATGTACGACCACAGAGGTGCTGGTGCTCTTGTTAGCTGACAAGCATTACATTACAGTGACAAACTACTTTCATCGAGTCTGCGTGGACCGCGCCATATTAATGTGACTGGAATACAATTGTCAATTAGATAATCACAGTCGCGAGTGGACCATGGCGGGTCGCGTTGGGTAAAATAACGTTCCGCCCCATGTAGTTAGGACCTGCATTATGGTGTGTGGCAGTAAGATATACATTGTGTAGTGAAGGACATAGCGCAATGAAAGAGAGACAGCGTCTCTCCAAGTTGGTAACTCACTTGTCATCGATTGGCTCCCGGCGACTTTACCTACCTCTGTCTCATTCGCCCTGACAGCAGGATGATCTGAAGTATGGGGTATTTTTTAAGGCTGTACAGAGTGCTCCCTAGTTCCGTAATTAGGTGCCGGTGGGACCTGATTAGTATTACTCGGATCATCCTGCTCTAACAGTCAATCGCAAACATCAGGGAAATTCAAAGGGGTCATATCTATTGCAGCTGGCCACCTGACAGGGAACTAAATGGTCTCCACACCAACCTAGGGACTGGAACTTTGCTGCATGCGAGGGGACCAGTCCCAGTGACATTACCAAGCACTTCAACATGAGGGGTATCCTCTAGGGGCCAGTTAATGACCACATCGTTATTAGGTCTAAGTCTAATTAGGCATAAGCAAGGTGGGTAGGCAGTACATCAGATGATATAGCCTGGGGTAATGCATGTGATTTTCTGCAAAATCGAACATGTACATAGTTTGTCGGAATGTCTTATGGAGAGTGTACCTATTACACAAATCCCACACTGGACACCATTTGCTAAACATTGCGCAGCAGCACATGGTAGAAAGGTGAACAAAATAGGCTTTTTAGCATGAGTGCAGTCAAGGACATTATCTGCAAACAACCTTTTTTAAATTTAGAAGGATTCCTGTTTTATCCTATACACAATATAGTGCAGAGATTTGTCAGCAAGTACCCCATTGCATGAATCATAGTAAATCTTGACCAAGGCGTCAAGTACTCTTGCGTCCACAATAAGTGTCCAAAGTGTATCTTAGCTAGGCTAGGAAAAAGTATAATCAAAAAAGCTGTGGTCCCAATCACAGAAAAGGAGTAGAGAGTGCGACCTGAGAAATGTAGAAATATATATAAGATCAATATGAGAACCCCATCAGTCGTAATCTGAAAAGACAGCGTCCTCCACGCTTGATAACAAGGCTAAAAAAAGCTTTTTATGATCTTATATATATTTCTACATTTCTTGGGTCAGGCTGCCTACTCCTTTTCTGTGATTGGGACCACAGCTTTTTTGATTATACTTTTGCCTAGCTAAGATACACTTTGGACACTTATTGTGGACGCAAGAGGGGACACTTTAGTAAGTTACTCTACATAGGAACTCTATTTCCGCCCTGTACCTTATACTGGATACACTTGGACACTTTCTGAGGACGAAGAAGGGGCAATTTAGTAATTTACTCTACTCGGAACATAGGAACTTTATCCCCGCTCTGTATCTTATACTGGGGCCTCTCTGGCTTTGATTCATTTACATGATATCGATTTGTGGTTACCAATCCCATTTCCTGAAGCGACCCGCAACACTTTGTGGTTATCAATCCCACATCTTTAAGCGACCTGAATCACTTAAGATACTGCTGACCGCCTTTTGCCTTGAGAAAGTCTGGGTACCAACTTTGTACTGACGAAACACGTGTTGGCTGCTTCTGACGCTTGAACTTGAATACATGAATAAAAGAAAATCACATGCATAAAGACTTCGATTTGGTCATCTTGTCTTGAAAGAATTGATAATTTACTGATGTATTACTTGCACTTTACAGTTTTATTGTTTAAATACTATTGCGACTTACAAAATCTCTTAACATTTCCAATTGGGTTGTGCTGTGCTGACCTTTTCAATTTCTGTGCCGGCAGGTCATATTGATTTGCTCCAGTCATTCCTGGTAGTGAGTGACAGTGGTCCCTCTAGCACCCCTGCTATAGTTACAGCAATTCTGATATTAATGTGCCCTGATTATTAGGTTTCCCTATATTTACATATACTTTGATGTGTGGTTATTCCCTTTTAGGGAACACCGCTCCCAAATTGTCTTCAAAGAGGTACTAAAGAGTGGATTGACTCGAACCACAGCAGGAGGACCCTGCAGTTTCCAGCAGAACATGAAGGCTTTCCGAAGGTCTGTTTAAAGGATTCAAGTCTGACGTGAGAGTGCTTCTTCTACTCAGAATCTCAGTAATGGTTCACTGGGGCCTAGTTTATGAAATGTGCAATCAGAATGCCTAAATGGAAAACCCACAGCTAGTGCAGAACAGATGTAAATCATTTGAAAAGTTGATAAACAAATGGTATAGTGGGCACCCAATCAGGTGAGCGGATGTTGGTCTGTGGTGGAAGGTATGATAAAAGGTAAAGGGAGTGACTTTGGGCCACATTAGTGTAGCCACAGTGGCATTGACATTACAACTTGGGCAGTCAGATTGCATTGGCACTGCCGCAACCGCCAGGGATCAGAGAGCCCTGGTAGTGTTGAGGCAGTCTTGAGGCGCAATATGCTTGGCGGGCCGCTGGAGGCCCCACCACGCATATCACTAGTTTCCTCACTGCCACACTTTTCATCGTGGTGCGACTGCCATGAAAAGTGAGGCAGTGAGGAAACAAAGGGGGCCCGGGTGCCTCTGCGCCATGGGTTGCATGCAGGGGATCACATGTTGTGCCCCCTTGTTTGCATGCCCCCCAGTTCCTGCAGGACATTTGACAGTTCATGCCCTTCATAAATGCCTTTGGCGCTACCATTGCAGTGCCTTTTAAAAAGGCACTTCCATGGAATCGCCAAAGATCTGCCCTCCAGAGATTTCAAAAGTTGTTCTCTGCCAGGCGGTTTTATATGGCTTTGGCAGTGTCGAAGCGGGTGCTGCGGTGGTGTGACGGCCCCACTCCAAGACCACCAAAGTCATAATAAGGCCCTGTGCCTTGTGCCACCTCACATGTATGTGAGGGTGAACTGGAGGTACTTTAAAAGGAAGCAAATATAAGCTAAATACTGACTGGGGCCCCCAAAATGGCCCGTGTTAGTAAAGGTGTGGACGCAGAAATGCATGCCTGTATTCGGTTTCAATGTGTCCCTACGGAATCACCTGCAGCATGTCAAGAATTCATGTCCCTGATTGCTAACTCTTTGGGAAAGTGAGAACACCTCTCCTGCTTACCCAACACAGTAGCTAGGTATTGGGAACAAATGGTAAGTGTCCTGTTCTGCACGCATTAACCCCGGGATGTGCGCAAGGCATTACAATACTCTGCTTATTAGCCGCCTCGTTCAGAGAACTATTCGTTTTTATTTTATGAATGTTTGTTATCTACATTTGTCTATACATACCTTTCCTCGGGTTCCATAGTTTATCCTCAGCAGCGAAAGTACTAGGTGATTAAGGATGTCTTGGAGCTTTACAAGTGATTTGTAATATTTTATCAGACTTTCTGACTCAAGGATTTTAAAATGTATCGTTGGGCGTTTTTTAATTTTAGAATTCTTAAAAATAAACATATGTGCCACTAGCATTGTTAACACCTGAGCTCTTTGTGTTTGAGCAGCACCAACACACATTTTACTTTTGATTGTGCACAGGTGATTTTGGTATGCTTGACTTCTATTCTGGGCCAGTGACATAAGGAAATCAAAATATAATCCCTAGCCAATATGTGAATGTCATCATTTTATTGTAAGTCCTCTTGCCGTTTCGTTTTTAAAGATTTAGTAAATGCTTAGGTTGTAGTTGACACACATACCTGGATCTGCTTTGCTGAAGAGCATACATTGTGAGGACTTGATAACTTTTTTATATAGAACTTTATACAGACGTTTTGTTGCTTCTAAGCACTATCAATAAACTGGTGTTACTATTAGTGAATTTAACAGTACTCAATATATCGATCTCTAAATGATGAAAGGCTAAGTTGGCCCTTCGAAGGTCATGACCTGGAGGTCAGACAGATGTCATCACCACATTGCCGGCGTTGCGCTTGAGTTTGCAGATATAAAGTCTACACAAATAGCCGCGTGAAAAGCAAGCCAAGAATAAACGGCAGGTTTGAAAATGTTTCCGTGTCTTATGTGTTCTTGGCATTCTGCAGGAGTGCTTGCTGCTGTCACTTTGAGGAGTTTTCTAACAGGATCACTCGCGGGCTCCCTCGCGCTTCCAGTCTTCGATACGAAGAAATAATAATATATCACCGGCCTGACCCTTTGGCCTTTATGAGTTATCTGTTTTAGAAAGATGTGAAACCGCCTTTTATATCCACCATAATAGATATTTAGAGATTGCCGATCAATAGCGAACAAGTTTGCTGCTTGTAGTTAATGGGTGCCAAAGGGCCGCGCCGACATTGACCTCTTGACACGCTCGGTGACAAAAAATCTATACAAAAATAAATAAGAAAAGGCCCTGTCATTCACCAAAGTTGTGAATATAGATCTGCAGCAGGTAATTGTTATTTTCTGGGCAGAACTGTCGCAGAGTTTCAATTGTAAACCAATGTTTTGGGACCCTTCAGTTCTGACAAATGTAAGATTAATATCTAGCTCTCGCTGGCCTTCTCTCTACAGCAACACCGTGTTACACACAGCGTCGGCGCACTTGTCCTTTCTTTATTTCCAGACTGTTGAGTGCGTAAGGATGATGACACTTTAGCTCCTCAGGATTATATTGTGTGTCACGACGCCATCTTTTCGTAATCCCAGAGGGCAATCTGAAAAGAACAGCACTGCGCGAAGCATTAAGAAAATGCACGAAGTCCTTTCCTCACTCTCTTCTGTACAAAGAGCCCAAGTCTTCGTGACGCATTGCTCTTTTATCCAAACTCATTTTATTAACACATTTAATAATGTTTTAAAATGGAAAGTAAGGCACATTAACCTTGTAATCTTCACCTTGACATACACATTATCTTCTTTAGTTTTTATTTATTAGTGCCCAAATTCATCCCAGGTATTTTTGCAGTATTCACATGAATGTGGCACGTTTCACTGCTAGTCTTGGGGCTCCTGCTCAGTTGGAAGAAGGTGGAAGTGGAAAATGGTGGATGTGGCCATAAGTTGTAGGGTTATGCCTAACTATTAGCTGGCTTCCTGTAGGGATTGTATTTCCGGCAGCAGCGATGTGGGGGTCATGGTGCGCAGGTAGAATGCAGCATCAGGTGAATTCGTGCAGCATGAGTGGACTACCATCAGGTGAACTGATGCAGGGTGCAACCACAGGGATTTGCCTGCTGCTGTGCGCGAGAGACGGTCCTTGAGACCTTGTTGGGATGGTGCTCATGGTTATGCTGTCTCAGGAATGTGTGGAGGTGGGGGTCTACGACACCAGCAGTATGCTCACACATATGCATGTTGTAGGCCATATATTTGATTGGGAAAAGATAGAAGTACCATGAAAGAATGGTGGTCACGTTTCTTGGCGAAGGGCCTAACAACATGACTCAAACATTCAGCGGTGCTTCTCTGTTGCTTAGAACTGGAACAGCTTCAGGATCTTGAGAGCTAGTATTTCTGATTAGAATTTGTATCTATTTTGTTTCCTTGCTTTTCTAACCAGCCCCGTTCTATATCGGGACACCTGTTCTGAGCCAGTGTGCAGTGACATGGCTCTTCGACCCTAAACTGCCACCCGGAGCTCTCTTTGCTGCCCTACCTCTGTGTACCTATAGTGCTTTTTTTTTTAATTTTATATATATTTTTATTAATTTTAACACAAGAGTAGAAATGTACATTTCGGGTATCGTTGGTAGAACATATTACAGTGGCGAACGGGCAGAAGAAATGAAGAAATACCATACAATTGTAGGCATCCGGACAGTATCAGTACCAGCCAGAGCTGGGTCAAAACAATACAATACAAATAATCATAAGCAAACATTATCAGAATCTGCCCACCATGGATACAGGATATAAAAATGGACACTCGACACCCGGATATGCATAACAACAGGCTCAGGAGAATATGCCACATCTCTTGTGGAGAAGGGAAAAGGAAAAAAGATAGGTCATAGAACAAAATAAAGGAAAAAAAAAAAAAAAACTCAACCCCCCACCCTGCACCCCTGCGGATGGCTACGACCTAACCCCACTAGCAGCGTGCCTGTCGCCCCCTAAACTACACCCCAAGGAAGGGAAAAGATGGAGGAGGAATGTCTTACAATACGATGCGGGCTCCCGGACTCCCCTCCCCCCCCGCCGCGAGCAGATGTTCCCTATCATGGTACTAAGCGAGGTAAAGTAGATTTATAAGCAAACTGATAGGGAAATCACCAAAAGAGAAAAGACCATCCCGCCCAGCCCCCGACACCACAGAGGCAACGAATCCCATTGTCGAACACAGTCAGTACACCAAACCCAAAAAAGCAGAATCCCATCTGGCCCTCACTCCCACCGATACCACCCAGCAGTGTCAAAGGAAATCCCTGCACAGAATTAAAACAGTCAAGTTCAGCCCTGGCCTCTACGATCCATCACACAAACCTTTTTCGAGAGGACCAGCATAATAGCAAAATAGTCAAAACGTTGTAGAAAAGGGAGGGGAGCAATATAACATGAAAGGGTCAGAAGAGTCAAGTCTCGAAGTCTATCAGAAACACGAAAGTCAATCCAAAGAATATCGATGGAGGTCTCCAGAAACGAAGAAAGAAATAAGTCCTGTGCGGGCGATGACTTTGCCGAGCTTGCTGGCTGGGCAGGGGCTCCAGTCGCGGGCTGCTGTAGTTGCGCAGACACAATTGGCATCAGATTATAATGATGCTCGGGGTTCTCCTCTCGGATAAAATCAAGCTTCGCGGGGGTCGCCATATGTTGCGGGTCTGACTATGGGCTAGGGTCCGGTCTCGAACAAATAGTCTCGATGCGTACAGTCAAGTTGTGGAGAGCAGCCTCCATTTGCCAGTGAAGAGCCCCGATGGCGGCCATTACAGTCCCCAGCGACGGTCCACACGTCGTCCGATCCATCTCCGCTTAATCGATGACAAAGCAGGTCATCAACCCCGGAGGCCGGCTATTCCGGGGAAACCAACTGGAGTGGGGTGGGCAAAGGCGACTGGCGACTTTCAGGCTTTGCGCTCTTTACACCGCTGCCGAGAGCGCCCCCCCCCCCTGCGGACCCCGAGGGCTGCAGCAGGGTCACAGGAATCGGACCCCCACTCACCGCGGCATCCACGTCTCGTCGCTGTCTGGCTAGTATACGCAGGGACTCGAGACCACCACCAGGATCGAGAATTCGTTTCACTCCGATGGAACCGGACCCTGCCAGGTACCCGCGGCCGATGTTGTTCAACTGAAACCCGCTGGGTCAGTACTCGAGGCCCCGGCTTATAGTCTGGAGGAGGCCCGAAAATGACAGACGGTGTAACTTTGTCAAAAAAGGTGATAAAGACTCCGGGATTGCGCCCCTGGACTCAGAGACGATTCAGACACACGGGAGTCTGGCGGGAGGTCAGGATTAAGTTCAGGATAGATCCGCCAGCAACGGAGGTCGACGGAGCCGGGAGCTTATGCGGCCATCTTGGTTGCTAGCGTAGCTCCTCTTCCCTATAGTGCTTTTTTGTTTAAGGAGAGCAGTATTTTCCCTGGCAGCCAACCTACAACTGGTATTGGTCCCTTCATTTTGTTGTACAATTATTTTTTTTCGGTCATTAGAGTAAGGGCTGCTATATTTGATTCCAGTCCAGTCACTGTACAAGGCATTCATTTGTCTTTTCTCTATACAAGACCTTAATCTGTTCTTTCTTTTACACAATGCTTTGATTTAATTTGGCCCAAGGAAGGAAGGCCTCTAATGTGCCTGCAGAAAGATGCTCAGCAGTGTAAACAAAGCAACTCCTCTCTGGAGGTGGACCACATCTCAATGATCAGGATCTCTTTTCTCCTTTGTGTAGTTCCTGGTCCCTTGAGACATTCCATAGACATGCTTTGTCTTAGGAGTTCATCAGCCGAACTGAGGAAATTGTCTTAGTATCGGCTAATCTCCAGTTTACCATGCTTCAGCAAGATAATTGAAAATTAGTTCACTAGATAGATACAAAGTTTGTGAAACTCAACCACATTCTTTACATCCACCAATCTTGTTCAGGACTTCAACGTCCATTAAAACGACCCTGGCCGAAATCCAAGAAGTTCTGCTGCTAGGCGTAGATTAAAATAAGAAACCAGCCCTCATACAAAACCTCTCTGCAGTCTACAGCACCGCAAAGCATGATAACTGGCTGCTAGGACTGGAGGAGGGGTCTGGAATTATGGTTCCACGCAGAGTGAATGTTGTCCTGCTCAAATCATAGTTAGCAAGTTCCGTTGTATTGACAGGTTTTCACCACAGGTTGTCCCTACTGTGTCTGCTGTTCAACTTCCATATGTACATGCTGGTCCTGCTCTTTGAGTAGTATCAGACAAGTCTCCAAACATACTCCATTAATACTCAAATCCACTTGTATTTGGAAAAGTTCTCACGAAATGACTTCACGCTTGCCTGGGATCACGTGTTACATGGAGTGAATTATAGCTTCCTATGCTTCAATGAGGCCAAGGCTGAGATGTTGGTGCTGCGTGGAACGGAAACCACAATCTGTTTTGTCTCTACACACTCCGTTTTTTAAACTGATCTTTTTCCTATCACCTTTTGCTTTTCTCATTGTGTCTAATTAGTGTTTCCAGGTGCATCACTCAATCAACCCCAATCATGGTTTGAATGACTATATCAGTCAGTGAACCGTACAGTTTATGTGTGATAAACATCGTAAGTCCTAATCACCAGGGCATTACATTTTTTTGTACAGCAAAGAATCTCAGGGAAAAACACATCCTTTTTTTGATGTCCTCTTAACTGTTTTCTCCTTCATGGAACTGAATGAAATTTGGCAAACTAGCCCGTAGCTGCATACACTAAGGGACTGCCAAATCAGGCTCAGGTCTGCCCATGCGGTCAAACGTTATAGGCAAATCAAAAAGTGGTTTTCCAATGGACAATGCAGCGGTATCATAATTACATATATTAGAATCATAACTATGTATAATACGCAAGCAGCAATAGCACCTGTGTAGATATAGTTAGGTCAGAGTTCCTACTGAATAGGCATATTTTGTTTTCTTAACAAGTTTAGCATCGTTTGACAAATCTACACAAACCTTTCCAAAAAAATAGTACATGCAGTTTGGTTTCATCGTGGCTAGTTTTGTGCAGATCTATCAAGTGGGGGTCATCAAAAGGGTGGGAATCCCAAAAGGAAAATTTTCCATTTTAACATAAAAAAAAAAACAAAAAACAAAAATAACATCTGTAGGATACTTTGCTCCTCAATACAGAAAAAACACTGAACATAATTGCACCAATCTTGGCATGTAAGCAGAACTTTACTCAAAGAAGTATCCACATTTTATCCACATCATCTAATTCACATCACCTGTTTTTCACTATTTCCTCACGCACTGCAAATCAGTTACCTTTACCTTTACATACCTCTTCAGATACCCTCACACTTACCCAATATCACTGGTCCATCGGTACCCACTTCAACACATAGTGGCTACAATCATACTCTCCTTGGTGTGAGGAGACCCAGATGATGACAAGGGCGGTATCGGGCGGTAACTGATGGGTATACTTCATGCCCTAGAGACATCTTATTGTGCCATATTCACATAGAATAGTTTTTCTTCCTCCCTTATATTTTAACATTTGTTGATTTCATGCCTTAGACTGGATGATGTTAGACCCACAGGCACCTTTTGTTGATTTATGTTATAACTTTAACTGCAGTTCAGAAATCTCGATTTTAATCAGATCCGCCAAGGGGATAAAGTTAAAGTACAGATCTGTTATAAGGCATCAAAGTTAAAAGTATATCAAATAATTCCTGACCCCCTTATCACCGGGGCAGGCACGTAAAAGGTGCAATGTCCAGCTCCCACTGGCACCACAATGAGTAATGCCGGGGAGTATGCAGGTGCTGCAGGGGCTTTGGGACAACACCACCGCCCCAACTTACAATGAAAGGGGTGGGTGACCGGGTGGGCACCCATGGAAGAAAATGCAATGGCCGGTTCCCACCGGCACCACAATCGGTGCTGGCTGGGGAGCCTGCATGGGGAGCTAGGGCCTTGGGGCTCAACCGACTGCCACCAAGGATGCTCATGTTGTCGGTGGGGCACCGGGGCACAAACTGTAAAATGAAATGGCAGCTCTTGCTGGCACCCAGTATGGGTACTGACTGGGGCCAATGTTGTCTGTGGTCCGGTTGGGCACTTGGACACCCATAAAAAAAGAAAAAAAACTATAATAGATAAGCAACTGAAGGGGATCGTTTATTATTCATTGCTCCTTGTAAGGAGCGCCCCATAATGCCCTGTGAGGGATTTTCTATATTACATTTTGCCTTCCTGCTGGTGCCCCTAGAAGGGCCAGGGCCACCACCAACCATATTTTTAATGTTGTCAAGAGATACAGGGAGTGTAGCAGTCCTCCACCAACATTTAAAAGAAAAATACAATAAGTTTCCTGGGTCATTGAATCATGACCCCAGGAGAGCTTACCATATATTTTTTAGAGCAGGAACCCTTTGTGGTTGGTTCTATGGCTGCATTTTGTGGCCTGAAAAATGTTAAAAATCTCATAGACGTGTTTAATGTTTCACTAATATTAATTATTACAATGTGTGAATATATGAAATGTACATTTGATTATGGTTATTGTTGACTTTTTCACAACTGGTATAGGTCTGCTTTGTATATATGGATGTGCTGACCCCTTGATTAAGCCAATATGTTGTGCCACTTTTTATATTTTAGTATTTTGTGCTTTTGACAAAGCCAGTAGGTGTGAATTACTTAAAATGACACCCTTTATATTGTTACATGACATAGTCAGCAGTGCATAGCGGCGGTAGGTTTCATGGAGCGCTGGGCCCCATACCAGGCTCTGTGACCAACCCCACACTGTGCACAGTGATGGACATCTTACTTTACGTTAAAAACACAATACAAATTCGCTGAAAAGACCAAAGATTAAAGGGACATTATAGTGAGGAATTGTAATAATATCATACTTTACTTTAAAAAATCTTTAGAAATTCACTGAAAAAATCAAAGGTTAATGGGACGTTATAGGTAGGTGAAAGTGTCAGTTAAAACATACCATTTTCAATGAACAGAACCACTGAAATTCACCAGTTATAGTAACTATAACTCGCGCCCTAAAGTAACCATACTTCGCACCCTTGCCATGCATTAGCAATTACCTCACATATTACATCACTCATGACATATTCTATGACATCATTACTAAAATCACTGCAACATTTGAAATTACATCATTGATGAAAACACTGTGCATGGCCGAGGTGCGAGCAGCTGCTCATTTCACCTTCACTGCTTCAGCTGGGGGGTGACCCATTATAGCCTGCAAGAGCTTTAAAAATATATTTTTTGCTGCTGGTAATGCTCATAAAAGAGGCAGAGGCACAACCAATGATTTTGTAATGTTGTGGAGGGCTGCAGGGAGTGCAGTAGCCCCACCAGAGCAACATTAAAAAAAACACAGTAAGACTCCTGGGTCATTGAAACCCTGACCCCAAGAGGGCTTACCATATTATTTTAAAGCACTCTGAGAGGGAGCTGTATGCTTTTCAGGGGCCTCATTTTGTGGTCTGAAAAATGTTTTTAAAAGACCTAAAGACATGTTAATGTTATTTTTAAAAAGGCTTTATTGAAACTATTTTATGCCACTCGTTTTTATTAAACTTTGCTATCTGTGAATGAATAAAATATACAATGGATTATTGTTTTTGGTGACTATTTGACAAACACAAGAGGTCTGCCTTACAACCTGATGTTAGGACCCATTAATAAAGCCAACAGGCCTACTTTTTAATATTTTGGTGTTCTGACCCTTTGACAAAGTGAGTAGGTGTACCTTACTTAAAATTACACCCATTATTTTGTTACATCACATAGTCAGCTGTATGTGACAGTTGAGGTTGGGCATCCCTCGCTCAACCTCATGCCATTTACAGCCAAAGGCCATGTGCACCGACGAGGAGAAGGGTGCCCACTCACGGACATCTTATTTTACCTTAAAAAACTACGGAAGTTCACTGAAAAAAAACTACGGTTAAAGTGACTTTATAGTTAGGAATTGTAATAATATCTTGCCTTACATTAAAAAACATAGAAATTCACTGAAAAAAACAAAGGTTAAAGGGATGTTATAGTTAGGCGAAAATATCAGTTAAAACATGCTGTTTTAAAGTAACAAAACCCACTGAACTTGACCAGTATCACAAGTAACTATAACTCAAGCCCTAAAGTAACAAAAATCACACCCTCGCCGTGCACTGCTTATACCCCCACATATTACATCACTGATGCCGTGTTCAGTGACAATATTGATAACATCACTGATGACATCTGAAATTACATCATTTATGACACAACGCTGTGTATGGCCAGTGCGTGAGGTATAGTTACTTCAGGGCACAAGTCTTGTTTTCTAGACAAATCTATACCTCTCTGATGAGCTCCTATATGAGCAAAACACATGTGACAGGGCTGCTTTTATTCATTCCATGTTGGCTTGAATGGTATTTTACCAACCCAAAGCTTTAATACTGTGCCTGGAATGGTAAATGGATTTTGTCATTTTTCAGCTCTGTGTGGACAACACTTGCTATTCTTATGTTTGAAGACTTTGCTGCAAAAATGACAAAAGGCTTTGTCACTTTCGTGTATGGTATTGTGTCCTATGCATAAAAATTGCTAGAAAACCAGACATTTTAGGTGAGCAGATTTGGAGGGTTTGTGGTGTTATAGAGTGTTCCATGCAAAACTTGTCTTCACCTAAAACATGGGAACTACTCAGAGTTCCCTGCTTCCTTTTTTACATAATTTATGTGGCATTCTAAGCTTGAAAGGGTATTGTTTTGACTTATACTAGTTTCTCAATTGTGTCTGGAAAAAGCTATAACTCTCTGACAAGCTCTAATAAGAGCAAACCACATATGACTGGCTGCTTATATTCATTCCAATGTGGCTTGGAAAGAATTTTACCAATCCAAAGCTGTAAATCTGTTCTTGGAATGGTAAAAGGCTTTTGTTATTTTTCAGCTTATCGTGGACGGCTCTTGCTCTTCATATGCTTAAAGACTTTACCGTAAAAATTGCAAAAGGCCTTGTGACTTTCTAGCTCAGCCATTGTGCTAATCATATGCCTAATATCTTTGCTAGGAAAACCGGCATTTGAAGTGAGCAGATTTGGAGTGTTCGTGGTGTGATAGAGTGTTCCATGTAAAGGACATGCACTGCACTCCTTCACTTACTTCAGGCGATAAAAGAGAGAACAAACTCCTCTTCAATTGTGTAAAATATTTATTTGCTGCTCACAAAGTTAAAAATATATACCTATCTTCAGTGCCATTTGACGAATCTTTCCCAAAATAGTGTCAAAGTAAGTTCTGTTATGCTTGTTTGGGGTGATCTGTTAAGTGGGGGCTGAAAGAAGGAGGTTAAAAAAAGGTGTATTTTCCAAATTTAATTCCCATAGAAACGCGTTGTCAACACTTCAACCAGTGTTAGCAGCCATCTTGGGACTCAGCTTTTCAGAGTCTCCCAAAAAACTGAAAATAAAGAAAAGGGGGCAGGGTAGAATACCCTGACCCCCATTACACGGTCTTGGGGTCCCCCTAGGACTCCCACACAGCATTTTATTTTTAAATGCTGGAAAATCGAGATATCTGTGAATTAGCAGAAAAAATGTTTACAAAAACAAGCACGGCTCCCGTGCTTGCTTTTAAATAACCCATGGGTGGCTCAGATCCTTGTGGTAAATCTTAAATATAAGAGGGGGGCGCATGAGGCTCTCCTGCTACTGCTTATCAAATCCCTGGGGACTGCCCCTCTCCAGGGCTAATTACAATAATATGGGGAGACCTCACGGACCCTCCAGGGCCCCGGGGATCACCACCTTCCCAGGGCAAAACTCTAAAATGGGAGGGGGGCCATTCTCTGCTCTGGGTACCGCCACCTCCTTGCGGCAGGCCCTAAAGGAAGAAAGGAGGGGGGCCACGCAGACCCCTTCTTGGAGCCATACATGGCCCTGGGCATCGCCATCCCCCAGGGCCAGCTCCTGCAATGTCCTGGGGGTGCCCACCCTCAAGACATTGCAGTTTGCTATCACTTGGCGGGAGCACCGCTCCTGCCAAGCCATAGAAAACAGTGCTCCGCTTTGAGCAAGCAAGGGCATTTGATCTTGCTTGCTCAAAGCAGTGTACACTTTGCTTTTACACACAGGGAGCTGCATGTTAGCAGCTCCCTATGTGTAAAAACAATGCTGGCTTCCGCAGTAGGAGGGGAGCCCCCAGGGATCGTGGGGGCCAACATGAAAAACTGGGTGCCCTGGGTGGGACCGGGAATCCCAGTACAGAGGCCAGGCCCTGGGAGATGAGGTTAAAAAAGTTTTAAAAAACGGGCGCAGGCCCCGAGGGAAGGGGGTCCCCAGGGCCGAAATAGGCCCAGGAGGGTGGCCGCGCGGCACCCTCCATCTAATAATATATTTTTTAACGAAATGCCGTTCCCTGGGGGATGGTGTCCCGGGCCAAAATAGGCCCAGGAAGGGGGGCTGTGGAGCCCCCAACCCATTTCATAAAAGATTGGCCACAGGGGATGGGGTCCCCGGGCCCAAATCAACCTAGGGAAGGGGGCTACCAGCTTCCCTTCCCTTAAAAAAAAAGAGCCCGGCAACTTGATGGACCATGCCCCATTTCCCCACCACTCTGCAAACATGCCTCCTGGGGCGCTGCTAGTTGAGGGATGAAGTCCCCTTGGCTCTTGAGGGCTTTAGGACTAAAGTGGACTTCTTCCCCCAACCAGTAGTGTTGCAGGAGGTGCGTTTGCTGAGTGGCAGAGAAAGGGGCATGATGTCTGATGACCTCCAAGCAATCCAGCTGTGTGGGTAACAGGAGGGGTAGTTGACCCCCAAGGGCCATCTTGAGCCAAGGGGACTTCCTGCCTGCAGGAGAAAACTGATTTCAGAAAATAGTGCTCACTGGCTGTAATTAAAACATTTAGAGTAACAACACATGTAGCAGGGGCAGCCCTTATGGGGGCTTACAACAGGAGAAAAGGAGGTACTAAAGAGGGACTGCTAAGCCTATTGACGTATCAATAGCCACCATTTACAAAGGACAGTAACAGGAGCCAGTTGAAAAGATGGGCGGAAAATGGGCGGAATTTAAAGTCCATACATGAAAACAGCAGGTCTCGAAGAGACAGCGCAAGCGCTGCCTAGGCAAGACCTAAAAAAGGGTAAGAAATACAAGAAAGTGATGCAAAATTGTAAATAAATAATCTCTGAAAAAAAGAAACTAACCAATGCATTGAAAAAAGGATTGTAGTTTTTTCTAGATACCCACCATGAACCACCAGAGATTTACAAATTTGTTCGTAGAATAAAATTGCTAAAGTTTCATGCCCCAATGAAAAGGAATAAGGACAATTATGCACCCCCAAACAAGCTCCAGTAATTTGGACATTGAGGACAGCACAACTATAAGAGTGTCACACAATTTAGAGCAAAAAAACAAGAATGACAGTAAACTATTGACAGAGTTGGGCATTGAAGAAACGTAACTATCAAGTGCCTGCAAAGCGAAATCAATATTTTGCCCAGCCTTGCCTGTGGGCAATAAAATTGATAAATGTAATTAAAAGGAAATCCATATAATCTTTATTTGACAAGTGCTGCCATAAAAGTTCACATGAATATAATTCACATAAAAACTTTAAAATCGATAAAAACAATAACATTATTGAAAACCATCATAAAAAGTCACTAATGAGCAGTACTTATGTAGCTGCATAATCTGTTAACATTTCTAGTCATGAAATTACACTGAACAGGCTACAGACAATAACCTGTACTTCTGGATTACAATAGAAAAGTAGCACCTCATTAGAGAAGGACATTAAGTTAGCAGGTTGAGCTAAAATATTTCGGATGAATCACATTACCAACAACAAGGGTCAGTGCAATACAATATTCAGGGCCCTACACTGCCCTGTCTGGTTCTCCACACTCCCAGTAAGAAACAGGAAACAACAAATACGACCATGGGTGTTGTATTGGATCTGAGGATTCTAGCAACAAACCTAAAGGGCAAATGGAAATCAAGGACATCAATATAATGTAATACAAACCATAAAGAAAAGGAAAAAACGCGCAAAATCGATATAGATGATGAACGCCCTAAAAAAATTATGATTACATTAAAATCAAAATTACCAATAAGGGTGGATAGTTTGTCGTCATGGTGTCTATATGAAAGAAGCATCAAGACAACTGCAAGATAGTGTTGTTGTGAAACATCGGAGAAGGTCAGTTATAAAGAAATCACTAAATGGCACCATAACGAATTATGCTACTGAAGAGATCAGAATCTATTTGACAAAAATGAATTAAGCTAACTAGCAACATAATTTCCTACAACCTACGAACTTCTTTTCATAAAGGTATCAATAATCCTACAGGAAGACCAATTTGTTTTAATGGGCATCACCATTTGAGAAGACACCAATTTGTATAGATCACTTCCTAGATCTAATTGTGATGTTGATGTTGTTAAATTCATACTTAAAATACACAGAGGATTTATTATCACATTTACAAAACATAGTGCAATCAGAGTATTATCACCATATAATAGTAGATGTCACAGCTCTATGTATTTCAATACCACACGAAACAAGTATCTAGACATTAACATGTTTTCTAATGAAAAGAAATATCAGTAAATTGAAACATACTCAAATGTTACTAGAAATGATTGAAAGATGTCTGGAAAACAACATCTGTACCGTCAGCCATCATCTTTGTGAAATATGGGTTTGGAAACCACTGCTTTTTCTTTACAAAAGTAGTCTGAGGCAGGCAATCCAAGCACAGAGATGAGACTGGGATTGAGTTATAGATACTGGTACTTAATGTAATTCATGCACAGCTTTAGACAATACATGATAGTCCTCATTGCCAGAGGTCTGTAAATTCCAATGGGCCAGGCACCAGGACTTACAGGTAGGTTTTTGTTTTTTACAGAGAAATTTCTCAAAGCAGCCACAATCTCTGTATGAAACGCTGGGGGAAACCAGCTGAAAATTGGCACAGGAACAATGACCACCCCCTTGTTATTCTAAAAAAAAAAAAAAAATGATCCCCGTTATTCAACCCCCGAATTAATGGGACCCCCAATAAGAGTCAGGAACCAGAGTTTGGAGTTTTAGGGGGTCACTTCTAATGAGGACATGTGTCAGAAACTAAACCTGACTAAATTCTCTAATAACCACTTTGAGGAATCTCGGTAACACATGTTTTCAAGATGCATTATTGGAAAACGAAACGACCTTTTCAGGAAAAGAAGCGCCACCGCCTCTCATGGAGACTCTGCTTGCTTGGTACTGTACACAGTGCATTAATATGTCACACTCCAGTAACACGGCCCTGGAGCCTCGAGGGCCCCCCGCTGCTAAGCTCGGCTGGAAACACATTTGTCCTGACTGTTCCTTTCTTCGCCCCCCTCCCATCTGCCTAAAATGAATCACTGCAGCAACCAGACTGACTCCGAGGGCAGCGCCGGGGCTCGAGGAGCTAACCTGACTCCCGTGGCTTCAACATTTTAATTAATTTCAACACTAATGCACAAATGAGAGTTAATCACTGCGTTGGAGGGCCTTCTAATTTACCAAGTTTATTCATTAAAACTTTCCTCACTGAACTTTGATTGAATGTCATGCTTTTTAAAGCGGTCTTAACAGACTTTTCTTCTGCCTCCGGCTTTTTAACTACAGCAGGAGACCACCGAGAAGAGGGGGTCTTGGAAAGACCCACTCAACGATGGGCTAGAAAGAGTACTTTTAAAGGGAAAGAATTATTTTTCCTTGCAAGTACAAATGCACAATAACTATAATTGTTGATCACCCACAACATTTTTCTAAACCTATGATCTTTGCCTGGCTTAAAGTATTCGTGGGTTTCGCTAGTGCAATTCTTTTAGAATCAAGGTGATCGAATCAGCGCACCCCATTGGATCTATTAACCAGCAGCAACTTAATTCAGAGTCTAGTACAATCTGTTTGTGTTAAGAGCCTTGCAGGAGAATCTATTTCTTACTCTGTAAACAACTAACGCTACCCGATACTCTGGCCCAGGTATAAAAACATGGAGCTTTCCAACCTTACATGAGTGTAAATGCACTCAGTATTAGAATTCACAAAGGGAACACGTGCTCAGTTATAGTTTTCAGGGCGTGCTTCTGGAAATCCTTTGGAATTCAATTTTCGCATGAACACATGCCCACATATATATATTTGCTCATGCAGAAATCTGAAGAGTAAATGCACTTACTAACTATTTTTCCTTTTTCTCCATGGGGAAAAATATATTTTTTGTCTGAGGAGACACCTTTTCTTCTATAAATCACCCACATTTTGCGGGTGTTCCCCTTCCCTACCAAACCTGGAATGACTTATAAATACACACACATGTAAGGTTTGTGCAAATGCACAGAGCATCCCAGCCTATTAACGCACTTGCCTCATCATTTTATGAATAAATAATTTTTACAAGTGCATAACCCACATTTGTGAATGTCTAAAGTGTTATTGCACTTTTAAAAAAAGGACGATTTGCACACAGAAGTGCAATGTACTCTTATAAATTGCATTCGAATTGGGGTCTCATTTGCACTTTACTTTTGGTCTTTTGCACTGCACTACCAGTGTCATATACTTATACCTTCACATTCATGCAGGTGAACTATAATCAAGGCAGGGTTGTATGGAATCAGCACATAGTCTTTTTTCCAGCTGTTAGGTGTTACAGCAATAAAGTTATCTCTGACATCTACATTTCGCTTACATAGAAATGCAGATTGTTGTTGCTTCCATAAATGGCACCTACAAGGCCCTGGAAGCTGATGTTTTGTACCATCTTTGTATTTGGTCTGTTACAGTCACAAAACATACAACCCTCATTTGTCCTCATGATAATATTATTCTCACCATTAACTGCTTAAAAGCCCCCCCAGGATCCACCATTACTATATCATTCCACTTCTTTCTTGGCTGCTCTGGACTTTACTTTGTACTGCACCTCTAAGGCTGATCTCACTCCAGCATCCTTTCCATCTAACTCTCTACTTCCATATTTCCCCGACTCCTGTTCACCTTCCAATTCTCCCAAGTTTAACTTATTTACTTTTGTGTATGAAGCTGAAGTTGTTCACTTGTTGACCTGTGTTCATTTAACTGCATGCCCGTTTTATGGCCTCTATCCAAGAGAGATGCAAAAATTGGGTGTAAATCCGTCAGGGAAAATATTCCTAGCAGACGGTATTGGGCACATAGCTAGTGGTTCATCCCCATGCGAGGAATAACGTGAAGAAAAAGTCTTTGCGGCCGATTTACCTGCATATTATTTCTCTTGACAGAAGGTTTGGCTCACAGAAAGTATGCTCAGAAAACATGCGATCAGTCACAGTTTGTATGCGATCAGCTAATAACCTTGTGCTCAATGTAAGCTTACAGAAGCAGGATGATGGTGTCTTTTCTCTGTCTGCTTCCTTTGTTAAGGCACCTGACACTTCTGATCTCCATACTTGTCTGTCACAATTACATTTTGCCTTTCATATTTTAAATCAGCAACTGTGCTTTACGGTCTGGAAAAATATATTTTTGTTTCCCTAGTCACTCTAATTAGCAACTTATTTCTTTTTTCTTATTTCTCCCCAAAATCTAAGAAGGAATCTTACGCTCTAAGCTCTCCTAATTTCTTCTTGTACACCATGTTTTGTTCTTGTGCAACCTGGGTTTGCACTGGTGACAATATAAAATCTACTTTTCTTTATGCCTCATATTTTATTTCTGCTACAAAACATCAAAAGCTTTTCTCTATTTTCATACTACTTTTTGATTTTGTGGATCATTTTACCTCTCGGCCGGTCACAGCTCCGCAACTGCACTTCTGCTGGGATGCCTCTTTCTTTAGCAGTTGCCTAGCAACTGCCCGCATTCTCTTGCATCTCCTGATGCCACTTTCCCGCCACTGCTGCTCCCACCCTCTGCCTCCCCGTAAGCACCTCCCATCTCTCAGGACTTTTAATGGAGGCCACAGCATGGTCTCAGTGAGTATGGCTGCACCTCTCGGCCAATCACAGCTCCCCAGCTTCATGTCTGTTGGACTGCCTCTTTCTTTAGCAGTTGCTTAGCAACTGCTTGCATTCTCTGTAGCTCCTGACACCACTTTCCCGCCACTGCTGCTCCTGCCCCCCGCCAGCCCTATCCACTACTTTTAATGAAGGCCGCAGTGTGGGCGCATTGCCAGCACACCCAAGACGTGCCAAAGGTAAGCCCATCTATGCCCGATGTGCCCTGCGCTAGGATACCTGGTCCTCTCACCTTCCACCGATACATTACCAAGGAGCTCCTGGCCCTAGACACCGCAACAAGAGATGATTCACGTCCTCCCTACGACCAACCAAAGGACCCTTCACCTCCTGCCACTGCTGCTTCTCCTATGCATCAAAACCGCTGCAAACCACCTGAAAGAACTCTTCAAAATTGTCAAGAAATTCTCCAACCAGACAGCTACTGAGACCTCATCCACCCCTCCCAAGAACTCTGCGACACCCTCTCAGACTACTTCCACAGCAAGATTACGACCATCTACTACAACTTTGACACCCAACTCACTACTATCTGCCTCAACAACCTCTCCCAACCAGTGAACACCAGTCGCCTGATAACCATCTGGTCCCTGCTCACCACTCAGACCATCTCAACCATCATGTCATCCATCCACCCCGGGGCATCTACCTCTCCCCTCCCTCACCATCTCTTCAACCTCGGAATAAACCCGATCAGCACCGAAATCACCAGCCTTCTCAACACCTCCATCTCCACTGCAGCCTTCCCAGATGGATGGAAACATGCGGAGGTCAGACCACACCTAAAAAAAAACTCTGCCAACCCCAGTGACCTAAAGAATTACAGACTGATCTCCCTGCTACTCTACCCAGCCAAAGTACTTGAGAAAGCCATCAACCAACAGCTTACCAAATAAATTGAACTAAACCATCTTCTTGACGCCTAACAATCTGGATTCTGTGCCAACAACAGCACGGAGACTGCACTAATTGCTGCCACTGACGACATCAGGACCCTTCTCAACTGCAGAGAAACAGTAGCCCTGATCCTCCTTGACCTCTCTGCTGCATTCAATACATTCTCCCACCACACCCTGCTCAATACACTCAACAACCTCTGCATTTAGTGGATCGCCTTTTTCCTCTCAGGGCACACACAGAGCCTCCTTCACCTTCACAACCAAGGACATCACATGCGGCATACATCTGGGGTCAACCCTGTTCAACATCTGCATGACCCCCCTCACAGATATCATCAGATCCCACAGACTCAACATAATCTCCTATGCTGACGACACTCAACTGATCCTCTCGCTCACTCTGGACCCCCACAACTCCAAAACAAACTTCTGCAACACGATGACCGACATAGCCAAATGGAAAAGAGACAACTGCCTCAAACTAAACTCCGACAAGACAGAAGTACTGATCTTCAGGAAGAACCCATCTGCATGGGACCTCAGCTGGTGGCCAGGGGAACTAGGACCAACACCCGCTCCTAAAGACCACACATGCAACCTTGGCATCATCCTTGACAGCCAACTGACCATGAAACAGCGTCAACTCCATCGCCTCCTCCTACTTCCACACCCTCCGCATGTTCTGCCGAATCTTCAGATGGCTCCCAACCAACACCAGAAAGACCGCCACACTCCCTCATCACCAGCCACTTCGACTATGGCAATGCTCTCTATGCCGGAATTTCCGCCCAGCTCCTCTAAAGACTCCAGACCATACAGGACACCACGGCCAGAGTCATCTTGAGCCTTCCCAAGCGAACCCCCCTCACCCCTCACCTCAGAAACCTCCACTGGCAACCAATCCAGAAGAGATGCCAGTTCAAGATCCTCAGGCTCGCATACAAAGCTCTGCACAACCAAGGATCATCCTACATCAACCATCAACTAAGCTCCCACTGGCCTGCAAGACACCTGCGCTCTACCTCGCTCGCCCTCTTACACCCTCCATCCTTCGCAACTACAGATGTGGCCGCTCCTTCTACATTACCGCCTAGACCTGAAACAACTTGCCCCTCCACATCCGAACAGCACTCCACCTGGTGGACTTCAGAAAGAGATTTAAGACCTGACTTTTTGACAGAGACACTGCAACCCCAGTGCCCAGATGCCCTTAAGGGTGACAATGCTGCACTATACAAATACTGTATGATTGATTGACATTCTGCTCACTTCTCTGGGTTATTCAGCTGTCTCACAGTGGATTCCCTCGCCCCTTTCAGCAGGTCTGTGTTCTTTGTCACAAAATGGTTGCTGAGTCAACTCCTTTCCTATTTTTCTTGTGGTTAATTGCTACTTTCACTTATTTCTAATGTTCCATCCGCTGGTTTTCACACCTTTATTCTCTTTTCTTTTCCCTCCTCTTTTATGGACCTCTTTTAGACTTTCCTTCTGTTTTACTTGTTGAACCCCAAAGAACACTGAACTCTTCATTTTACTAGCATCTTTTTTTTAATTCTTACTCCTTTCAATTTCCTTCATGTTTCTTTGAGTCTACCTGTATTTATTCAAATTTTCTGATTTTCTCATTGTTCTCGCTACCTCTTCCACTGCTTCACTGTATTTGCTTCAGTGCCATTGCTTACTATTTATATGCCAATTCCTGTTCAATTTTCTGGGTACTATCGTCATATGTGTTCAGTGCCTCGCACCTTCCGCTTTGTCACACCTTGCATTTGTACATCAACTTTCATGACAACTCTGTTCTGCTCTCCTGCTCTTCTGCCCATTCTGTGTCCTTCTTGTGTTCTTTTTAACGCATGTGTTTTTATTCCTACTGCACTGAATTGTTGGAATTTGCATCATTCCGTCATTTGTCTTTTTTCTTTAAGACTGTCAAATTCAAGAAGGACCTCAAGACATGGCTGTTAGAATGAGCCTACACCCAGATGGACCAGCACCCTCCCCCTACCCAGTGCCTTGAAACCCACACAGGTGAGTAGCCAAGCTTTACAAACCCCTGATTGATTGATTGATTGATTGATTGATTGATTGAAGAAGAAGGTAATGGAACATCATCTTGCTAAGAGGTTTGCATCTTTACTTATAAGCGATCCCTTGTCTCTTTTAGGTTGAATTTTGTTAACATTATTATTGTATAACATCGTTTAACAGTCTCTCCACACATTTTCAATACTCAATCCATTTCTCACAAATATTTACTGTTTTCCTTCAACTATTACTGTGCAGGTTCCGAGTTTATTATTGTATTTGTGGTATGCCAATTATAAAAAATTACTACCTAGCCTATGGCATGCACAGATTTAGAAGGAAGGTTTTTCAGCCAATTTATTTACTTAATTTTACTGTTAGAACCATTGGACATACATTTAACTCTCATAGTTGCACAACCAAATTTCTAAAAAATACCTGGACAATTGGGACCTGGTAACTCTCTGTTAGAAGTCCAAGTGTCCATTTTGTTCTCTCAGTTTTACTCCTTTTGGACACCTGAAGTTTGTACCTCAATTGTGGTAGTAAGACAGCTAATCAGGTATCAGCTACTCTATGCTTTGGATAAACTATTTCTGTATTCACTCTCTGTGCAGTCCCTGGAATTGGATGATATGGTGTTAGCTTACCTGGATAACATAAAGGGTGTCAAATAGTAATATATAGCAAATTATGAATGAACTGTAATAGTTCTGGACCACACGTAGGTCAGTTATATATGTATCCTTTCTGAGGGCCTAGACTAAGATACTATTTCCATACATTCAAAGGAGGGCCACACAAACATCTGACAGGCTGGCCATTAGCCCCATACCCCCTTCTAAATCATTAATATGTCCTTATATTGCTACAATTTACATGGTGGCAGCTACTGACCTGAAATCTACAGTGTATATGTAGATAGGCCTCAGATGATCAGTTTTCTTTCAGTGTGGAGAAACTAATTGGCTCATACCCATGGCCCTTACTCACCACTCACCTCTGCTCCAACTTTTGAAGAATCCTGAGAAAATGGATACGTTTCCTGGGCTCGGTCAAGCTTAGCAGGAAAATGTGAACAATCCATAACCTTTCGGAAGCCATTTACAGCTTGACCCATGTGTAAAAAAGGGTGCAAACTGTGGGCAGTTGCATTTAGTAATTTAGTTTACCATAATCTTTCTTCTCTCATTTGGTGGTATCAACGACTACCTAAAAGAGAACAATTGGGCACCAAATTGCTAACAAATGTTAACACCAATTCTGCCACTTTTAGCAGCAAACTTTCAATCAAGCACAAAACTTGACTAGAACCAAACAGTTTATAGTAAACACTAGTCTGTACAACGTTTGGGTGTCCTCCAGGCTCGCTCACTCCCCTCAAAGTTAGAAGACTTTTATATGGTGTTATGGGATTGCATTGGCCATGGAAGCAACCAAATAGGTTTTCAAGAGGAGAAGATGGGAAGGAGATGGACATTTGATTTGATTTGCTAAGAAAACATTCAGCCATGTTCGATTTTATCTGTAGGGCCCCTCTGTCAATATCCTTCCATAAGGCACTCTCCCAGAGCTAAAAATTTATTACACTGTTGAAAAAGCGGGAGTGAAGCCAATGGAATCTAGTAAGAGATTGGTTTTAATGTACATATTAACTGCATGAAAAGTTTTAACAACCCAATGTGTTAGAGGAATTTCCTTATATCTGACTTAGCTAGGTTGGTTTTTAAAAGAGTGGAGTTTAAACAAAACAAAGAGGCCTATCTTATTAACAGAACATTATGCATATGGACTTTTATCTGCCGAGGAAGCTGACACCATTCCTCTACGTTTAGGCTTTCTCCCAGAGCTGAGTATATGCCATACTTTTGGGAATGCAGAAGCAGGGACTGTAGAAAACAGTAGGAAGTTGGTTTCTGATAACCTATACATAACATGCTTATTTAACCTTTGGAGAGACCATGCTCACCCACTTAATCTTTAGAATAATAAGAGGATAAATGACTTACTGTCTTCGACCAAAAGGTAACCATGCTATGCCTACTGAATGAAAACTGGAAGAAATGTTCCAATATCTGGCCTGATTTTCTGCTGCCAGGGCTAGTTCCAAGATTTGTGACCATTTCCTGAACAGAGTTACAAGACAAACTGGCTCTTGGTTTGGCTCTGGTGCACAGAAAATATGCCTGTTACAGAATTTACCTCATATAATTCGGTGTGTGAAAGCTGAGATGTCCGTGTGGAGGGTCCCGCTAACCATTTGAAATATTTCCAATTAAACAGTATCCTATTGAGAAAATGATGTTGTCTTTTACTAGTTTTGGGAACAACTCAGCACTGTTATCAAGAGCACTGGTCTCTTTTAGAACAGTCCACATCTAGTGGAAACAAATACTGGGTAACCTGCAACGTCATCATCGTAAAAAACAGTGTGTATCAACACGATAACTGACCACATTAAACCAATTTAGGGGTTAACTGGCACACACACAATTTTACGGATTGATCATCCATTTATTACACTAAAATTCATTGGCTTAGTGGACCTACAGGAAAATCCAATACATACTAACAAAATCAAGCTGAAACTTTCAAGTCTGGTTGGGAAAGTGACCCATTATTATTTCTATTGCTAGCTAGTCTGGTGTCTAATGTGCCCACTCTAGGGGCCTGTGTTTGACCTCATGATCACATGTTCAAATCCCAGCGGGTCCACTCAGCCTTTCATCCTTCTGAGGTCGATTACATGAGTAACCATTGAGTTGGATAACAATGAACACCTGGTATTCAGCACCAAGATACCCTTGGGTGAACCGCGCTTTACAAATGCACATGTTATCTAGATTAGTTTGTGACTTACCTTTGTGATCATTTTTGACTAGATAATGGTAAGCATTTTCTTATTTTACCCCACCAAGCAGTCTGTATGAAAAATATGCTTCTTACTCCAGGTTAGGAGAATAGCAATAGCTCATTTTTGAGCGGCGTTATCTTTTTGGTGCAGGACCACAGCAGTGTTAGTGCAGGCATAGTTGTGGCTTTCATTTGAACCTCATGGAATTCATTGAATCGTTTTTGCAATAAAGGCTATTCCTTAGACCCCCAGGGCATAATGTTACTGTTTGTAGTAAACTACATCACCAGACAGTGACATGGGTCTGGATTATGTCTTGTCTCAGATCTAAATGGATGTTGGTCAGCTGTTGTAGTGTAGGGTGTCTAACAAGGGAATGCTGAGAGGTGTATAGGAAGGACAGCCACCCAGGTAAATAAGAAATATGCCACTCTAACATATTGCCAGACGTTTGCAGACCCACCTCGTAAATATTCATGACCGTGAAAGAGTATTAATTTACTATTTCGGTTTTAGTTGGTAAGATGACAGAACTATGCGTTTCGGCTTCTTAAGTCAAACAAATATGAACGTTTACGACAGTGAATTTGGTAACCGTCCCTTTCTGTTTTTTAACCTGTAATAACATAAAATAGTCCAACAAGTATTCATTGGGAAACCTTTGCATTTAATGGATTTCCTTGTTTTTATTAAAAAAAATATTTTTTTAAAGTGCAAAAATAGAAATAATCTCTCATATCTGTGTGTTTGTGATGCAACGAATATAGGAACTCAGTAAAGAGAAATTCTATCCTGGCTGCTGTCTGGCATTTTTGCCACACCATATCCATTAAACAAAAGATGAATAGCTCTTCCCAGCATTCCAGGATCTGAAGTTAATGGCATTATGATTGTTGTGTAAATTCTTTAATAACGTGTTCACACTTGTAGACCATGTGTTCTGTTTCAATTATTTGAATTGAAATTTTGATTTTTGTTTTCTTGTATGGGGCGCTCGTAAACGTTCCGGGAGGACAGTTTTTTTAGTGTTCTGCTAGAATGCCTATTTCTTTCCTGACCTGTTCCATGCAGGTATTCATAACGCTGCTGCTTTATCAATATATATCAGCCCATAACCCTTAAGTGACCTTCTGCAGTCAGCGACCAGTGAAATGTAACTTAGCCTCAAATGCGTCTGGGTTAAGGGTCATCCATATAATTATTTTCGGCATGTTATATGTTTCTAAATAGTAATTTACTTTTTTACCACGATTAAAGTCAATTTGAGTTTATTGCTGTGTCAAACGGGTTCATGAAAGGGCACATTAGAAAACGGCAGCATTTTCTGCATCGAGATATCATTTGAAATGATTCTGCAGGTTACAGTTATGCCAGTTTATTGTTAAGGGGCAGCGTCGTCTTCATTTGTTTATTCATGGGTGATTGTAAAGGTACAACATGCCACACATAGGTCACCATGCTCAAACCTCTAAATACTATTATGTATTAGTATTTATAGAGTGCAAACTTAGCCGAGAGAGCAAGAGAGATTACTGTCCATTAGGGAGACATGCAAGATTGTCTGTAGCAAGTCTGAATTTACATCCAGCTATTACACATACTTTCATATTTCAAATGTTATTTTATACATTAACATTTTTGGGGCACAGGTAGCTAAGGTGATTTCCCCAAAATCACACAGTTTTCAGGTAGCTGCATCGCAGGGATTTCATCCTAGCTCCGCCTGGTTACAAATTTAGCATCCTAGTCACTAGCCCACATTCCTTCCCTGACATGCCTCAGTCTATCTCTGTAGAAACACCCCGAGTGGGATGGGTATGCTCAGACTTGAGTCTCGTGCTCTCCATGACACTGGAGTGAAGCTATCCTGGCTGATGAGGGCTAATAGCCCGAAACCTGTCCTAGGATGCTTGTTTCCAGTCCAGGGAGGACCTGACTTGGCAGTTCGGACTGGACCTTTCTCATGGGACACAGGGTCAAGACTGATTTGCATATGGCTGAGTTCAAACTGGAATGGCATGGTGAGCAAAAAAACGATTGATTAAGGCCCAGATCTATGTACTGTGGTGAATGTATGTATGACATTGTTCTGCATTCTGTCCATCTACTGTTGGTTTTGCATCAGTCTATCTCTGTGGCAATATTCAGAGGATTCTGCCCAGCATTGAACAGCCTCATGACAGGGTTTGGTCTGGTATCTCTTTTGATGAAGGCCAAATAAATGTTCTATTGATCAATATTGAAGCCTGGCATTGTTAAAATAATGCATAATGTTACAGACCAAAAAATTGTCCAAACAATCTATAATATATAGTTGAAGATAAGATTGACAACTCCTTTCCATGTTTACAAGCCATGGGGGTAATATAATGTTTGTTACTGGAATTGTGCCATTTGCATATCAAATATTATGGTTAAGCCATACTGACGTATTAACCTTACCTCTGTGTTAAATTTGTTTTACCATCCCTAGCCTCCTTCACATATTTAAGGTAGCAGGGTACTGGATCCAGCACTGGTGCATCTCCTGTAAATAGTTGAAAGAATGCGTTTAAGTCAGACAGGCGATTTTTTAAGGAATATTTCTAGTGTGTGGAAATCGACACTTAGAAACTTTTCTGGTGAAAACCACACAATGGATTCCTATGGAAAGAAATACAACTTACTGGTAAGTGTGGTTAGAATTACTTTTCAGGGTCAGTGCTGGGCTAAAAGATGCAGCACTGGGTTCTCTCCTTAAAAAAAGGTGAGTTAATCCGAATTTGTTGTTCGGATGATTTTAGGTGAATATTTTAAAGTTCCAAAACTCCACACTTAAAAGAATTTCCAAGTGAAACCAGTCAATGTTAGCCTATGGAAGCAAATTCAAGTTACTGGTAAGTATGGTTAGAATTACTTTTCAGGATCAGTACTGGGCTCAAAGATGCAGCACTGAGGTCTCTCCTGATAACAGGTGAGTAAATCGGAATTTGTAGTTTGGCTGATTTTACTTTGGTCCAGTAGATTTAGAGCACTTTCCTACACCATCCCCTCCCTTCACCACTGTGTAAACACATCCTGTGTCAGTTTTAATTTGAGAGATTAAGTACCCTTGAATTCTAAGGGTCCCTGGGGTCCAAGTAGCCCACTAGGTACCTCCAGTAAGCGCCACAGAGCTGCGTTGCAGAGAGGTGTAAAAAGGGGCACAACCTGGGCCACCTCTCTGCAACGCAGCGCATTGGCGCTTACTGAAAGCACTTGGTGGGCTAGTTAGCCCCCAGGAGACCTCAGGATTGAAGGGGAATTATTTCCCCAACTTAAAACACGCCACAGGGCGTGTTTGCACACGTCACCTCAGCCCCCATCCCCTCCCTTTGCCCCTGTGTAAACGCGCTCTGTGTCCGTTTTAAGTTGGGAGATTAAGTCCTCTTGAACCCTGATGGTCCAAGCAGCCCACTAGGTACCTGCATTAAGTGCCACAGAGCTGCGTTGCAGAGAGGTGTAAAAAGGGGCACAACCTGGGCCACCTCTCTGCAACGCAGTGCATTGGCGCTTACTGGAAGCACCTGGTGGGCTAGTTAGCCCCCAAGGGCCCTGAGGATTGAAGGGGAATTATTTCCCCAACTTAAAACATGCCACAGGGCGTGTTTGCACACGTCACCTCAGGCCCCATCCCCTTCCTTCGCCCCTGTGTAAACGCGCCCTGGGTCCGTTTTAAGTTGGGAGATTAAGTTCCCTTGAATCCTGAGGATCCCTGGGGTCCAAGTAGCCCACTAGGTACCTCCAGGTAGCGGCACAGAGCTGCGTTGCAGAGAGGTGTCAAAAGGGGCACAACCTGAGCCACCTCTCTGCAATACAGCGCAGTGGCGCTTACTGGAAGCACTTGGTGGGCTAGTTAGCCCCCAGGAGCCGTCAGGATTGAAGGGGAATTATTTCCCCAACTTAAAACAAGCCACAGGGCGTTTGCACACGTCACCTCCGGCCCCGTCCCCTCCCTTCGCCCCTGTGTATACGCACCCTGTGTCCGTTTTAAGTTGGGAGATTAAGTCCCCTTGAATCCTGAGGGTCCCTAGGGTGCAACTAGCCCACTAGGTACCTCCAGTAAACATCACAGAACTGCATTGCAGGGAGGTGTAAAAATGGGCGTGGCCTCTGAACACCTCTCTGCAACGCAGCTCCCTGGCGCATACTGGAGGTACCTGGTGGGCTAGTTGGCCCCCAGGAACCCTCAAGATTGAAGAGGAATTAATTCCTCAACTTAAAATGCACCACATGGCGCTTTTGCACAATGGTGAAGGAAGGGGGTGGGGCCTGAGGTGACATGTCTGCAAACACACCCTGTGGCGCCTTTAAGTTGGGGAATTAATTCCTCTTCAATCCTGAGGTTCCTTGGGGGCCAACTAGCCCACCAGGTACCTCCAGTATGCGTCAGGGAGCTGCGTTGCAGAGAGGTGTTCCGAGGCCATGCCCCTTTTTACAACACTCTGCAACGCAGCTCGGTGGTGCTTACTGGAGGTACCTGGTGGGCTAGTTGGCCCCCAGGGGACCTCAGAATTTAAGAGCATTAATTCCCCAACTTAAAATGCGCCACACGGTGTGTTTGCACACATATCACCTCAGGTCCCGCCCCCTACCTTCACCACTGTGCAAACGCGGCCCGTAGTGTGTTTTAAGTTGGGGGATGTCGTCGATGTAGCGCATCCATAGCCCTATATTGGGCCGGAATGGATTGGAATCATTTAAGATGAAACTACTCTCAAAAGATGCCATGAAGATAATAGCCAAATATGGGGCAAAGGCAGACCCGATGGCTACTCCCTCGACGACATCCTTTTGATTTGGTCTGGCAACCAATCACAGTTGACAGCTTTTCATACATGGCTCAACATGAGGTCTCGTGATATCTAATTCACGGTGCAAACTGATACCAATACGATCAACTTTTTTGATCTATCCATCTATGCAGATGGCGATGTCCTACGCACCACTCTGTACAGGAAACCGGCTGAACGCAACTCACTGCTACAATACTCAAGCCACCACCCTAGAGGACTGAGGGATAATCTGCCATTTGGGCAGTTTCTGCGCATTCTGAGAAATTGTTCCCAAAAGGAACATTACATGAATGAATCCAACGATATATTGGAGCGTCTCGTTGAGCGCGGATACCCCAAAAGACTAGTAAAAAAAGCAAGAAAACAGGCTTGGTTTAGCCCTCGTGAATCACTATTGCAACCCAAGGAGCGTGGTGATACTGAGGAACAGCGACTGATATTTGTAACCACATTTTTAACTCAGAGTAATGATATCAAGAACACCATTAACAAACATTGGAATCTGACATCCGACGACCTTGGTGTGGACACACCCCCCATGCACTCATTCAAAATGGCGAAAAATATCCGTGATCACTTAGTTCTATTATTCCTGGACTCACCTGCGGCAACAACGATACTGTCCCTTTGGAACTTACCTCCTGTCCTTGGTCATCATAGATGTGGCAGCTGCAAGGCCTGCGCTAACAGTATCCAAACCAAGGAATTCCAATTTAAACATCACACAATCCCCCTCAAAGCTCACTCCAATTGCAATACGTCTGATGTCATATATTGCATCATTTGTCCATGTGATCTGATCTACGTCGGACAAACCCAACAGAAGATAAAAATGAGGATTTTACAACACTGTAGCCGCATCAGATGTGAAGTAATTGGGTGCACCGCTGGTGGAGCATTTTGGATGTATGACGTTACAACGCATACTTTTACAACGCATGTCTTAACAACGCATTTTTTACAACGCAACATCCATTACAACGCATTCCATTACAATGCATGCCATTACAACAAATTTTTAAAAACTACCTTTACAACGCATTCCATTACAACGCATACAACCTTTACAACACATACCATTGCAACGCATAACATTACATTGCATGTATGTTAAGTATTGGATAGTGTAGGGGTAAAAAGTACTATTCCAACTCAAGGGGGGTGCAACAAGAAGGTAAGTGTTGGATAGTATAGGGGTAACAATTACTATTCTAACTCTAAAGGGGTGCAATAGTAGGGTAGGTGTTGGATAGTGTAGGGGTAAAAATTACTATTCTAGCTCCAGGGGGTGCAACAGTAGGGTAAGTGTTGGATAGTGTAAGGGTACTATGCGTTGTAATGTTATGAGTTGTAGTGGTATGCGTTGTAGTGTCATGCGTTGTAATGGTAGCGTTGTAATGGCATGCGATGTAATGGATGTTGCGTTGTTAAAGTTTCGTTGTAATGGTAGTGCGTTGTAAAAGTTGTGTTGTCAAGGTTGTTTCCCGAGCATTTCAAGCTAGCTGGACATTCTCCTGACAGTTTCAAATGGATTGTCCTTGAACGAGTTTCCCTGGGCCCTAGAGGCGGGAATATTGGCCCAATACTGGACATCTGTGAATTAAAATGGATAAAAAAATTTGACTCCATCTTCAGCGGGCTTAATGAGTCAGACAGTAGCTACGCCCAACTTGCAACATTATAAAGACCTTGAGCAATCCATTTTGACTGAATCTTCTCTCTCACTCAGGCAATGTCATGCACCTACACGCCTTTACCTTCATGTTTTGAATGGAACACGAGTTTGGGCTCGGCTTTGACCTTTTCTCTCTTTTCCTACTAATAACCTTTTCAGAATACTGGAGGGTCTTTACCACCCTGTGTGGCAGGTAAGCGCCCTGTACGTTGTTGATTCATGATATAATTTAATATAATATCCCTCCATCACCCCATGGCACTTATGTCTATATAACCTGAGTGCCCTACATACTGTGATTTCATGCTGGAATTATAATATTATTCTTTCTCGTCGCTACATGGCATGAATGTTTACATAACCTTGTCTGACCTATCAGCGCTTTTACCACCCTGCGCGGTAGGTACGCGTTCTGGGCCAAATTTTACACACATCTTTCAAGACTCATGTCGTACTACCAGCAGGTCTGCGTGATGCCCACCCTGATTCCAACTATAATTACTGTTGCCTACATGCGCCTTTACCGCCATGTCTGGCAGGTACGCACCTGTATGGTAGGGGCGAGCTCCCCTAGACACAATTCGGTCAATACAACCCACCTCCTTTTAAATTAGACAAGTTCACAGTTGAGAAGCATTTCGATAATCCATCCTTGTAGAGTGTTTTTCCTTAGAGTAACCATGGTTACCAAGACTCGTAATCTTAGTCTTTCTACCATTTTGATCACGACGGGCAGTGCGTCTACGTGCATGCGCTCCCGTTAGCCGCCAGCCTTGGACCAATTCGGTGGATTCATTTCCCGTCTCCAGGCATATTTTGGAGCAATCCGCTTCACCTTTATACCTCCGTTTGAGTAATTTTATCCCAGTCCTGGTTTTAACTCATGGCCCCCCTTTTTCAGCAGATCACGGTACTTTTGACTGCTCCTCGACAGCACAACCATATGGTGTAAGCCCCGGGCTCCTCTGCTGGATTTTTCCAGTTCACAGGTATTTGGCGGTTTGACCCCTCAACATTTAACCATTACCCCGTCCTGTGGTTAACACGAGGTCTTCTTACCCTTTTAGAGGACCGCGGTACTTTTGACTGCTCCCTGGCAGCCTGATTCCATTATTCTAGCCCGATTGCCACACGCTGTAAGTTCACATACCCAAGCCTTTATTTTTTATATATATTCTTTCAGCAATGTGATGTACCTTTGGCTTATATCCATGTAAATCATTGAGGGGTGCTGTTTCCCTTCCCTTATTTAGCGCTGGGTTACACTTGTTTTTCATTAACTTACACTGCCAAATTTGTTTTGGGTTCTTTTCAGTGCAGTCAACCTCGCCAGCCACTCCAGCAATTTATTTGTCAGTGACTTATGCGCTCTTTTCATGCATTATTGACTATCGTATATCCTCTGTTCTCCACCCGCTTTTTGGCATCCCATATGGACCTTCTAAACTGTGTATTTATATGCCCCCCTCTAGGAAGCTTGCCCAACACCCCTTCCCACATTGAGGAAGACCTGTTTAGGGGACTACTTACCCTACACCGTTCTGGGTCGAAACGTAGACTACTACCCCTCGCACCAGCTTCTACCCCTAGCACGAACTATACTGCTGATCCCAGAAGTTTGGTTGCTCGAAATGTTATGAACATTTGATGTACTAATGTCTGGCTCCCGTTTGAAGCCAGTTGAAAAATTCTGTTTCCTTTTGCCTTTTAAATAAGTGTGTTTGACCTGCACCACGTTCCCTACCTTGCACTACTTCCTACCACTTCACTTTTTCCCTCCCGCCCCTTTCCTTGTCATTGGGCACTAATATTTGTCAATTGATACATTCATGTAATGTACACAAAAATGTGTTCGAGTACTCTGTGAATAAATAACACTGTACTCTAAATCTACGTAATTTTTCCGATTTGTGTGTTCTATCTGTCCTCCCGTTCTGGGACCCCTCTTTCTGTACTACTACATACCCAGGTCCCAGCGACTTCTTTTTGGGTTGACCCTAATTATTTCCACATGGGGAGCAGCTAACATTCTGCTCCCCATGTGGAAAAGCAATCAGCTTTGCTAGTTGGGAGAGAGAGCAGGTTTCCTGCTCTCTCTTCCAAATAGCAAAGCAGTTTGCAATGACAGGGTGGGAGACGCGAGGCTCCTGCCCTGTCATTGCAAATGGCAATGTTCCTGGGGTGGGCACCCCGAGACACTGCAGCAGCCGCCCCAGGGGGGGCGGTCCCCAGGGCCCTCAAGGGCTCCAGGAGGGGGGCTGCGTGGCCCCCCCTCCTACCTGTTTTAAAGCCCCGGGGGTGGTGGTTCCCGGAGTTGGGGGGTCTGTCACGGACCCCCCTTTACATTTTTAGTGTGACGGGGAGGTGGCAGTCCCTGGGGCGTGTGGGGGGGCTTGAGCCCCCCCACACAGGCTATTTTATTAAACAAAAGCCCCGGGGTGGCGATCCCCCAGGCTGCGAGGGGGCCGTGAGCCCCCTGCCATTCTTTTACAAAATCCCCGTGGTGTGGCGGCCTGAGAGCCACCCACAATGAATGTAAAGAAGCCCCAGGGGTTGGCGGTCCCCGGGGCTGGTGGGGCATGAGAGCCCCCACCTAATTTCAGGAATCCCCAGGGGGTGGCGGTCCCCAGGGCTGGGGGCCCCTCTGTGCCCCCTTTACATGATTATTGCCCCTGGGATTTGGCCCCCTGGGAGCCAATTACCAAAGAAGCGCGGGAGGCCGTGCTTCGTTTTTTTTTATCAGCAGGATCCGCGCATCCTACGCAGATTCTGCCGATTTCTAAAAAACAAATATTAATTTGGGGGCCTTGGGGGGTCCTTGTGGGACCCCCTGAACAGGCCTAGGGTGTCAGGGTATTTCTACCCTGCCCCATTTTCGCGTTTTGCGCGTTTTTCATATAGGTTTCTTGTGCCTCGGTTCTACCGAGGCACAAGATGGCTGCCAACACTTCCTGGTCTCGAATGTTGACAACCACTTGACGGGTCAATTAGCATTCAGCGCGTGATCGGGTTAGGTGCGCTCAGGATGCGCGCATCCACCGCGGCCATAGATATATATGTACTTTTAATTGTGATTTTCTCAGGAACTACTGAACGGATTTACACCATTTAAGCAAAAGGCATGAGTCTGAACTAAGGACTACCTCTTTGCCAAATTTGGTGTAATTCCGTTCAGCATTTCGGGCTGTAGCCACGATGAACGGTTCCTATGGAAAATTGCATGAGGAAAACACGTTTTGATGTGTTAATAATTCTCCAAATCAGATACCATCTTATACCTTCTTTTGAATCATAGTTAACTAGCATTGGTAAATGTGTTTGATGCACAAGATTTTAACATATCTTGTAAGGGTACTGTTGTATGCTGGTTCTAGTTTTTATGTTCTCATATTTTATTTCATTTTAATATGCCACTCTATCTCAAACCGCACGATTCTGCCCTTATGTATATTGCCTCGCTATTGAACACTTTAAGAATATTTTCATTTAGTAGCCAGCAGTTTTTGCTACATTCATTTTCCGTGATTAACATTAAATTAAAAAGACTTACATTTTGTGGAATAGTTGTTATATTTTTACTTTTCATTCTAAAGTGCCTTTCCAGTGTTTTGGCGCAATCTTTCATTGCTTTGTGTTTATTGCAAAAATGTCCACTGAATGCACAACCTCTTATGAAGCTATTATAATTGTTCTCTCTCCATTTGAAATGCAAGGCAATTATGTCACATCTTTTATGAATGAGGTGTTACATTTTTATTTTTCTATCATGACAGTGTTTTTTCTCCACAAGTGATAACACTTCCCACGGACTTTCCTGCTACAAGAATGTGGCCATAATTGGATTGACTTACACCAGTTGTTAATGGTTTATTTTGTAACAAGCTGAATGTGGAGATCCATCTGCACCAGCACCCTTTGTCAGGGTTTAATTGATGTTGAACCTCGTAAGTGCCTCTCCATTATAGAGATAGGCATCCTAGCCCTTTGTGTAATTACTTCCACAGTTTATGAAAGCAGTAGAGTGTACGGGATATCTTCTTATCAAATCACCCAGTGGCATAGTGTTGGCAGTCAGACCACTTATCCTTTAGCTTGGAGTTTAGGTAATGTCTGGTAGAGGTTGAGTCAGTGTGTGCTTTTGTTGTAATTGAAGTCCTGTCCTTCCTTCCCCTCTTCACACTTCTTCCTTACCATATTCCCCCCACACCACTACCATATCATTTGTCTTTCTATACTGAGATTAGAAAGGAGTTTTTATAGGGCCAACTGTCCTTAGATTTTAGCTGTGCCAAAGTAGATAGAACCACCCATTTTTCTTTTGCAAGTTTCTTTGTTCCAAAATCCTGGTACAGTGTTAAGGTTGGGTGATGTCATATGTGCTCATTATCTGAGAAGACCTCTCTCTCCAAAGGAAATACAAATGCTTGAATGGTGTAGTAGGAGGCTTCATATCGAACAACAATATGTGATTTCATGTTTTACATAGAATATTTTTGATGTTTTATTTTCATTCTCTCTACCATTGTCTGGATAACAATAAATATCTGGTGATACCACCATAGTATGAGCGTTTGTTATCTGATGAATTGTTGTATGAGTGCATTAAAACTGCCATTGTATTTTGGTGGCATTATTAATATATTAAAACAATCTGTTCATCCCATTCCACAATAATGCCAGGGTTTGGAAATGCTCATGGAGTCTAGTGAGAGTAACCTGTTAGGAAGGAGGGTCCTGTGTTACTTCATAGTGGCTGGATGCTATCCAAGAAACACACCTCTTGTCAATATGAATGCTAAAGACAAACTAAGGTGACCTCCTGGAAAATAATTTCTAACAAGGCCAACGTTGTTGCTTTATTGATGGGGCTGCTTTTGCGGCTTTGTTTGAAATAAAAGGGCTCATTACGATGTTGGTCGGACGAGCGTTCGATCGACATCGCAGTGGGAGTGGAATAGCTCAACTAGTAGTCGACGGTTCCACCTCGTATTACAATGTGACCATCAGCACAGCAGTTGGAAATATGCCTTTTACAATTGCAGCTCGTGGTACAGCCCAAAAAAGGACCACAGCATAAGCTGCTATTGAAAAAGGGATAATTTTAAACATTCATGTATTGTGTGCCAGGCACCACATGGTGCCTGGTACACAGTGCATGGATGTTTGGGGGGGGGCACCACATGTACCCCCCAGGCCACATAGTGGAGGCCCAGGGTAGACGGGGGCCCTGCTAGGGGCCTCCAATCACCTGCCTGTACATGGTGGTCAGACCGCCATGTACAGGCCGAAGAAAACAGACATCGTAATCCCTACGGCAGTGCCTGAGCAGGCACCGCCTCTATTGTAGGGATTACAGTCCCACCTCTGCCCTGACGGGATCCTTGAGCCAGTCGGAAAAGCAGTGGTTGGTCCCTCCACCCGATGACTCCAGCTGCCGGCAGTCAGACTGCTTCTCCGGATGCCGGGGTGCCCGCTACCAACAGCTTGTCGGTGGTGGGTCCACCGACATCAGACTAAAGCCCAAAGTGTTAACACACCCTGCTCGGTATGGCACTCCTCCACTGCTCAGCTGGCTATCTTGCACAGAAAGAAGGATAGACCTCTTGGACATCTAATGGCTACTTTAGTTGCAGTTGAGGTCACCCAAAGCAAACCTCCACTGCGTATTCACCACAGTCAGTCTGATCCCAATGGTGGGTTCACTATCACCATTTCATGTTCTCACCAATGGGGTACATCACCACTTAGTCATGTTTCCTAATATTTTTTTATTCCTGCCCCTTTGAATACAGAACAAAAATGTGAGGCTCATCAAGTGATAATTAATATGAAAAGGAGTACATGGGCATGCTGTAGACAGAGGCATAAAAAGCGGCTAAATTATCTGTGTATCTATGAATTTTGTTCTTTTATGAAGTGTTGTGCATTTTTATTCGGATACTATATAGCACTGAATGTTTATTTGCCAGAAAAGTCTAAATCAAGCAAGGGTGGAAGAGGTTGCAGTCTAATTAGTGGAGGGAGGATCTTAGTCCATCCCTCTTCAGTCATGACCCCTATAGAGCCTAAACGTCACTTGAAAACAAACTTGAAAACCTCAATTTTCAGGTGTTTTCTGAACCTTATGTAATTTGTTTTGGCTCTCAGGTTGGGGTTCAGGGCACTCTATTGTCTGGGGTCCATTACTCCCAGAGAACCTCCTCCCTGTTTCAATCACTTGAAGGTTCAGTGGTTGTTTAAATGTGCTATGAAAAACAATGGTCTTAAACCTAGATAAAAAATGATTAAAGCAAACCTACAATCGTCATTTGTGAACGCCTTTTGGAGCCTTGGCACTAGTGGCTCACTGTATTAATACATTCAATATTCTAGAGGTGCAACAACCAAGAACAATATATTTGAGAAAAAAGAGAATTTTTTAGTTCCATCATACTTCAATGCAGCAGTAAATTATTTACTTCTTTTACTTTAGACAATAAAAGGTACTCAGAGGAGGTTACTCCTAAAGACGTGCAAAGAGAGAGTGCTCAAGTGATGGAAAGGTGAGTAGAAGTTCCAAAGGTAGTGGTAGGAGTGAAAGTTGATACTTTTAGTTTGACTGGTCATGCGATTTCAGTCATTATTACAGCCTGGCCACAAATTGTTTTTCATATAGAACACAATAAATAATTCTTGTGTAGCACGTTTTTTCAAGGGGGATGATCGTGGTCCAGGTGGGGTATGGATGGGCGTCGGTGTTTCAACCCGACTTAAGGGTTCAGGGGTGAGTGGGGGCCTCAGCCTGCGCATCTTCTTCAGGACGGGATGAGCAACCTGGGTCCCGGGGTGGTGTCAAAGTCTCATACCTGGGGTTAAATGGTAGTGGGTCAAGGTTGTGCACATGTTAAAACATATGAGCAAGACTAAGCAGTCTTTGCACAATTAAAAGCTTACCCTGGGTTATTCGGGGTAGTGGGGAAACATCCAATTAGATTCTGGTCAAGGATGTGTGTCTGTATCATTTAATTTCTCCATGGGCTCCTATGCATAGTCAAGAACCTCACATCTGATTAGGGCAGGGAAGGGAGCATCCTCATCTGTTGGTGAGAGGAGCTGCCGTTAGAACCCACACATAGTCATCACGATTACTGCCGCTCTTCATAGGTAATCGCCCCCTTTGACTTATTATGGACATATTGAGGGCACGGGGGAAAGAAAAGGGTTAGAGGCAAGGCCAATATCCTTATAGCCCAGCCAAGCGCGTTTCGCCAGGAAGCCACACTTACCCTAGGTAGAAGGGTAGCGTGTAGTCTGTCCTTCCGGGGGCTTGTGATGACTCTGCTAAGTAAAGAAGGGCCTTAGTTAGAGATAGGCCGGACAATTGTAGGAGGTGAATAGCGTGAGGCTATCCCAGTTCTTACCTCGCCTCTGTTAATCAAGGCATCCAGAGTCATAAATGTGCAGCATGCTCAGCGCTAATTGCTACAGGCTGTATAATGAGGCAGCCTGTTTCCACTTGTATATTGGGTCTTTGTTCTCTAATACACCTTGCTAAAAGTATAGATGATCTAAAATTGATCCTGTAGATGATGTTTCATGTTGGTTAAATAAAGCGATGTTTACGGTGATTGAGGCACATTCTGGCCTGCCTAGTTTTCTGACCTTTAAAACTTATTGATGGGTCCTTATGTCTATGTGGTTGGATTAGATGAGGCCTGTCAGGACCAGAACTCAAATGAGGTACATTTAGTGCTCAGGTTAGGGTCGGTGGAAGGTATTCTGACGTAGGAAGAGCTGAATGTTGACTTCCTTGACCACTTCATTGCTTTAGGGCAGGAACAAGATCTTGTTGCTGAAATGCATCAAAAGGTTTCTTACGTTTAGTGAAGTGGACAGAGGTGTGCTAAGGCCTGAGGCCAGATTGTTTTTAGCCTTTTGTCATCCACTGAAGTAAGCAGTACTAGCTCAAGTCATTTTGGCCTGGTTCTTTGGTCTGTTTTTTTCCAGGCAGAAGTGGATTTAGGTGTTAGTGGAATACACTTGGATGTTTATTTTTATTGCTGAAGAATCGGAGCAATGGGTGATATTAAACAGTAAGAAGATGAGTAATGACCTCTGTGGTACATCACTAGAAATCTTTCATGGGAATATATCCTATAATCTAATCCAAATTCAGTTTGCGACAAGGATTTGGGTCTGTGCCTTGGCTGGTCCAGTAATGCCCACCTATTTGTTTAGCTTTTTTGCTAGAATTCCATGGTCCACTCAAATACAAGCAGTAGGCAGATTTAGAATTATTAGGGCTAATATTTTTTCTTCCTCCAATAAGAGCATGAGCTGTTCTCTGAAGTAGATTCAGTGTCCTCTAATGGTTAAATCCTGAATGACAGTTGTAAAGGAAATGGCTGTTCTACATGTTCTTGTGGTTGTCTTTTAATTTTATTTTCGATGATTTAACTGGGATTGGCTATGCTAGAGATCGATTCGTATTTTGCTAGGATATTCAGACCTGCTGAAGATGTTTCTGAAGTATATAATGATGGCATGTAGCGACTCCTTCTAGAAGGGGTGCATTTATCACTTCGATGATGTCCACAATGAATGAATGAAGAAGTTATGTAATGCATTTGGCTGTGAACGATTCCATCAGAGTTTGAATATAAAAAAGGTGGATGGAGCTGAGATTGGGAGGTGACATAATTCTGTATTGGTACTTAATTGTTGGGAATGAAGGCAACACTCCTTGTTAATAGTCAGGCACTTCATCATGATAAAAGGTAGTGGAGACATCTTCCAGATATGCCAGAGGCAGTAGGGCGGAAGCAAATGCCATATAGCAGGGACTGCAAGCTTCCCAGCAAGTATAATAAACAGGGCATTGGTTAAAAAAATGTGAATGAAGATTCATGAGCTATTCAAGATGTAGGCATTATTAGGGGTAAAGAACTCCTTGATAGTCATGGACCCGCCCGGTCGATAATGAGAGGTGCAGCCCTAATGTCCTGATGAAGACCAGGTACCCAAGTAATCCACATTTTAAGGATCAAAATGTTGACATATAATTGTAATGATGCCTGAATGTAATGTTTGTAACTCAGCAACACTTTGAAAAATGTTCTAGGTTGCCCGTACTAGGCTCTTGTATTTTCTGTTTTGTTCTCACCCAGTGTTTACTGGCTTTTCACTCTTCATGAGTACTGCCCAGCTACACAAACATTTTTCTCATGACACACCTACTTGTCAGTGTTGTTTCCTATTGGTGCAATACACAGTTCATGCATTGAGGACCATTTTAATGCATGTGAAGTGTATTTTCATTAATTATATACAAAGAGTACATTTCCTTGGACTCTTTCTAAATTATTAATAGTCCCTCTAAAGGTTCATCTGACAAAATCAGTTTGTATTTATAACTGCCTTATTTTCCCTTATTCTGATGAATACCAGGATACTCCATTCTTATAATAGTTTGGTTAGGCTATGACCAGCTGGCAGGAGCAGGTAAAGAATTACGTTAAATGTTATCCAGTGCTTTAGGATTTGCTGAGTCCTGACATTAGTTTTGACTTTATTGTTGGCTGCCTCAAACCCATCTACTCTGACATTTCTTTAAAGACTGCTGGTTCGAGAAGTGGATGGAGATGAAAAAATGGTCCAACTGAGTTTGTTGAGCACTGACTGGTCAGAGGAAAGGAGGATGTTTGTAATCACTTAGTCCAGGGACTGCCCATCTGTGTTTGTAGTACCACTCATTGTCTGCTGGAAGCTCGGTTGCTCGTTTAGAGCTTAGTCCGGTGACCCATAAAATAGCCCATGATTACATCATCTTGTACAGGATCTGCAAGTAAAGGGTCGCTTTGAGGAATTCATTCAGACATGGCGTGTTGTATCCTGCATAGTTTTAGGCCACTGAAATTATGAATGAGCTTTTGGGATTGATTATGTAGCATGAAACTTTGCCTTTGAATGAAGTGTAAACTGTTTTGGGTAGCTCCGTGTTAGTCTCTTCAGAACTATGGATTAGTCAGTCTGCTATGAAGGATTAGTTTGTGAGTCTCAAGGAAAAGGTTTTTGTGGATGGTGAATTTGCTATCTCTGAACCATGTTCCTGGTAGGGCAACTTAATTGCAGCTGGTATAGTGAGGGGGTGTTTAATTTTCTGGGATGGGCTTCTGAGCTGAGTGGGTATTGATGAGCCCTAATTTTGTGTGATGAGTGTGTTTAATTCATGGATGGGCTTGATCAGAAGGATGGGAAGTGGTGGAGGTTGTTTCAATACATTTGACAGTCTGCCCTGAGCAACCTGCTGATGGTGCGAAGTGAACCAGGGAGCTGTTGTTCATGAGGTGATGACTTTGATGTTGTTGGGTTTCAGTATATGCAGCTAGTGCTGTTGTGATGTTGATCTGTGGTGTAGAGTATTAAGGCAAGAAGGATGTGGATTGTATTTGATGTTATGAGGTTAAGGATGAGGCAGGAAACAGGTACATTTTGGGATATTGACAGTATTTTGTATACTCATTTGAGGTTCAGTAAAGTCCCCTCATAAGAAGTCAAGACTGATGAATGCAATACGGCCAAAATGTACCAGGGCCAGCTTTCTATTTCTCGCAGACAACTTGTGGCAGGCTCTTTTTTTTAGGTTGGGTTTGGACTTAAGATAGCTACTAATGTTAATGTGTAACAAATGCACCCTTTAAAATTATAGTTATGAGATGTAAATGAAGCCAAGAAAATGAAGAAACCCCATTTGTGGCTCACCCTAGTGGGACGCGTGTTATAGATTTATCTGCTTTAGTATTGAAGTCCTGAAAACCTATCAATGTCTGGTATAATCAAGAGGCACAGAGAAATATGTATCCTATAATCTAATCCAAATTCAGTTTGCGACAAGGATTTGGGTCTGTGCCAGGGCCGGTCCAGTAATGACCACCTATTTGTTTAGCTTTTTTGGTAGAATTCATGGTCCACTCAAATACAAGCAGTAGGCAGATTTAGAATTATTAGGGCTAATATTTTTTCTTCCTCCAATAAGACCAAGAGCTGTTCTCTGATGTAGGCCAAAGGAGATTCAGTGTCCTCTAATGGTTAAATCCTGAATGACAGTTGTAAAGGAAATGGCTGTTCTACATGTTCTCGTGGTTGTCTTTTCATTTTATTTTCAATGATTTCACTGGGATTGGCTATGCTAGAGATCGATTAGTATTTTGCTAGGATATTCATGCCTGCTGATGATTTTTCTGAAGTGTATAATGATAGCATGTAGCGACTCCTTCTAGAAGGGGTGCATTTATCACTTCGATGATGTCCACAATGAATGAATGAAGAAGTTATGTAATGCATTTGGCTGTGCACAATTCCATCAGAGTTTGAATATAAAAAAGGTGGATGGAGCTGAGATTGGGAGGTGATATAATTCTGTGATGGTACTTACTTGTTGGGAATGAAGGAAAAACTCCTTGTTAATAGTCAGGGACTTCATCAGGATAAAAGGTAGTGGAGACATCTCCCAGATATGCCAGAGGCAGTAGGGCGGAAGCAAATGCCATATAGCAGGGACTGCAAGCTTCCCAGCAAGTATAATAAACAGGGCATTGGTTAAAAAAATGTGAATGAAGATTCATGAGCTATTCAAGATGTAGGCATTATCAGGGGTAAAGAACTCCTTGATAGTCATAAACCCACCCGGTCGATAATAAGAGCCGCAGCCCTAATGTCCTGATGAAGGCCAGGTACCCAACTAATCCGCATTTTAAGGGTAAAAATGTTGACATATAATTGTAATGATGCCTGAATGTAATGTTTTTAACTCAGCACCACTTGGAGAAATGTTCTAGGTTGCCCGTACTAGGCTCTTGTATTTTCTGTTTTGTTTTCACCTAGTGTTTACTGGCTTTTCACTCTTCATGAGTACTGCCCAGCTACTCAAACATTTTTCTCATGACACACCTACTTGCCAGTGTTGTTTCCTATTGGTGCAATACACAGTTCATGCATTGAGGACCATTTTAATGCATGTGAAGTGTATTTTCATTAATTATATACAAAGGGTACATTTCCTTGGACTCTTTCTAAATTTTTAATAGTCCCTCTAAAGGTTCATCTGACAAAATCAGTTTGTATTTATAACTGCCTTCTTTTCCCATATTCTGATGAATACCAGGATACTCCATTTTTATAATAGTTTGGTTAGGCTATGACCAGCTGGCAGGAGCAGGTAAAGAATTACGTTAAATGTTATCCAGTGCTTTAGGATTTGCTGAGTCCTAACATTAGTTTTGACTTTATTGTTGGCTGCCTCAAACCCATCTACTCTGACATTTCTTTATTGACTGCTGGTTCGAGAAGTGGATGGAGATAAAAAAATGGTCCAACTGAGTTTGTTGAGCACTGACTGGTCAGAGGAAAGGAGGATGTTTGTAATCACTTAGTCCAGGGACTGCCCATCTATGTTTGTAGTACCACTCATTGTCTGCTGGAAGCTCGGTTGCTCGTTTAGAGCGTAGTCCGGTGACCCATAAAATAGCCCATGATTACATCATCTTGTACAGGATCTGCAAGTAAAGGGTCGCTTTGAGGAATTCATTCAGACATGGCGTGTTGTATCCTGCATAGTTTTAGGCCACTGAAATTATGAATGAGCTTTTAGGATTGATTATGTAGCATGAAACTTTGCCTTTGAATGAAGTGTAAACTGTTTTGGGTAGCTCTGTGTTAGTCTCTACAGAACTATGGATTAGTCAGTCTGCTATGAAGGATTAGTTTGTGAGTCTCAAGGAAAAGGTTTTTGTGGATGGTGAATTTGCTATCTCTGAACCATGTTCCTGGTAGGGCAACTTAATTGCAGCTGGTATAGTGAGGGGGTGTGTAATTTTCTGGGATGGGCTTCTGAGCTGAGTGGGTATTGATGAGTCCTAATTTTGTGTGATGAGTGTGTTTAATTCATGGATGGGCTTGATCAGAAGGATGGGAAGTGGTGGAGGTTGTTTCAATACATTTGACAGTCTGCCCTGAGCAACCTGCTGATGGTGCGAAGTGAACCAGGGAGCTGTTGTTCATGAGGTGATGACTTTGATGTTGTTGGGTTCAGTATATGCAGCTAGTGCTGTTGTGATGTTGATCTGTGGTGTAGAGTATTAAGGCAAGAAGGATGTGGATTGTATTTGATGTTATGAGGTTAAGGATGAGGCAGGAAACAGGTACATTTTGGGATATTGCCAGTATTTTGTATACTCATTTGAGGTTCAGTAAAGTCCCCTCATAAGAAGTCAAGACTGATGAATGCAATACGGCCAAAATGTACCAGGGCCAGCTTTCTATTTCTCGCAGACAACTTGTGGCAGGCTTCTTTTTTTTAGGTTGGGTTTGGACTTAAGATATCCACCAATGTTAATGTGTAACAAATGCACCCTTTAAAATTATAGTTATGAGATGTAAATGAAGCCAAGAAAATGAAGAAACCCCATTTGTGGCTCACCCTAGTGGGACGCGTGTTATAGATTTATCTGCTTTAGTATTGAAGCGCTGAAAACCTATCAATGTCTGGTATAATCAAGAGGCACAGAGAAATATGTATCCTATAATCTAATCCAAATTCAGTTTGCGACAAGGATTTGGGTCTGTGCCAGGGCCGGTCCAGTAATGACCACCTATTTGTTTAGCTTTTTTGGTAGAATTCATGGTCCACTCAAATACAAGCAGTAGGCAGATTTAGAATTATTAGGGCTAATATTTTTTCTTCCTCCAATAAGAGCAAGAGCTGTTCTCTGATGTAGGCCAAAGCAGATTCAGTGTCCTCTAATGGTTAAATCCTGAATGACAGTTGTAAAGGAAATGGCTGTTCTACATGTTCTCGTGGTTGTCTTTTCATTTTATTTTCGATGATTTCACTGGGATTGGCTATGCTAGAGATCGATTAGTATTTTGCTAGGATATTCATGCCTGCTGATGATTTTTCTGAAGTGTATAATGATAGCATGTAGCGACTCCATCTAGAAGGGGTGCATTTATCACTTCGATGATGTCCACAATGAATGAATGAAGAAGTTATGTAATGCATTTGGCTGTGCACAATTCCATCAGAGTTTGAATATAAAAAAGGTGGATGGAGCTGAGATTGGGAGGTGATATAATTCTGTGATGGTACTTACTTGTTGGGAATGAAGGAAAAACTCCTTGTTAATAGTCAGGGACTTCATCAGGATAAAAGGTAGTGGAGACATCTTCCAGATATGCCAGAGGCAGTAGGGCGGAAGCAAATGCCATATAGCAGAGACTGCAAGCTTCCCAGCAAGTATAATAAACAGGGCATTGGTTAAAAAAATGTGAATGAAGATTCATGAGCTATTCAAGATGTAGGCATTATCAGGGGTAAAGAACTCCTTGATAGTCATAAACCCACCCGGTCGATAATAAGAGCCGCAGCCCTAATGTCCTGATGAAGGCCAGGTACCCAACTAATCCGCATTTTAAGGGTAAAAATGTTGACATATAATTGTAATGATGCCTGAATGTAATGTTTTTAACTCAGCACCACTTGGAGAAATGTTCTAGGTTGCCCGTACTAGGCTCTTGTATTTTCTGTTTTGTTTTCACCTAGTGTTTACTGGCTTTTCACGCTTCATGAGTACTGCCCAGCTACTCAAACATTTTTCTCATGACACACCTACTTGTCAGTGTTGTTTCCTATTGGTGCAATACACAGTTCATGCATTGAGGACCATTTTAATGCATGTGAAGTGTATTTTCATTAATTATATACAAAGGGTACATTTCCTTGGACTCTTTCTAAATTTTTAATAGTCCCTCTAAAGGTTCATCTGACAAAATCAGTTTGTATTTATAACTGCCTTCTTTTCCCATATTCTGATGAATACCAGGATACTCCATTTTTATAATAGTTTGGTTAGGCTATGACCAGCTGGCAGGAGCAGGTAAAGAATTACGTTAAATGTTATCCAGTGCTTTAGGATTTGCTGAGTCCTAACATTAGTTTTGACTTTATTGTTGGCTGCCTCAAACCCATCTACTCTGACATTTCTTTATTGACTGCTGGTTCGAGAAGTGGATGGAGATAAAAAAATGGTCCAACTGAGTTTGTTGAGCACTGACTGGTCAGAGGAAAGGAGGATGTTTGTAATCACTTAGTCCAGGGACTGCCCATCTATGTTTGTAGTACCACTCATTGTCTGCTGGAAGCTCGGTTGCTCGTTTAGAGCGTAGTCCGGTGACCCATAAAATAGCCCATGATTACATCATCTTGTACAGGATCTGCAAGTAAAGGGTCGCTTTGAGGAATTCATTCAGACATGGCGTGTTGTATCCTGCATAGTTTTAGGCCACTGAAATTATGAATGAGCTTTTAGGATTGATTATGTAGCATGAAACTTTGCCTTTGAATGAAGTGTAAACTGTTTTGGGTAGCTCTGTGTTAGTCTCTACAGAACTATGGATTAGTCAGTCTGCTATGAAGGATTAGTTTGTGAGTCTCAAGGAAAAGGTTTTTGTGGATGGTGAATTTGCTATCTCTGAACCATGTTCCTGGTAGGGCAACTTAATTGCAGCTGGTATAGTGAGGGGGTGTGTAATTTTCTGGGATGGGCTTCTGAGCTGAGTGGGTATTGATGAGTCCTAATTTTGTGTGATGAGTGTGTTTAATTCATGGATGGGCTTGATCAGAAGGATGGGAAGTGGTGGAGGTTGTTTCAATACATTTGACAGTCTGCCCTGAGCAACCTGCTGATGGTGCGAAGTGAACCAGGGAGCTGTTGTTCATGAGGTGATGACTTTGATGTTGTTGGGTTCAGTATATGCAGCTAGTGCTGTTGTGATGTTGATCTGTGGTGTAGAGTATTAAGGCAAGAAGGATGTGGATTGTATTTGATGTTATGAGGTTAAGGATGAGGCAGGAAACAGGTACATTTTGGGATATTGCCAGTATTTTGTATACTCATTTGAGGTTCAGTAAAGTCCCCTCATAAGAAGTCAAGACTGATGAATGCAATACGGCCAAAATGTACCAGGGCCAGCTTTCTATTTCTCGCAGACAACTTGTGGCAGGCTTCTTTTTTTTAGGTTGGGTTTGGACTTAAGATATCCACCAATGTTAATGTGTAACAAATGCACCCTTTAAAATTATAGTTATGAGATGTAAATGAAGCCAAGAAAATGAAGAAACCCCATTTGTGGCTCACCCTAGTGGGACGCGTGTTATAGATTTATCTGCTTTAGTATTGAAGCGCTGAAAACCTATCAATGTCTGGTATAATCAAGAGGCACAGAGAAATATGTATCCTATAATCTAATCCAAATTCAGTTTGCGACAAGGATTTGGGTCTGTGCCAGGGCCGGTCCAGTAATGACCACCTATTTGTTTAGCTTTTTTGGTAGAATTCATGGTCCACTCAAATACAAGCAGTAGGCAGATTTAGAATTATTAGGGCTAATATTTTTTCTTCCTCCAATAAGAGCAAGAGCTGTTCTCTGATGTAGGCCAAAGCAGATTCAGTGTCCTCTAATGGTTAAATCCTGAATGACAGTTGTAAAGGAAATGGCTGTTCTACATGTTCTCGTGGTTGTCTTTTCATTTTATTTTCGATGATTTCACTGGGATTGGCTATGCTAGAGATCGATTAGTATTTTGCTAGGATATTCATGCCTGCTGATGATTTTTCTGAAGTGTATAATGATAGCATGTAGCGACTCCATCTAGAAGGGGTGCATTTATCACTTCGATGATGTCCACAATGAATGAATGAAGAAGTTATGTAATGCATTTGGCTGTGCACAATTCCATCAGAGTTTGAATATAAAAAAGGTGGATGGAGCTGAGATTGGGAGGTGATATAATTCTGTGATGGTACTTACTTGTTGGGAATGAAGGAAAAACTCCTTGTTAATAGTCAGGGACTTCATCAGGATAAAAGGTAGTGGAGACATCTTCCAGATATGCCAGAGGCAGTAGGGCGGAAGCAAATGCCATATAGCAGAGACTGCAAGCTTCCCAGCAAGTATAATAAACAGGGCATTGGTTAAAAAAATGTGAATGAAGATTCATGAGCTATTCAAGATGTAGGCATTATCAGGGGTAAAGAACTCCTTGATAGTCATAAACCCACCCGGTCGATAATAAGAGCCGCAGCCCTAATGTCCTGATGAAGGCCAGGTACCCAACTAATCCGCATTTTAAGGGTAAAAATGTTGACATATAATTGTAATGATGCCTGAATGTAATGTTTTTAACTCAGCACCACTTGGAGAAATGTTCTAGGTTGCCCGTACTAGGCTCTTGTATTTTCTGTTTTGTTTTCACCTAGTGTTTACTGGCTTTTCACGCTTCATGAGTACTGCCCAGCTACTCAAACATTTTTCTCATGACACACCTACTTGTCAGTGTTGTTTCCTATTGGTGCAATACACAGTTCATGCATTGAGGACCATTTTAATGCATGTGAAGTGTATTTTCATTAATTATATACAAAGGGTACATTTCCTTGGACTCTTTCTAAATTTTTAATAGTCCCTCTAAAGGTTCATCTGACAAAATCAGTTTGTATTTATAACTGCCTTCTTTTCCCATATTCTGATGAATACCAGGATACTCCATTTTTATAATAGTTTGGTTAGGCTATGACCAGCTGGCAGGAGCAGGTAAAGAATTACGTTAAATGTTATCCAGTGCTTTAGGATTTGCTGAGTCCTAACATTAGTTTTGACTTTATTGTTGGCTGCCTCAAACCCATCTACTCTGACATTTCTTTATTGACTGCTGGTTCGAGAAGTGGATGGAGATAAAAAAAATGGTCCAACTGAGTTTGTTGAGCACTGACTGGTCAGAGGAAAGGAGGATGTTTGTAATCACTAAGTCCAGGGACTGCCCATCTATGTTTGTAGTACCACTCATTGTCTGCTGGAAGCTCGGTTGCTCGTTTAGAGCTTAGTCCGGTGACCCATAAAATAGCCCATGATTACATCATCTTGTACAGGATCTGCAAGTAAAGGGTCGCTTTGAGGAATTCATTCAGACATGGCGTGTTGTATCCTTCATAGTTTTAGGCCACTGAAATATGAATGAGCTGTTAGGATTGATTATGTAGCATGAAACTTTGCCTTTGAATAAAGTGTAAACTGTTTAGGGTAGCTCTGTGTTGGTCTCTTCAGAACTATGGATTAGTCAGTCTGCTATGAAGGATTAGTTTGTGAGTCTCAAGGAAAAGGCTTTTGTGGATGGTGAATTTGCTATCTCTGAACCATGTTCCTGGTAGATCAATTTAATAGCAGCTGGTATAGTAAGAGGGTGTGTAATTTTCTGGGATGGGCTTCTGAGCTGAGTGGGTATTGATGAGCCCTAATTTTGTGTGATGAGTGTGTTTAATTCATGGATGGGCTTGGTCAGAAGGATGGGAAGTGGTAGAGGTTGTTTCAGTACATTTGACAGTCTGCCCTGAGCAACCTGCTGATGGTGCGAAGTGAACCAGGGAGCTGTTGTTCATGAGGTGATGACTTTGATGTTGTTGGGTTTCAGTATTTGCGGCTAGTGCTGTTGTGATGTTGATCTGTGGGGTAGAGTATTAAGGCAAGAAGGATGTGGATTCTATTTGATGTTATGAGGTTAAGGATGAGGCAGGAAACAGGTACATTTTGGGATATTGCCAGTACTTAGTATACTTATTCGAGGTTCAGTAAGGTCCCCTCAAAAGAAGTCAGGACTGATGAATGCAATATGGCCAAAATGTACCAGGGCCTGCTTTCCATTTCTCGCAGAGAAGATGTGGGGTAGCAACTTGTGGCAGGCTTCTTTTTTTTAGGTTGGGTTTGGACTCATGATATCCACTAATGTTAATGTGTAACAAATGCACGCTTTAAAATTATAGTTATGAGATGAAAATGAAGCCAAGAAAATGAAGAAGCCCCATGTGTGGCTCAACCTAGTGGGACACGCGTTATAGATTTATCTGCTTTAGTATTGAAGGGCTGAATACCTATCAATGTCTGATATAATCAAGAGGCACAGAGAAATATGTATCTGATGCACACGTCCTGCTTTTGTTGGTTGAATTGTGAAGTAAACATTAGAAATCGTATCTTTCTGGAAAGGTATAGGCACTTATTTTCACCTCCCATCTGGACAGGCATGCGCAACAAAGTCATAAGAAATACTGCCTGGTTTCTTAACATTTACAAACTCAGAAAATATTTAGTTTTCCATTTTACTACATTGATGGGTTTGATATATGTCTCTAAATGAAACCTGCTACGTACTGATATATTATTTCAGTTGTCCAGATTCAGATTTTGGTGTCTTTTTTCTACCTTTTGCTAGATGTCTATGAGGGTGAGGAACCACATATTATGCAAAGAAATATTAGGAGAAGAGAATCCCAATTCAACGGCTAGAGAGGTTGACCTCAAAGCTGGGGAACTGGGTGCGAGGCTCGGTAGGGATGCTCAACATCCTGTGATTCTGGCAAATCACTAAATCTCTTTATGCCTAACAAAAAAAAGAATGTGTCTGTCTGTGACACGCCTAGTGCTCATGTAAAGGGCTCTGACACCCTTAGGTTGTGTTCACGCTATATGAAATAAAAAAAATGTCTTATCACTACATTCAAGAGAAATAGGTAACTGGATATGCCACCCCCACACACATCTAAGTTTAGTTTTTTGGTTGGGAGAGATATAATAGTCTAAAACTCACTCAAAGAAAGATAGAATCCATAATTTAGCATGGTTTCCCGGACAGCCAATCACAAGCAATCATTTACATATTGGATCAATGTTTTCTTCATAGTGACAAAACTATGGTTTGTCATGTTTGCTATGCTACTGGAGTTGAATGATGGTGTCAAGAAAACTTTCGAAAAATACTAACAAACATTCTAACACCAAATATACTGCAAACCTATATGGCTTCACTCAAGGTATTTGGACAAAATATCGGAAGAAAATATCTTGATACAAAAATATTGTGCCAAGAATATCGGGATTGCAAAAAACAACAAGTGATGGACTGAATGTGGATCAATGTCACACACTCCCCCAGTCAAAAGATCTGGGCCCAAATCCATCGTTTTTTTGCACTCCACACCACCCTGGGTCAGATAATGGCTTTATGCAAATCAGCTCTGACCCTGTTGCCCCATGGGAACAGTCCAGTCCGAACTACAACAGCCATATCTTTCCCAGACCGGAATCAAGCATCCGAGGACCGGACCGGTTTCGAGGTAACACCTCTCTTCAGCCCGGCTAGCTTGACTCCAAGTGGTGTGGAGTGCCTGGGACCCACGTCTGGGCATCCCCAGCGCACTTAGGGCGGCAATTGCAAAAAACAACAAGTGATGGACTGAATGTGGATCAATGTCACACACTCCCCCAGTCAAAAGATCTGGGCCCAAATCCATCGTTTTTTTGCACTCCACACCACCCTGGGTCAGATAATGGCTTTATGCAAATCAGCTCTGACCCTGTTGCCCCATGGGAACAGTCCAGTCCGAACTACAACAGCCATATCTTTCCCAGACCGGAATCAAGCATCCGAGGACCGGACCGGTTTCGAGGTAACACCTCTCTTCAGCCCGGCTAGCTTGACTCCAAGTGGTGTGGAGTGCCTGGGACCTACGTCTGGGCATCCCCAGCGCACTTAGGGCGGCAATTGCAAAAAACAACAAGTGATGGACTGAATGTGGATCAATGTCACACACTCCCCCAGTCAAAAGATCTGGGCCCAAATCCATCGTTTTTTTGCACTCCACACCACCCTGGGTCAGATAATGGCTTTATGCAAATCAGCTCTGACCCTGTTGCCCCATGGGAACAGTCCAGTCCGAACTACAACAGCCATATCTTTCCCAGACCGGAATCAAGCATCCGAGGACCGGACCGGTTTCGAGGTAACACCTCTCTTCAGCCCGGCTAGCTTGACTCCAAGTGGTGTGGAGTGCCTGGGACCCACGTCTGGGCATCCCCAGCGCACTTAGGGCGGCAATTGCAAAAAACAACAAGTGATGGACTGAATGTGGATCAATGTCACACACTCCCCCAGTCAAAAGATCTGGGCCCAAATCCATCGTTTTTTTGCACTCCACACCACCCTGGGTCAGATAATGGCTTTATGCAAATCAGCTCTGACCCTGTTGCCCCATGGGAACAGTCCAGTCCGAACTACAACAGCCATATCTTTCCCAGACCGGAATCAAGCATCCGAGGACCGGACCGGTTTCGAGGTAACACCTCTCTTCAGCCCGGCTAGCTTGACTCCAAGTGGTGTGGAGTGCCTGGGACCCACGTCTGGGCATCCCCAGCGCACTTAGGGCGGCAATTGCAAAAAACAACAAGTGATGGACTGAATGTGGATCAATGTCACACACTCCCCCAGTCAAAAGATCTGGGCCCAAATCCATCGTTTTTTTGCACTCCACACCACCCTGGGTCAGATAATGGCTTTATGCAAATCAGCTCTGACCCTGTTGCCCCATGGGAACAGTCCAGTCCGAACTACAATAGCCATATCTTTCCCAGACCGGAATCAAGCATCCGAGGACCGGACCGGTTTCGAGGTAACACCTCTCTTCAGCCCGGCTAGCTTGACTCCAAGTGGTGTGGAGTGCCTGGGACCCACGTCTGGGCATCCCCAGCGCACTTAGGGCGGCAATTGCAAAAAACAACAAGTGATGGACTGAATGTGGATCAATGTCACACACTCCCCCAGTCAAAAGATCTGGGCCCAAATCCATCGTTTTTTTGCACTCCACACCACCCTGGGTCAGATAATGGCTTTATGCAAATCAGCTCTGACCCTGTTGCCCCATGGGAACAGTCCAGTCCGAACTACAACAGCCATATCTTTCCCAGACCGGAATCAAGCATCCGAGGACCGGACCGGTTTCGAGGTAACACCTCTCTTCAGCCCGGCTAGCTTGACTCCAAGTGGTGTGGAGTGCCTGGGACCCACGTCTGGGCATCCCCAGCGCACTTAGGGCGGCAATTGCAAAAAACAACAAGTGATGGACTGAATGTGGATCAATGTCACACACTCCCCCAGTCAAAAGATCTGGGCCCAAATCCATCGTTTTTTTGCACTCCACACCACCCTGGGTCAGATAATGGCTTTATGCAAATCAGCTCTGACCCTGTTGCCCCATGGGAACAGTCCAGTCCGAACTACAACAGCCATATCTTTCCCAGACCGGAATCAAGCATCCGAGGACCGGACCGGTTTCGAGGTAACACCTCTCTTCAGCCCGGCTAGCTTGACTCCAAGTGGTGTGGAGTGCCTGGGACCCACGTCTGGGCATCCCCAGCGCACTTAGGGCGGCAATTGCAAAAAACAACAAGTGATGGACTGAATGTGGATCAATGTCACACACTCCCCCAGTCAAAAGATCTGGGCCCAAATCCATCGTTTTTTTGCACTCCACACCACCCTGGGTCAGATAATGGCTTTATGCAAATCAGCTCTGACCCTGTTGCCCCATGGGAACAGTCCAGTCCGAACTACAACAGCCATATCTTTCCCAGACCGGAATCAAGCATCCGAGGACCGGACCGGTTTTGACTTGGAGTCAAGCTAGCCGGGCTGAAGAGAGGTGTTACCTCGAAACCGGTCCGGTCCTCGGATGCTTGATTCCGTTCTGGGAAGGACATGGCTTTTGTAGTTCGGACTGGACTGTTCCCATGGGGCAACAGGGTCAGAGCTGATTTGCATATCGCCATTGTCTAACCCAGGGTGGTGTGGAGTGCAAAAAAACGATGGATTTGGGCCCAGATCTTTTGACTGGGGGAGTGTGTGACATTGATCCACATTCAGTCCATCACTTGTTGTTTTTGCAATTGCCGCCCTAAGTGCGCTGGGGATGCCCAGACGTGGGTCCCAGGCACTCCACACCACTTGGAGTCAAGCTAGCCGGGCTGAAGAGAGGTGTTACCTCGAAACCGGTCCGGTCCTCGGATGCTTGATTCCGTTCTGGGAAGGACATGGCTTTTGTAGTTCAGACTGGACTGTTCCCATGGGGCAACAGGGTCAGAGCTGATTTGCATATCGCCATTGTCTAACCCAGGGTGGTGTGGAGTGCAAAAAAACGATGGATTTGGGCCCAGATCTTTTGACTGGGGGAGTGTGTGACATTGATCCACATTCAGTCCATCACTTGTTGTTTTTGCAATATTGGGATGTCAAAAGTTTGTCGACAAGAATATCAAAGGTAAAATTATCATTTTTAGTGCTGTTTCTTATATCGTTGTAATAAACATAAACACAGCAGAAAATATTGTTGTATATAATATTGTTTGCAAGTGTTAAATAGTATATAATTTATTATAATGTGTTTGATTATATATGTTTATTATTTGTATTTGTATTTTCAATTATATATTTGTTAGTTATGAAATTGTCAAAATGTGTTCTTTTTTGTTGTATTCATGTAAATAAATACTTGTTTAATGTTTTGTTTTTGGTAGCAGGATATTGAGTTTTTAGGAGACAAGGGTGGGGAAATTTTTAGAAAAAATTACATTCAAGATGTTTTAATTACATTTTAAAATCATAATTTTAAAGCTGTGAAAATTAATAATTTAGAATTTTTACATTAAGTTTAAAACAATTAAATAGTGTAAAATGTACAAACATATAACAACTTTTAATAAAGTAAAATATTTAGAAGTATTTATATGTAAGATTTTTTACATTTTGAATATTTTATAACAAATGTTATAAACTTGTAAACATATTTTAAAACGTTTTAGTATTACATTTTAAGTTTAATTTCATTGTTCTTACTTTTTAAATCATAATTTCTTTTTTTTATTGTTAATTTTGTATTTTGATTTTATTTGCCATTTTATGGTTTAAACCAGTGGTTCCCAAACTTTTGACTCCTGAGGACCCCCACTGAATCACTACTGGAAGCCGGGGACCCCCAAGCAATTTGTACAATTTAAATTTCTTTTTAAAAACGCCTTTTGAAGCAGAGGCAATTTCAAGAGGGAGACAGCCTGAATTTGGTCCATTGGCATGGACATGTATGCATACAGCAGTGTATTATTTTTTGGTACAAGTCTCCTGCTCTCAGCCATAGCAGCACCTCTACATTTTCATTCCAGAGCCTTGGAGTGGTGACCATTCCTTACAGCAATAGATTGAATGATTGTGAATTATTAGTATTTTTACCTATTCACAGTTTAAAAAGGTCTAAAATATTATACAATTCTGAAGCATTTTATAATAAAGACATGCCCCAAGAAGCACCGAAAATTGTGAAAATTCTAACAAGGTAGTGCCCAAAGCGATGAGTCTAGTGTACAGAAGAAATTCAAGGTCTATATTAGGAGTTCCTCATGAAGTGCAAGAAATGGCAGGAAGGTATCTGCACAGGAGGCATATTGTTTAAGCGAGATCATGGAACACTGCTATGCTAATTACCATAAACCCGTTAGACATAATCCTTAGTCACAGACAGCAGAACAACATTTTACCACCAAGGGATGAGCAGTGCAGTTAAGGCATATTTCAGAGAGGCCTCGCGTGGCACCTGACATGACCCTCTCCTGTTAGGATGCCCACTGCCCCGTCCTTTGCCAACAACAAACTGCAAAGGCTACACACAATAAGAGCTTGATATGTCTGAATATGAAAGCTTGACATCACACATAATTCACCCAAGGGATTGTTGAAAGTGAGCAATCAGACAGCAGCACAAAAAATCCTACTGCTGATCCTGGCTGCATCTATTTTTACCTGCCTGCCAAGTAACGGTAACCTATACACATGTGCTTTCAACGCTTTATTGCTTTTATTGTACTGCCTGTATTTTCATTGTTGTGTCTGTGACTGCTGTTGTCTACCTTCCCCCGCTGCCTGTACGTGGTCCGTGCCCCTTTTTCTTCCCTCTGTTCCCCTCGCTGTCCCCGTGCTCTATCTGCCTGGTCTTTCCTTCTATACCCCTCGCTGCCCCGTGTCTCTGCCTGGTTTTCCCTTCTGTTCCCCTCGCTGCCCCGTGCCTCTCTGCCCGTTCTGTGTTCTGTTCTTAGCTGCCCCTATATTTCTGTATTCTGTATTTTACCTCTGTGCCACTCGTTTTTTGTGCCTGTCTGCCCTCTGTGCCACTCGTTTTGCCCTCGTTTTTGTGCCCCTTTTGCCTTCTGTTCCACTCGTTTTTTCTGCCCTTCTGCCTTCTGTTCCACTCATTTTTCCCTCGTTTTTGTGCCTTTATGCTCTCTGTTCCACTCATTTTATGTGCCTTTCTGCCCTCTGTTCCACTCGTTTTCCCTAGTTTTGTGTGCCTTTCTGCTCTCTGTTCCACTCGTTTTCCCTCCTTTTTTGTGCCTTTCTGCCCTCTGTGGCACTCGTTTTTCCCTTGTTTTTTGTGCCTTTCTGCCCTCTGTTCCACTCGTTCTTCTCTAATTTTTTGTGCCCTTCTGCCCTCTGTTGCACTCGTGTTTTGTGCCTTTCTGCCCTCTGTTCCACTCGCGTTTCCCTCGTTTTTTGTGCCCTTCTGCCCTCTGTTCCACTCGTTTTTTGTGCCCTACTGTGCCCCTGTTCCACTCGTTTTTTGTGCCTTTCTGCCCTCTGTTCCACACGTTTTTTCCTTTCTGCCCTTTGTGCCACTCATTTTTTGTGCCTTTCTGCCCGCTGTGCCACTCGTTTTTTCCCTCGTTTTTTGTACCCTTCTGCCCTCTGTTCCACTCGTTTTTTGTGCCCTTCTGCCTTCTGTGCCACTCGTTTTTCCCTCATTTTTTGTGCCCTTCTGCCCTCTGTTCCACTCATGATTTGTGCCTTTCTGACTCTGTGCCACTCGTTTTTTCCTTGTTTTTGTGCCCCTTGTGCCTTCTGTTCCACTCGTTTCCCCAGCCGCTGTGCCCCCTGTGGCCCGACCCCCTGACTGTTCACTCGCTGCCCCTGCCACCCGATTGTATTGTTGTGGTCTCGCCGCCCCTGCGCTAACATTCACAGCTCTTGTGTGCTGTGAGGACGCATGGGGCTTTCATTTTTCACTACGACGACAGATACTCGAGTCCTGTGGACCCCCTGGGAGTGTCTCACGGACCCCTGGGGGTCCGCAGACCACAGTTTGGGAAACGCTGGTTTAAACCTTTTGAATTAATTATTTTGATAAATGTATTCATTATTAATAGTAAGAACAGTTTGTTTTAATCCTAATATTTAAATATGTATATATAGGTTTGTAGTTTTGGTTAGTGTGTTCCAAAAAATCTTATTTAATTGTATAGTAAAAACTGTGTGTGAGTATGGAGTACGGATTGTGTATTTTTTTAAATGTTTAATTTGCATTGCCCTGTGTACAATGTTATATTTTGAGGTAGATATTGTACATTTCATCTCTTTAGCATCCAACAACTTCTTCTTTTAAAAAAAAAAATGTTTTTATTGAACAAGCCGTAGGAAAACATTGGTACATTAAATTCTTCATAATTAGACAAAAATGTTCCAACAATATACAAAAGACAACCCTAGACTATACAATACCACAGCGAAAGTACAAAAACTGCAATAGCGTACGACTAAGCGTACCAATATTAAAGTGCTAGTACAAGAGAAACAACTGATATTATACATCGAATTTTCTACTTTAATTCATACAAACCTACAGATATAGTGCAACGAAGATATCCAAAGATATTATTGACATTCTTAAAGTACTAGTACAAAGACGTGCAAAGTTGGCTAATATAAAAACAGCTGGTAAAAAACATCAAGATTACTATACGGTTCATAAAGTGCTAGTGCTATAAGGTGCGAGAGCCGCCGATTTAAAGCAGCAAAAATATTATTGCAATTCTTAAAGTGCTAATGCAGTAACGTGCAAAATTGGCTTATATAAAGTGGCTAGTGCAATAAAGTGCAGAAACCGCCGATATATAGCAGCAAAAATATTATTACAATTCTTAAAGTGCAAATGCAGTATCGTGCAAAATTGGCTAATATATACGATAAAGTGCACATACAGCCGATATAACACAGCAAATATATACTTGCAGTTCTTAAAGTGCAAATGCAATAACATCTAAAAATTGACTAAAATAAAACCTTCTTAACATAGTCTTAAATTGGAGTGGAAATAGTACGTTACCCCTTTAGTGTCCAACACCTTCCTCAAATTGTTTTAGATTAGAGTGGGAATAGTAAATATCACCCCTTTAATGTCTAACACCTTCCCCAAATTGATTTAGACTGGAGAGGGAACTGTACATGTGACCCATGCAGTGTCCAAAACCTTCCCCAAATTATTTTAGATTCAAGTGCAGTAATAAATGTCACCGTTTAGTACCCAACACCTTCCCCAAATTGGTTTAGATTGGAGTGGGAATAGTAAATGTCAAAACTTTAGTGCCCAACGCCTTCCCTAAATTAGTTTAGATTGGAGTGGGAATAGTAAATGTGAGCTCTTTAGTGTCCAATACCTTTCCCCAATATAGTTAGATTGGGGTGGAAATAGTAAACGTCAGCCCTTTAGTGTCCAACATCTTCCCCCAGTATGGTGTGATTAGAGTGGGAATGGTAAACGTCATCCCTTGAGTGTCTAATCATTTTTTTCAATGATTTATTTTGGAGTATGATTTTTTAAGTTTAGATTTTCATTCTGAAATATTTTATTTTACCTTTCATATGTAAGTACCAAAAGTACTTTGTGTTATTTTAGATATATTGTCGGTTATAAGAAATATTAAAAAAAGAAAGTTTGTTGTATGTTTATAACCATTAATATTATTCATCAAATTTTCTTCTGTAATAAAGACATGCAACGTATTTACCAATATTAGTTTGTTTCCATAGTTTATTTATTGTATATTTTTTTAATTTTAATCCTATATACTCTAAGTTAAAAATTAACATTTATATAAAGTTGAGTAAATATAATTTTTTTTGAAATACTTTTCACTAATAAAAAAACATGTAACATATTTCAATACCATAGTATGTTGTATATTTCCAACTTTTATTTTACATTGCTCAATCATTTTTTACATTTCTTAACTTTTTATATATACATTTTTTCAACATCATTTTAACATATGTATATTAAATATTTGTATATACTCTATACTAATATTTAATTTATACTTTGCAATTTGTTTTATATTTTATGACAAGATTTATTATGTTTTGAATGTTTATTACTTTTATTTTGTTATACATTTATTCAAATTTTTTACACTATTCCCCATTCATTTCAATGGGTAGATAGTCATTTTGTTTTTAGTTTTTCTTAGCTGCCATTTTTTTTTGCAGCTACCTGCCATTTTGTAACCTATTTGTATTTCCTATTCATTTCTATGGGGAGATAGTCATTTTCTTTTAGTTTCTCTTAGTTGCCATTTTTTTTACCGCTGCCTTCCATTTTGTAACCTATTTGTGGTCTTTTTAGTATATTTTCCCAAGCGCAGGTCGCTTTAAGGTGTTGCTGTTCATCGGAACAGATAAGTTCAGACAAAGGATTTTTTAAGGGTTTTGAGGGTAGGTAGGGTTTAGTGTTTATAGTGTTGTATGAGTTTCCTTTTTGTATTTAGATGTATTACTGTTACTGTTTTTCACTAGTTTGTAGTTTTGGCTTTCTGCGGACTATTTTAGAATTGTATCACTTTGTTATGTTCAATGTTAATTATATTTTGATGATTAACTTTTATGTATATGTATTTTTGGAAAAGTAATGTGTTTTGCTGGTGGGTTTTTTCATTTACTTTACAGGTTTTACAAGCGTGTCCTAAGGTCATTGGGAGTTTACTTTTTTATATTAGGGGATTCTTTTCTAGCTTATAATAAACCAATGCATTTTACTTTGATTTCCTTTTTTTCATGTTTCCTGGAGCGTTTGCTTTTTTCAAACACTTTTTTGGGTTCTTATGGTTCCTAAAAACTTGGATTTGTTTTATTTGTGCATTATTTGGGGCTTTTTGGACAAAATTTTTCCCATTTTTGGTGTATTTTTATTACGTGGCTACAGAGAAAGATCTGTCACTATAAAACAGTAAGTTTTACTTATTTCTTTTTTTTTGTTGGTGGGAGATGTGTAAGAATTATGCGACTGTTATGTGGAAATGTTTTGTTTCTGTGTTGTAACTATTTTATGTGATGAATTGAGTTTGTTTTTAACTTCCTTGGTTTGTGGGGTTACATTTTAAAAAACAATTATATATAATTTTATTATATCAGTCTTCAATAATATGGTTATTTTAATATTTTTTTTGACTGATGTAATAAAATAATATATTTATTATTTGAAATAAAAAAGATTTGGTATGTTAGTTTAGAGTTTGTCATAGTTTTTAAAACTTTGGTGGATTAATATTTATTTTCTAACATGCTTTTGGCTAAGATTTCTAAGTAATCCTCTACTTTGTTATTTATGAAGAGTTTTACTTTAAACTGTAGCCTCTCCTACACTATTTTGGTTAGTTTGCGAAATTTAGGGACAGTTTGGCTAACAAATTGCTCCATTTGTAGTTCTTGGTAGCTTTGCACTTTTTGTAATGCTTCTATAAATTTATAGAGTATAGGTTGGGTTCTGCTTAGTGTGGATTGGATGTCATTGTGCCATCCTTACATTGCGTTGTATGTCTGCGCTTCCTGTGCCAAGATGCTGTCATAGACATTCCACCATGGTATTTGGAATTTGGGTTGGCATCTGTACCCTGAGCCATGCAGTCTGACAACCCAAGTATCTTTGAAATAGTTCATTAGGGGACTACGTTTGTCTTCATTTTGTTGGGAGAAAGGGCTTTCTATTAGTACATTGCAGTGGTTGGCTACCTCTGTAACTGAGACATAGGCTAGTACTATCATTTGTTTACTTTCGAAGGCAAATTCGCTCTTTGTAGAATATTCAGCAATTAGGGCCTAATTACAAGTTTTGCGGTCCACAGGTCCGCCAAACCCGTGGTGGAGGTGTGGTGAATCGGGGACCGCTGCACTAGCGATCCAACCGCCGTATTACGAGTCTGACTATGGTGGCCAGAGGACTGCAGCAACTGCCAGAGTTCCGCGATCCCTGGCAGTGGCATGGCAGTCTGAGGTCGCAATATGCTTGGCGGTGCTGTTGGGGCACAGCCAAGCATATTACAAGGTTCCTCAGCGCCGGCGGTCTCATGGCAGTGTTCACGCCATGAAAATGTTTGCAATGAGAAAACTAAGGGGGTCCTATAGAACCCTCTGTTGCCTCTGGTCCAGGGGATACCTGCAGGGGGAACATGGTGTGCCCCCCTGTGTTCATGCTTAATAGGCACCACCTTGGGACTGCCGTGCGACCATCTGCCAAACCGCGAGGAAACTCCTAATCTGGCAGGTGACTGGCAGTCGAGTTTGGTGGCATGAAAGCAGGACACTGGCATGGCTGCCCACTGCCACACTGCCAAACTCGTAATCAGGCCCTTAATCTACTTTTTTCGAGGTGTTTCCAAATACTTTGATTGAAATTATTTTAACAGCTTTATATGGCTCTGTAGGGGTGCATTTTAAGAATGGTTTGTTCAAAGTTTTGATTATTTTTGGAGGATAATAGTTATTTATTTTATGTTTTCTATGATTTTAGAGTTTGTTGTCAGTGCTGCTTTGTTTCTGTATTAGTAGCGCATATATAAAAGGGATATTTGTGTTTTGAAATTCACCATCTATGGTGAATATCCGAGTGAATGGTTTGGGACACATTTTGAAGGTCCCATCCATGTTTGACAGTGGCTAAGTTTTACTAAGTTGTTTGCTTTAGAAAATATTAGGATTTGTTTCTCATAACTAAGGTTGTCATATAAAAGGAAAGTCTCTTCTTTGTGTGTAAATGTTCAATGTTCAGGTACGTGTATATCTTGGTATCTTCAAGGAACAGGTGGGGTATCACTAGTGGCTTTTTTAGTTCTTGTAACAAAACATTTTATTGTGAGGATATGTGATACTTGGCCTGTTATGTGCTCGGGGACTTTATAGAAATATATCTTTATGGGTTTTGGGTGTGGGTTCCTTGTAGATATTGCTAATATCCTGCAATGTCTTCTTAGTTCTATTTATTTCACATTTGGGGGGTGGTTGTGCTCTGTTGCATCAATTACAACATCATCTTTTGTAGTTGCCCCCCTGTAGCGTGCATTAGAATAATATTTAGTACATTTCCAGTTTATGTTTTCTGATGATGCCCTGTCTGGGCTGTCTACACCTACAGCCCGGACAGGGCATCATCAGAAAACATAAACTGGAATCTGGAACTGGAACCTGCGATTTAGTTACTGCTTTCCTTTCTGTGAAAGCACAGCTTTAGTCATTGTTTCTGAATGCAGTGTCATTGTATAAATTTATGTAATATTTTAAAGTCTGTACATTTGTTAATTACGTGCAAAAATATGCAACAGCTTCTATTTTGTATATTTACAAGTATTTTCTGTTTAGATATTTCACATGGCTTTGCAAATTTTCCGTTGGGGGTGTTCTAATGTAGAGCAGGTGTTTTCTATATTGTTGGCTGAAAAAGAAACAGTTTTATTTTAAATGTTAATTTGTAGGTAGTGTATAGATCTTGAGGATAATAGGTTTATTTTTGCTTGTTATATGGGTGAGTTTTTAATCTTTTATAAATGTACATTGACTTTCTTATACCCTTGTGCTGGTTTGTGATAGCTGTTATTTTCTGGCAGACTTCAATTTTTTCACATTGTAGTTTTTTCTCTTAGAAAGTCTATGTAAAGAGATAGAAGTCGGAGAGCGTTTTATTTGCTATTTTACTTTTTTAAGTTTTAAAACAATTATGTTTTAAATATAAGTTTTACTTAATTGGAGCCTGATTACGATGGCGGACGGACCTCTGTCCATCCACCATCATTACGGGAATCGGGACCGCCCATCCATAAGGCCACAGTCCCACATATGACATTACAATGCGGCCGCCATGTTTTCCATTGCGGTTAGGTGCAGCACCCACCACAATGGAAAAAATTACAAGTTTTGCATTTCCCTGCACTATGTGGCATGCACCATGCGGTGTCTGCAACAGGGTGCAGGGAAATGTAGGGGGCACCATAGGTGCCCCCATGTGCAAAACTGAATTGCCCTTGCTCAAGGGGGCCCGTAACGGGCCCCAAAGTCCCGGGTGTACCACCATGGAAAGGCTGGCGGGGATGGACCATCATAATCCCAATGGCGGTGCCTGGTAGGCTTTGCTACCATGTATGGGATTGTGAGGGCCTCTGCAGCACCGACGGGCTCAAGGAGCCTGTTGGATGTGTAGCAGTTGGAGTTTCTGAACATCATGGTACCTCCTGCCATTATAGTATGGCGGGCGGAAATTGGCCTCACAATTGTGATGAACCTGCCACTGACAGCCTGTCATTGGCGGGTTCACTGCCCTCGTAATGACCCCATAGGTTAGGTAGTTATTTAGATGCATATATTTCTTCTTTATTGGTTAGGTAAGAGAATCCGGCAGAGTTTCCTTGTCTTGCAGAGTTTGTAATTTTTTAAGTATTTAGATGTATAAATTAGTGTGCCTTTCATACTGTTGATTTAATTGTTTGTTTGATTTTATTGCTTAAAGTTGTTTACAGTTATATTCTATTAGTTGGTTCTGGTTTAGTTAGATTGTTTTTTATTTATTAGTCGAGTCCTTCTATGGTCAATGCTAATTTAGTTTTTTTATTTATGATATGTATTTTAATAGTTTGAAAATAAATTCATATATATATATGTTAATTATATTAATGATATAATGTGTATATTTATAACATTTATATTATTGTATTAATTGAATTGTATTAATTGTAGTTATTAATACGTATTAATATCTATTAATATCTATTAATATTTATTAAGGTGTATTAATATTTAGGTTGGTGTTTACATGTTTGTAGTTCATGCTAAAGACTTTTGGAGTTGGATTGGTAATATTTTAGTTATACAATTTATTGGGGTGTATGGCAAATATTTTGTTGATGTAATAATAAAAATGTTCATTTAAATATGTGTATGAATTGTTTTGGGTTTATTTTATTTAATTGTTTTATGTAAAAAGCGTATTTTTATGTATTTGTTAATGATTATTTTGGTGATAATATTGGAGTTGATATTGTGTGATTCAATATTTTTTACATATTGTATAAAAAAGTAACAATATTTTTGTTTCCAAAATTTTGGTTTTTGATATAGGTTAAAATCAATATTTTTCATTTCAAAATATTTATTATTTTAAGAAGCACATAAGGAAATAAGATACAAACAGTAGTGTTACCATTGTAATCAGAAAACTACAAGCAACATATGAGTATCAAAAAACAAATAATGCGAAGCAAACATCAATATATGAGGTCTACTAAGATCAGATAAAAAGTCAATTAAAGAATAGAAATTAAAAATCAGTAGACATATGTAACTATGGTAACACTATCAGGTTATATTTGTGGGAAAAAAGAAGGGAAGGATATGAGAAGATAGAAAAGAAAGAGAACAGAGAAACAGAAGAAAAGGATATAACAACGATATCTGTGCTCTCTATTTTACTAGATAAGTATAGAAAGACAATATTTCTGTTATTGATATTTAATTTCCGATATTTTTGTGTTTCAATATTGTATGCATCAATATTATGCCAGTGATCTGCATTCAAAATACCCAGAGGATTTCATATATGTAAGGATGTTTCCTAAGGGTTGTTTGTCATGCTGGATAGCTAATGATCTATCTCTCCATCCGTCCCTCTGGTCCTCAGCCAACCACTATCGTTCCTGTGTGCCATATAAACAATAGAGCCCTGAAGTTTAAGTTGAAGTGGAAGAGAGTTCACATATATGTAATTGGTATGGACTGGAAACACAGAGACCCCGCTTTATGAGTTGGGTAGACCACAGACCACTAGACTCGTGGAGGTGCGGCGGGCCCCCAACCTTCCGATTATGAGTCAGGCGGAGGGACCACCACAGCCCCGCCCCCAACTGCCAGGGAACCATTTCTGTGGCGGTGTTGCAGCTGGGTAGAAGCATCAATATGCCTGGCGGGACTGGTGCGGTCCCGCCAAGCATATTAGGAGTTTCCTCTCCACCAGGGTTTTCATGGCGATTCCTCCTCCATAAAAACCCTGGCAGAGAGGAAACAAACGGTGCCTCACGCCCTGTGGATGCACACAGGGGGGGCAGAAGATGTGCCCCTCTGTGTGCATGAACACCAGTTCCTGCCCAGCATGGATTTTTCAGTCCATGCCATGCAGGAACTTTTTTTGAAGTTCCCATTGCTGTGCCCATTTTCAGGGCACTTCAGAAAGAAATCTCGTTAGACAGGAGGAAACTCCTAATCTGGTAGATGGACTGCAACAGCTTTGGTGGTGAGGCGGCAGTACGGACCTGGCACTGCACCACCAAAGTCATAATCAGGCCTTGAGTGTGCCTGTACATATCCTTTAAAAGCCCAGAGACACTCAGGAACAATTATCTGGCTACCCTTGATGAATAACTGTTTTAGGTAGGCAGGCTAAAAATTCCAATTTTTGCACAATTAGAGACTAAAAATTATTAGTTCCATGTTTGGCCCAGCTGCTTGTCCAGCTGATCATGGTGGCCCTTCTACCACTGACCTACGTTTAAAGGGTGAATTAAAATTCAGAAATGTATTGTCTTGCTATGTTTTTGTTAATTTCGGGGTGTACACCTGTTAAACACCTGGCAACTTTTGGCATGATCTCCCCAGCCTTTTTGCTTCTGACCTCCTGTTTTTTGACTATGTGCTGTATTTTGTTTTTGCTGGTTTTAGCACTTTACCACTGCTGACCAGTGCTAAAGTGCAAATGCTCCATGTGAAATTTGTATTGATGATTGTTTTATCCATTATAGGCATATTTGATTTACTAGTAGGTTCCTAGTAAAGTGCACCAGGTGTGCCCAGGGTATGTAATTTAAATGCTACTACTGGGCCTCCAGCACTGAATGTGACACCCACATGAGTAGCCCTGCAAGCCTGTCTCAGACCTGCCACTGCAGTGACTTGATGTGCAGTATTAAGCTGCTAATTCAACCTGGCAAGTATCCCTATTTGCCCGACCCAAACCTTCCCTTTTTTAGATGTCCAGGCCAAATCTTCCCTTTTACCACATGTAAGGCGCCCCTAATGTAGATCAAACTCACCCAGTGGGGAGGGTGAAGTGTATTTAAAAGGTAGAACATGTGCTGTTGTGTTTTACATTTCCTAACAGTGAAATACTACTAATTTTGTTTTTCACTATTGCAAGGACTATCTCTCCCACAGAGTAACATGAGTATTGCCTTGAAATGTATTTTAAGTGTAATTTCCAATTGTAAGCAGATAGAGATTTGGAGTTTGGGGTCTCTGAACTCACAATTTAATAACACATCTTTTAGTGAAGTTGGTTTTAAAATTGAGAGTTTGAAAATGCCACTTTTAGAAAGTGATTACAACAAACAGGAGCTGCCCTGTAACCCAGACCTGGTGCTTATAAACAATATGAATGCTACAATGGTTCAGGTTCTTAGTTCAAAGAAAAAAACATTTATGATTTTAAATGATTCATTTTAATAATCCTATTCAAAGATCCAGAAATGGTTCAGTACACTTCAGAAATTTATCAAAAAATATATTTTTCATTCGTAAGAAATATTTTCTACAAGTATACAATAATACAAAAGATGCTCCCAGAGTTACACAAACATATGTCCATAACAAAGACAAACTTTAGAGTGTAAACATAAATAATAACTGTGGCAAAAAAGGAAACAGTTATATACAATGACAGGTTTGTAGAATCACAAAAAAACACTCCTCTTATTTTTTGCCTAGGAAGGTGTCGACTGGGTTTCGACCATACTCAGTTAACAGGTCATCATCAGGACAGAACATATAAAGAGCAATCGTCAGTCGTTCAAACTAGAAAAAGGACGGATAATAATCATAAATAAGGGTACTGAAATCTATTTTTTGGTTATAATCAATACATAGAGTACCAGCTAAGGTACTCTTATTTGAAAAGGCCCAATGAACGGAAAAAAGATCCTTCACCAATCCTAGATTAATATTAAAGAGAAATAAGTCAAAGGCAAATATACCGTAGAAATTAATGAAAGTGTCTAAAGACGTGCAAGGAAATATTGCACCATGGAGCACACCACGTGGAAGTGAAACTCCATGCAAGGCTCATAAAACAATTGGTTACCGAGGCTGATGCAATCTCAGGCAATACGAGAATGAGATAGTCGCTCTATCAGTCAATCACGATGTCTACAAAAAAAATCAGATATTCCAAAATGAATAAGGTGATCCAATAACTTCAGTCAGTGTCCATTATAAGATGAAAGAAAAGGAACTTTCTTAGCCACTTACAAGTATACATGGCCAAATGGAAATTGTCATAGACGGGGGCTATTAGTTTCATAGATTAAATGCTCCTTCCGCGATCCAATCCATGTATTGTTAAGTATTAGCGCAAAGAAAAGAAACTGTCAGCAGTGCACAAAGTGCCTTGTATTACACAAAAAGAAACCGGTTCGACAATGGCTTCTCAGAATACATCAAGTTCAGAATTACCTCGAGTAAAGATGCACTTCTCGTGTCACTGCATTTCAAGTTACACGAATGCCGACGTTGGGGCCACGCATTTTAATCAGCACTGCTCACCAATAGAGAGAGAAAAAAGACTGGAGATATAATGGAAACTTCTGGTTTGGGAAAGTAGCAAAAGATGATTTGATCTCAGAAACAATATTTACAAACCGGATGGCTAACGTAGTTTATCCTATCAAAAATGGGAAACCTAAATTAGTTGGAAAAGGAACCTAATTCCGGATATTAGCTAATCACGGAGGTGTTTCCAATGCACATGTGCACAACTGGAGACAGTGCTGTACAGTGCCTGCAACAGTGATATTAATGGTGCAGACTCCAAAGACTTACTGTCTTCAATTATAAACAAATTGAGTTGCCAACCATTGATACTGTGAAAGAACAACAATTTTATTGATATGACAACCATAAAATAGTCAGTAAAGATTGGTAATCAATAAGTCATCTAAAAAATGTAGAGGGACAGTATACAATAGACCGTGCAAAACATTAGGTGACTAAAGTACAGCACAAGTCACATGTCTCATATAGGATATACAGATAAATATCTAGTGCTGTTTTCCATGAAAAGTCATACTCAGCAACCTTACTGGGGAAACAAAAATACAATGCATATGAAATAAATTGTAATAAAAGCAACATATCTCCCATTCAATACATATAGTTATCCAGTGCTAATTACAGAGGAAAGTCGCAATAATGTCCCAGTTGCGTGGCAGTATGATACAAAGTCAGATTGGAAGAAAAGAGTTACATTCTTCTAGGGTTCAGACCGCTCCTGATACTGCCTCATTTTATCGGTGTTAAGCTTCAAAGTGTTATTAGTCATCCAGGATACAATATTGGAGAGACATGTTTTAAAGTTCTCAAGTCCGTGCTCAGAGTGGTCTCTAAAGGAGAAAATTAGCTGTGTATCATCAGCATATGAGACCACTCTGACTCCATGTGCCTCAATCACCTTTGCCAAGGGTGCTAAGTAGACATTAAAAAAAAGGGGACTAAGAGCCGACCCTTGAGGGACTCCACAGCTAAGGGTTTTTTTATCTTTGGACATGAAGGGTCGACACCACACCTGCTGCGTTCTGTCCATAAGAAATGATTTCATCCAGGCCAGAGGGGTGTCACAAATCCCTATATTATGAAGTCTGTCCAGCAGTATGGAGTGGGAGACAGTGTCGAAAGCCGCGGACAGATCGAGGAGCACCAACATGGCTACCTCTCCTCTGTCAACGCTCTCCCTTCTAGTCTCCGTGACTTCCAATAGTGCTGTCTCCGTACTATATCCGGCCCTAAATCTGGATTGTGAGTCATGAAGAAGATCAATCGACTCCAGATAGTCGGAGAGTTGTTCTTGTACGGTTTTTTCTAGAATCTTTGCTGGTTTGGGGAGAAGTGATATAAGACAATAGTTACTATACACTGCAGGGTCAGCCTCTGACTTTTTTAGAAGAGGGATCAGTATGGCTTGTTTCCATGCTTCCGGGAAATGGCCAGAAAGAAGGGAGGCATTCCATATTGCTGTTAGAGGTTGAATGACAATCGGCGCCACGGACGTGAACACCTGGGCGGGCACAGGGTCTAGCAGGGAACCTGACTTACACTGCTGCATTTTTTGCAAGGCCATATCCATTGAGATAGTTTTGAAGGTACACAACATCTTTTCACAAGTAGGGGTGAGGATTTGGGGTGAAATCTCCTCGCTGGACCTTGCAACAGCATTAAAGGAAGAGAAGATGTCAATAACTTTCTCATGAAAGAAGTCGGAAAGACCATCACAGAGCTCTTGACTAGATTTCATAGAGTGAGTAAGAGCCACTGGTTTGGTGAAGTCTTTCACAATTTGATATAACGTTTTTGCCGAGTTATCAGCGGTGTTAATTTTATTAGCAAAATATTCTCTCATGGTAGTCTGTTTAATTTTGTGAAACTTTTTTAAAGCCATTTTGTATGTTATTTTAGCGGCAGGGTCATAGGTGCGACGCCATAGGCGTTCAAGCCTTTTACAGTTTTTTTTCTTCCCGCAGAGTCGGGGAAAACCAGGGGGCAGAGGGTTTGGTACGGGCCGATGAAAGGGTAATTAGGGGGGCAATGGTATCTATAGCTGTGGTGAGGTGCAGGTTGAATTTCTCGTCGTCGGCATTCAGGTCGTTTGAGAGTTGCCAGTTCAAAGTAGCCACTGCAGGTTCGAGCGTATCACACGTGACTTTATACCACTTTCTCCCTAGGTTCTTCGTCCTACATTGGAGAGTAGGGGGGAAAAGAATCTTCAGGTTGAATGGGATTAAAAAGTGATCTGACCAAGTCAGAGGGCGTGGTACTAGGGTAGTGAGGCCTGGTAGGTTAGAGAATATAAGGTCCAGGGTATGACCCGCTATGTGGGTAGGGCCAAGTACTTTCTAGTCGAGATTTATGCCAGCCATAGTTTCCACCAGGGACCTTGCCTTTGCACAGGTGCTGTCATCAATATGCCGATTGAAATCACCTAAAATGGTGAAGTGAGGGCTTGAGATCAGAGAGACAAAATAAAGCAGAGATCTTCATTTGTTGTTGTCTTCACAAGCAGGTTTACCAACACGACTGAGCCAAGAGACTTGGGTTCACAGATAGTCAAAATACTTCTAGTCAGGGTCTCCACTTGCAAACACAAACAAGAGCAACCACTAATCACAAACATCAGTTACATTTTTCCCCGACCATCTGTTACCATCAAATGAAATTCTCACCCTTAGCAATATGTCTTCATAGGAATCCCAGAAGTAGGAGCTCGTGTCCAGTGGAAACAAAAGGAGATGGTTAGGATTTTTTGTTTAGTCTTTATAGGCAGCAACCCTTCACATGTTCTCAGTTTTTTTGTCCTGTGGGTCAAGTTTTGGTGAAGTTTTAGAGTTCACAAAGTTTTTCCCAATATGAAAGTGTGGTTTGTTGCCAAGATTTTAAGTCACTACAGATTAGGTACACTACACTGACCTGTTTGTTATGAGAAGATGAAGCTTATGGCTGTTTAATCTAACCTTGTTTTGTCTTGTTTGTCTTTCTATGCAAATCATGATCACCAGGACCAAGATGCTCGCATGGTGTGGTGGAGAACACCCGTCGGATTGCCAGAGGCATCAACAGGAACGATGACTCAGGTAAGAGGAAGCTGTAAGGAAACACCTTCTTCCAAAAAAGTCTCAAAGCTAAGTGAGGGTGCACATGTTGGACGTGGTATTTATAATACTGCACCCAAGATGGCAGTCAACTCTTGTGAGAGAAGAAAATCTTGTGAGACTTTGGCTTGGTTCTCATTACCAGATGCAGTTTTGTTCTGGCAGGTATACAAGTGTGTGTATGTGAGAACAGTGTATTTTCTGTGGACTAATCATGCCTTTCTTTCTCAAGTTTGTCATGCGACATAAAGTCATTGAGGTCAGGCATGGTGGTACAAGGAGAAGTGGGGGAAGGTCCAGTGGGTCACCAGACTTTTTTCCTTTCCAAACTCTTGCGGCCCACGTGACATATAAGGTGCCCAGGGATCGAGATGTGGAACAATGTTTAACAGTAAGTCCCTAGTAAGGTGGTACAACCTGTATACGGGGCTTGTACAGTAAATGCTAGTAGTGGGTCTGCAGCACTTGTTTTGCCACCCACTTAAGTAGCCCTTTTAAACAGGTCTCAGGCCTGCCAGTGCAGCCTGTGTGCAGTTTTAAACTGCCAGTTCGACCTGACAAAGTAAACCCCTTGCCAGGCCTAAAACTCCCTTTTTGATATATATGACACCCCTAAGGTATAAACAGTCAATAGGATAGGGTGCATTGTATCTAAAATGTTAGACATATGCATTTAGGTTTTACATATCCTGGTAGTGAAAAACTCCTACATTTGTTTTTCACTACTGTGAGGCCTACCTCTACTCATAGGATAACATTGAGTTATCTCATTACATGTAATAAGTGGTCAATATTATTTGGTATTGGGTACAAATGTCATGTTTATGCTTAAATTAATTGTAATTTAAACCCCTCATTAGTGATGCTTGCAGCCTGTATCCTGGGTCTCATGACTAGTTGTAGTTGTCATTTGGCCTTTGTGTATCCCTCCCAGACAGTGACACAAAGGGGCACTAAATGTGTGCAGGATAGGCCACCATGCCAATATGGTAGGGGTGAAGCCGTGAACAGCCCCACTTGTATTTCAAAGGTGCTGCATCACCACACTCACAAAGGACTTCGCACTTGCCTGTTATCACCTAGAAATCCTCGGACCAGGGCAGAAACCAGAATGGAAGGAAATTCCAGGACCATCTGTGTGTGTGTGGGGGGGGGATTCCAGAAGTTTCTGCTGCTTCAAAGCTGGAACCAAGTATAAAAATAGAGCCCTCAAAACCACTCACCAGTACACTCCTGGACTTGTGCATAGTACAAGCTGCCATGGCCCTGCTGCCAGAGGAATGCCCTGCTCTCTGCGAAGGAAGATAGGACCTGCTCCCTTGATCCCAGGCAAAGTGACTCCAAGGGTTAGGTGGCTGACCTCCTATTCTGAGCTACAGAGACACAACAAGCTTTAGAGGCATCCCTGTGACGGCCCAGCTAACCTGCTGCACTGGACCTACCTGGATCTGCAACTAGATCTGCCTAAGCCCTGCTGGCCTCTGCTGGAGTGCGTTCCGGATCCCCAGGAGGTGCCTCCCCAGTCCTGGACCTTTGACTGGCATCAGTTGAGCTACTCCTGTAAGGAAAAGAAGAAATCCTGAAGTGTTTGACTTTTCACAACCCTGTGTGAACCTGTTTGCACTGAGATCACATCGTCCATGATGACCGCCAACACGAAGCTCTGGAGTACCCGACTCTTCATGTTACAATTACCAGCAGCGTGAGATCTGCACACCGCGCTACAGCAACAACAGCTGCGGTGACCACCAACACGAAGCGCATGGAACGATCATCCATGATGGCCGACAGGATCTTTGTGCTTCACAGATGACCATCTGCAGTGCCAGGCTGGCTCTTTACGCTACAGCGATTACCATCCAGTGACGCTCTACTAAGTTCTCATGGCCTCCTCCACCATGAATTGTCCTCTTTGCGCCTGGCCTTCGGGAAGGCAATATTTTCAACGGGACTGACCATTGCTGTCGGCCTTAAGTTGGGACTTTACCCTGGTCTAGCACGACCAGATGACCACAAGTGGCGTTTTGTGCTTTTATGCACTATGCTTACCTACATCTTTGAAATTACGTATCCCTGGTTCTACTGATTGTATTTTTGCTGTTTTGGTCTCATTTTATTTGTTAAATTCTACTTTATTTTCTCTAGTTGGTGTGGGATTTTTCTTGTGTTGTGTTTTCATGTTATTACTGTTTGTGTACGGCATAAATACTTTACATATTGCCTCTAAGTTAAGCCTGACTTCTTTTGTGCCAAGCTACAAGAGGTTTAACCACAGGTTAATTTAGGGATTTGATGTGGTGCTCCCTGACAAGGATTGTGGTGGTTGGTTAAGTAGGACTTCACGCCCCTCAACCAACAACTCAATTTCTCAGTCTAACATAAGATTACATAACCTAAAATAACATAACATAACATACTATACCATAACATAGCATAACATAACATAACAAAATGTAAATCTCCAAAGCCAGCTGGCAAACCAAATGGGAGTGGTCTCTTTACAAAGTGTAGTGTATGAAATGATGAATGGTCAGTAGATTCTTGAAGCTCTTTATTTCAAGTAGGATGAACAGGAATAAAAACCCCACCAGGAACAGGATGTTCACTGCTCAGCCCTCTCTCATCAACTGTCATTCCACATCCACACCAGGCACATTAACGTTCTATTCACTCTGTCATCCATCATTCAACATTCCATACTGACATCACATACATACTGGCTGAGCAGGAAGCAAGGAGATAACATAAAGCACAACATATCTCCTTTTCTTCAACGAAAAATAAACACAATAATATAATACATTGCGAAAGATAAAATTTGCAATATACATGCATATTTAGATTAAGACTAGAATGAAATAGACTAAGTAAATATAAGTAAACACAATCTAAGCATATAATATATATGTACATTTAAATTAAAACTAGAATGAAATAGACTAAGTAAATATAGCTAAATATATCCTAAGCAAATATAGCTGAACACATCCCCTTCCCTTGGGAACATTATAATTGTAAATTGCAACAATACCAATGTATGTATAGAATAACCACTGCAAAGAAGGCACAGCTGAAGCTAAGTAAAAAGATTATGTAGGGTATAAACAGTAGGAAGGGCGTGCGCACACCCCACTCTGAATATGTATAGAGACCAGCTCTGAACTACCCTACGAAGAAAATAACCTCTAAACTTAAAGTGTCAGCAAGAACAAGAAGCATTATATTTTCTGTGCATTTTAGAACCATATTCTGTTATAGGGTCTACATGAGTTATAGCAAAAAAACAAAAAATAGTTTTTAGCTTTAGAAGGATGAAATGTATAAAGCTGAAACCAAAGACCATGGTCCTTCATGGGAATGATATGATCCTCAGGCATATTTTGGGGAGCTTAAAGAAGTGTTTGTGTAGCTACTCTGACAGTGCACCCTCTCATGAAAAAATAAATCCTGGGCCCAAAATAGTGCCGGTAAGTGGGCAAATGGGACTTGCCATTTACGTGGCACATACGCTGTATATTGTGATCACAAGAGTAAGGATTTCAACTTTATGGCAATAAGATATAGACAATTGAGGGGAGGCATATGCAAGGAGGTAAATCAAGTTATCATAAGGTTCATTTGCACCTAAGTGAAAACAGTGTTAGCCAATGAAGAGGAACATCAAGTACTAAATCTTGTGACATACAGAATTGCTTCCGGTAACGGAATGCTGCTTCCAATAGGTAGAGCACTGGAGCAGTAAATTTACAGAGCGAAAAAGATGAACAACACCTGGTCCATGGATTTCAAAGAAAATTGAGCCCCTTCTTTCCCTCTGGACTGCATATCTACTAACTTAATTTCACGTGCCTTCCAAACCTTGAATATATATGTATATATATTGTTGCCATTAGTCCTGCTGGGCTGTTCTGGACAACTTTTTTAAAATGGCGTCCGCGCATTCTACTTTTCTAGCAATTACTGCTCTGCCTCGAGTCCCGCGGTATTGTTGCTCGGCTAAATTCTCCATTTTAATAATCCACATTTTCAATAAGCAGTATATTGAGACTGGTGTTCGATGAATACGTTTACGTGGAAACGAAAGGCAGTGAATTGTGCTGGGCCTGCATAATGATCCATGGTATTGAGATGCCAGGGGGATCACAATAAGGTATTCTCGTCCAGGCGCGCGCAGGTTCACCAGCCAGCATTCACGAGAACCAATGAATGATCGACGGGCATTTACATGTATGAATAATTCAGCGTCAGGAGCACTCAGTCGCGCGGAGAACTCATCTGTGATTGCTGTGCTTTACTTAAAAAACAAAGTCCATTTCTTGATGGAATTCTGTGTATTAAGCTGCACTATATCAGCGCAAAGCAGTATGGAAGGCAGGCCTGTCCTTGCACTGCGGGAAGGCCATGAGAGGGGTTTGCTGGAATTGTATTTGAAGGGTGGGTGATAAACAAAGATGCACAATTTCGACTAATTATTCATAGGGAATGTTCATACTCAGCAGCATGCTTGCGGCTTTTAGCGCACAATAAACCAAGTTTGGAGTTGATAAGTTGTTTCTGCAGAAACACATTAAATCTCATGTACAATAGAAGCCATTATTTTGGAAGAAAGATGGGAACGTTTTGTGAGATGTTACAAGTAATGAAGTGCAGGTTATCAAAATGAGGACTAGGGGCCTCATTTATGAGGCCTTGCGTGAGTTTTGCGCTTCCGATGCGTCACTTTTTGTGACGCATCGGCGGCGTAAAACATGCCTCCTGATGCGCACTATTTACAAAGTGACGCATCTAAGCAGATGCGTCACTTTGTAAACCCCTGCGCTACATTATACCTGCGTCAGGTATAATGTATGCAGAGGGGGCGTTCACCCGCAAAAAGCCTCGTAATAGTGACGCAGTGAAATCTATGAGATTTCACTGCGTCACTTTTAGGACGCTGTTGCGTCAAAATCTTGCGCCTGCCTCACAGCATGCGTAAGACTGACGCAAGCCCTTTCACATGGGGCTTTCCCCATGTGAAAGGAAGCATTGCTGGAGTTGCGTCACTTTTGTGACACACTCCAGCAATGCGTCACTTTTGCGTCTACGGATACGTCAGAAATACTGACGTATCTGTAACTCCTTGCGACATGATGCGTCATATTATAAATATGACGCATCAATCATGTCGCAGGGAGAGCGCAGTGGAAAAGTGACACATCGCTGTTTTCACGCAGCGATGCGTCACTTTTCATAAATGAGGCCCCAGGTTCGAAAAAAATGACATTACAAAATATATACAATCAAGCTATTATCTCCTGAGTTCTTTAAACATCGCAAGAGTAAGGAAGGTGACTTAACACACCCATTGAACCCCCCCCCCATGCCCCTCTGCCCGTCACTACCCTGATACCACTCAGAGGGACATTACTTTACAGAAAGGGACAAAACATAACCATTCACCCATGTGACAGGTCAGGAAGTCTGATCACTGGAGGCAGCTGAAAAATCAACAGTAAGTATAAACTCTGTAAAATGAAAAGTTTTACTAAAGCAGATAGAAAGTTATTTTAGTTCCCAACCATATATCAATCAGGGTGATAGAGCGCGTAGGTCACCCGACTATGAATTTACCATACTCACCTGGGCCCATAATCAATAACACATAATTTTAATCAGGTAACCTTCGCTCTACTACCAGTTATTTTTACCTACTAGGTCCTATACCATTGACTTACCAATCCTTGTCACTGGTACCTGTAAACCTATTGGATCAGGGTGTTAGCATAATAGGAAAAATAACATTTGCACTCATATAATAACCACAAACACGGGAAGTTTTAAATTCTTTATCTAAGTTTCTTAAATGGTCATGATCCACAAATTAAACACGATTAGACTCTCAATAATGAAGATCAGAATCAAAATATAACTATGCATTAGAGGTATTAAACTGATTTTTATCATTTAGTAATAGGGAAGGTAAAGAAAGGGAACTTAAAATATGATCAAATGTTTAGGCATTTAACAAAAGGGAGGGGAAAAACAGAACATGTCAAACTTTATCAATAAGAAGGGTGAAGAGAAGGAACATTATATGCAAGCACTATTATAAAATATGTAACATTTAGGGAGGGGAAGAGAAGGAAACAAACCAATGACGAACCCACACAAATTTATATTTACCTAGGAATGGTGTGAAGAACTAACCCTAGCCACAGGTCAGTTTGAAGGACAGAACCCCGAAAGTTGCAGTCGCCAGTAGGCTAGCAGGTGCAGATCAGAATCAGGAGAGGTAAAACCAGATTTGGATCAGGACAGGACCACCAAAGGTTAAGACCAGCACCCGCAGATTAGTTGCAACGCCTGCGCTACTCCCTCTCTGCAGCTAACAGTCAGAACCCCGACTGGGTTATCGATTTCACCGACAAAGTGCTTCGGCAGCAACCCAACTTCCCGGACCCCGATTGGGTCAGCGAATCTTCTGACAGAGTGCTTCACAGCACTTCTGCTCTCGATCACCTATTGAGTGCGTTGGGTCAGTGACAGGTCAGCTATTCGGACAAGTCGGACAATTTTTCTAGCTAAACCTACGCTAGTTATACTATTTTTCAGGTCAGTGTACCACCCCCAAATGTTGCAAGTGTAAGGATCCCCAATTTTGATTGGACAAAGAGTGAGGAGAGGTAATCACACCACACCAAATTTGAAACTTTTTCCTGGAATATTCTAATAACGTTCCCGCCCATCATTTTATTTTTCTCACGTATGTTTTATTCCACCCGGCAGTGAATGTATCAATAATGATTACAATGTAGTCTATATTTCAGTTCAGTTTCCTTCACAGAGGTCAGAAGTTGACTTTCTCATGAACATCTTCTAGCAAGTCGTGCCTTGGCCGAGTTTCAATGACAAATGACATAGCTTCTTCTAGCAAGTCGTGCCTTGGCCGAGTTTCAATGACAAATGACATAGCTTCTTCTGGAGTTTTGACATGCGCAGTTTGGCTTTTCAAGATGGAGTAATAGAATCTCTCGGGCCCAAAGATTACGATATATGAAAAGTAGAAAAGAAACAATATTAGAACACAGAATAAATTAATACACTGTATACCATATATCTCTACTCTATACCCATTATTTTATATTTAACTATAGCATTAGGATTAGGCAGAACGAACAGCTTGGCAAAAGTAGCAGTGCAAGCTTCTTGCATGTGACGACATAGAGCAGCCATATTAATACTAGTGCGCAGAAGCGAAAAGATTCCCTCCAAAGCATAGAGTACGTCAAGTCACGTGAGTATGACAGACGCATGCGCAGTAGAAACCCTCCCGTAGCAGCAGTCATCTTAGATGCAAGCGTATTATGGTTAGTAAAACACATAGGCAAGCTTCTCTCGGACACCCAGTGTTTATGTAAAAATGCGATTTTAGTAAGACAAACATGTTGATTAATGTTTTAATGTTATTCGAGGTTCATGAATACAAGCAAGTCGCTTCACATGCGAATCCTTGCTCCATCAATCCCCTCTTTGATGATATTTTATATCATCACTAATTAATGAAACAGATGCCAACTTTTCACAATTCACCCAACTCAATCTCTTCAAACTTTCTATTTTGCTTCTTTTCATTATTATTATGGAAATTTTTCACTTTCTTGTATATTGTCCCATTCATTTCTTCTAATTCTAGTTCATCAATATTTCTCTTTACTCCTCGCTTATTTACGGAGTATTTCTTTTTATGTTTCTGACATTTGCAATAGATTATTATTCCTAAAACTAGTAAGCCTATTCCCACCATTGGCATCAGTATTCTACCTACAAAACTTTTTCCTACGTTAGAAAGCCAACTACCTATGGAAGAGAGACCATCAGTAAGTCTCTTCCATGCACTATCAACCTCCAGTGGTTTAAGCTCTTTTTCCAAATTAGTAATATTTCTCACATACTTCTTAATTTCAACACTTTTGTCAGGTATGTAAGTGCAACAATGTTGTGCTTTCAACATTCTAAAGACTCCGCCCTCTTTTGCCAATAATGTATCAAGAGCAAGTCGATTTTGTAAAACCATTGATCTGATCGCAACCAATTCGGTATTGACCATCAAGAACCCTCCAGCATTGTCAGTTGATAACCGATCCACTACTGTTGACAATTTGCAGATTCTGTGTGTATTTAGAGCCACTCCCACTGTAGGTATCAATGCACTAAATATATCACCTACTATCTCACCAAAACTAGCTCTTTTACTACTAATCCATTAGTTTCTTCATTGTTTCCAGTGATTTTATCCACATGATATATTTTTGGGAAGACTATTCCAAAATAACAACTCCATACCAGTGATCTGGTAATTTATAATAAGCCTTGTTTCCACATATCTAATAAATTCCAGGAAACACAGGTTCAGTTCCATCTTTGAAACCCCAACCCCCAATTACCTTATAATTGTGTTCACATTCACTGGAACCAATGAATATATTCTTATAATAACTAGTTCTTTCTCTGTGGAGACAGAGTTTCCCCTTCTTTTCAAAAACCAGCAACATAGCAGCATGAGTCTTGCCATTCAGGGTAGACCCTATATTTTCAGCCCAATTAGGAATTTTATGATTCTTGTCATTTGCTTTTGTTTGGAAACTCTCTCTTCTTTTCTCTACCATATTCAAAAATATTTTCTCTTTCTCTTGTAATGAGCATGTTAAATTATTCCTGTGTGCTTCTGCTATATCTATTGTACCTATTGTTAGAAAATATTCACCCATGTAACGTGTTACATCACTAGTAGTATGTACAGGATTCAGGTTACTACGTATAGGAAGTTCAGAAAATATCACATCTGAATTAGAATAGTAATACTGCAAAGGTCCTTTCTTATAGAATAAACTGGCTAAAACACTACATGAAATTCCATATGTTAGTGGTAAATGGTGATAGGTAACGCCTTCAGCTACCGAAGTGGGCAGCTTCATACAAACATAGCAATCTTCTATTTCCATAGCTTCTACATAGTGTACTAACAGGTTTGCAAATACGTTTAAGTGAGTTCTGTTTTTAAATCTAGTATAATGCAGTCTTTCCTCATCTGATGCTTCTAAGTCTACCTTTTGTGGTCTAATGCTAAGTGCTTCTTCTTGTGTATCTATTCTTGCAGGTGTATCTTCCGTTTGTAACTCATCTGTATCTACTAATGGTTGCTCATTAGTATCATTCTTCATCTCTCTACTCATTATGTAAGGGATAGCTATTGTCAGTCCTATCCAAACTATGTGTATGTAGTATACTATGGCTATACTACATACACATACTCTACAGCATGTTTTTAAACAATTTATTTTCGGTCTTCCATTAACAGTACGATCAGCCATTTCTGACTAATGAGATTCAACCCCTCTTTGTACCTTTTACACAGCTTCTTTACCCTGTGAGAATTTCAGGTTGGTCTCACTTCTTCATCAGTTTGATCAGCAATTAATTCTTCATCACTTTCATCACTTAATTCCAAGTTTTCAAAGTCTTCCAACACAATGTAGGTCCATTCAGGGCCTTTGTATTTATTATTCAGTCTTTTTAATCGTGGACTTCTTCTTTTTGATTGTATCACAAGTTGGTCAGCTTGACTTGATATGTCAATTACCTGTTCAGGTTCTTCATTAATTGTCTTTAAACGTAGTTTCAGTCTTTTGACAAACCTAGGCCACTTGTCTCCTTTTCTGAGTCTTTTAGCTGGCACTGTGCTTTGGCCTTCTTCCAATGCTCTTTTATTTTCATTCAGTTGTGGCACATCTATTTCAATATTTTCTTCTGTGTCCCTCTCTATCTGACTAGGTCCAGGTCTTATTACAGTTTCTTCTGCCTGGTTACTAATCTGGCCTTGTTCAGGTATTTGCTGAATTTGACTTTGTTTTGATTCACCTTCTTCTTCCTGAACACCTTTTTCTACGCCTATCTGGTCCTGCTCAGGCTCTTCGAACTCTTGCTTTTCTTCTGCCTGAGCTTTCGCCCTAATACCTGTCTGTCCCTTCTCAGACTCTCGAGTTCTTGGTGGAGTGTCGATTATCTGAGTATTTTGATCTATCCCTATCTGTTCCTCCTCAGAATCACTTTTTACTCATATTTCTATGATCTGAGTACCTTCTTCTAAACCTGACTCATCCTCACCATCACTCTGTCTATCTTGGTAGGTTTGACTTCTGGTTCTTACATATTCTGCAGGTATATCGATTATTGGAATCCAATCATCTTGACTAGTGCTCGGTTGTTTCTCTTCAGCTACTTTAGGATCAATATCTTGAGACCCCCTCAGCTGCACAACCTTCAGCTTCAATTTCATCAGGTTCAGTCACTCTTTTTGTGTGACTAGCATGAATCCAGTGTGGAACTCCTGCACACTTTACAACTGTGGTGGTAACCAAAATCACTTGACGTGGCTTTCCCCACCTCGGTGCAAGGCAAGACTTTCAAGTATGTTTCTTTAGCACTACCCAATCACCTGGGTTCAGATCATGTCCTGGAGTGGCTTGTCTGGCGACAGCGTCTTCCGCAACCTGGTGAGAGATAGAACGCACTTGGTCAGCCAGTTCTTTGCAGTACTCCAGTACTAAATCACCAGATATACTTATCAGCTTATGTCCTGGCACCCATGCTTGCCTCATAGCTCTTCCCATTAGTAGTTCATGGGGACTCAAGCCTGTGTCTGGAATACTTCTAAGTCCCATCAGAACAAGTGGCAAAGCATCTGGCCACTCCAATCGGGTAGACTCATACATCTTTCCCAGTCTTGACTTGATTGTGCCATTCAATTATTCTACCACTCCATAAGCCTCTGGGCAATATGCACAGTGCAGTGTTTGCTTAATTTTGAATGCTTCACAGATTAGGCCAATCATTTCATTAATAAAATGGCAGCCTCGGTCTGATTCAATTGCTACTGGAAAACCGAAATGTGGTATAAGCTCTCTAAGTAGAAGTTTGGCTACAGTGATGGTATCATTTCTACATTTTTTTTTTTTTTTAAATCTGTTTATTAGCATAGTGTTTAGAGCAGTAACATGCATACAGTTTCATATATATACGAGCTCAGTATTAATCCCGGCGATACATGCATGCGTTTGCTTAAAGCACATATATAAACAAAGCGAATTCGATTTTTCATTTTGTCGATGAACCAGAACAAACTAACAAATCCCATTCACACCCGACCCCACCCTCCACCCCTAGGAAATCCCATCCGACACTCTCTCAACAGGCACATAATTGAAATATCGACAAGTGGGTCACTCCCAATGTATGAATACGTAGTGTAAGTTGAACGCACAGTTAGGGTGTTGCAGTGTGATCGATGGGCCTGGGTCCCCGGTATCCCATCGCAGTGCACCGTAGGCAGTGTCCATGCATGGGAGAGTGAATCAGGGCATAGTGACACCACAAGTGGCTATTCACTTGTATCTTCTTCATCCTCGTCATTGCTAGCCTCAAATGCCCCCAGCGCGGCAAACCAGTCCAGTGAGATCGGAGTTTTCCGGAGGCCCCTGCGTTCCTCTCTCTGTAGTGCTTCACCTTCAGCCTTACCCCAGCGCACTACTTCTGCCCGCCACAGGTCAGGGCTGGGCGGTTTAGATGATTTCCATCTCATCGTGATGGCGCGCTTCGCCAGCAACAGGGCCAGATCTGAGAAGCGCGTCGCCACTGTTCTGGTGCGTGTAGGTGGCCCCAGTCCTAGTAGTGTACGTTCCAGTGTAGGCGATCTGGGCAGAGTACCAGCCTTCTCGAGTGAGTCATGGACAATGGTCCAGAAATACCCTAGTTTAGGGCATTGCCACAGCATATGTACCAGTGATGCGTCATCTGCATCGCATCGGGGGCAGGTGCTCTTGGATGCAGGGAACATCATATGGAGGCGGTACGGAGTCAGGTAGGCTCTATGTAGTAACATCAGTTGGATGAACTTGTATTTGGGGTTCCTAGCTGCTTTTTTAGGGAACTGGAGTATACGCTCCCACTCCCTGTCCCTCAGTGGCCTTCCAACATCTGCTTCCCATGCCGCCCGCAGTGGTGACAGAGTAAGTGCCCTCCCCGTTTTGATGCTAGCTGTAAGCCACCTGGTCAGATGGCCGCCCGTTCCCATGAGGTAGAGCATTGTGACGAGAGGGTTCGTAACAGGCTCCCGCCCATCAGGCGACCATTTGCGTGTGATATAATGGCGGAGTCCGGCGTGCAGAAGAAAGGAGCCGCTGGGGACGCCCTGCCTGGTTCTGAAGTCTTCAAAAGATAATAGGTGCCCCTCCGCAAACAGGTCACCCACGTGTGTCACACCTGCGTCATGCCAGGGCTCCAGCAAGGTCGCCGTGAGCGTGCCCGAGCCCAGAGGTATGCCCAACAGTGGGACTGTGGGGGCATAAGGTGTCCCGGGGGACGTGTACTTTAATGCCTTCCGCCAGTATGTTACCGCCAGCTTGAGAAGCGGCGGGGCGTTTCTAGGTAGATCCGAGCTAGGTAGGAGCAAGATGTGCACTCTCCCTTTAGCATGGTCGTCCTTCGAAACAATAATCTCATGAAGATTGCGGCCCGCCACCCAGTAAGCTAGCCATTGTAGCTGACACGCATAATTATAAGCTCTGAAGTCCGGTAAGCCCATGCCTCCGGAGTCGGAGGGGAGCTGCAACTTGGCCAGCCCTATGCGTCTGCGGCCATGCCCCCACACCAGTTCGGTGAGGAGGGAGTCGAGGGTCTTAAATGTCACCGCCGGGATCTGGAATGGCAAATTGGTGAAGTAGTAGATGAGACGGGGGAGCATCACCATCTTGGATATTGCTACCCTGCCGGGTATTGAGAGCGGCAATGTTAGCCAGAACTGAATTTGTGACTTTAGCGTCCTGATGGCCCTCCCCAAGTTGCCATCTATCATCATGCCCGCCTCTCTGTATATCTGTATCCCAAGATATCGGAAGGTGGTTTCCGCCATCTGGAATTCATGAGGGGCAAAAGGCAGGGGGGCCGACTCGCCTGCGGCCGCAAAGGTGAACCCATAGGACTTAGACTCACTGATGGTGAGGCCAGAGATCTCTCTGAAATCCTCAAAAACCTGGGAAACTGGACTCAGGTCGCCCCTCAGGTCACGTAGATATAATATAATATCGTCCGCGTACGCAGATACAATGTGGTCCGTACCATGCCGTTGTATGCCATAGTGGGGGGCCATCGACCTAAGTCTACAGAGCAACGGTTCGAGGGCAAGGACGAAGAGGAGAGGGGAGAGCGGGCAGCCCTGCCTGGTGCCTCGTGCTATAGCTATGGGACCGGAGATTTGATGGGAGGTGCGCACCCTGGCCGTGGGGATGGTATACAGCAATCTGACCCAAGCGAGAAATTCGGGCGGTATCCCGAAGTTTGACAGGGTGGCGAACATATAGTCCCACCGTAATGAATCGAACGCTTGCTTTAAGTCCAGAGATATGCAGCCTTCGGAGCCCGTGCCCACATCATCTCCGAGCATGAGCTGGGCTAAGCGCCTAAGGTTCATGGCCGTATTACGGCCCGTTACAAAACCACACTGATCTGGGTGGACCAGCTGTGGCACATACTGCACAAGCCTCGACGCCAGCACCTTGCTCAATATTTTAGAATCAGTATTGAGAAGGGACAGGGGTCTGTAATTGGTCATCTGTAGACCATCTTTGGCCGGTTTCAGGAGGGACGTGATCAGTGCTTGCATGGATGATTGCGGTAGAGAGGTTGTACGTAGGGCCTCCAGATAAACAGCGTGTAGCCGTGGGGCCAGGAGGTCTATATATGTTGCATAGAATTCAGCAGGGAGGCCATCCGTTCCGGGGGCCTTACCCCTCGGAAGGGCTCGTATCGCCTGTCTAATTTCCGCCTCTGAAACAGTACGTTTCAAGTCTTTGGTCTGGTTGGCAGTAAGTTGGGGGAGATCCAGACCCTCCATGAAGGCCGCAAGGGCGGGTTCTGATAAGGGCTGTGGGGGACCGCACAGCGTGGTGTAATAGTCCTTGAACGCCGTATTAATCCCTATTTGGGTGGTAGCCGAGCGGCCAGATTGGTCCAGGACCCTCAAAACGGGGTGGCTGATCGGGGAGTCCCGCAGTAGGCGGGCTAGTAGGGGACCGGCTCGGTTTGCCTGTGTATGTTGCCTATTCGTGTATTCCCTATAGTCTATAAGCCGCAGGTCTTCCAGTAGCTCCGCGTGCCTAATGTGTGCCTCCTGCAGAGGTGTAAAAGGAGCATTGGTGCCCGCTGCTTCATTCTCTAGGGATGCGAGTGAGCCCTCCACCTCCTTCAGTTGGCTGATCACCTCCCGCCTCCTTCCCACCCTGGTGGTCATAGCAGTCCCCCTAAGACAGACTTTGATAGTGTCCCATTCTATCTGCCGGGAGCTGGCCGTGTTCGCATTCGTGGAGAAGTAGGAGTCGATAGTGTCGGACAGGGAGGACCGGAAGACCGAATCCTCGAGGAGATCAGGAGACAGTCGCCAAGTCGGAATGGGAGCCAGCCTCCTACCCCACTGCCAAGTAATCTCCACGGGGTTGTGGTCCGATAGAGTTTTCCCCATGTGCTGGGCCTGGACAATCATTGCCGTAAGGGAACGGGAGCAGAAAACATGGTCAATTCTGGTGTGAAGCTGGTGGGGAGGGGAGAAAAAGGTGTATTCCCTTTCCAGAGGGTGTATGCTGCGCCACGCATCTGCCAGATCCCAGCCCTCAGCCCAACTCGCAAGCGCATCTGCCTGTTTCCTACTCTCGGTAGCCTGTAGGGGGGGGGTGTGATCTATCTAGCATAACATCAAGTACAGCATTGAAATCGCCCCCGATGATCCAGGGAAGATCAGCCCAACCTGCTAGTACCTCGTTAACAGTTAACAAAAAATCCGACTGGTTTACGTTAGGTGAGTATACACATCCAATGACAACCGCCTCCCCATCCAACAGTCCCCGTACAAATACATAACGACCCTCCTGATCAATCCGTTGCTCCAGCACCTGGAAGGGAAGAGAGCCACGGAGCCAAATCGCCGCCCCCCTTGAGAATGCAGAATATGAGGTAGCAAAGAGCTGCCCCCTCCATTTCTTGCGCAATTTCACCGCTTCAGCAGCGTTCAAATGTGTCTCTTGCAAGCAAGCAATCTGTGTCCCCCTGCGGTTGAGTTGTGCAAGGATTCTGTGTCGTTTGTGCACTGATCCCATGCCACGCACGTTCCAGGTGCACAATTGGTAATTGTTAAGAGGTCCCATTACCATCTGTGCAGTGTGGCAATGTGAAACAACTGGGTGACCCCACATGTCCTGCTGTGCTAGAAAATGAGAGTGTCTCGCAAACATGTAACCCCTGAACAAAAGGGTCCCTGAGCCAACATACCCAGGAGCCAAACCATGGTGCCCAACGTGGGCACAAGTTAGTCAAGTTCGTGTGCATACCGGGGGTGGTAGGCCAACGTCGATTGTCACTGAACGGACTGCGTGGGCTTGATAGCCCACAATACAATGGGCCCCCATACATACAACCCACCACATGTGAAGGAGGGGATTAGTTATACGTCACCACCCGGAGAGGTTCAATCGTGCCGTGGTTCAGAACTCCGCTGCCATCTGGGCCGTGATCTTCGGGAAGAGCTGCAAGCTGTCTACTGAACCAGACACCTCAGTGTGGGTGTCGGTGGTGACGGTGAGTCTGTCTCCGGGTGCTCCCGCGTCGTGGGCAGCCAGTGCCTCCTCAGTTAGGCGTTGTTGCGGGGATGATGACGAGTGGTCCACCGTCTGGTGCCCAGGGGGATGCGTCATCACCAATGCTCTGTGGGATGAATGGTGGCCGGGGCTGTGAGCGTTGTTCCGTCGGCCTGGCGAGCCCCTGTGGGTGTCACTGCGGTGGTCTGCGAATGGGTCCTGTGACTCCGGCGGGGTCAGAGTGACCTCCATCCACTCCGCCGCCTCCTCAGGTGAGTCGAAAAAATGTGACCTGTTGTTATGTAGGATTTTGAGCCGAGCAGGGAACAAAAGTGCATATTTCACGTTCCTGTCCCGCAATTTGTGTTTCACCCCCATGAAGGTGGACCTGGCCCGCTGCACAGAGGGAGTGAAATCAGGGTAGACCGATATAGTCTTATCCTCAAAGCGTATTGGCGCTTCCTCCCTGGCCGTCCGCAGGACAGTGTCTCGGTCTCTGAAGTGGAGGAGACGAGCGATCAGGGGGCGAGGAGGTGCCCCTTGTAGCGGGGGCCGCGATGGCATCCTGTGGGCCCGTTCCACACTGTAGAGGGCGGTGAGGTCTCTCTGGCCCACCAGCTTCCACAGCCAATCCTCCACAAACCGCGTGGGGTCCCTCCCTTCGCTTCTCTCCGGAATGCCCAGGATGCGGACGTTGTTGCGGCGGACACGTCCTTCAGCATCATCCACTCTATCCCATAGTTGCTTTAGCTGCTTCTCTACGTTTTCCAATTTCGTGGAGTGTTCCGTCTGCTGCGGGATTAGGTCATCTAGCGCTATTTTGTGCTCTGCCACCCGATCCGCCAACTTGCCATGGTCAGCCTTCAGTAGGGACAGTCCAGTCGCCATGTTGTCTATGCGCGATTCTAGCGCTTCCCGCGTCGCGCGTATTTTATTCAGGATCAGATCCAGCTTACCGGTCGGCGGGATGATGTCCATGTTGGAGGAGGCCAGCGGGTCGTCAGAGCCCGTGGACTGCACGTCCGTCTGAGCTCCCTGGCCCCGAGATTTGTCTCTATGTTTGCCCATGGATCTCATTAGCAGGGTGGCGCTGTAGTGGATGCAGCAGGCCGCTGCAGTCCCTCCGAGCGTCCGGCAGCGGTTTTGGAAGGACCACTACCTGCTGGGTAGAGGTGGACGTAGCGAAGTCCCAGGGCTGGCAGGGACAGTGTAGGCTACCAAGGCGAGGTGTCAATGCAGGGTGGGTCGGTACGCCTCCGGTGTCTCCACAGGCAGGTATGACCCCAGGCCCGCAGGGGCGGCGGGGGGGAGGAGGTGGTGGGGTCCAGGCCACTGCAGAGCTTGTCGTACCGCCGGGAGCGCGGCAAGGGTCGGGGCTGTAGCGCTGTGGCAAGGCGCCAAAGCGCGTGGCGCACCTCCCCTCTTCAGACCCCTGTACCTGAGGTCCGCGCGTCTTCAATGCGTGCCACTCAGTGCTGCGTTTCAGGTCCTCCGGCTGTCGGCTCGGGGGCAGGCGAGGCGAGAGCGCCAGGGCCCGAGGGTCTCGACCAAGCCCCGGTGCGATGGCAAGATGGCGCCAGGATAGCAGCAAAGTCGGGCCGATCCGTTTTGTGATGCTGGCAGCCTGTGCAGGGCGAAGCCGGTCTCGTGGTGGTGGCAGCGGAGTGTGTGTGTCGCCCGCTCCTCAGTCCCTCTCCATGGGGCGGAATGCCGGAGTCCCGCTAGCTTCGTGGGAGGGCGGGGGGGACGGCCCGGGAGTATTCCCGCGTCCCGAAGGGCCTCGCAGCAGGGCGGCCGGCCCGTAGCGAAGCGACTGAGCGGGGGGTAGCGGGGCCCGAGACAGGGTGGGGCATCTCACCGCACTCCGCAGTCCCGGCTGGCAACACAGGAGAAATCCAATCCCAGGTCCCGACTGGACCGCGAAGGAGTCAGGGGGTAGGCCGGCCAGGCCAATCACTTTAGGCCGGGGCTCCACACCGTCTCACAGGCCGCAACAGGCTCCGTCGCCGGAACCCGCCGAAGGAGCGGTCCGAGAGGGGCTATACCGCACCGCCTCACGCCGCTCGCCCCCGGAGACAACCTGTTTAGGGATCAGGTGAGCTGCAGGCAGGGGAGTGCAGGATAATCAGCTTGCATTCAGGGCTTCGGACGGAGCTGGAGAACTACACGTCCACCATCGACGGCTCCAGGCCACGCCCCCCGGTATCATTTCTACATGTGGGGTAATCTTCCACCCATTTTGAAAACAGGCAGACAATGACAAGGATGTATTTTAGCCCTCGACAAGGAGGTAACTGAATGAAATCAATCTGCAATCGTATAAAGGGACCCTCGGCCTTTCCAATTTTTCCTGGTAACACTACTGTTTTCTTTCCTGGGTTCATTTGTTGACAAACCAGGCATCTTTGGCAAAGTGCTTCTGCTATGTTCCTGAATTTCGTATTAAACCATGACTGTCTGAACAGACGTATCATAGCATCTCTTCTCAAATGAGAATCTCCGTGAACCATCCTAGCCACAGGAGCAAGCATACAGTCTGGTAACACTGGCCTTCCATCAAGATATACAATGACACCATCTTCAACTCTTCTCTGACAACCTATTTTCCCCCATTCTTTCTTTTCCTTTGGTTCTGCTCCAATTTGCAAATCTCTCACTTCCTCCCACGTATTCACACCTTCCAGAAACATAAGTTGACAGCTGTTTCCGCACACCTCAACTTTCTTATTAACAGCCATTTTATATTTCGCACAATGTTGGGCTAACTGGTCAGCATATCGGTTACCGGCTGTCACTTTGTCATTACCAGATTTGTGAACAGCACACTTGACCACAGCCACTTCTTTTGGCAGTTGGATTGCTTCATGTAAATCTTTTACATAGTGACCATTTTTAATTGGAGTACCTGAAGATGCCAGAAACTCTCTTTGCATCCATAGTTGGCCATAGTCATGCACAACCCCGTAACCATACTGGCTGTCAGTGTATGTGGATACCTTCCAATTTTTCCCAAATTTACAGGCTTTTACTAATGCAACCAATTTGGCTATTTGTGCAGACTTGATTCCAGGTAAATAGGATGCTTCAATGGGACCCCCCAAAGTGCACACCGCATAGGCAGCACTTAGACCTCCTTCCTCATGTCTAATGCATAAACCATCTACAAATAGCTCATATTCAGAATCAATAAGTGGCTCTTCTCTTATGTCTGGACGTGGTTTTGTACTATATTCAGTCAAGTCAATACAGTCATGTTCAATCTCTCCCTTAACTTCTGCAAAATGTGAATCCGGTAGCAGTGTTGCTGGGTTCCGAATATTACACCTAGCAATGGTTACATTTCCTGCACCTACAAGGATTCTTGCATACTTAGTCAGCCGACTAGGTGTGAGATACTGGGTCTTAGTCCTGGTTAACAAAATTATAACTGCATGTGGAACATACACGGTCACAGGATGTCCCATAATAATGGACTCACTCTGTTCCAGACTCATGCAAGTTGCAGCCACTGCTTTCAGACATCCAGGCAAGGCTGATGCCACTGGGTCTAATGTGGACGAACAATATGCCACAGGACATCTCATCTTCCCATGAATTTGAGTTAAAACTGAAAGTGCACAATTATTTCGTGTGTCACAGAAAAGTGCAAAGTCCTTTGAATAGTCAGGCATCCCTAATGCTGGAGCAGTACATAGGCATTCTCGCAATTTTACCAAAGCAGTCATGCTTTCGTCATCCCACTCTACTGGGTCTTTTGCTCTTTTCTTTGTCATTTGTATCAATGGTTTTGCTAGGACTGCAAATCCCACAATCCATTGCCTGCAGTTACCTACTACTCCAAGAAACATTCTGATCTCTTTCTGAGTTTGGGATAAATTCATGTTTCATATTATCCTGATTCTTTCTGAGGTAATCCTTCTGACACCTCTTTCTATCTGGTGCCCCAGATATTTCACTGATGTGGTACAAAACTGTAGTTTATCAGGTGAAACTTTAAGTCCTCCTTCCCCTAAATGATTCAGTAAAGCAATGGTATCAACAACACAGTCATTTCGTGTTTTAGATGCCCAACCGACCTAATTCTTTAGGCAATTTACATCCAGACCTGTGAACACATTTGGATTGTCAAATGATCCTTCCAGCCACACCTCTAACTCTAGAGATTGTTACCGTGTTCCAGTCTATTGCCAAAATAAAAGATAGCCATACTCTGATCAACACATTACGAAACAGCACAGGACATACATTCACTAGAAGGACAACATTTGAAAAAATGTGAATAGCTAGATGGCACCTCACGGGCGCACCACCAATGGGACCCCTGGTTGGTACTCACCAGGATGGCCCTGTTCTCATCATCGGTGCCACCTAGCTTAACGTAAACGTGTCCGAAACCCAAAGGAAAAGAGACAGTGAATGGTGCAGTGTACACAAAACTTATATGTGACAAGGACTAACAACATTCAACATATAACGCAAAAATTACTGTGCAAACAAGATACAAAAAACTTTTACTCGCATTCTCTTGTTGCAAACAGTAAACACATATACATAAAAAGGAGAGATGCGAATACTACCTATCGATTCACACTCTGCTTATGGCCGACATGTTTCATTGCCTTGGTCTTTATCAGGCAATTTCTTCAGGGCAAAAAAATATTGAGCTGCCACTGCCAAAAACACTGTGCTTTGAGTGCCAGTTGGCCAGTTTTTCTCTCATACCATTCAAGAGAAAAACTGAGAAGACGCCAAACGACTATTCTCCACTGATAAAAGTACTGAAGGGAGAAAGGACCATACTCACCGTCTGGGAGTTGTGACTTGATATTAGAAAGTGGTTTCTCTTGAATGGTATGAGAGAAAAACTGGCCAACTGGCACTCAAAGCACAGTGTTTTTGGCAGTGGCAGCTCAATATTTTTTTGCCCTGAAGAAATTGCCTGATAAAGACCAAGGCAATGAAACATGTCGGCCATAAGCAGAGTGTGAATCGATAGGTAGTATTCGCATCTCTCCTTTTTATGTATATGTGTTTACTGTTTGCAACAAGAGAATGCGAGTAAAAGGTTTTTGTATCTTGTTTGCACAGTAATTTTTGCGTTATATGTTGAATGTTGTTAGTCCTTGTCACATATAAGTTTTGTGTACACTGCACCATTCACTGTCTCTTTTCCTTTGGGTTTCGGACACGTTTACGTTAAGCTAGGTGGCACCGATGATGAGAACAGGGCCATCCTGGTGAGTACCAACCAGGGGTCCCATTGGTGGTGCGCCCGTGAGGTGCCATCTAGCTATTCACATTTTTTCAAATGTTGTCCTTCTAGTGAATGTATGTCCTGTGCTGTTTCGTAATGTGTTGATCAGAGTATGGCTATCTTTTATTTTGGCAATAGACTGGAACACGGTAACAATCTCTAGAGTTAGAGGTGTGGCTGGAAGGATCATTTGACAATCCAAATGTGTTCACAGGTCTGGATGTAAATTGCCTAAAGAATTAGGTCATTTGGTTTTGTTGATTTACTGAGTGGAGGGCGACCTAGTTCTGCACTTCCCTCTTGACTCCTAGTATTTGTACACGTGTTTTAGATGCCACCAAAAGGTCATCTAAATACTGGACCGGTACTGACTATCCAGGCAGTACCAAAGACTCAAGGCACTTTTTCAAAATCTGATTGAAAATTGAGGGACTCTCGGTGTACCCCTGAGGGACACGATTCCAAACATAAACATGGCTATCAAATTCAAATGAGAAAAGAAATTTGCTATCCAGATGTAATGGAATCGAGAAAAATGCGTGACACAGGTCAATGACAGTAAACCATCCAGCCTCCCATGGTATCTGATACAGAATCACCGCAGGGTTTGGCACGACTGGACAGCATGGAACAACAATCTTATTAATTTTTCGGAGGTCTTGTATGACCCTGTACTTGCCGCTCGGTTTCTTTATACCAATTATGGGTGAATTACAAGGACTGCTCATTATTTCTTGTAAAATGCCTGCTTCAACCAGATGTTTTATTTCTGCTGCAACACCTGCTTTTATTTCTGAACTCATTTTGTACTGTTGAGTATTTGGGTAAACTGCACCTTCCTTTACTGTCACTTTTATTGGATCAACATTTGCCATCAATCCTACATCTTTTCCAGTAAAATCACATACATTAGGTTTTACAGTCTGTTGTAGTTCCTCTGGTAAGTCTTCTATTGTAAGTCTTTTAGTCTCTGTCTCATGTTTTGCTAACATCAGTTTATAAACTCCATCTTTGTCTGGGGTTTGAATTTCAACACCACTTGGGGTACAGAAAATGGTGCAATTCATTTTGCACAACAAGTCACGACCTAACAGATTTACTGGACTTGAATCGCATACTACAAATCTATGCATTTCTTTAAAGTTCCCTATTCTAACTTCCATTGGCTCTGTCACTGGGGTACTAATTTGTTTATTAGAAACGCCCACTACTTGTATCGCTTCTCCCGAGAGGGGTAGGTTTGGAACGTCTGCTGTTCTCACAGTAGAATGGGTAGCACCAGTATCCAATAGAAAGGTGACATAATTTCCTTCAACCTTTCCTTCAATGTATGGACCTGACTGGTCTACCGGCAAGGAGGCGCCAAGCACGCACTCCTCGTCCTCCCCTCTCAGGCACCGTCAGTAAGGTTCTTCACTGAAAAATGTATCACTCAAAAGAAATTATGAGGTTGCAGAATCTTTCCTTTCACTTCCCTCCCAGTTTGTGGGAGCTACACTCTGTTGTGCTTTGCTCCTGTAATTTGGCATAGGTGCAGGGGGTAACTGGTTTTGTATTACTTGCTGCTGTGTCTTCCGTGGCACCTCATTCTGCATCTGTGGATTCAAATCATTATTTTGCACATTACCATTTTGCACAGCCTTACACTCGTTCTTCCTGTGCCCCAACTTGCCACACCCATGACAAGGGAACTTTCTTCTTGCTTCTTCTCTATTGTATTTTCCCCTTGTCTTTCCTCCATTTCCATCACCCTGATTCTGGTTACTACTTAGTTGGTTTAACCGAAGTTCTTGTTGCTCTGCTAGTTTTACTTGCGCCCACATTACCTTTTCTTTTAACTCTTTTCGTTTATTGTCGAGTACATCTTCGCAATATTTAGCATATTTAAGGATTTCATCTACAGGCTTAGCTTTCCAACAAATTTTATGATCTTTAATCCATTGTGAAATTTCTGGTTTCAATCCTGACACAAATCGATAAATAAAATGCGTCATATCCTTCATATCTATGTTATCCAATCCACTGTATTGTTTAAACACTTGCAAAAAGCATTCATAATATGCATGCACAGATTCATCTTTATTCTGAGTGGTTCTATCTATTCTAGTCCAATCTGTTTCTTTTGCAGGCACCTTTCCTTTGAGGTAGAGTATTACCTGGTTGTATTTCTTCATAACATCTTCGGAAGGAGCCCCTGTCTTTGGGTCTCTAGGATACTCATCACTAGGCCAGTCAACAGCAGTTTTACATTCTGTCCACAAATCTACAGGCACAACAATGTCAAATAATCCATCTAAATCTTTCAAAAGACATTTTGAGACCTTTACAAATCTCTCGACTTGTCTGTACCATTCTACAGGTTTCTCACAAAGTTTTTGGAAACCATTTGTAAATGACAAAATATCCTGTCGGGACCATGGGACATGCACATAACCTCCACCTGGTACCTCTCTCATAGGACATAATTTTTCCACTTTTTCTGCTTCTTTTAATACATACTCTGAAGCAATTTGTCTTGATCGAACCTCTTCCTTTTTCTTTGCCCATCTAGTCTTTCATTTTTCTAATTCACCACATTTTTGCAATAATGTCATCAGTTCCCTGATCTGTACCTTTTTACCTGAAACATTCATATTTTCTAGATCTTTGTCAGAAAATTCAACTCAATATGGTTTTTGTAATACTTTAGACTTGCCAATGTCGATTCCCATGCGAGCTGCTGTGTCCATTAATTTTTCATGAAACACTCTGGTATTTCTAGTAATGCTCTTACATATAAATAATAATTCATCTTCCCTAAATGTATTTAAGCTTTCCAAACCCCCCATTTCCAGCCATCATTTCCGCCAATTCAATTATGATTTTATATATATCCAATGGTTTTGGCTGTGATTTCGGTTTCTCTATTTCTCGTGTCCATCTCTCTATTTCTTCTGGGGTTACTACTGTGGCACTTCTTGTACCTGAGGATTTCTCCATTTGTACTGCTCTCATATTTAAAGGAGTGGTTTTCCTAATTGAACTACTCTCTGGTTCTCTTATTGGCAAATCCATTAAGAAAATTACTGATTCACATTCACTTGCCTGATCGTCTACTATTAAAGGTTCCTTTCTTGGCTGTATTACAGGTGTAGTTATAACATGAGGTTTAGGACTCGCTTGTTTTTCTCCGACGAGGGAACAACTGGACCAATAGTTACCGGAATTGTCAACGCTTCAGGACTTGTATTTAATTGGGAAATCTTTTGAATTAACTCATTTCTCTGTTTATTTAAGGCTTCTCGTTCTCTATCTTGTAATACCTTTTCTATGGAAGTCTCATGTACCACTTGCGGAATAAGAGGTGGTTTCAGAAACGGTGCATTTGGATTTACAGTGCTTGGTTCCTCATTATATGGTGGTGGATTTTTCATTAACAAATCCTCCATATAGTCATCATCTGACTCACCACTAGTCATTAAATGTTTTGTTTTCCGAGTCCTTTTACTTCCAGTGGGTTCTTTTAAAGTTAATACAGGATGTAGTCCTTCCACTATCATGTTCTGTCTCCATTGTTTAATTTGTTTATCTCTAGTTTCTCGTGGAAATTTAGGGTAGAACTTACTCAATCCTTTGTCAATTCTGGGTCTGTCTCGCTCAAAAGCCTTAATCTCCCATTGTTCTAGTCCCTCATACTGCGTTAGTCTAGGTCTGGGATTTAAGTCATTCACTCGTGTCCTTAAATTAAACAAAATTCTGCCATTAAAAGTGCCATCTAAGGGAAATGCCAACATTCCGTCATCTTTAGTGTATTCCACCCAATTCTCTAACCATATTTATTTATTTTCACATTTTTAGAGCGCACTGTTACCCGGAGGTGTCCTGGCGCTAAATGATTGATCCAGTGTGTGGAAGCTAAGAGCTTAGTGTGTAAAGAGCCAGGTCTTTAGCACTCTTCTAAAGACTAAAAGGTCTGACGACTGTCTGAGATTTAATGGCAATCCATTCCACACTACTGCTGCGCCCAGGGAAAAGCTCCTACCGCCACAGCGCGCTTTCCTAACTCTAGGAACTGTTACCAATGCCTGTTCGCCAGATCTTAAGGATCCTGCAGGCTTATGCCAATGGAAAAGCAATTTCATACATCGGGGGCCAAGGCCATGCAGTGCCTTGAAGACCACGCAGAGTGCTTCACCAAATCCTGTGCTACCGAAGCAAACTTAGGGGTGCCCGTGATCAGACGAGCAGCTGCATTCTGCAGGATCTGGAGCTTGTTTAGTACGCCCTGTTGGGCATTCAGCATAAGGCCGTTGCAGTAATCTAGGCGTGAGAGCACCAGTCCTGTTACCACTGTTTTCCTATGTTCTGCCGCCAAAAGTGGCAGGACTTTCCGAATGGTTTTAAGGATGTAATGCGTTGTTGAGGATAGTGCATTGATCTGTGGTTTAAAGGACAATGATTCATCCATCAGTATACCCAGATTTTTAACCTTGGTCACTGGCGAGGGGAGGGTTCCGAATTCTTCTGGCCACCACCTTGGGGACCAGAAGTTATCCTTGGAACCAAAGAGTAACACTTCCGTCTTTGCTGAGTTAAGCTTAAGACAGTTTTGTGCCATCCAGTTGCCCACTTCTCGCATACAGCCTCTAAACCTGTCTGCTGTATTGTCTATTTCACCTGGAAGCAGCGACACCACAATCTGTGTGTCGTCTGCATATGCTGTGAGATTAAAGCCAAAAGATCGAATAACGGGCGCTAGGGTGGAGACATACACGTTAAAAAGGGTCGGACTCAGGGAAGACCCTTGGGAAGCTCCACAGGGGAGCACAAATGGACGTCATTCAAAGTCCCCCAGGGCCACCGTCTGAGTCCTATTGGAAAGGAAGGCCTGTAAGATCTTTAGTGCCTTTCCTTGAATTCCGCAGGCCCCCAACCGGTCCATCAACAACTTGTGATGGACCGTGTCGAAGGCCGCAGAAAGATCCAGCAGGATCAGGGCGGCTCTGCCTCCTGCATCCATCACTCCTCTGATGTCTTCCACAGACTTCATACACAAGTGTGGTAGCCTCTGTCAAACATCATGAATGATGCGGGCGTATTTGGTGGTGGAATAATAACTCCTTCTCTAGTTTTAATTGGTTTATCTTTTTTAAAGAAATTCTTAACTCTTTTTACGAATTACATTTTTCTCTCACCTCCATACATTTTGTAAGGTCTGCCCCTTAACATCTGTTCTCTAGCAAACCCTAAGTATCTTCTATCAGGTCGAGTTTCTGTAATTCCTGGATTTAAATACCACATATATTTGGAAAAAATTCTAAACTTGTAGGATAACACTCAGAATTGTTTACAAAATGCTTCCAATACCAGTGCGTCTTTTATTTTTCTTCAACCAATCAACAAAATGGTTTCAAATATCATTAACCAATGATTGCGCGGCTTTTCTCGTGAGACGAGTTCCCACGCTCCTGTGCTCACCCCTCCTTAACAATTACTATCTCAGCTACACGCCCGCTGTCTCAACCAACCCCAGCGCCGCTCTGAGTGACGTCAGCACAACTCCGCAGCTGACTCCCTCCTTCACAAGGTAATGCAAAAACTCAATTATTTTAATTTAAAGTGCAATTTTTTTTATCAACAACGTAAAAACATTCGCCACTGTACCCGAGTGACTAGAAAGAAAATATATATTTCACTGCAAGTAAATCCCTTCCGTTTACTTTTCATATACTACCAGTAGATCTTTTCTACCTACCCTTCACGCAAGCATTAGAGTACCTGCTTCTCCTTCAGACTCATCCACTCCGGGATATATACTAAGGCCAAAGTTTCACCAGCGAACCCCTTTGCTATCAATCAAGCTCAGACGAACCTGCTACTCCTTCCGTGTGACCCTTTCTAGGTGATATCACAATAAAAGTTTTGCTAGCGAACTCTTTGCTCTCATTTATTCACACATTCATACAGAAAACCCTAAATAGTGACCTCACAGCAGTGTGGCTTCCATTTACCACCCGCTATTCTGCCCCCGGGGATTCCAGACAAAACATATGACAGGTACCAACAATTTTGGTTAATACATAAAATCAATACAGTCAATAATACATTTCAAATATGCAACAATTTTTCCTTAACCAACTAACTAACTACCTACCTATCTTAACTAAACCCTAACCTTACCTCTGCTACCAAAAGAATACTGGTAGAGCGCGCAGGTCACCCGACTATGAATTTACCATACTCACCTTGGCCCATAATCAATAACACATAATTTTAATCAGGTAACCTTCGCTCTACTACCAGTTATTTTTACCTACTAGGTCCTATACCATTGACTTAACAATCCTTGTCACTGGTACCTGTACACCTATTGGATCAGGGTGTTAGCATAATAGGAAAAAAAACATTTGCACTCATATAATAACCACAAACACAGGAAGTTTTAAATTCTTTACTTAAGTTTCTTAAATGGTCATGATCCACAAATTAAACACGATTAGACTCTCAATAATGAAGACCAGAATCAAAATATAACTATGCAATAGATGTATTAAACTGATTTCGATCATTTAGTAATAGGAAGGTAAAGAAAGTGAACATAAAATACGATCAAATGTTTAGGCATTTAACAAAAGGGAGGGGAAAAAGGGAACATCTAACACTTTATCAATAGGAGGGGTAAAGAGAAGGAACATAATATGCAAGCTATTATCAAATATGTAACATTTAGGGAGGGGAAGAGAAGGAAACAAACCAATGACGAACCCACACAAATTTATATTTACCTAGGAATGGTGTGAAGAACTAACCCTGGCCACAGGTCAGTTTGAAGGACAGAACCCGAAAGTTGCAGTCGCCAGTAGGCTAGCAGGTGCAGATCAGAATCAGGAGAGGTAAAACCAGATTTGGATCAGGACAGGACCACCAAAGGCAGATTAGTTGCAACGCCTGCGCTACTCCCTCTCTGCAGCTAACAGTCAGAACCCCGATTGGGTTATCGATTTCACCGACAAAGTGCTTCGCCAGCACCCCAACTTCCCGGACCCTGATTGGGTCCGCGAATCTTCTAACAGAGTGCTTCGCAGCACTTCTGCTGTCGATCACCTATTGAGTGCATTGGGTCAGTGACAGGTCAGCTATTCAGACAAGTCGGGCAGTTTCTCTAGCTAAACCTACGCTAGTTATATTATTTTTCAGGTCAGTGTACCACCCCCAAATGTTGCAAGTGTAAGGATCCCCAATTTTGATTGAACAAAGAGTGAGGAGAGGTCATCACACCACACCAAATTTGAAACTTTTTCCTTGAATATTCTAATAACGTTCCCGCCCATCATTTCATTTTTCTCACGTATGTTTTATTCCACCCGGCAGTGAATGTATCGATAATGATTACAATGTAGTCTATATTTCAGTTCAGTTTCCTTCACAGAGGTCAGAAGTTGACTTTCTCATGAACATCTTCTAGCAAGTCGTGCCTTGGGCGAGTTTCAATGACAAATGACATAGCTCCTTCTGGAGTTTTGAAATGCGCAGTTTGGCTTTTCAAGATGGAGTAATAGAATCTCTCGGCCCCAAAGATTACAATATATGAAAAGTAGAAAAGAAACAATATTAGAACACAGAATAAATGAATACACTGTATACCATGTATCTCTACTCTATACCCATTATTTTATATTTAACTATAGCATTACGATTAGGCGGACCGAACAGCTTGGCAAAAGCAGCAGTGCAAGCTTCTTGCATGTGAAGACATAGAGCAGCCATATTAATACTAGTGCGCAAAAGCGAAAAGATTCCCTCCAAAGCATAGAGTACGTCATGTCACGTGAGTATGACAGACGCATGCGCAGTAGAAACCCTTGCGTAGCAGCAGCCATCTTAGATGCAAGCGTATAATGGTTAGTAAAACACATAAGCAAGCTTCTCTCGGACACCCAGTGTTTATGTAAAAATGGGATTTTAGTAAGACAAACATGTTGATTAATATTTTAACATTATTCGAGGTTCATGAATACAAGCAAGTCGCTTCACATGCGAATCCTTGCTCCATCAAGGGTGCGGACAAAATATAGGAACAGTTATAATAGAGCACTGGCATAGCCATCGTATTACCCTTATATTTCCGTGCGCAACCCTGTTTGCCCAAGTTCATTCATTGTATGACCAGGACAACGTGTAATCTTGTTCAGAGCCACTGAAATTATGAGGCAACGGAGGGTCAAATTATGTGGCAGAGTTGAGTAATTTATGCGGCAAGAAATGTCAATTTAGGCGCACTAAACCTTTAGTGCCAGTTTAACACCCAAATACAGCAATAAGCATCAGAAAGGTGACCCGTCCAACTTTGCAAAGGGCCTGCCACTGCGCAGCAACACGTGTCACTGCGCTTTTAGTAACTTTTGAACCGTTTGAGGTAGAAATAATTCTTTTTTGTAATAATCTGCAGATTATGCAGCAGATGATGGATTATGTTGCAAATGCCACAAATCTATGATTATGCGAAAATCGCCGCAGCCGCACTTTCTGTCTCTCTCCAAACCCTCTTTTACCCTTATACATGGCTCCCTTCACTATTGTGATATCTCGCACACAAGAAGTAGGCAGACTCACGGGGGATTTCCTGCATTTCCTGCATTTGATAGAACACAGGTCATGACAGGGTCTATGCCGGTAAGTCTCACTGAGAGATGTGATTGATTAATTCACTATTGTTGGAGGGGTGAAGTGCTATCACAAGATAGCAATTCTTTGACATTATGCATGACACAAAGGAGACAGGGGGTATAGAGATTTAGGTGAGAAAAGCAGCATGTTAAATCCATATTTCTGGGATTTGAGTTTTATTATAATAAATAAAACACTAACTGTAGAAGGTGAAGGACTGATGTGCAGGATCTAAGTTGCTGTGGGAGAGCTGCATGATGCTGATGTTGTTGAGTGTGAGTAAAGGGGATAGTTTTTGTTCTGGGTGTGGCCAGCAGGCAGAAAGCTTTTCAAGTTTTGTTTCAGATCCCACACCATCTCTTCGTGCCATTCCAAAGAAATAAGGTTAACAAAGTGGAACATGAGAGGTCATAATAGCGCCAGGAAAACAAGACGTCATGGCCCTCGTAGAGATGCACCATGTGATGTGCACTTATTCAAGGGGTCACTATTCTTTTCTACAACACCTTTAACTTTAAGGTCACCCAGATATTAAGGGCTGATCTTTGGTGATGCGGGATGGCTCAAGGATATGCAGCTCATGTTAGTCAGCACCTTTGACCCTAACTTCAACTCTACAGGATCTTTTGATAGTATGTTGTGCAAATGGCAGGATTATTTTTTTTATGGGATAATGACTTGAGCATTGTCCAATCAGACGCCTGTTCACTTTTAGGAAGCATCTTTTTTTTTGTGAGGCACTCCAAAAAAGAAAAGTGCACTTGTTTTCCAGCACTTTAACTCATATACTTCCGTCCACCACACTCTGTGTTGCTCTCATGTGCTTCTCTTCTTACCCCGCAATCCTTGTTGGTATTCCCCTCTTGACCTACTATGTGAGCCTTCCTGTGTTGCTCGCTCCCTATGTGCCCTTTCCCCTGCCCTCCACGTTGCTCTCTCACTCGTGTACTGATTTTTCACTCCTTCCAGCTTATTTTTCATTGTATGCTTTCCCGTTGCTCCACCCAACCCCCTTCTCTGTTGCTCCTCCCAGCCCGCAGTCTTTTTTAAAAATATTTTATTATTTGGCAGAGTTAGGCAGCAAGTTGCAAGTTTTGCGGTACGTCAGTTTAATGTTTTTTTTTATTATGGAGCCATATTGGATTGGTAACTAAAAATGATGCCACCCATGCCATTTCATAGGCGGACACATGCATGGTGAGGCATGCATATGCATACATCATCATACATATGTGCACCTACAAAATGACTCAACCGTGTCATAGTGCATCTTTTAATTTTTTTTCTTCTTTTGCTCTGCTGCAGCACATCTTTTGGCGATGCCATACAACACCACCAAAAGGCATTGCCCAAGCCAATAGGCAGGGGCCTATCTTGGTCTTAATGATTGGGGGAGGGTATGAGCTTCAGTTTTGTCAACAATCACACTGGCATTCCACTTAAAATACAATAGCACGACAAGCAAGGTCAGTCGAGATGGAAAGGAATGTTGGTTGCTAGGGGCAGTAAGTGGCAGGAAACTAAATATTTTGTAAAACAACCAACAGAGAGTATGTGTTTTCATTTGAGTGTATATTTAAACAATGAGCAAAGAATCAAAAGGGGGGGAGTGAAGAGGTAGTGCTAGAAAGCACTCGGGTGGGCGCACCCTCCTCCAGTTAATGGTATAAATAAACAACAAGGTCCACCTCTAGAAGGTTTCCTGTGAACCAGAGTATTTCAGGCATACTCAGTATTTGTTAAAACAAATGCTGTGTATGCCTGATATACTCTGGTTCACAGGAAACCTTCTAGAGGTGGACCTTGTTGTTTATTTATTGCATATTTAAACATCCATGTGAATCTGATCTGACAGAGAACTCACCATACCTGACTGAGGGCACATGTACCCAACGATTTACTTCAAAATACATTTATTAGGAGGGTGTACCACCCCAAACACCCCACTGAAGCTACGCACCTGCTAATAGGTAACAAAGGCCAGACCTATTGACTTTGCCAAAGCTTGTTGGATTTGGGTTGCCAGACTCCTCATAGGAAGAGGCTGCATGCAATAATACACTTGCACTTTTTTGTCATTGGGGCAAAAATGTTATAAGGAACAAGTAGAATAACACTGCATATGCGTGCAACTGGGCTATATAGTTTTCTATAGGAATTTGGTTCCATTATGGATGGTGAAATAACTAATTTGATATGATTAAGATTTCGACTTAAATGTAGCTGTTTCTCTGAGAACTAGCAAGTACAGATGACAGTCTAGCCTCAGAGCTAAATAAAATGCGCAGAAAAAAAATCTGTTTAGCAAGGCACTAATATAGGTGTCTGTGCATAGGTAAGTTCCCTTTTGGATGGTAACCGGTCGTCTGTGATCACAGTATCTGACTCGTGGTCTTCTTGGTTCTTTTGCTTTATGTGAACCAATTTGGCAGTATCTGTTTAACCTTTAACTGTCTGCTTTATTGCATATGAAGAATATTGTCTCATGCACTTTATTCGAAGAGATTTGGCGGTTCGTGCACACTATCTAAAGGTGTTATGGAAAATAGTTTGAATAGCATAATACTGAATACAGTAGTGGAAATTGACGATTTGTTTTCCAAGATTAGGAGCTAAAAGTTTTTCCCCACCCATACTAGCACAACAGACAGAATACCCGATTGTTTTTATTTTCCTTAGGGCACATTTGTTTTTATTGTGCCACAGCTTGTCCGTAAAGAATTGTGTACTATTGTAACATCACTGGAGATGTTGTTTCTGCAAATGTGCAATGGCAGATTATGGGTCCAAATTGCTATAGCTATGTATGTATATATATATTCACTGAAAAAACCATAGGTTATAGACCATATATAGTTAGGAATTAGCATTTAAAAAACTTTATTTTACTCACACAAAACCAATGAAATTCCATATATAGTTAGTTGTACTAACTATATATCGCGCACCCGCAATCCACTGCTGATCATGTCACATATTACATCATTCATGACATGGTCAGTGACATCACTGATGACATCACTGATGACATCTCAAATGACCTATGGTTTTTTCAGTGAATTTTCAAGGTTTTGTAAATGCTAATTCCTAACTATATATGGTCTATAACCTATGGTTTTTTCAATGAATTTCATTGGTTTTTTAAAAGCTAATATCTATAGCTGTAAAATTTATTCTTCTTTAAATCCCAAAATATATTTTATATGTTTATTAATAATTTTTTTAAAATATTTTTTTTGTTTCGCTCCCGGTCCGCGAACCGGGAAGCTTCCCGTTAGCTCAATTTGATTCCGCGATCCGGTCCGCGAACCGGTAAGAAATCAACATAGTGTCGGTATCGCGTTGCCGCGTAATGCGTCTTATGACGTACTGCGTTAGCGCACCCGGAAGTGCCCCGGGGCGCGGACCGAGGCGCGAAACGCAACTCCCCGGAAGCGATTCGCGGCGCGAAAGCGAAAGCGCGACGTATCGCGTTGCCGCGAAATGCGTCTTGTGACGTATCGCGTTAGCGCACCCGGAAGTGTCCCGGGGCGCGGTCCGAGGCGCGAAGCGGAGCGACCCGGAAGCTAACCGGGGAGCGTTCCGCAGCGCGTAACATGAGCGTGAGAGGTCATGTGACTTGTTAATAAAACTTTTCATTGGTTCATTTCACTTTTAGTTTCATAATTATGGAAGGCTAGGTCAGGTGACCTAAAAATAACACTTTTCATTGGTTGAGAAGTATTGTTTTTTCCAAATGATGAAAACCCCTCCTTCTTTCCTCACTCTGACTTTCATCATTGTGAGAGGAAGACCTATTTTGCTTGTTGGAAGACCTATTTTGCTTGTGTGAAAATGGCTTCATTGGTTGCTTCAGCTGGTGGACCCCCACCACCACCTCCACCTCCTCATGGGAAGAGAGGACCACCTCCCCAGGTGATTACCAACACTGAGGAGGAAGATGAAGAAATGGATGAGGAGGGAGAACAACCACAATTCCTGGAAGAGTTGCCCCGGGTTTCAAGAAAGAAAGCCAGTTTCATCTGGCAGTTTTTTTCGATGCCTCGTGGACAAAAAAAAGTCAACGCGAGGTATGTCACCTGCCTCATATGCAAGGAACAATTGTCCAGAGGGACGGACAAAAAATACAGTTATGGTAATCACACCATGCATAGGCACATGACGAGGAAACATCCCCTAAATTACAGCCGGGCGGAATTAAGGGATATGATGGACAATCCTAGACCAACTCCTGTGGCCAGACCAACAACACCGGTTTCTTTAACACCAGAGGAGGCACGGGAAACTGTGCCAAATATCCAACAAAATTTTGGGCATATGATACATTTATGTATGCACTGTCGTGCATTATTAGCTTGTGGCAACATGAGCATCAATGCACTCAACCTTGCATATGAACACCATGATTGCCCTAACCGCCCCCAGTAATTTTTTTTTGCTCCTGTTGAGCCCTTTTCAACGCCTGTTTTTTGTTGTTTCCCCCCCCCCCCAAAAAAACCAAAAAAAATATAAAATCGTTCAAAAAATACAAAAAAACAAAAAATGTTCAAAAATAAATAAATATATAAAACAACAAAAATATAAAAAAAAAAGTTCTTTTCAGAACTACCTTCCCTTTCAAAAAAAATTGCTACAATGTTTAGCACTCTGGCAAGCTCTATTTCTTTTGGTTCGCTCCCGGGTTAGCTTCCCGGTACGCGGACCGGGAGCTAACCAAAAAAATTTTTTTTTTTAAAAAAAGTGTAAGTATAAGGAAAGTAAACAGAGAGTGATGTTAAAAGAAAGACAGCTATAGGGAGTAAAGAAGAGATACTGTTTAATAGATCTATTTACCGAAGAAAAGACAGAAGAGGGTATAATTGTGAAAAACAAAATAGATAACGAAGTGAAAGAAAAACAAGCATTGGCATAGCCAATAGGTCTCGCCTTTGGGACCTTCTAAGTATTTAGTTATGCAGCATAATATCCTTGGTGCAGCAACATCAACTGTTGCATGGCTAAACACGTATAAGGTCCCAAAGGCGAGACCTATTGTCTATGCCAATGCTTGTTTCTTCAGTAGTATTGCAATACGTCTGACTCTTCCATGTGAAAAGATCTTATCTTGTGCTCTAAAGATTGCTAAAGTCTCGACAGAGAACAGGCTAGGCTGTAAGTAGGGTAAATTGCGCTTGGTGATCTGTTTGAGGGAGCGTCTGCTTTGCCTGGTGTCTTTGGAGAGCAATTTTGATTGTTATACTGGACAATGTTAGTTTTATTGGTCCAGTAGACAATTAAACTGCTGCATGACCACACTGTGTGATCCTGGGCACACTTTACAAATCCTACCTACCATCCAGCGGCTGAAGTGCAAATTGTAAAACCTGATAGCTGGGCACAATTACAGTGTCATTGCAGACACACCCTGTGTGATCTTGGACATTTATCACATCTCAAAGTACTTTTAAATGCTTGAGCTTGGGATAAACCCTAGAAAAATACTCTCATGCATTTGACCTACCCAGGTGTTTGCTGCTACGTGCTTGATAAGAAATAATGCAACACACAATTGCAACTTCTGTGCCCCTTCCAAATAAACACTAGAAATCAGAGTTGTAATTAGTCTCTAGAATGAGTAAGATGCCCTCCAGCCTCCACTTGAAAGCAGGGGTGTATAGTTTGAGGGGAGTGAGGGGGGGGCGAGGGAGGCATGCAATACTTTAACGCAGGTAAAAGTGTCCAAAGTCACACCATCTGCCCACTAAAGAGCGGCTCGCAGTGGCCGGCTGGCCCGGCTGATTAGGGGAGCTGTTGGTGCCGAGCCTGGTGGGGCAGGTCCCAGCTGTGCTCTGCCGGGCTGCAGGCAGCTCAGTTATTAGGCAGCTGGTGGCGTGGGGACCACTGCTATTCCGTTTGTAATGTGCCCGAGCCTCCCGGCAGGCGGGGGGATCACAAGAGCGACCGCTCCCACCCTCGGAGGCTAATTAATTGGCAGAACAAGAGCGCATTAAGGCGGATATAGGAGGGAGCCCTGTGCTGGCACCTTCTGAGTGTATGAGCTAAAGGCAGGTGGTTGTGTGTTTCAAATGCCTCTCAGACTACAAAACGCAGCGAATGCTACGTCCAAATCTGAAATTAGGAGTGCTCGTGTGCACGTGCCTAGGTATGTCTATCTAAGTGTGTGTGCTTCATAGTAATAGTCTATGTGTCACTGCATCTTAGACTGTGTGCCACTTTAAGCATGTAACAGTGTGAGGGTATGCACTACTGCGCTTGTGAGTCACGCTGTTTGCGAGTGGGTTTGTACCTGACAATTACTGACCTTGCAGTTGTGTGTGACTCACTCTGTGTCTGTGCCACTTTATGCGTGTGCATTTAACCTTGAGTGCCTGTGTATGTGGAGCGTGATGTACTGCGTGTGTGTGCGCGTATGTGTACAGAGAGTTACTGTATGTGGCCTACTGTGAGTGTGCGTGTGTGAGCCACTGTGTTTGTGTGCGTGTCCCACGCTGTGCTGTGTATCTATCTATGTTTGTTAGTGTGTGTGTGCTGCTGTGTAGGTACCACTGTATGTGTAAGCGGGTGCTGGAGTGTATAGACAAACACACGTGAATCCTCAGTTTGTATGCAATGTACGTCACACGTAATTTACGGTCCTGTTCCGCTTTATTTTATTTTGATTGCAGTATAAAAAATGCTTGTTTATATTAGACTGGGGAATACAAACAGGAATCTAGTCTTCAAAGGGAGAGCTGCATGCCAATGTAGAACAAGCACCGGCCAGGTTATAACCCTACTCTGCGATGTTCTTGACTCCCATGCCATTGTTCACCATTTGAGTGAAGTCATGACCCCGCCTACCGAGCGGGGTAAGAAATGCTGTTCACAAGTGTGGTTGTAGCTCTCTGGGCACTTAAATATGTTGCAGCTGTCACGTTACTTAAAAACATTGTGAGAGCCTAAGTAAAACTAGAGTGAATTATCGCATGGCATTTTATGTACAGCCCTAATGTAAATAACATAGGGGCATATTATCAACATAGGCAATAAAAGTTTTGCAGCTTTTATCGGCAGAAATGTGTCGCTAAAGCTGCTTTTGCGGCAGAAAACTGCCGCTAAAACCACTTTTGCACCAGTTTTCTGCCAATAAAAAGAGCAATAATTTTATTGGCTGTATTCATAATATGCCCCTTAGTGTGCTTCAACTACACAGAGAAAGCATTATGAACAAATAGTGATACAGTGATCAGTCAAAGACACTAAGAGTAATAGAGACGGAGTGAGTGAACAAGAGTGAGGAACTATGAGAAGAGAGGGACTGAGAAAAAGAGTGGAAGGAGTTGAGTAAGTAGGTAATAGAGAAAGGAATGAGGGAAGTAGCAAAGGCAGGAAACTGAGGATTAAAGAAATGAAGCAGTGGAACTAATAGTAGTTCAATGTGATAGAAATGTAACGAAAAGAGTACAAAATATTTACCTTATAATTGTCGTTAAATTACTCACTTTTTGTTTTTATACTTTCAATCTGTGAAAGAGAGAACAAACATTTGAAAAATATTAAAACATGTATTTAAAAATTACAAAAGACAAGGGCAAAGATTGAAGGACAAACAGTTTTTCAACAACTTTGACACTTACAGAAGCTACACAGTCCTAAAGATATACATTTTAAACTAACAGTATCTTGATGCAGATGAAGTGAGGCCTATCTTAAAACATGGTGCATATTTTGCATTGCTGTTGTTTCAGAAAAGTGTCGCAAGACACTAAAATTTTAAATAATTGCTTCAGGATGCCAATAAGATGTCTACTATCCAGAGTTTTGTTTCAGGTGAGGCCTACTCAGGGTTGCAGATGAAATTTCGAGTTGTTGAAGAGAATAGAGGACATAATACATGTGAAGGTCTACCAATGAAGTGAGTCATGTCCACTGCAATCTTCAACAAAGTCCAAACCTCCTATGTTTCCCTGGACAGACCTAAACTAGATCTGCACAATGTGATTCGTAATGATAGGAAACACAGGTGATGTAATTGAAATACATGCAATTTATTTTGCTCATTTCACAATCACATCACTTGTGTTTCCTTTGCTTAGGTATCTCATTGTGCAGATGTAGTCTAGCATATGAAAGAATACGCAGAAGTGCAGCACTGCATGCAACAACTTTGACACTTACAGAAGCCTCACCTTCTCCATGCCTCCTACACAGTTCTACATATACATCATAAATGCAAACAGTACAGAATTAATTATACATGTTAAATGGTTTATTTTTGCTGTTCTCAGAATGTATCAAAATTCACTAAAAACAGTGACTTGAAGGTATTCATCATGTAACAGCGGGGAGAAAAAAAACACAATCAAAATGATTGTGTTTAAAAAACCCATACAACATCAGAAATCAAAATTCAGAACTCCTTAAAGTTAACTTACTTTCCATGACGTCCAAGGATGTCCTATGAACAGCTTACACTCTTTTGTGCTGTTATTACTTTCAGCCCGCCACTTTCTAAAAGAAAATCTCCATCGTTTTTAAAAACACGTTACATGCAATAAATGACTTCTTGCTCTCTACCACAATTTTCCACAAGGCCAAATCTAGTCAGAGCCATTTATAACTCTTGGATTTCTTGTAAGCCAATCCCGTCATTTGGCATTTCCGCAACTTTCAGAATTAAAATGTTGAAGATCATTTTCACAATCCTGGAATAGTAATATCTTCCCCTTCTTGCTCAGTCATGTTCTACTTTTCCTATGACACTGATACAAGCAGACTTACACTACCTCTATGACTACTACAATTATTTAATTCTCTACATCACTTTTAATCACAAAGCAATGTAAAACAGTAGACAGCATTGCAGACTTACATTCCCTCTACTCCATGTTTTGATTGGCTGCTTCAATTAGTTTATAAAAAGAAACAGTTTTTCTGAACTCATTCAAAGTGCACGTATTTCTCCATAATGTCCAGTCCTATGGTTAGAAGTTATGTCTCTGAACTACACTTATCCTCAAGGCCAAATTGTGTAGGAGCCATTAGAACTTCTTGAAATTCCACAGAGCACATCCCGAGATTATTTCCCTAAAATTTTGGTTTTAAAAACACCAGGTAAGAGTTTTTAAGGTCATACGGCAATTTTTTTTTGAAAATTAAAACAGAATCATTGCAGAATGACCAGCCATTTCTAGACTTTAAATAAGCTGTGTAATGTCCTGATGTTATTGAAGGGCCGTCATGATATATAATTGCTGCAGTTACAAAAGTCCTTCCTGATATTGACAACTGCGAAGCTACAACATTTTTAATTAAAGTTGTCAATTTTGTTCCATCAGGCCTACATCGTTGGAACATTAAAATGACATACTGGCCATATGTTCGTATAAATAATGTGGACATCATTTCAGATTTACATTGGCTACACTCCATGTTGTGATCAGCTGCTTTTACTAGCTTATTAAAGGAGACTGATTTACTGTCTGGCAAAGTTAAATATATAAATCTTTCTGAGTCTAAACTAGTAGTACTTGATACCATACAGTTCTCGCAGTCATGCTGCCATTGATAAGAAAGCCCAAACAGCTGATCTACATCTACACCTTCAGCATGTAATACATCAAGCATATACATTAAAAACTCCTGACAATCTTGCTGAATATTTTGAGAGAATTGTGTTTGGCCTGAACATCTGTCTAACAGATTTCGAATTTCAGACACACTTTCTATGTTTCTTCTATCAGTGGTACATTTCTCTAACACAGAATTTAACAAACTGCAAAATCTTTGATCAGAATTGACCACAATCTCTTCTTTTACATTTTTTAGAGAAAACAAAACATTAACCACTACATTAGCATAGCAGTTGACACCAGAACTGTTTTCAAACTGAAAACCAACAACATCTTCAACAGAATCCTTTTTGTTTCTGCTTGTAATTTTAGGTTCATTGACTTTTTGTCTTTTTGCTACAACCTCCCCAGTATTGTTCTCATTTCTTCGTTTCCGGCCTACCACACGTTTCTCAAACAAAGGATACTGAGGCAAATGTGGCGCATACTCTCTTCTTAACCTATTGTATTCCTTAACACAATCTAGATCCGCACAAATGTTTGTGACATCACACTCAATCAAGTACAATCCCGATAAAGTTCTAACTCGTGACAATGCCACATATGCCATACCCTCCTTGAACACAGAACTGCCAATATTCACCAATGCACTGTCTACACTTAAACCTTGCGATTTATGAATTGTCACCGCATATGCCAAGCAAACAGGAAACTGCTTACGGCGAACATATAAGTCTTTTACAAGCAAAAATCTAGCAGAACAACGAGCAATTAGCTGTACTTCCTCAATGCCATCAAATTTAATTTTAAAAAATTCAATTCCATCTCTATTTCTGTATTTCACAAAATCAACAACATTACCCATTGATCCATTTACCAGACCTCTTTCAACATGTAAATTCCTTCTTAAAATTATACGGCAGTTCAAGCACACATTCAGAGTCTTTTCAAAACCTGCAGTTTTAGATATACTCTTCTCTAATGAATCCAATTTTGTTTTCAGATTCTCAGACAAAATAATTGTTGATCCCATATGCTCTACTCTATCAATAGCTTCCAGTTTCACAATCTCTTGCTTTTCTAAATGCAACATTTTGTTGTTAAATTTGGCACATTCTGCAAGAGTTGGCATCAAACATATTCCAGATTTCTTCTCAGTAATTTTCTGAAAAATATTCTCAGGCACAACATCTTGTTCTGGATATAAATTTGACAGTAATCGTGCATGTAAAGCTTCTTTCCCATGCTCGGTCACTTTTCCAATTCTAACATCTTGTAGAATAGTCTTGTAAACTTCATCCTTCGCCTGACGCATATTTTCATGCAGTTCAGCATAATTGAAGTTTAACCATATATTGACGTTGCCAATGCTGCCTAGGCACTTCCTGGTATCTTCATGCGTGAGCATTTTGAACACAGGTTGCCCTTTCACTGGTGTCAGCTGCAGAAGATCTCCGAAAACAATGATGTGTTTGCCACCAAATAACACATCATACTCTGTTTTGAGAACTTCTTGCATCCTCAAATGCACAAAGGCAAGCATGACATTGGAAACCATGCTTACTTCGTCAATGATAATAAGTTTCATTTTCCTCAAGATTCTTGAAACTTCAAAACAAGCATCTCCAGATAGCTTGTGATATTGTAATTTGTTGTCATGCTCCACTGGCAGCATCAGTAAACGATGTAAAGTAATCCCTTTAATATTATGTGCTGCCAGTCCAGTTGGAGCAGTGACAACACAAGACAGCGATGACTCTGTCCTTTCCTGCAAATAGCATGAAATTGCTTTAATGAGGAAACTTTTTCCAGTTCCCGCTTCTCCACTCACGTACAGTCGGACAGGCTTCAACGACGTACATGAGCACTCTTTCTTATCATGACTTAATCCATGATCAATTTGCATGGTAACTTCGTCATATATTTTCCTCTGCTCAACGTTGAGTTGTCTTTCCAACTCTTCTAAGTTAACCGCATCCTCTGGAGCATGTGCCATGGCTCTTTCCACTTCATTCATAGCAGTGGCAGCTTCATTTTCGATAACAGGTCCTCCTAGTGGATCCTGACTCAATGAAGCAGAACTCTGACTGTCCTGAGAACTGTCTCTGGCAATCTCGGCTGCAATCGTTGCTTCCTGCTCAATTTCCGCATTCAACATTTCTACATATTTGGGAAAAGCAGGACATTCTATGGTCTCCTTGGCGGCATTGAAAGAGTCTTCGTAACAGAGGAAATCTCCAAGCAGTTCCTCTTCTGCACGCCAAGGCTTGAAAAGTTGCAAAAGTGCTAAATAGAAAAACTCCTTTTTTTCAGGAGATTCACCACTCAATTTTCGATGGTTTACCAAGTGGCATTTTCTTTGCTTGACCAGACATCCCTCACTTCCTATTACAGCATACACTCCTTTCTCAGTATCTTCTTTGATGTTCCTCTTGAATATGTAATTTTGCAGAACCTCATACAGACAAACATTCTCGAGGTGACTGCTTCGATTTGGATAATATGTATCCAACATGTTTGTCTTCAAAATGTCGGTACTGTTTGGCTCCTTTTCCGCCAAATACTCAATTTCCCGCACAGGTTTGAGAACTCGATTACGCGTTGCAGCAAGACCAAGACTCGCCCAAACGATACTCCTGGACTTGGCATAGAGACTTGCTGAAGACAACCGGTCAGAACATTCGTACGCTCCGATTTCTCGATGCGACAACATCTTCAGACTGAAACTGTACAACTTCTTGCTGAGGCTCTTTTCATGGGAAATGTCCTCCCACATATCCTTCAATTCTGTCTTCTCTTTTTTGGTGATGTAAGACGTCACATACCGAGCCACAGCCATACAGTTATCAGCCACAAACTGTATATCCATGTTAGCATTCCACATGGACAAAATCACCGGGTTGTAGTCGTTGATGTACTTGGACTCTTGGTTCCTCTTCAAATTGTAAGTGTTTTTAGGTGATTTCTTCATGACATTGTGTCGCAGCGAAGACATCAAACTGTTTACTCTTCCTTTAGAAATCACCGGTCGTGGAAAGCCGAAACGACATTTAGTGTAGAACTTGTCCTTGTTTCGGAATTTACGACGGCAGTACTTTCCACATCGATGGCTTTGGAAACGCAGAACTTTTTCTCTTAGGCTTTTCTTCTCCTTTGCGTTTGGAACAGCACACGTAGAATACTGTTGGATGAAACTCATCACTGAGTCTTCTGGATCCGTTCCAAATTTAGGTGCATCCTTGATCCACAGCAACATATGTATATGAGGAGCACCTCTTGCTTGGTACTCCTTTCTCCAGAAGAAATCCAAAACCTCTCCAAGAGGTGGATTCTTCTTATTCATGATGAAAGACATCATAGCTTCAAATCTATGATTGAAGTACCTACATACATTGACTGGATCCAAAGAGCACAGTTCTCCAGGTGTCTTGAATTCGATGTTATCTACGTTAGCATTTGCCTCTCGTAGAAATTCAAGTAAGTCTTCCCAGCCATACTCGGCACAGCTCAGAGTGAGGAACCATGTGGGAGTACCTAAGTTCCTCAGCATACATTTTAAATCACCATGACGACGGTACCAGTACTCATTAGTACCACGCTGACACGCCATGAGATTAATCAGGTGAGAATCCAAAATACTGTCTTGGACATTGACTTTATCCATAAAGTCACTTGCCGAGATGTTTTGCATGTGTATACCACTTTTCAAGATGTGGTTCACTGCATATGACAGTCCAGACAGATCGCTTTCAAACAGGAGATGAAACAAATAAGGAATGCATTGTCGAAACCTAGCATCTCCTGCATACAATCGCAAAGTCCGGTATTCAGAAGCAGGAATTTGATGAGGTCGCTCATCATATCTTCCTCCCTGACCTGTTGGAAAAAGCTGTGGGAAACACCGAGCTTCCAAACTTTCCTCCCAAACACTAATGGGACTCCCTTTGGCTTGTTTCATTTGAAACAACTCAATAGCATTCCCCATGACTTCCTTGGAATGCAAAGGATGAACACTATAATGTTCATATATTTCTTCACTAGTAGAGGGTTCTACTTTCTCAATTTGACCAGCACACAAATCGCTATCCTCTTCCTCACTTACTTCCTCTTCTGCAACATATACATTCTTATAGTATTTATTATTTTTTTTCAAATACAATGTTGCCTTTTTAACTTTCCTAACATCTACTAAATCTTGCCATATTTTCTTATTCTTTGTCGGAACCCCATTAACTAAGATAACCAGAGGTTCCTCTTCCACTTTTTCTACTCCAATTGTGTTAATGTTTTTCTTCAAATCTAGAGGCAAATAAACAACTCTTCCCTTTAATCCTCTCTGTAAATCTGATGGAGGCAATTTCCCTGTCTTTGGCTCCATTCTTACAATAGCCTGAAAGGGATGGATACTTTGAATCAAAATAGATTCATAAGTATTTAAATCCTTCAATTCAGAAGGAATCTCAACCAATTCCAGATTATTATGAACTGCTCTAGCAGGCATCTGGTTTTGATTTAATTTGCAACAACAATAAGTACACACACGTTGATCCAATCCCAAATCAAAACAATTTTCTACCATCAAGTATGTTGCAAAATCCTTCCATTCACTATTATTTTCCCTTTCACTTTTTGCATATAAATCCACTAACTTAGTCTGATTCTTATAATAAGTGCGTCGACAACACACACAAGTGAAATTAGGCCTCTCACTTGATTTCACCTCAAACGTCGCAATTTCCCTCTGGAAATTATCTGTACTGGAAACCTGTAGACTATCTTCCACATGACCCTCTTCTTCTTGCTCAATTTCAACATTCTCCTCTTTACTTCCAAAGTAACAAAACTCAATTTCTTCACATATATTCTTCACATCTATTTCAGAACCATGCAAAAGAGCAGCGCATAATTGTTTAAGCATAATTGCTGGACTCTTAGCATAATACAACATTCTAACTAATTTCCTCACTTTGTTTTGATGCACTGCTAGCATCCTGAAATGATGAAAAACACTCTGGCATACTCTCCTGGAAAGACAAGCCAGTGAATGTCCATGCAAACCTGTCACTTCTCTTACTCTGCAAGGATCTAATTCTTGCAACAACATCATTTTCTGCTTCAAACTTTTCTTATTAAATGACCGTACAAAATCACAAAGCAAATTGATGGAATCCTGTCGCACACTGCAAATACTACTACACTTCCAGGTATACACAGGACCCTTAGCACGTCTTCCTAAAACCTCATTACCTAACACCTCTTCTGCCTCTGTTGTCACAAGTTTTTCTTTTTCAACTGGACAACCATCTTTCACTTCATAAGCACGACCACTGGTGTCAACTGCATGCACCAAATCATTATCCTGGAAATAACTCTCCTCATTAAAAAATGCCTCACAGCTTGAACTATGCATCCATTCTCCAGAAAAAACTTCACAAAAATTACTACGATTAACTATTCTCTTCCATCTACTATTTTTTTTGAAATCATAAATTGCCTTGTTTAGCTTCCTAATTCTATTGATTATCAAAATAAATAACTTACGTTTAATTTCAAATGCCTGATCAATAACTTTCTCAACTTTTTTTTTTCTCTTATAAAAAACCAGTTTCTGTTGACCTTTCTTAATATTTTTTAACAAATTGCCAATTATCCTGTTGCGGAACATTCGTTTACGAATCTCCCTAAACTGTTGTTTCCTTCTACTATCATGCACAGAGTTATCTCTTGCTCTAGCACTAACATTTTTGATTGGCCTTTCCTTTCCATTTGAATTCCTTCTCGTTTTATGGACTGAAACATTTTCTGTAGTAATATTTTTTTTACTACACATATTTCTTATAAATAGTTTTGTGCTCTTACCCGGTGCTTTCTTCGTGACTTGACAAATCTTTTTGTTAGAGGACTGCTGCGTTTTTTTTTCACCTGTTGTCTTTGACGTTTTGCAGCCTTTCTCTGTCTTTCTATTGTAGGCATGGTGAAATCTTGAAATGATCTGCAGTTGAATCTGTGGAAAAATATAATAAATAATGTTATTAACCATTATTACCAAACAGTAAATCAGTAACAGTGATAAAAAACTTAACACACTACTTGACATTTTAATTAGAAGATTTTTTAGTCGTTGGCAAATTTACAATACAGAAATACCAGAAAAGAAATGACATTTATATTTATGTTACCTATGCTATTTTATATGTGAATCTGATCTAATTTTATGAGCATATTTTAATATTTTATTGAAGACACTACACATAACCTGCTTTTGAAGGTGTCTTTATTTTGAAATTAAACGGTTTACCTTTTTACTTTTTATTAATTATAAATTTTAAAAATAAATGTTTATATTTCCAAAGGCTCAAGCAGGTCAGCTTCCCATCCTATATCATATAATTCGGACAAATCTGCATCCTCATCACGCTCTTCTTCATCCTCAGGATTTAAATCATCCAAGGGATCAACATCCACTGATGTTTCAATTACAAGTTCAATGATGAGGTCAAAATCAACTGATTGCAGATTGTCGCTCATGTTGAGGTTGTCTTTATCTTTAAAGAAAGATAACAACAATTAGATGTTGCATAGTAAGAGACAAATCTCACAGATTATAATAGTAAAATTGTTTAACAAGAGTAACATTTTGCAGCTATTATTTAGCCATGTCCAGCGATGCTGAGCAGGTGAAGCCTATGTCTAATCTTTCACTGAACAGGACTCATCTCTTCTTAACCTTGGATAAGCCTCACCGACTCTGTGTCCCCTGCACATACTTAAATGTAAAGGGGCAGATTTATGTTAAATGGCACATCCCCAGGCATGCACCAGTTAACGTGCACCACTGCTCTGCCACCCATGGTGTGCCACATTTACAATCAGATAGGAGAAACCTGCGTCAAAACCCTGCGCCTGCTTGAAGCAGGCATAGGTCTTGACGCAACATTGTGGAGATGGTGCACCCCTGAGCCTTGCTGGAGCTGCATCGCACTTGCGATACAACTCCAGCAATGCGCCACCTTAACGGCACAGATGCGTCAAGCATCTGTGCCGTTTTTGCCCCATGCTGTGCCGCATTGTAAATGCAGCACACCATGGGTGGCGGAACAGCGGCGCAAGATGACTGGCACATCCCTGGTGATGCGCCAGTCATCATAAATCTATCCCTAAGCTTCTTATCTTGTTAGAGATGAACTGCCATATGTATCATCAAAATATTTTGCATTTCCTAAATAGCGAATTTGAAGGAATAAATAGCGATTCTTTACCATTCCTAATTTGCGATGAGCAAATTGCTAATTGCAAGTTACCCATTCATTTCCATGGGCTAGGAGGCTCATAGGAATGAAGGTTTAATTTGCGATTAGCAATTTGCTCATCACAAATTAGGAATTTTTCCAAGGGTGCAGGGGTGTCTCAAGAACACCCTGCTGCACCCCTGAAAAAGAAATTTGGGGGCATATGGCACACATACATGCCCTAAGGGCATGTGTTGGCGTCATATGGGACCTTTTGTTTTTTTTAAAAAAAGCTTTTTGAAAAGAATTCACAAATTACCACCAATTTACCACAATAGTTTCCAAATCCTTAATGTCATTTTTTACATATTTTTTGTTTGATACATTGCATTTAAGTAGTCACAAAATTTGCAAATCCTTCAGTGCAATTGCAAAATAAGGAATAGCAAATTTTGCTACTCCTTATTTTGCATCAAACTTGTTTGATACATACCATTTGTCTAATTAACATTCGCAAAGGCCAAAATTCGTAGAATTTTGATCTTTGCCAATGCTAATTAGCTTGATACATATGGCCCCAAGTGAGGCCTGTCTTACGACATGGTGCATCTTTTGCATCACTGCTGCATCGGTTTCATGTGGTACGTTTTTTTTACACCATGACATATCTGCCTAAATGCATCAATTTGTAATGTTGTCGCCTCATAGCAAATCTTTTGCACCGCCGCTGCATCATAAAAGTGACGCACAGTGGCACAAAAGAGGCATACACCTATCATAAATCTGTCCCTAGCATTTTAAATGATTAATCCAGGATGACGATAAGGTGTGGCCTATCCAGAGGTTTGTTTAAGGTGAGGCCTACTCAGGATTGCAGATTAAAGTTACGCTTGATGAAGAATACAGAGGAGATAATACATGTAAAGGCCTACCAATGAAGTAAGTAATGTGCACTTTATTGCGCCAGTCATCATAAATGTATCCCTAAGCTTCTTATCTTGTTACAGATGAACCACCATATGTACCATCAAACTATTTTGCATTTCCTAAATAGCAAATTTTAAGGAATAAATAGCAATTCTTTACTATTCCTAATTTGCAATGAGCAAATTGCTAATTGCAAATTACCCATTCATTTCCATGGGCTAGGAGGCTCATAGGAATGAAGGTTGCAATTTGCGATTAGCAATTAGCTCATCACAAAATAGGAATTTTTTCAAGCATGCAGGGGTATCTCAAGAACACCCTGCTGCACCCCTGAAAAATAAATTTGGGGGCATATGGCACACCTACATGCCCTAAGGGCATGTATGGGCGTCATATGGGACCTTTTGTTTTTTGGAAAAAAATGCTTTTTGAAAAGAATTCGCAATTTACCACAAACTAGAAGTTGGTGGTAGTTTCCAAATCCTTAATATCATTTTTTACATATTTTTTGTTTGATACATTGCATTTAAGGAATCGCAAATTTTGAATTAAGGACATTTTAAGTCATTTCCACATGTGCAGTGTTTTCAAATTATGATTTGAAAATCGTTTTTGGGGAAAAGTAATGGTTTGCAAATTTATGACAACGACATAATGGTGTATGCTTCTCTATAAGGCATTTCAGTGTCTCTGATGTCATTTTTCCCATATTACATTATAAGACCTTTCCCCATGGAGCACATTCCTTGTAAATATGCTCCCACCTGTGCATGGCGAATTTAGATTTTGACTGTTTTAGTCACATAGCCATGTTAAAAGTGACCCAAAAAAATTGCAAACGTTTTAAAAAAACACATTCATGTGTCTTAAGGACATTTTAAGTCCTTTCCCCATGGACAATGTTTTCTAAGTGGCGCAAAAGAGGCATACACCTATCATAAATCTGTCCCTAGCATTTTAAATGATTAATTCAGGATAACAATAAGATGTGGCCTATCCAGAGGTTTGTTTAAAGTGAGGCCTACTCAGGATTGCAGATTAAAGTTACGCTTGATGAAGAATACAGAGGAGATAATACATGTAAAGCTCTACCAATGAAGTAAGTGATTTCTACTTCATTGCGCCAGTCATCATAAATGTATCCCTAAGCTTCTTATCTTGTTAGACATCACCCGCCATATGTATCATATAACTATTTTGCATTTCCAAAAAAGCGAATTTTAAGGAATAAATAGCGATTCTTTACCATTCCAAATTTGCGATGAGAAAATTGCTAATTGCAAATTACCCATTCATTTCCATGGGCTAGGAGGCTCATATAAATGAAGGTGCAATTTGCGATTAACAATTTGCTCATCACAAATTAGGAATTTTTTCCAAAGGTGCAGGGGTGTCTCAAGAACACCCTGCTGCACCCCTGAAAAAGAAATTTGGGGGCATATGGCGCACATAAATTTTAACAACATTCCTTTACCTCAAAAACGATTTTCAAATCATAATTTCAAAACACTACACATGGGAAAATTACTTAAAATGTCCTTAAGACACATAAAAGCGTTTTTTGATTGCCTTTCCTGCATGGTTGGGTCACTTTTAACATGGCTATGTAACACAAACATTCAAAATCTAAATTTTCCATGCACATGTGGGAGCATATTTACAAGCAATTTGCGCCACAGAGAAAGGTCTTACACTAAAATGAGAAAAATAACATCAGGGACAGTCAATTGCCTTATAAAGAAGCATACACCATTATGTCCTTGTCATGAATTTAAAAACAATTCCTTTTCCCCAAAAACGATTTTCAAATCATAATTTCAAAACACTGCACATGGGAAAATGACTTAAAATGTCATTAAGACACATGAAAGCGTTTTTTGATTGCCTTTCCAGCATGGTTGGGTCACTTTTAACATGGCTATGTAACACAAACATTTAAAACCTAAATTTCCCATGCCCAGGTCGGACCATATTTACAAGCAACTTGCGCCACAGAGAAAGGTCTTACATTAAAATGGGAAAAATAACATCAGGGACAGTCAATTGCCGTATAAAGAAGCATACACCATTATGTCCTTGTCATAAATTTAAATCAATTCCTTTTCCCCAAAAACGATTTTGAAATCATAATTTCAAAACACTGCACATGGCAAAATTACTTAAAATGTCCTTAAGACACATAAAAGCATTTTTTCATTGCCTTTCCTGCATGTTTGTATCACTTTTAACATGGCTATGTAACACAAACATTCAAAATCAAAATTTTCCATGCACATGTGGGAGCATATTTACAAGCAATTTGTGCCACATAATTCATAATTTTCTCCTTAAAGCACACTATTCTCTATCTAAATTAAAGAAATATTTTCTCACCTTAGCAAATACTTTGAGTTTGAAAACAGTCTCAGAAACACACCAATTTGTCTTCAGCAGAGCAAAAGGTATGCACTCCAGAGTCTGCAGCTATCAAAAGCACAGAAATGCTGTAATTCTTCACACATATTTCTCATGTCACCCAATCAAAACTCTTCCCTCACTTTTTTTCAAATGAAAACCCTTCCCCCCCCTCTGCCCTTTCTGCCTATTTTGCATAGCAACCACCTCTTGGAAAACCTCTGGTGTTTGCAAGTTCACACAACAATGTTGCAATTGAACTCTGAACTCTCAGTGCACCTGCATATCCAGTGCATTCTTTCATTTAATGATTTTTTATTGACCACTCAAAATACATCTTTCAAAGAACACATCTGTGCACCCTAACTTTCTGTTTTCAGCAATCAAAATCCACCAATCACTGTTACTGCTTCATGAACACAGAAACTCCACAGTTTTTTTTTCATTTTACACTCTCATTTTTTCAACTGCCATTTCATTGCCACACTTCATCTGACTGCAGGAGAACCTTCTCTCACCATGTTTTCTGTCTGGATTGTTGGACATAGTTATATTCACTGGGCTCAAAGGTACGTTGAAAACAGGAATTTACCTAACCTCAATTTACAAGATGTGGAAATTAAGTGGTTTGGCCACAGAGGATTAAAATGTCACCAATTGATACCATTGGTAAAAACCTTTATGCATTTGCCAAAACCTGACCTGTTAATTGTGCACTGTGGAGGTAATGACTTGGGCACTTTGACTGGTGTAGGTCTGGAAATGCTTTTAAAGGACACCTTTGAGCAATTAATGGCACTTTTTCCTCAGACTGCCTTGGTATATTCAAATATATGCCAAAGACAGAAATGGAGGTGGTCAAACCAATTTTGTCCACAAATTGAGAAGTCGAGGAAGCATGTAAACAAATCTGTTTCAGCTTACATGAGAGACCATGGAATGGGCTCCCTGTACAACAATAACTTGCGTTACTACATGCAAGATATCTACAGAGGAGATGGAGTTCACTTCTCAGATGAGGGCAACAGAATTTTCACTCTGAATTTAAAAATGTGCATTGGTACCTACTTATAAGTACCTAAATGTACCATAAACCCAAAAGCTCTTCTCAGAGCTACCCTACATCTGATCACTCACAATTATTATTTAACTCTAACATTTTTCACTAATTTTCAACAAAGTACGCTCCCGGGGGCGCTACCCGGTACGCGAACCGGGAGCTAACCTCGCGAAATTTTATTTAAAAAAATTTTTTTTCGCACATATAAGCCTCCTCAGCCACCCTCAGAAAACCTAGGGGGTCAAGATAACTCTACCGTGCCCCCTTCTACCCATTCTGAACATTATTTGCCCTCCATCTTGTATCTTAATTCGACCGAAACACAAAATGGTGGACTCCCGGAACGCTTAAGGTCCGCGAACCGAGGCGCTCAACGGTTCGCGTACCGGGTCGCTCCCTGGGAAGCGCACCATCAAAAAAGGTGGGAAAGTAGTTCACAGAAAAGCCACTGGAGACAATTTCACCAAATATAGATTAGCTCATACTACATACCAATCCCTACCATTTTCACAAATTTGATTGGAATTCCATTTAGCCATTTAGCCTGTAGACCTCTCTAAATACCCTGAGGTAAATTACTTCACAAAACACATCTGAAGTGTTGGAATTGACAACCAATGAAAATGTTACTTTCATTTTCTACTTTTTTTACCTGACATTTGATTGGTTATGTACCTGAATATATATAAAGGAAGAGAGAGAAACACAGCCATTTTGACTACTACTTCCTGAACTACATTGCAAGATCATTTTCACTCACAACTTAAACTTGTTTTTAGAAGGTGAGATATTATTTTATAAATTTGAAAACATTTTCAGATAGTTATATACTATCCCTCTGTAAGAGTTAGACATTGAGAAAGGCTTCTTTATTATAATTATGGATTGATTTAGGTTTCTGTGGTATAATTATGAATTTACTTAGGCTTCTTCACAGGCACTTTTTAATAGTACTACTTCACGCCTGAAACCATACAGTGCCCATATATTACTTCTCTGTTATAAACTCACAAGTACCTGTCTGAACTTAAACCCAACAGTGCCCTATCTCTACTGATATATTTATTTTTTATGCAAATTACAGCAAGAAAATGGAAGGTGAGCAGAATGTTTCCTTTGAAATTGTTCTGGAGAACAACACAGAAAAAGATATTGAGGACAATGATGACTCAGATTTCATGGATGAATCACGGGACCATGAATTAGTTCAATGTGTAGAATCTGTGGATCATTTACTTCATTATGATGACGGTCAAATGTGGGAACTTATGTTCACTCAACAAGAGGACATATCGGACAGTCAAATGCTAGACGTTCTATTAAATTTTGAAAAACAATCCGAAAAATAAAATTGTATGTAATATTAAAAAATTGTTTGAGTCTTTAATCATTTTTATATGTAATTCATAAACTAGTTAAATGTTAGAAATGTTATTAAATTTTCAACCACAATCACAATAATAAATAATTGCTTAAAAAACTTAAAAAAATAAAAAATAATCAACAAAACCAACAATCAATTAACATACTGCATTTGAAAAGTCTCTCATTCATTTTTCATTGCAGTACGCTGCCCAGAACGCTTCCCGGTTCGCGGACCGGGCGCTACCCACGAAAAAAAACAATTTTTTAAAAAAAATTTTTGCCCCGCGGGGCCCTTTCAAAGCCTCCACATTAAACCTAGGGGGTCAGGGAGGATCTACTATGCCCCCTTATGGTTATTTCCCCCTTTGTTTTGGCCTCCTCTTGTCTCTCAATCCTACCGAGAGACAAGATGGCGGCCGCTCCGGACTGTTTAGAATGTTGACAGACACCGGAGAGCCAATCAGCTTCGCTACGCGAAGTTCTGGTACGCGCCCCGGTCCGCGAACCGGGGAGCTGCCCGGTCCGCTGTTACAGATATATATCTTTTTTTAAACGGTAATTTCTCAAAATCCACTGGAGCACATATATTGAGACCTACAAAAGGCACATCGGGCTACCAGTCCCTACAATTTTGCCAAGTTTCGTGCAAATCCATTCAGCCGTTCGGGCTAAAAGTGAGGCCAACCGCCCTATGGAAAACTCAATGTTAAAAACACGTTTTGGGACCCCCCTTTTTTCTCGGCCCCCCCTGGACGAACCCCCCCCAAATTTTCAGGGGCTGCTCAGAAACAAAATGTTCCATTTTCCAGAAAATTTCATCCAATTCCGTCCACAAACGCCAAAGTTATTAGACATAGAATTTTCAAAAATCCCATAGGGAAAAAATCCTAACTATATATACCTACTGGCGACTGCCAGTAGGTAATATATTCTCCAGGATAGAAACATGCACTATTCACGTCAAAACATCATGCTGGAAGAAATGATGAGACTATGCCTAAATCAAAACATCTTTTACTTTGGAGATGAAATCTACGCCCAAATAAAAGGCACTGATATGGGTTTTTCTTTTAGCCCAAGTTTTGCCTGTCTCACCCTGGGGTGTTGGGAACAAAAATGGGCATGGCAAGTTGAAAATGACACTATTTTGAATAAAGTGATACTGTGGTTACGCTTTATCGACGATCTGCTCATAGTGTGGGATGGCTCAGAGGACGAATTTAAAGAATACTTTCAAATCCTCAATTCATCACCTGCAAACTTCAAATTTACATATGAAATAAGTGACAATAAAATAATCTTCTTGGATACTGAAATTTACATCAAAGCCAATGAAGTACACACCACCCTGCATAGAAAGAAAACCGCAACCAATGCTACTTTGCACGCAAGCAGTTTACACCAGCAATGTTTATTTGAAAACATCCCATATGGAGAATTTTTAAGGCTCCGGAGGATATGTTCGGAAGAATCAGAATGGAACAAGCAAAGCACATCTATAATGAAAAGATTTGAGAGGAGAGGATATTCAAAAAGTCACATAAACAAAGGCTGGGAAAGAGCAAGCCAAAAGGATAGAAACACCTTATTGCAAACAAGGAAGAAACAAGAAATCACAGAAAGTGACTAAGAAGTAATAAGATTTCATAACAACCTTCTCAAATGAATCAAAACGAATCAGGAATATCCTAAAGAAAAATTGGAATATCCTAAAGATGGATGCCACCATCAGTCCGATTGTGGGTAACACACCACAAATAACATATCGTCGAGCACCAAATCTAAAAGACTGGTTGACTAAGAGCCATTTCTTCAAAGAGGAAAAGAAAGCATGGTTGAAAGGAAAAGGTTTTAAAAAATGTTACAATTGCAAGGTGTGCCAGATAGGTAAACCTACCCAAGAAGTTATGTTATCAAATGGAAAGATTTGGAAGATTGATGAACTTATCACATGTACAACACTGTATGTAATTTATGTAATTGAATGCCCATGCGAACTAAAATATGTGGGCAGCACTAAGAATGAATTGAAAAAGAGGATTTTGGAACATGTTAGGGCAACCGTACATCAGGATAGAAGGAATGCAGTTGCCAAACACATGGAATCTCATCAGAACAGCGAGTGGAAAAGTTTAAAATTCTATGGCATTGATACGGCAAAAAAACCACTGAGAGGAGGAAACAGAGAAATCATGTTGAGAAAGAAAGAATCAAGATACATTCTTAGTCTGCGAACCATGACTCTGTATGGTCTTAACCAGAGTGAGGAAATGTATATACATTTGTTAATAGACATTTGGACAGACAATAGTATGAACTTTATGTAAATAATGGCAGAGTGGAAACAGATACGTCTTTTCGTAATATATCATAATTGTGTTCAAGTTCAATTTCATTAATGAATTTAGTATAGTGCACAGGTATTTTCGCATAAAGAATCTAAAAATTGTGATGATAAAGAAAATTGGGGTGAGTTGTAAACACTGTGAAAGAAGTAATAACAAAATAACCATGAAAGGTAAATAATGAGGCGCAATTTGATGGACATCATTGTGAATATTAGAAACAGTGATCTCAAGCCACTGGAGGCATCAATTTAAAAGAAGTTAAAAAAGTTAAAAGAATTTGTTTATTGAAGAGTATAAGAATGAACTCTAAGGTGTTTTTTAGCGAAGATCAAGGTATAACTTTATAATTATATTTTTTTTTAAAAACTCAATTGCTATATTATTTGTTATGTACATAATCATCACACTTAGATTCACATTAGTTTAATTATATATAATTTTATATATTTTTACTTTGGTATATAATTTTGGTGTTGATATTGCACGAAATGTCACCATTATAAAGATAGCACTACAATAACCATAATGCCTTCCATGTAGGAGGAGGATGTCGATGTAACACATGGGCTTTAAAAACGAATGGAAAAATGGGGGCGGCACCGTGAACAAGATCTCAGTAAGAGATTGAAACGCGTTGGTGTTTGGAGTTTATGGAAAATAAATAATTTGGATATACTTTAACAGACTATTGGTGTGCGACCCAACTTCTTTTCTTCTGAAGAGAGATTATCGACTATATATATATATCTGCACATTAAAGTATTTTTGCTATAATTTACCCTTGAGTGCACTCGTTCTTGGCTAGACGACAACTGTTTGCCTTTGTGGATTCCTGTGTACCGGTGGCTCACCACCACTGGAGGTTTGCACCCGGGACATGAGGTGCGGCAGCGGTGACTATGAAAGTTTGAGAATAATAAATATATATATATATGTGGACACCCCAAACATGTTATTGATAGTATACCATTAGGGGAACTAATGCGCCTAAAACGAATCTGCAGCACAACAGAAAAGTTTGATGAAGGAGTAAAACTAATGATGGAACGTTTGAGGGCCAGGGGATACAGTGAATCCGCCCTTTCTAGAGCTGTAACCAAAACCAAGGAAAGGTCAAGGGAATCCCTTTTAACATCCAAGCCTGTTGAAGCAGCAGGCAGTGATGAAACCCCCAGGCTGATAACAACTTTCAGCCAGCAACAGCGTAAAATTAAATCCATCATACACAGACACTGTCCCATCTTAAAAACTGATGGTGTATTATGCTCGAGGGTCCCTGATAAACCCACTGTCACCTTCAGAAGGGCTAACAGCATGCATAGCAAACTGGTTAAGGCCAGTCCTGAGCTGGGTAGCGGCTGCGCCTGGCTAAGCAGGAGGGGCTTTTTTAAATGCTCCTCCTGCCGGGCATGCAAATTTGGGCAGAACACCACGCACTATGATACTCCATTCTCCCATACCAAAACTGCAATTAAGGGCAATTTTAATTGCCGTACGGAGTTTGCTGTATATGTCCTGACATGCACCTGTGGTTTGTGCTATGTTGGAAGCACAAAGTCGCAGGTGCATGTCAGGATATTGCAGCATCTCCGGGCTATTGTGAATAATGACGCAGCATATCCTGTGGCACGCCATTTTCACATAAAACACGGCCGGGATCTGTCGTGTTTAAGATACTTTGTCATCGATGCAGTGCCCCCATTGAGAAGGGGTGGGGACAGGGAAAGAATATTAAGGAAGATGGAAACAAGATACATCATTGAGCTTGACAGCAAACAGCCCAACGGTCTGAACGTGACCGAAGATCTCCATAACTTTTTGTAAATTCACCTTGTTTGTCAGTATTGGTCCGCAGCAAGCATATGAGAATATCGTTAAGTTCTGGTTATTATATGAGTAATTAAAGTCAGGTTAGGACCTATGTCAATATTAGAGACCCATAGAGCTGCACACATGCACATATTCAGGGCACATAAATGAAATTAATGCATCCTGATAATTATATGAATTAATAGCATGTGTATGATCAACCCTATCCTTTTCAAGTATTGCATATAGTTTTAAAAATCAATCAGTTTCTTTTTTCTTTGTGTTCACCCTTTTATTTTTGTTTATCACAAATTAAGCACATGTACAGACTAGCACTCATACTTGGTTTTAGTATGTAAATTGTATATAGGTCTTAATATTTATGAAATACAGAATTTATTAAATTTAAATTTTGAATAAATATGTAAGACAAGAGTTTGTGGGTAAACACGGTGGTTTCTCACCACATTCATATTGACTTTCTCATGAATCAATGGTTCACAATCGGTACAACATTTATCAAACTAGTATTTTTTTAAATAAGTTGCACTAGTCACTTTATGTACCATTGGTATCTGCATTTATGCAGTAAGGATATTTGTTAAAATGAAATTAGTGCAATCATTAAACTATTTTTCGATGTGATTTTATAATATTATGAAATTATGGGACTATTATACACAGTAAAAACAATGTGATTTGTTTTATGAGATGTATATAGTTTACAGGCAAGCTTGTAAATTATGGAGAATGTGATATGCCGTTTCCTGAATCCCATATGTATTATGTACCGTTTCAATGTTCATGAACCTGGTCATGTGATACACTTAAGGAGGTGTGGCCCATAGGAGGGGTCAGTGAAACACAGCATTAAAAAGCAAGCTGACACGTTAATCAGGTGTGTGAACAAGAGTACTAGATACTCGAAACGAGTCGCTCAAAAGGTAAAAAATAAACAACATCTTGCCTGAAGTCGTGGGGTCCGTCTCTTCTTTCGCCACATTCCGTGGAGGTCTGAGGAATTGTTATATATATATATATATATATTACCTACTGGCGGTCGTCAGTAGGTAGTTATAGTTAGGACCTAGTTTCCATAGGAAATCCGCAACATTCTGTTTGGAATAACTTTGGCGCCGGTCAACGAATCTTCGAAATTATCAAAGAAGATGGCCTGCTCCGCTCCGCTCTTTCCCTTAAAAGCGTCGGGGTGATTTTTCAAGTGGGGGCTGAGAAAAAAGGGGGGTCCCAAAACATATTTTCCCCATGCAATTTTCCATAGGGACCTTTAAGTGAGGCTACAGCCCGAACTGCTGAACGGAATTACACCAAATTTGGCAAAAAGGTAGAGTTTGTTTCGCAGATTACGCTTTTGGTTAAATGGTGTAAATCAGTTCAGTAGTTCCTTAGAAAATCATAGATAGATTTGCGAAGTTGTACCGTACGCGTACCGTCCGAGGACAGTACGCGTACCATTATGAGCACGAGCTGCATGCTAATTGGCTGAAAACTGTCTGTCAACACTCCAAACCAGGAAGTGTTGACAGCCATCTTGTGTCTCGGTAGAACCGAGGCAAAAGAAAAGTGATAAACAAGTGCGCAAAAGACGCACAGGGGGCAGGGTAGAAAGACTCTGACCCCCTAGGCCTGCTCAAAAAATTTAGGCACCACTCTGCAAACGCGCCCCCTGGCGCGTTTGCAGAGGGGGAAATAATTCCCCTTGAATACTGGGGGTCCCTGGGGGCAAAGTAGCCCACCAGGAACCTCCAGTATGCGCCTGGGGGCTGCCTTGCAGAGACATGTAAAGAGGCCACGCCCCTTTTTACACCTCTCTGCAACGCAGCCCCCTGGCGCATACTGGAGGTTCCTGGTGGGCTAGTTGGCCCCCACGGACCCTCAGTATTCAAGGGGAATTTGTTCCCCCTCTGCAAACGCGCCAGGGGGCTGCCTTGCAGAGACGTGTAAAGAGGCCACGCCCCATTTTACACCTATCTGCAACGCAGCCCCCTGGCGCATTCTGGAGGCTCCTGGTGGGCTAGTTGGCCCCCATAGACCCCCAGTATGCAAGGGGACTTAGTCCCCCAACTAAGAACGCGCTACGGGGCGCGTTTGCACAGTGGTGAAGGTAGGGGGCGGGGCTTGAGGTGATATGCGTGCAAACATGCCCTGTGTTACGTTTTAAGTTGGGGAATTAATTCCTCTTCAATCCAGAGGTCCCCTAAGGGCCAACTATCCCACCATGTACCTCCAGTAAGCGCCACGGAGCTGCGTTGCAGAGTGTTGTACAAAGGGGGCTTTGCCTCCGAACACCTCTCTGCAACGCAGCTCCCTGGTGCATACTGGAGGTACCTGGTGGGCTAGTTGGCCCACAGGGGACCTCAGGATTGAAGAGGAATCAATTCCCCAACTTGAAACGCGCCACAGGGCGTGTTTGCACACATGTCACCTCAGGCCCCCCCCTTCCTTCACTATTGAGCAAAATATTCCTCTAAAATCAGGCGAACTACGAATTCCAATTTACTCACCTGTTATCAGGAGAGATCTCAGTGCTGCAACTTTCAGCCCACTACTGATCCTGAAAAGAAATTCTAACCATACTTACAGTAACTTGAATTTCCTTCCATAGGCTAACATTGTCTGGTTTCACTTGGAAATTCTTGTAAGTGTGGAGTTTTGGAACTTTAAAAAATTCCTCTAAAATCAGCAGAACAACGAATTCCGATTTACTCACCTGTTATCAGGAGAGACCTCAGTGCTGCATCTTTCAGCCCACTACTGATCCTGAAAAGTAATTCTAACCATACTTATAGTAACTTGAATTTCCTGCCATAGGATATCATTGCCTGCTATATAAAATATATATACATTCAAAAAAAATATGTATTACAATTTTAATATTATTAAACACATTTTTTTCAATTTATATTAAAAATATGTAATGTAATTAAAAAATATATCTCAAAATAGTTTGAAACAATGTAGTAAATCAGTATAAAATAATATAACAATTAATACATTTAAAAATTATCATTTACAAAACCTTTGAAATTCACTGAAAAAACCATAGGTTTCAGCCACGTTATAGTTAGTAATTAGCATTTAAAAAACCTTAGAAATTCACTGAAAAAGCATAGGTTTCACACATGTTATAATTAGGAATTAGCATTTAAAAAAACCTTAGAAATTCATTGAAAAACCATAGGTTTCACACATGTTATAGTTAGGAATTAGCATTTAAAAAACCTTAGAAATTCATTGAAAAAACCATAGGTTTCATACATGTTATAGTTAGCTGGACATTTCACTCATACAAAACCATTGAAATTCCCCCGTTATAGTTAGCTCAGCTAACTATAACTTGCACGCCCGCAATGCACTGCTGATGACGTCACATATTACATCACTCATTTTTTTTGTTTGAATATATTTTATTAGGCTTTCAATTTTGATGATCAGTACATAAACATACTCTGAGTAGTATGGAAATGACACACTTATGTTACATAATGACATAGCGACAAAATAGTGCAATGATGATATATAACAAGGTAATTAGTACACATCCCATTCTTTCCCGGAACATAGTGGAGTAACGTGTATGGAAATGATAGCTGTGTGGGATGTTGTGCCGCTCGGTATCAATAGTAGTGTGGATTGTGGCATGGGGATGAGAAGTGTTGTGGGGCAGCATATTCCCATAGTTGTTTGCCGTCATTGAGTCTCCCCCGGCTGCTGGTGTGTAATGTGTCACCTAGCCTAGTGTTGCATCAGGTGTATTAGGTACTAGATGGTTGTCAACGATCAATATAATATACCCAAGTTTATGTCAAGGATGTCAATGGTGAATCTACCATGACATCTTAATGTAACCATTAGGGAAAAGGTGATAGGGACAGAACAGGGAGAAGTACAAACTCCTCCAACATAACAGGATGGTGGGGGGGGAAACTTGAAGAAATAAAGAGTATGTTATGAGGAATATTGGATGAGGTTAAAGGATTAATATGTTGTGAAGGGTGTCAATACGTGGCTGTGGTCAAATCCATGTCTCGGGTAGTGGACGAAAGATGTCTCAGGGAGGGCGGGTCCCCTTCAGGGGGGGGAGGCGGTGCAGCGGTCTTCGACAAGCACCAAGGAGCCAGTGTCAAGGACATGGGGGCTCCAGGTGGTCGGCATAGCAACTCCGTATCAACGCCTCTCTGTGTATGTGTATGCTGCCTCTTGTATCCTATCTAGTACGTGGGGGTGGTGGCGTAGGCACCAGACCCCCCTCCGCATTTGCCGTCCGAAGTCGGCTAGGAATTGGGTCTCACCTAGGTGATGCCCTGGTCCAATCCCGCCTGTTGGAAGGATCTCAGGATGTCATCCCAGAGCTGGGCAATGGGGAACTTCCTCAGGCCCGCCGTCTCTTCCCGGTGCAGCGTGACGCTTTCCGCCCCTGCCCAATTAACAAAGGAGGCGTACCAATATTTAACATGTGGGGGCTCGCTCTTTTTCCAGCGTTTGGTGATTAGACGCTTGGCTGTGATGAGTCCCAGGTCCCAGAACCTAGCCGGCACCTTGTTTAGTTTAGTCCTCTTGTATATCCCTAGGATGCAGGCCTCCCATGCATGTGGCAGATCCCCAGCTACACTCTGTGTCAGCAAGGCCAGTATCACGTTCCAGTATGTTCGGACCACGGGACATGCCCAGAGCATATGTAGTAGGTCCGCCCCAACCAGGGTACATCTTAGACATCTAGCGGTAGCGATCGAGAAGTATTTGTTAATCTTATCTGGTGATAGGTATGCTTGATGCAAAATATAAAATTGTATGATTTTAAAACATGCGTTGCGTGGGATGTTAACAGGGCTGGCCAGCACCACTGCCCATTCTTTGTCTGTCCATTCCTTTCCCCTATCCGTCGCCCATTTGTCTCGCAATTGTTGGGTGGAATGTTGTGTATGTATCAGGAGAGCCTGCGCTAGCCAATGAATTACATGGGAGCAGTTGCCCATATCATGGAGGTACTGCATGAAGTGGTGTATTTGCAGCTCCTCAGTTATGTCTCCCCAGGAGTCAGTGAATCTACGTACTATGGATGCGTGGAGGAGAAATTGTCCGACTGGTAAGCCTGTGTCTCCAACTAGCTCCTCAAAGGGGAGCAGGACTCCGTCTCCGTAGAGATCTCCCAGTGTTTCCACTCCAGCCTGTACCCATCCCTCCAGCACAGCCTCCGTTATCACTCCGCCCGTTCTGGGGGTGCCCAATAGGGGGAGGGCCGGGGCATAAGGTCTCACCCCTCGAGTTAATTTCAGGCTACGCAGGAAGCATCTGCGAGCCACCACTACGTGTAGTTGTGATGGGTAGGGAGCCTTGTTCAGGGGATGAAATAATGTACAGATTTGTGTGTGAGTCCAGGCCGTAGTGTCTGTGGCAGTGTCGTCAAGGTTCTTTCCACTCAGCCAGCCTGACACCCATTGCAGTTGAGCTGCCAGATAATATAATTCCAGGTTGGGGACTGCGAGGCCTCCAGCCTCCGTAGGTATATAAAGCTTTGCCAGTGCTACACGAGGCCTCCCAGTGTTCCAGATGAGGTTCCGGAGCAGGGTGTCCAATTCTCGGAACACTCGGATTGGAACATATGTTGGAATGTTGGCATAATAATATAATAGCCGAGGCAAGACTATCATCTTCGTCAGGGCGACCCGGCTAGGTACATTCAGAGGAAGGGTCTTCCAGAAGGTTATCTGCGCATGTAGCAAGGAGATGGCTCGCATCAGGTTCCCCTCTATTATGTCGGATGGAGTCCTATAGATGCGTATCCCAAGATATCTAAAGGTGGTGGGGTACCAATTGAGCCGTCCGCCACCGAATCGGATGTCACATTTCTGCGTGTCTGGGCTGAAAGAATACGCCCCCGATTTGGCCCAGTTGACTTTCAGCCCTGACATGGCTTCGAATGTCTGAAATATGTCAGATAAGGACTGTGGTATACTGGTCAGGTCTCTGACGTATAAAAGCAGATCATCTGCATATAACGAGACCGTGTGCATGCCATCCGCTAGCGGGATCCCCCATTCTTCTCCTCGTGCTCTCAATAGCGCTGCAAGAGGCTCCCTAGCCATGGAAAAAAGCAGCGGAGACAAGGGAAAGCCCTGTCTAGTTCCTCTCTGCACCCGGATCGCATCTGAAAGCAGCTCGCCCGTGCGAACGTGCACAGTGGGTCTTTGATATAGTAAGGCAACCATATCTGTGTAATCGTCTCCTAGTGTATATTTTCCCAGGATCGCTCTGAGATAGGGCCACTCTACGGAGTCAAACGCCTTCTCAAGGTCCAGCATTAGGCACCCCGAACACGGCCATCTGTGGGTGGCATACTCTTGCACCCTGAACAGCCTGCGTATGTTATGAGAGGTGCTGCGCGTGGGCACAAAACCATTCTGGTCATGGTGAGCGAGGGTGGAGACTAGGGGGGTCAGTCGTTGAGCCAGGGTGGACGCGAGTATTTTGTAATCCGTGTTCATTAGGGCTAGCGGCCGATATGAGCCCATGTGTGTGCCATCCCTGCCAGATTTTAAAATGGAAATAAGGTTTGCTTTGTTTAGTGTGGGGGGAGGGAAGAGTCCTCGGCGGCAGCCATGTGCATTTTTAGTAGCTCGGGGATCAGGATGTCAGAGCAGGTCTTGAAAAATTCGGCAGGTAACCCGTCTGGGCCCGGAGATTTGCCGTTAGATAGGGCAAAAATAGCAGCGCGCAGCTCCTCAGGGGCAAGCGGCGCTCCTGTTGTGTGGTGGTGAGCCGTGGTAACTGTATTTCTGAAAGGTAAGCTGTGATGTCCGCTACGGAGCCCCGTAATTGGGAGCGATATAAAGCTTGGTAGTGTCCCGTGAAAGCCGCGTGTATTTCGCGTTGCGTGTACACCACTTCATCTCTGTCATTGCATATTGCAGACACTGGTGTTGTACGATCTTCCTGCTTAATAAGCGAGGCCAAGAGCTTCCCAGGTTTGTCACTAAGGTGGTGCGTGCGCACCGAGTGGGCTGTGTAATTGATGTGACAGAGCCGCTCCAACAGCCGCGCGTGTTCCGTGCGAGCCGTGAGTAATGATCCATCCGCACCTCCTATCGCCTCCTGTTCCCGGCGGAGCAGGTCATTCTCTATTTGTTGCAACTCCCCTTCCAGTTGTTTGCGCAAGTGTCCCTGCGTGCCCAAACAATGTCCCCTGATCACAACCTTAAAGGCATACCATTCGATCTGGGGGGAGGATGCCATGCCGGAATTGTCCTCAAAGTATTGCGCCGTCTGTGCGAACAGGGATTCCCGGAAAGGGGCATCTAGGAGTAAGGCAGGCTGTAGCCGCCAGGTAGGAATGGGCGGATGTGGGCGTTCCCATGCTATTTGCAATATGTGTGGATTATGGTCGGAATGGGTGCGTCCTAGATAGTGCGTGTCTGTGATAAGGGCAGAAACTCAGTGCACACCATGTATCTATCCAGTGGTACATGTACGGTGTGTGCACCTGAATAATGAGAATACACCCTGGAGTTTGGATTGCGTGTGTGCCAAGCATCCTGGAGATCCCATTGTGTTGCCCAGCTGGTTAGTGCCTTCATAGCCCCATGTGCTGGCGTGTTAGCTCGGGGTGGGGAGGAGCGGTCAAGCGTGGCGTCCAGGATGCAGTTATAATCGCCACCCAGTATCCAAGGGACGCCATGCCAAGGTGCCAGTAGTATTGAGAGTTGTGCAAAAAAGCCCCCCTAGTCTGTGTTAGGGGTATATAAGGAGACTAGAATCACTTGCTGCCCATCCAGCCGGCCATGCACTATAACAAACCTACCCTCTGGGTCTGCGTGGGAATATGTTACTACTAGAGGAGTCCCAGGCCTCACCCACAGTAGTGCCCCGCGGGCGTAGGAGGAGTATTCTGTGGCGTAGAGCTGTCCGCGCCATCTGCGGTGCAGTGTTTGTACTTCCGTCTTATTTAAATGTGTCTCCTGTAGGAGTGCGATGTAGACCTGGTGGCGTTTGAGGTAGGAGTAAATTTGATATCTGCGCGATGGTGTGTGCATGCCTCTAATGTTCCAAGACATATGTTTATCGCAGTCATTTTATTACTCTAGGCAACCTCCACATCTACCTCCCATCCCCTTCTCACCGCGTCAACCCGCCCCCGGACCTCCCGCCCAACCCCCTGTTTCGACCTCAAAGACATCTTCATTGACATTAGGATGGTATCCTCAATAAAACATAAGTGCAGGGTAGAAATCATAACAGACCAGAAAGGGTCAAACCAGTAAGTAATACCAAAAGGTCGGTTGCTGAACATGCCGCCGTCCAAACTCTCAATCGAGATAAGTAACCTTTCAATTCTGGGGGGTGTGATATGCTAGGTTCAGTTGCGTTACTGTAACAGTATGGTTATCTTAAGAGGCCTCGTCCCTCCCTGGGCCTCAGTAAATAGGCAATGCTCGGCAGGATTCAATCTGGGCTTGTATGCCTTTGCTCGTTCTGCATGTGTCTTGCAGTCAAAACCACGTGAGAGGTCATATAGGGCCATGCACCACAGACGTGGCCGAGACACCAAAAGTCAGGGCCCTGCAGGTAGAGACAGCAGGGGGGTATCAATAGCAAGGTATCTCACCACTGTGTGGGCTACGGGAGTAATACTCACTGTGTCTCTCCACCGCTGTCGCCGGGTGAGACAAAGGTCCCGCCCCAAGCGTCCCCAGGTCACAGCCTCGCAGAGATGTGTGCGGACTGCGTGATCAAAGGTGCTGTTGTCCAGACGTCCCCTCTTGAGATCTGGCAATACCTTTCAGTAGAACAGATCCGCCGTCTGTGGTGTGACGGTGTGTGGTTGGGTCATGGACATCTGGGAGTCCGGTAGTCCATAGATAGCCTCGTCGTCGCTTGGAAAGGCCCGGGGGCTGGCGTCCTGGGCAGGGATTGACGTAGGGGAACTGCTAATTTCCGTGACTCTGCGGAGAGCGTCCCGTTGTTCTAGGAGAACTAGTTCCACAGGCGGGGAGTGGTACTTCGTCCCTTGCGACTGATGGATCGTTGGCGATTTGTACCGGCGTCGTCGTCTCGGTCCGCGTGTGCGTGGCGCTGTAGTGGATCCCTGTGTCCGTCTGGGCGCCGTGTCCACACCACTGTACAGCCAAGCCTCGGTTTCCTCAGGGTTGGTGAAAAAGTGTGTTTTGTCTTGTGCCACCACTCTCAGCTTGGCAGGAAAGAGGAGAGAGTATTTGAGGTCCATGCGGCGCAGTCTCTGTTTTACCGCAAGGAAGGAGTGTCTCTGACGCTGCACCTGTACTGTGTAGTCGCGGAAGAACATTATTTTGTTGTTTTCAATCTGAATATCCCCGAGTTTTCTGGTTTCTCGCAGGATTGAGTCACGGTCACGGTAATTCAGAATCCGGAGGAGTAGCAGTCTAGGGTTAGAGCCCGTGGGGAGAGGTCTCGTCGGCACCCGGTGTGCACGCTCCACCACGAAATGGGGCGATAACGCGCCTTCCGGGAACAAGGCTCTCAGACAGTCCTCTACGTGTTGTGTAGGGTCCTTCCCCTCCCATCTTTATGGTACTCCTACTATCCTGATGTTGTTTCTTTGTGCCAGCCCTTCCGCATCCTCAGCACGGTCTTCCAAAAATTCAACTCTGTTTAGGAGATCTTTTACTTGTTTATCAGTCTGACTGACTCGGGGTTCGAGATCTGTCATTGCTCCTTCTAGAGAAGTAGTGCGTTCCACCAGCTTCTTGTGATCGGCTCGTAGATGGGTGAGGTCAATCGCAACACTATCTATTTTTGTTTCCAGAGAGGTGCGGGTTAGCTGGAGCGATTCCTCCAGCCGTTCCATGGCTGCGAGCACTGTGTCCAGTTTCGACGTCACTTGGTCTGCTTCCATCTTTTTCTGTGGTTTATCCGTTTTCCCTTTTGGTGGCCCACTTCCAGTGCCAGTGCGCGTCTTCACACTCCCAGACATGGGCGAAGCAGTGGGCGATGGGGTCTGCGGTGTCTGCGAGAGTCTATAGCTGCAGGAATTGCCTCAATTCTAGATTCAGGTAGCGTTGGATCAAAGGTGTGTCAGTCTTGAAGGGCCACCGGGACTGTCAGTGTATCTGTTGTGGCCACTGTGGATTTCCTCCTTTCTCTGGGCCAGCTATTATGATCCAAAGTGCCGGGTTTCGCCCTCTCCAGTCTCAGGTGGAGTCGGTCATTGTGATCCAAGGTATCTAGTATCACCTGCAGGTGTCCAGATGTGCGCACAAACCGGAAATGTTCGTTCAGAGCGGTCATAGGGTACGTGCGCAGCTAGTGTGTCATGGCCGTTCTCACCAGCGTGTCCCCGCGTCCTGCCTGTTAGTCGCTGGTCTCCCCCTTCTGCATGTATCACATCAATGATGAATCTTGGTGCAGTGTCCCCAAGCGTACAGGTCCCAGAGGTCCTCCTGCCGGCCCTAGGATGCTGGAGGGGTGGGTGTGGGCTAAACGCAGTTCGTCTCAGCATTCTGATCTGGTGGTGGGTTGTGGCGTTGAGTGTTCTCGTTGCGCAGTTGGTTTAGTGGGGATTAGCTCTGTGGTGCATTCCCACCAGTGTGGGGCCCCGGCCCAGCCCGCAGTGCAAGGCCGCACTCTCCAGGAGACCGTACCTTTTTTAGCTATGGTCCCCTGTGGACCGCCGCCGAGTTTCCGCGTCTCGAGATTCCTCTCGGGGTCAGTCAGCAGGAGGTTCAGGGTGGTGAGATAATGGCAAGTTCCAGTAGTAGCTGGGGCCCACACGTCTCAGGAGCGTGTACTTTGTACTGGTCTAAGGTGTTCAAGGGGCTTCCGAGGCCACGTGTTTTGGGCCTCGTCTTCAGGCCCAGTCCCTCGGCAGAGCCTCCAGTTTTCCGTGCCCCCGCTCATCCACCAGGCAGTGTGTTGTGGTCTCAGGAGGCTCCGATGCGGGTGTGGGCAGTTAATTGCGTCTCCACAGTGCCAGGGCGGGCAAGAGGGCCGGCAGGTCTCTGCGAGCCGTGCACCACAGGGTGGTTTCCGCTACCGTAGTCCTGTGGGCATCGCCTTGGGCAGTTCCCAGTGCCCGGAGGTTCTAGCCTGGTCAGCCGCTCCGCGTCGTATTCTCCGGGGGAGGTCTCGTCTCTCTCGGCTGTGGCTCCCACCAGGCACCTGACGCGGCTTCCCGTCTCGGGCTCCTCCCCAGCCCCTCGCGGTGGGAGACGCGGAGGGTGTCAGCCCTGGTGTAGTTCAGCCCAGATCAAGGCGTCTGGGGAGCAGACACCCCCGCCTGGGCAAGGTCGCGGGGCTTCAGGCGATCTCCGGTGCTCTGCGTTTCAAATCACGCTTCCAGGCCTAGCGTGTAGACGGAGAGCCCGGTCTCGCATAGCCTCTTCCCTTCCTGTCGTGGCTCCTGCCAGGCACCCAGCGTGGCGCCCCATCCCGGGTCCTTCCCTAGCTCTTTGCAGTGGTAAATGCGGGGGGTATCTGCCCTGGTGCAGGTCAGCTCCGATCAAGGCCTCTGGGGGGCAGACACACCCGCCCGGAGTCGTTGGCGGGGCTTCAGGGGATCTCCGGTGCTCCGTGGTTCAACGCACGTTTCCGGGCCCAGCGTGTAGAAGGAGGCCCCGGTCTGGCGTGGTCGCGCCTGCCGGCCAGGCGCGCATTACGCGACAGGGAGCCTTCAGAGTGTGCCGGAGCGGCTGTACGTGGCCGATCAGCAGAAGGGCAGAGGAGGTCGCCCCAGTGCTCCGCCTGCAATTTTCGCCGGCTACGGAGAAATGTTATGGAGTATCGGCCCAGGGAAGGGGAGCTCAGATGGGAGCTCTACCCGTGTGCGTCCGCCGCCATTGCATGCCTAGCCACGCCCCCCACATATTACATCCCTCATGACATGGTCAGTGACATCACTCATGAGATCACTGATGACATCTCAAATGACACCACTGATGACATCACTGATGACATCATCCTTGTGAAAGAGTGGCAGACCTCCTCTCACCCTAATATAACATTTGATACACACATTCAAAAAGAGAAACTAAAATTTAAAAAAGAATGGAGATACCAATACCAGTTACAACCTGTTCAGTAATTCCAACATCTTCATACACATCCACTCATTCACCAACAGGTCTACATGTACTCACTCATCATATGTACTCATACACCTATACATCCTGTTACACACCGACACTCATCCATAGAGTTACTCACACACATACTCACACATGCAAATAAACTATCAAACATCCATTTACTTGCATATACAGCTATACACACCACTACACTTACTTCTACAGAAACGTACACATACTTACTCTCTTAAACAATCACTTATAGAAACACATACTTATTTATACACAAACTCTTCCAATCTCTCACTCTCACATATACTCATTTATATACATCAATACTCACATACACTAGTTTAAAACATATGTAGTTACTCATAAAGATACTATTGAGACAGTCATTCACTCACTAGTACACCCATACACACACTCATCCACCCATACAGTCCTGCACACATGCTGTCTTCAAAACACATACAAACAGTGAGTCACTCATTCATGCATCTGTGCGCTAAGTAATACCCCACACCAAACCATACAGACACACATTCGTATACTCAAAAACCAACTAATAACCCATATACTCAATTATGTTGCTACTCACCAACATATGCAGCCATTTATACACAAAGTGAGACACTGATACATATATTTCAATATTTAAACATTACTCGCTAATACATGTATTCAGTAAGATACACTTAATAAGTCAGTTATACAATCAATTTTACAAAAAAAACATACATTTAGACACGTATTTAACCGTTTATTCTTCCATCGACGTTTCGGTATACATATATAAAAAATATTTATTTTTCAGAAAGACACACATTCACTGGATCATGTCATCAGTGATGTCATTTGAGATGTCATCAGTGATGTCATGAGTGATGTCACTGACCATGTCATGAGTGATGTAATATGTGACGTCATCAGCAGTGCATTGCGGGCACGCGAGTTATAGTTAGCTGAACTAACTATAACGGGGGAATTTCAATGGTTTTGTATGAGTGAAATGTCCAGCTAACTATAACATGTATGAAACCTATGGTTTTTTCAATGAATTTCTAATGTTTTTTAAATGCTAATTCCTAACTATAACATGTGTGAAACCTATGGTTTTTTCAATTAATTTCTAAGGTTTTTTAAATGCTAATTCCTACTATAACATGTGTGAAACCTATGGTTTTTTCAGTGAATTTCTAAGGTTTTTTTAAATGCTAATTCCTAACCATAACGTGGCTGAAACCTATGTTTTTTTCAGTGAATATATATATATATATATTACCTACTGGCAGTCGCCAGTAGGTAGTTATAGTTAGGACCACGTTTCCATAGGAAAAGCATTTTTTTAATGTGCTTATAACTTTGACATAGTTTGACGAAGCTTTACAAAATTTTCCAAAAAGTTTCTTTCAGCTGCTATCTTGAAAGTTTGGGGATGATTGGTCAAGAGGGGACTGAGAAAACAGGGGGGTCCCAAAACGTGTTTTCTCAAAACAATTTCCATAGGAAACTTTAGACAAGGCTACAGGTCAAACTACTGAACGAAATTACGCCAAATTTAGCAGGGAGTAAGGTGTTGGTCCAGAAAGCATGCTTTTGTTTAAATGGTGTAAATCTGTTCAGTAGTTTTTGGGAAATATCACAATTTACAGATATCGATGTTTGAGAATTCTGACATCTGATTGGCTGAGTGGTTATGAGCAAGAGCTTGCGGCTGATTGACTGTGAACTGTTGAAACTAGGAAATGTTGGCAGCCATTTTGTGATTCAGTCCGTCAGCTCTCATCTCCCCGTCTACAAGCCATCAGGTTAGTAGTTGTGTGACTCAGTTAAAAGGAGTAGGTGGCAAAAAAGGGAAAAATTGTATAAGAGGGTATAGTAGGAACACTGTGGTCTTAGTTTAAGCAGTCTGTACGGTGTAGAGGCCGGGAGTTTGAATGTTGCGTAGGCTCTGGAAATCCAGTGTGGAATAGAATGCGGCGTATTGCGGCAAGCAGTAAGGTTGCGTGGGCTCTAGAAATCCTGTTGGGAAAACAATGCACTGCATTGCGGTAAGCAGTAAGGTTGCATAGGCTCTGGAAATCTCGTCGGGAAAACAATGCTATTGTGGCAATGTTCACTAGGCTGTTGTAATCATATCGGGAAAATAACAATGCACCATATTGCTGCTTTCCTTTAAAATAATGCGCAGTAATGTTTACTTATAATGCAATGTTCACTTTTATCACGGACAGTCTCACTTTGTTAGATTAAATTTAATATTATATGGGAGGGTGTGTTCTGTTCCTGTGTGCGGAACAAAATTAACATTTAATTGGCTGAGGTGTTCCAACAAAGAGCTCAATGCTCATTGGCTGTGAACAATTAAAAGTAGAAGTGTTGCCAGCGTTCCCTCCCCCTGCGCGGAGTAGCAAGGACATCTAATTGGCTGACGTGCTCCATGCAGGACCTTCCCAAGCTTAATGTTCATTGGCTGCAAACCATTGAAAGTAGAAGTGTTGCCAGCCACCCCCCCCCCTCCGCGGAGCATCAGGGATATCTAATTGTAACGTGTTCCAAGCAGGACCTTCCCAAGCTTAATGTTCATTGACTGTGAAGCATTAAAAGTAGAAGTGTTGGGAGCGATTCCCTCCCCCTCTGCGGAACACCATGGACATTTTATTGTCTAAAGTGTTCCGAGTACAAGTTTGCTCATTATTGGCTGAGAATGGTTCACTGTTGTCAGCCATTTTGTGATGCACTTCAATGGAGTACGGGAAAACAAATTAGAAGCAGTGAGGGTAGGAGCACTATTAACTCTGTACAGTGGTCACAAGGTGGTGGACAGGGATTGTGAAGGTAAAAATTGTTTTTATATATTTTAAGGGCCATTTATAGAATTGGCCTGGGGTGTACAAATTGCGGCGGAAAAATAACAGTGTGTTGCAGTCTTGTTTTTATTAAGTTTGCAGGTGTGATAGTTCCGAGGAGCACTATTTAGTTCAAATGTGGTGTTTACAGTTTTTATTAAGCAATTACAAATAAACGTTCTTCGGAAACTGACACTGTATATATCAAAGGGGTGATAAATAAAAACGCAATTCATAAAATATTACTTAAGCGTGGCCACACCCTCCCTTTTCTTTTCTGCTATAGTTTGTAAAATTGTTGCCCCATATTCTTGATAATATAAGAGAGCATGAGTTACTTTTAGATTAAGTAGAAAAGAAGTGGTTCAATAAACACTCCCGCACTACATCATCTCAGGTCACAAGAACAATAACAAGTAAAAAAAACATTACACACAAATGACTTTATATTACATAGAAATGTACGCTTTATCCTTTTTTAGATTTTCTATTCTGTAGAATTCTGGAACGTTCTGTCGTAGTGCTTATACACCTACTCATTCTTCAATACATCTTGGCATATATATAAAACATATTAAAACTCTACAGAAACACACAGTCACTGGATGATGTCATCAGTGATGTCACTTGAGATATCATCAGTGATGTCATGAGCAGTGCATTGTGGGGGCGCGAGTTATAGTTATCCGAAATAACTATAACAGGGGAATTTCTATGGTTTAGTACGATAGAAATGTCCAGCTAACGATATCGTCCCAGAAACCGATGTTTTTTCAGTGAATATATATATATATTCACTGAAAAAACCATAGGTTTGACACCAGTTATAGTTAGCTGGAAATGTTACTGATATAAAACCAATGAAATTCCACGTTATAGTTAGTTGGACTCACTATAACTTGCGCGTGTAATGCACTGCTGATGACGTCACATATTACATCACTCATGACATCACTGATGACACCATCCAGTGAATGTGTGTCTTTCTGAAAAATAAATATGTGTTATATATGTATATATTATTGAATATCTTAGTGAATACATATATTAGTGAGTAATGCTTAAATATTTAAATATATGTATTAGTGTTTCACTTTGTGTATAAGTGGCTGCATGGGTTGATGAGTAGGTACATGTGTATGTATATAGGTTATTAGATGTTTTTCTTAGTATCAGTATGAGTGTTTGCATGCTTTGGTGGGAGTATTACTTAGTACATAGATGCAAGAATGACTGAGTCTCTGTTTGTATGTGTTTTGAAGACAGCATATGTGCAGGACTGTATGGGTGGATGAGTGTGTATATGTCTGTGTTAGTGTGTGAATGACTGTCTTATTAGTGTCTTTATCAGTAACTACATATGTTTTAATCTAGTATATGTGAATATTGATGTATATAAGTGAGTATATGTGAGAGTGAGGGATTGTAAGAGTTCCTGTTTAAATTAGTATGTGTTTCTATAAGTGATTTTTTAAGAGAGTAAGTATGTGTAAGTTTCCTTAGAAGTAAAGTGGTAGTGTGTGTATAGCTGTTTATGCAAATACATGGATGTTCAATAGTTTATTTGCATGTGTGAGTATGTGTGTGAATAACTTTTGGATGACTGTCGGTGTGTAACAGGATGTGTAGGTGTATCACTACATATGATTAGTGAATATATGTATGAGTGACTATATAGAACTGTTGGTGAATTAGTGCATGTGTATATAGATGGTGGAATTATTGAATTGGTTGTTGTAACTGGTATGGGTATCTCCATTTTTTTGAAAATTTTAGTTTCTATTTTTGAATATGTCTTTCAAGGGTTAGATTACAGTGAAAGGAGGTCTGTCACTGTGTCACAAGGATGGTGTAATCAGTGATGTCATGAGTGATGTAATATGTGACGTCATCAGCAGTGCATTACACGCGCAAGTTATAGTGAGTCCAACTAACTATAACGTGGAATTTCATTGGTTTTATATCAGTAAAATTTCCAGCTAACTATAACTGGTGTCAAACCTATGGTTTTTTCAGTGAATTTCATAGGTTTTGTAAATGCTACTTCCTAACTATAACGTGTGTAAAACCTATGGTTTTTTCAGTGAATTTCATTGGTTTTTAAAATGCTAATTCAGAAATATCTCGTGCATACAACCTATACTTTTGTCAATAAAGTTCTGGCAATATTTTTTTCGGAAACAAGCCGTTTTCTTCACTGTTCAAGTTGCATAGAGACTCCTTGTAAAGAGATACTGAATTAGAAAGTCTGTACCTTGCCTTTTTTTCAACGCATTAAAATTTGCCTGTAAATAAAAATAGCCTTTCTAAACTTTCGTGCACGACCCGGTGTGCGCACTCTCGGCAACAGTTCTCAATAAAATGGATAGCGCATTTCCAGGCTTTCGTGTGCGACCGACTGCGCGCACCCGCCTATATATTTCGTGAAAACTTTGCAATCTGAACTTATTGAATTTCTTCATAGACCCATCAAAGAACTTATACTACGTCAAAGAGACTAAACCTAGGCTTCTTTTTTAATATTATGAAAATTTTCATTAAATGGAGCCGAATGTCTTTTTAAACTTTCGTGTGTGACCGAATGTACACACCTTGGTATTTTAAAAAAAAATATAAAAGGTTTTATACTTTAACAATTGTATGCTTGAATCGAGCTCAGAAGATATATTAAATCCGGATATGTTTGGATTTACTCCTTTTCACGTTTTGAAACTTTGCTGAATTAGACCGCTACTTCCAAATGGTGTACGTGACCAGATACTATCACCGTGTACACGTCCTGAGACGCGCATGTGAAGTCATGTGACTTGAAAACAACACTTCCAATTGGTTCTTAGTAGTTTCTATTCTGCAATTTACACGGAGCACTCCACCCACTTCTCTCACTATCTTTTCTACTCTCAAAAGAGAACGACGTTCAACACCCTTCGGAAGACTTTGCTGAAATAGCTGCAGCCCCGCATTCATCTTCCGAATCTGAAGGAAATGAGCGACTACCTTTAAAAAGAAAAAAGGAATATTTTATTTGGCAATTTTTCACTTATCCTGAAGAACAAAAGAAAGTGAATGCGCCAAAAGTTACCTGCACGATATGCAATTCGTTTCTCTCAAGAGGAAATCCAAGAAAAAAATTATCCTTTTCCATACATACCATGGTGCGGCATGTCAAACAAGTGCACCCTGTGGAATTTGCAAAGGCATCGACAAGAGCCCTGGCCACGCTATTACCATCAGAGGTGGCCAGCACATCTTCTGGTGGACGACCTGTATCTCCATCGAGTGCTGTGATGGACTTGAGACCATATCTTGCAAAGGTGCACATGAAATGCAACGAGTGTGGAGAAATTCTTCTGTACGGAGAGCAGAGCCTCATTCTTACTAAACTAAAAATTGAGAGTCATAAATGCCCCGAGAAAAGATACATTTCTTCATTTCATTTTGGTCCTGTGTCACACATGAAAATGTTGTTGCAAGTTTAAAAAATCAAAAACAACATAACACTTGTTTTAAAAAAAAAAAAAAAAAAAAAAGTTCTTTTCAGAACTAACTCATTCTACCAAAAAGAGCTCCAGGAGCATATTATAAAGGGGGTTTATCTCCGCTTTTTTGGCTTTCGTTCGTGCGCGACCGTGTGCGCGCACCCGCCTATATATTTCGTGAAAACTTTGCAATTGCAACTTATTAAATTTCTTCATAGACCCATCAAAGAACTTATACTACGTCAAAGACACTAAACCTAGGCTTCTTTTTTATTATTATGAAAATTTTCATTAAATGAAGCCGAATGTCTTTTTAAACTTTCGTGCATGACCGAATGTACACACCTTGGTATTTTTAAGAAAAAATATAAAAGGTTTTATACTTTAACAATTGTATGCTTGAATCGAGCTCAGAAGATATATTAAATCCGGATGTGTTTGGATTTACTCCTTTTCACGTTTTGAAACTTCGCTGAATTAGACCGCTACTTCCAAATGGCGTACGTGACCAGATACTATCACCGCGTACACGTCCTGAGACGCGCATGTGAAGTCATGTGACTTGAAAACAACACTTCCAATTGGTTCTTAGTAGTTTCTATTCTGCAATTTACACGGAGCACTCCACCCACTTCTCTCACTATCTTTTCTACTCTCAAAAGAGAACAACGTTCAACATCTTTCGAAAGACTTTCTTTTCACGCGATAATGTGAAATACTGAGATTGTTACAGGATTTTCTGTCAGATATGTGTTCCCATTTCTGTTGAAGCACTAACACCGTGGAAAATTCCACCGATAGCAGTGATATTTTTAACGCCGAGCACCGGCGATTTTTATCACTTAGAAGCCTTCCTATTATGAAGGTTTATCTCCTAAGTCTCTGATTCTCAAACTGTGCAACGCGGCTCCCCTGTGTGCCGTAATGAAGTGCTAGGGGCGCCGCCCACACTTTAGTGTGACTAACCATCTATAAATTCCACAGACATCTCTACCCTGTTATCTGCAATTGTGAGCATCAAAAGGAGCTGCGCTACGCCCCTGTGAGAGGCCTCACTCCCACTGCTGCAACGGCTTGGCAGTCCTCCAGATGCACAGGAACAGCCCCTCCGATCCATTGAAGTTCTGTGTCGGTCTCAATACCACTTACGAAATGAAAATAAGCACTGAAGAATATTCAAGCATGTAGTACTCCTCCTGCTACAGCATACAGAATGCATTGTATTACCTATAAAAAAGTGAAACACCCACGCTACAATCATATAGAATACTTCCTCTAAAGAAGCCTGTGAATAACTTTAAAACATCAGGTTAACCTTTTTTTACTCTCTCATCATTGTTAAAGATAAGTATTTACAATACTATATTAAACAATGCCATGGTTGTTGCTTTTTAATTTTAAAAATCTTGCAATCTTTCACAAACCCAATACTCATGGCTTCTTTTTCGTGACAAAAATATTGCAATATTACATACCTACATAGAATAACAGAAAAAACATAAAACTACAAAGGCCAAACAGTCTACTAAACGCGGATTTGTAACCTATGGGGCAGATTTATGTTAACTACTTCATACCCAGATATGCACCAGTTAATGTGCACCACAGTATGCTAGTGCTCCGTTACCCATGGTGTGCCACATTTGAAATGTGGCGCACCATGGTACAAAAACACCATACATGCGTAACACATCTGTGCTGAAAAAGTAATACATTGCTAGAGTTGCATCGCAACTGTGATGCAGCTCCAGCAAGGCTCACCAATGCACTATATTCACAATGCTGCGTCAATACCTACGCCTGCTTCAAGCACATGCACAGTTTTGAAACAGCATGGGCCTGAAAGTCACTGAGTGAAATATCATACATTACAGTCAGCCACTTTCAAGACGCATTCCTTCAGAGGAACACTTACCGTTTATTAGAGGTAGATCGTCCGACTCCACCGGAGGACACCCCTAATAAAAAAGACATATATATAAAATGCGGACTAGCCGCTGTATCGTGCTAGAAAACTTTAACTTAAAAATCGTTAGAAAAAACAAAAGGAATTGAGCAAAATCTGTAGGCCACTGATAGGATCTCTTTTTGACCTCGCTAAAATAGAAACATTAGGAACAACCCCTCATGAGAAATATGAAACTAGTAAGAGAAACCGAGCTCGACGCCATGATGGCTGCAACATAGCTCGGCTCCGCCGCCCACCCCGCCCAAAATAACGACAAACCCTATGCAAATATTATAAATAAATACAACACACCAGCAAAGTAACAGGGTAAAACGTTTTATTAAATAACTATTTACATGGCAGCCTGCTGCAACATGAAAACAACACTTCGAATTGGTTCTTACTAGTTTCTATTCTGGAATTTACACGCAGCACTCCACCCACTTCTCTCACTATCTTTTCTACTCTCAAGAGAGAACAACGTCCTACATTTTTCGGAAGACTTTGGTGAAATGGCTACCGTATCTCATTCATCTTCCGAATCTGAACAAAATGATCGACTACCTTTAAGAAGAAAAAAAGAATCTTTCATCTGGCAATTTTTCACTTATCCTGAAGATCAAAAGAAAGTAAATGCACCAAAAGTAACCTGCACGATATGTGACTCGTTTCTCTCAAGAGGAAATCCAACAAAAAAATATTCCTTTTCCATACATACCATGGTGCGGCATGTCAAACAAGTGCACCCTGTGCAATTTGCAGAGGCATCGACAAAAGCCCTGGCCACGCTATTACCATTAGAGGTGGCCAGCACATTTTCTGATCGACGACCTGTATCTCCATCGAGTGCACAGATGGACTTGAGATATTTAACTATATATGGTCTATAACCTATGGTTTTTTCAGTGAATTTTCAAGGTTTTGTAAATGCTAATTCCTAACTATATATGGTCTATAACCTATGGTTTTTTCAGTGAATTTGCTCCGCCGCCCACCCCGCCCAAAATAACGACAAACCCTATGCAAATATTATAAATATATACAACACACCAACAAAGTAACAAGGTAAAACGTTTCATTAAATAACTATTTACATGGCAGCCTGCTGCAACATCGATCCAAATGCATGACACTGTTCCTGTCAAGGTAGCATAGCTGGCGGCCTAGGGGTAGAGGACCGTTGTGCAAATACCCCGGGGAGGACTCTGGATATGCTTGGTCCCTGAGATTCTTCGATGTCACTGCCTTCCACAAATGGCATAAGTCCTGGATGTTCGGTGCCATACTTGAGGGTTTGACCTAAAGACACGTCCTACGGTGCCCTGGTCCAACCATCACATATACCTGCGCCAGGAGACGGCGTGGGGTGCACTGGAAGGGAGAGGCGGCGCGAACGAGCCTCCCCCACCTCCCCAGGTGGAGGTTTCTCAGCTACACCCCTAAAGACACGTCCTGCGGTGCCCTGGTCCAACCATCACATATACCTGCGCCAGGAGACGGCAACATCCACGACTTATGCCATTTGTGGAAGGCAGTGACATCGAAGAATTTCAGGGACCAAGCATATCCAGAGTCGTGGATGTTGGGTGCCATAGTTGAGGGTTTGACCTAAAGACACGTCCTGCGGTGCCCTGGTCCAACCATCACATATACCTGCGCCAGGAGACGGCGTGGGGTGCACTGGAAGGGAGAGGCGGCGCGAACGAGCCTCCCCCACCTCCCCAGGTGGAGGTTTCTCAGCTACACCCCTAAAGACACGTCCTGCGGTGCCCTGGTCCAACCATCACATATACCTGCGCCAGGAGACGGCGTGGGGTGCACTGGAAGGGAGAGGCGGCGCGAACGAGCCTCCCCCACCTCCCCAGGTGGAGGTTTCTCAGCTACACCCCAGCGCTTCACTGATCTCCTTGTCCTCAGTCAAGCATCAATAGTAAGATTTTCATAGGTGAGTGTAGGTTCATAGTTTGCCATCCACAGACTAAAAGCCTGGAGTGGGAGTGAAAAAACCATAACTAGGTAAGAAGGAACGCAGAGGCTGTAGGAAGGACTCTGGATATGCTTGGTCCCTGAGATGCTTCGATGTCACTACCTTCCACAAATGGCATAAGTCCTGGATGTTGGGTGCCATAGTTGAGGGTTTCACCTAAAGACACGTCCTGCGGTGCCCTGGTCCAACCATCACATATACCTGCGCCAGGAGATGGCGTGGGGGTGCACTGGAAGGGAGAGGCGGCGCGAACGAGCCTCCCCCACCTCCCCAGGTGGAGGTTTCTCAGCTACACCCCTAAAGACACGTCCTGCGGTGCCCTGGTCCAACCATCACATATACCTGCGCCAGGAGATGGCGTGGGGTGCACTGGAAGGGAGAGGCGGCGCGAACGAGCCTCCCCCACCTCCCCAGGTGGAGGTTTCTCAGCTGCACCCCAGCACTTCACACGACATAGGCGGCCGGCTCCCGGGGTCCGGCGGAACTTTTAGCCTTTTGGTGACTCTTCCATTCTGGACCTTGTCCCACAATCCGTTTGACCTTAAGACACGTCCTGCGGTGCCCTGGTCCAACCATCACATATACCTGCGCCAGGAGACGGCTTGGGGTGCACTGGAAGGGAGAGGCGGCGCAAACGAGCCTCCCCCACCTCCCCAGGTGGAGGTTTCTCAGCTGCACCCCAGCACTTCACTCGACATAGGCGGCCGGCTCCCGGGGTCCGGCGGAACTTTTAGCCTTTTGTTGACTCTTCCATTCTGGACCTTGTCCCACAATCCGTTTGACCTGAAGACACGTCCTGCGGTGCCCTGGTCCAACCATCACATATACCTGCGCCAGGAGACGGCGTGGGGTGCACTGGAAGGGAGAGGCGGCGCGAACGAGCCTCCCCCACCTCCCCAGGTGGAGGTTTCTCAGCTGCACCCCAGCGCTTCACTCGACAAGATGAGTTGCGCCCGCTCCTGCGGCACATTGCCTCGCTCGGCCAGCTCAATTACGCCTGCTCTTGCTATTACAAAAAACAACAAGTGATGGACTGAATGTGGATCAATGTCACACACTCCCCCAGTCAAAAGATCTGGGCCCAAATCCATCGTTTTTTTGCACTCCACACCACCCTGGGTCAGATAATGGCTTTATGCAAATCAGCTCTGACCCTGTTGCCCCATGGGAACAGTCCAGTCCGAACTACAACAGCCATATCTTTCCCAGACCGGAATCAAGCATCCGAGGACCGGACCGGTTTCGAGGTAACACCTCTCTTCAGCCCGGCTAGCTTGACTCCAAGTGGTGTGGAGTGCCTGGGACCCACGTCTGGGCATCCCCAGCGCACTTAGGGCGGCAATTGCAAAAAACAACAAGTGATGGACTGAATGTGGATCAATGTCACACACTCCCCCAGTCAAAAGATCTGGGCCCAAATCCATCGTTTTTTTGCACTCCACACCACCCTGGGTCAGATAATGGCTTTATGCAAATCAGCTCTGACCCTGTTGCCCCATGGGAACAGTCCAGTCCGAACTACAACAGCCATATCTTTCCCAGACCGGAATCAAGCATCCGAGGACCGGACCGGTTTCGAGGTAACACCTCTCTTCAGCCCGGCTAGCTTGACTCCAAGTGGTGTGGAGTGCCTGGGACCCACGTCTGGGCATCCCCAGCGCACTTAGGGCGGCAATTGCAAAAAACAACAAGTGATGGACTGAATGTGGATCAATGTCACACACTCCCCCAGTCAAAAGATCTGGGCCCAAATCCATCGTTTTTTTGCACTCCACACCACCCTGGGTCAGATAATGGCTTTATGCAAATCAGCTCTGACCCTGTTGCCCCATGGGAACAGTCCAGTCCGAACTACAACAGCCATATCTTTCCCAGACCGGAATCAAGCATCCGAGGACCGGACCGGTTTCGAGGTAACACCTCTCTTCAGCCCGGCTAGCTTGACTCCAAGTGGTGTGGAGTGCCTGGGACCCACGTCTGGGCATCCCCAGCGCACTTAGGGCGGCAATTGCAAAAAACAACAAGTGATGGACTGAATGTGGATCAATGTCACACACTCCCCCAGTCAAAAGATCTGGGCCCAAATCCATCGTTTTTTTGCACTCCACACCACCCTGGGTCAGATAATGGCTTTATGCAAATCAGCTCTGACCCTGTTGCCCCACGGGAACAGTCCAGTCCGAACTACAACAGCCATATCTTTCCCAGACCGGAATCAAGCATCCGAGGACCGGACCGGTTTCGAGGTAACACCTCTCTTCAGCCCGGCTAGCTTGACTCCAAGGCTTTTGTAGTTCGGACTGGACTGGTCCCATGGGGCAACAGGGTCAGAGCTGATTTGCATATCGCCATTGTCTAACCCAGGGTGGTGTGGAGTGCAAAAAAACGATGGATTTGGGCCCAGATCTTTTGACTGGGGGAGTGTGTGACATTGATCCACATTCAGTCCATCACTTGTTGTTTTTGCTCTTGCTATTACAGCGTCTCACCCGCCATCCGGCTGAATTGCACCCACTCTTGCGGTACAGCGACAGGCGGCTGCCACGGAGCTCAGGAAATGGCGGCCGGCTCCACAGACTTGGGCCTGGCCTGCAAGGATGGCTCTGGACAACCCTGGAACTCGGACGCTTGACTGCTACGGCATGGGCCCCATTCCCAAAAGCGTCCCATCAGCCTTGAAGATTCTACAAGAGTCACCGGGGCCCCCGACTCCCGCAGAGTTCCGGTGGGGAGCTTCTGCCATGATTGCTCGCAGAATGGCCACGACGTAGCCACGGGGTGCTCTCATGCTGACGCCAGCTTCAGTCTGAAACTTCCAGAAACACTGTAGACTACCAATTCAATCAGTTCCGGTGGAGCCCCAACGACGTATCGTGTTGTTGCATAATGCGTCATATGACACACCACGTTAGCGCACCCGGAAGTGCTCCGGTGCGCGAGGTGCGAAGCGCAGCTTCCCGGAAGCAATCCGGGGCGCGGCGCGGAGCGCGGAACATAAGCATAACAGGTCATGTGACTTGTTAATAAAACTTTTCATTGGTTTAGAAATATTTTTTGTTCCAAATGATGAAAACCCCTCCTTGTTTCCTCTTGGCTCCTGCCCCCTCCCAAGTCTTGCTCGGCCAGCTGAGTTTCGCCCACTCTTGCGGCCTACGACATGGATACGCCGGGGCGTTATGGATCAGTATGAGCAAATATACACTTGGGGATTCACAAGCAACAACAAGCCTTTGTATTTGGGGCTCTAAATCAACAACAGTGACAGAGAACAGAACCGAACTAAGCACTCAGGGGCTACGTTTAAACGTAACATCATCTCCCCAGAGTTACATCACCTTACACACACATCCACTCTGATCTCCTTGGCCTCAGTCAAGCATCAATAGTATGATTTTCATAGGTGAGTCTAGGTTCATGGATTTCCATCCACGGACTAAAAGCCTGGAGTGGGAGTGAAAAAACCATAACTAAGTAAGAAGGAAGGCAGAAACAGAATCTTCCTCTGCAACATCCGGCTCTGCATCGCTACTTACTTATAAATGCAGAAAAAACTCAATTAACACAAGGGCTCTTTTCAGAGCCACCTTATATCAAAGCACTGAAACTTCTGATTTATCTCCATTTTCACACTCTTGTAAATAGGTGTGCGCGCCCGAGTGCGCGCACCCTGCAACTTTAAAAAAAAAAAAATATATATATTTTCGCCTTTAAGGACCTTACTGCACACCCTGAGAAAACCTACGCAGCAAAACAATCTCTACCTTCTCCCCTTTCCATGTTCCAACGCTTTGAAATGAACAATATATTTACTCGCAGTGACAAAATGGCGGTCAACACTTCCTGATTTCCTTCGAATCGAACGTTAACAGACGTCACGCAGCAAAAAAATAAATTCCGCTCGCGCGCAGCCGCTTGAGTGCGCGCACCCGTGCGCGCGTATAGATATATAATTGACTTTAACTTTAATATTCTCAGCAACTACTGAACGGATTTACACCATTCCAAAAAAAGCGTAATCTGCGAGCCAGACTCTACAGTTTTGCTAAATTTCTTATAAATCCATTCAGCCGTTCGACCTGTAGCCGTGTCTAAACGTCCTATGGAAAATAACATGGAGAAAACACGTTTTGGGACCCCCCTTTTATCTCAGCCCCCACTTCACCAATCCCCCCCAAACTTTCAGGGAAGGAGCGCAGCGGACCGAGCCATCTTCTTTGAGAAATTCGCAAAGATTCATCCACCAGGGCCAAAGTTAATCCAAATAGAATGTTGAGGATTTCCTATGGAAACTAGGTCCTAACTATAACTACCAACTGGCGACCGCCAGTAGGTAATATATATATATATATATATATATATATATATATATATATATATATATATATATATATATATTCCCAGATGATTACCTCCTTCCAAGTCATATAATGAGGCGCACACTGGCGGATAGTTATTAGAACCTATTCACCACTCAACAAAACTACCAACAGATGCGTTTCGGCTACACGCCTTTGTCCATGTCGATGAAGCAAACGAAAATCACTGTTTTTAAACTTAAAATGTAAACATAGAAAAAGGAAAGCGGCGCATATTGGCTCTTAATAGACATGGAGAAAGGATTACTTTGAGACATATATATATATATATATATATATATATATATATATATATATATATATATATATATATATATATATATATATATATATATTACCCACTGGCGGTCGCCAGTAGGTATATATAGTTAGGATTTTTTCCCTATGGGATTTTTGAAAATTCTATGTCTAATAACTTTGGCGTTTGTGGACGGAATTGGCTGAAATTTTCAGGAAAATGGCACATTTTGTTTCTGAGCAGCCCTTGAAAATTTGGGGGGGGTTCGTCAAGGGGGGGCCGAGAAAAAAGGGGGGTCCCAAAACGTGTTTTTAACATTGAGTTTTCCGTAGGGCGGTTGGCCTCACTTTTAGCCCGAAGGGCTGAATGGATTTGCACGAAACTTGGCAAAATTGTAGGGACTGGTAGCCCGATGTGCCTTTTGTAGGTCTCAATATATGTGCTTCAGTGGATTTTGAGAAATTAACGTTCAAAAAAAGATATATATCTGTAACAGCGGACCGGGCAGCGCTCCAGTTCGCGTACTTTTCGCGCAACGGAGCTTTGTGAAGCGAAGCTGATTGGTTCTCCGGCGTCTGTAAACATTCCAAACAGTCCGTAGCGGCCGCCATCTTGTCTCTCGTTAGGATCGAGAGACAAGAGGAGGCCAAAGCGAAGGGGCAAATGACCATAAGGGGGCATAGTAGATTCTCGCTGACCCCCTAGGTTTGATGTGGAGGTTTTAAAAGGGCCCCGCGGGGCAAAAAAAAATAAAATAATAATAATCGAACGGCTGAATGGATTTGCACGAAACTTGGCAAAATTGTAGGGACTGGTAGCCCGATGTGCCTTTGCTAGGTCTCAATATATGTGCTCCAGTGGATTTTGAGAAATTAACGTTCAAAAAAAGATATATATCTGTAACAGCGCTCCGCTTCGCGTACTTTTCGCGTTACGGAGCTTTGCGAAGCTGATTGGTTCTTCGGCGTCTGTAAACATTCCAAACAGTCCGTAGCGGCCACCATCTTGTCTCTCGGTAGGATCGAGAGACAAGAGGAGGCCAAAGCGAAGGGGCAAATGACCATAAGGGGGCATAGTAGATCCTCCCTGACCCCCTAGGTTTGATGTGGAGGCTTTAAAAGGGTCTCGCAGGGCAAAAAAAAAATATATCGTTTTTTTAGTTTTTTTGCGTGGAGTGCGCCCGGTTCGCGAACCGGGAAGCGTTCTGGGGAGCGTACTTTTTTGAAAATTAGTGAAAAAAGTTAGAGTATAATAATAATTGTGAGTGATCAGATGTAGGGTAGCTCTGAGAAGAGCTTTTGGGTTTATGGTACATTTAGGTACTTATAAGTAGGTACCAATGCACAGTCTTAAATTCAGAGTGAAAATTCTGTTGCCCTCATCTGAGAAGTGAACTCCATCTCCTCTGTAGATATCTTGCATGTAGTAACGCAAGTTATTGTTGTACAGGGAGCCCATTCCATGGTCTCTCATGTAAGCTGAAACAGATTTGTTTACATGCTTCCTCGACTTCTCAATTTGTGGACAAAATTGGTTCGACCACCTCCATTTTTGTCTTTGGCATATATTTGAATATACCAAGGCAGTCTGAGGAAAAAGTGCCATCAATTGCTCAAAGGTGTCCTTTAAAAGCATTTCCAGACCTACCCCAGTCAAAGTGCCCAAATCATTACCTCCACAGTGCACAATTAACAGGTCAGGTTTTGGCAAATGCATAAAGGTTTTCAACAATGGTATCAATTGGTGACATTTTAATCCTCTGTGGCCAAACCACTTAATTTCCACATCTTGTAAATTGAGGTTAGGTAAATTCCTGTTTTCAGCGTACCTCTGAGCCCAATAGATGTAACTATGTCCAACAATCCAGACAGAAAACGTGGCGAGAGAAGGTTCTCCTGCAGTCAGATGAAGTGTGGCAATGAAATGGCAGTTGAAAAAATGAGAGTGTAAAATGAAAAAAACTGAGGAGTTTCTGTGTTAATGAAGCAGTAAGAGTGATTGGTGGATTTTGATTGCTGAAAACAGAAAGTTAGGGTGCATGGATGAGTTCGTTGAAAGATGTATTTTGAGTGGCGAAGAAAAAATCATTAAATGAAAGATTGCACTGGATATGCAGGTGCACTGAGAGTTCAGAGTTCAATTGCAACATTGTTGTGTGAACTTGGAAACACCAGAGGTCTTGCAAGAGGTTGTTGCTATGCAGAAAAAGCAGAGAGGGGGGAGAGGGGGGAAGGGTTTTGATTTGAAAAAAAGTGAGGGAAGAGTTTTGATTGGGTGACATGAGAGATATGTGTGAAGAATTACAGCATTTTTGTGCTTTTGATAGCTGCAGACTCTGGAGTGCATACCTTTTGCTCTGCTGAAGACAAATTGGTGTGTTTCTGAGACTGTTTTGAAACTCAAAGTATTTGCTAAGGTGAGAAAAGATTTCTTTAATTTAGATAGAAAATAGTGTGCTTTAAGGAGAAAATTATGAAGAAAGTTGTGTTTTTCAAATGTTGCTTTGTCTCAAGTGTTTTACAAATAGATTTTGTTTCTTTGAGAAATTGTAATTGGAGAAAATGTGAAGTATTAGTACTGACAGGGTTTTTATGTGCATAGGAGCTGTGGAGTGTTTTCAAATTATGACTTGTAAATCGTTTTTGAGTAAAAGCAATGGTTTTAATATTGATGACAAGGACATAATGGTGTCTGCTTCTTTATAAGGTAATTGAGAGTCTCTGATGTTATTTTTCCCATTTCAATGTAAGAAGTTTGTCTGTGGAGCAAATTGCTTGTAAATATGCTCCCACCTGTGCATGGCAAATTTACATTTTGAATGTTTGCGTTACATAGGCATGTTAAAGGTGACTGAAACATGCTGCAAAGGCAATCAAAAAACGCTTTTATGTGTCTTAAGGACATTTTAAGTCATTTCCCCATGTGCAGTGTTTTCAAATTATGAGTTGAAAATCGTTTTTGAGGTAAAGGAATGTTTTCAAAATTTATGTGCGCCATATGCCCCCAAATTTCTTTTTCAGGGGTGCAGCAGGGTGTTCTTGAGACACCCCTGCACCCTCGGAAAAATTCGTAATTTGCGATGAGGTAATTGCTAATCGCAAATTGCACCTTCATTCCTATGGGCCTCCTGCTGCATGGAAATGAATGGGTAATTTGTAATTAGCAAATAGCTCATCGCAAACTAGGAATGGTAAAGAATCGCTATTTATTCCTTAAAGTTCGCTATTTAGGAAATGCAAAAAACTTTGATGATACATATGGCGGTTCATCTCTAACAAGATAAGAAGCATAGGGATAGATTTATGATGACTGGCGCATCACCAGGGATGTGTTAGTCATTCTGTGCCGCTGTTCCGTCACCTATGGTGTGCTGCATTTACAATGCGGCGCATCATGGGGCAAAAACAGCACAGATGCGTGACGTATCTGTGCCGTAAAGGTGGCGCATTGCTGGAGTTGTATCGCAAGTGTGATGAAGCTCCAGCAAGGCTCAGGGGTGCCCCTGTCGCAGGGTTTCTGTTCTCACACAGAACTGTGGACAGAGGATTGGAACCTCGGCGAATTAGGGTGCCCCAAAACTCACCTTAGTAATCAAAAACCCCTTAGCAAGCTAGGTATAGTGTCACATTGGATATAACAAACTCTCAATGTTTAGACAATCCAGAATATGAACTTATAGTACCTCAGGATACGTGGAACTCATGAACAGTCGGTCGTTATATATTTCTTAGAAACCAGAACATGGAGTTAAGAAGAACACATGTGTATTTGAAATGTTTATTTACTAATGCCGTCTTCTCAGGCGTAGTATCTTAGATAATACAAGTACACATATTATCAGTAGCAAAATTACCAGCATAGTTACTAGTACATAGAAAGCGAATGGTGACAGTATGTTAACATGCTGTAAATGAATAAGAGTTAGCAACACTTATAAGCAGCCGCGGGCCGTGGAGGGAGTTACGGTGGGGCAGGGAGGCGGGGAGGGGGAGGGGCAGGGTGGAGAGGGCTCCACCCTGCCCCTCCCCCTCCCCGCCTCCCTGCCCCACCGTAACTCCCTCCACAGCCCGCGGCTGCTTATATCTGACCCTCCCTAATACACATATTATATTATTTGCTAAGAAGGTCTCTTTGTGTTGGTTTAGGGCGTGCCCATACTTTAGTGTCTTAGATTTGAAGGAATCACATCAGCATACACCAGCTCTCTCTTCATGTGAACCGCATCAAGTGTTGTGTATGTGTGTTCGGCAAAGCAATATAAAACCCGCCTCATGTCGTGGAGATCAGACCTCATAACAATTCTGTATCGTGTTGTTCTTGAAACTTTAGCAGTCGCTGTACAGATATAGTTTAACAAGCAAAGCAGATAGTAGAGCAATAACATATTATTCTCATGTAAACCACGATGAACTACTAGGTTGAAAGCTAAAGCAACAACTAAGTGTCGTGTGCAGAAGTTGCAAAAAAGGAAAAATGGCGTTTAAACCGGTAATGAGCCCATGCTAACTTAACACGGTGTAAAGATATCCAGGATCTAGATGACGCCTCCCCATGATCCGGAAACGAACTGAATAAGATAATAGAAGTGGCATCTCATGAGAGCAGATTGCAACTTTATATGTGGACGGTCCGCAAGGTAAAACATTAAAAACTAGGAAAATTTAATGCTAAAGAAAAATAAAACAGCCAACTACTTTATCGAGGCTTAAGCCAATAGGCAAGCTAAATAATAAAAACTTGACAAATAAGTCAATGAATTGTCAATGAAATGCTAGTACTCAGCATATCAAACATGAAAAAGGTCTATGACATAACTGTGTATGCAAAATAAGCTGCAACAGCCTCCAATAGGAAGTCACCGTCTTCATCCGAAAAGAGTTCAGCCATCCAATTTAAAAGCGGAAAAGAACATACGTGCTCTCCCAGCACCAGATCCTCTATCACCATCAGAGGACAGCTCGGTGGGTTTTCAAGAAAGCTCTGTTCCAAGAAAGACTGTGTTGCCGCCAGTAAATTCCAGGGACCAATTAGTCCATGCATCAATGCCACAGCCATAATCCTTTCGCCAGGACAAACCAACTCGTGAGTAATGATAGGAGTCATCAGCTGATTAAAGTCGACGTCAGGAGAAACCGGTCCGCAGAGACACAAATCAATGGCCCAATCGAAATCACAGGTCAGGCAGTGAAATACAGGCTGGACACAGGTGAAGTAGGAGAATCGAAAAGATAATCCATATGCCGTGCTTAATATCGTCAACGGCATTGTGCCATAATATTCAAGCATGCGATTGCGGAACAGCGTCAGCAGCTGCAGGGCGGGAGCTTGCACAGGAGGGACATCCATATTTAAAAATGTAAAAAAGCACAAGAGCGTCCGCTGGTAATGCAAGTAAAAATGGGAATCCACCAAGCACAGTGGAAAAAATAGAATGAAAGAAAGCAGGGATGACTCCAAAGATTTTCTCAAATGAAGTCACGAGACCACTGGTAACAACTTTAAAAAAGTGTGCCAGGCCCTTTGTGGAGGACGCGTTAAAGATAGTCCGAAGCATCTTGCTGAAATGGAAAGGCAAATCTGTATTTAAAAGGGTCTGCACCTCTGTACGGGTGTTCGCTATGTGAAGCACGAAAGTTTCACGGGCCGAACTCAAGGCCACCTCTCTCTGAGACAAAAGAGCTCTTATTCTTGTCATGCCGTTGAAATCTGCTCCCAAGGTTGGTATTTGTGGCCAGATTGAAAACTCCCTATGTTCATGTGTGGGAGGAAATAGAACATTTCTGCAGCAAATAACCCGTTCACTTACTGTTACGATAAAAGGAATACTTTTAATTAACCCAGAACAATCTTCATTATTGAGCATCAAATAACTACCATTTTCCAACAACTTGAACGTGGGGATGATAGCAGGAACTGGCGTGCCTTGCAACACTCAAGCCATATTTGGTCGGTGTTTGTTGCATGAACCGTGTAACTGTATGTGCCTACACATTAGTGAATGATCTGGCGTCTCAGTGCATTCCTCTCCATTCAGATAAACTTCTTGATCATCTTTGAAACATCTGTATGTGTATGGAAGCGACCAGACCTCATGAAGAAAACCACTACCTAAATGTGCATAACGACCTATTGGTATATATTTCATACAATTTGAAAACTTATATAAAGCAAAAGGCAGCGTTATTAAACCGTGGATAAGGCACGTTGCCAAAGCAGCCAACCTTTTGGATTTATACTGGAAATGTTAAAGGAAGAATTATGGAGTAGGGCCTGTAAATCTTTAATGGACAATCGAGTAAAATTACTCCAACCATCATATTCCTCTAACTCCGGGATAGTAGGGGTGTTTAATTTTTTAGAAGTAGCCAATCCATAGCATTTGGTCTGGGAAATTGTTTCATTCACAAACAACATATGATTTGGGATGAGATATGCACGGTGCAAAGCCTCAGTGCCTTGTACCTGCCAGGTTCGTGAACCCCAAACTGATGTAGATCCTGGATATCTTTACACTGTGTTAAGTTAGCATGGGCTCATTACTGGTTTAAACGCCATTTTTCCTTTTTTGCAACTTCTGCACACGACACTTAGTTGTTGCTTTAGCTTTCAGCCTACCTGCGTCAAGATCTATGCCTGCTTCAAGCAGGCGCAGGGTTTTGATGCAGCTTTGTCCTATCTGATTGTAAATGCAGCAGACCGTGGGTGGCAGAGCAGCGGTGCACGTTAACTGGTGCATCTCTGGGGATGTGCTAGTTAATATAAATCTGCCCCTTTCCATACATACTGAGCATGTCATGAATTATGTAATATGTGACATCATCAGCAGTGGATTATGGGTAATAGTATCTCTAGTTTACTCCCCTATAGCTGTCTTTCTTTTAACATAACTGTCTGTTTCCTTCCCTTATACTTACTGTTTTTGGTTCGCTTCCGGTTCGCGTACCTGCGAGCGAACTGGGAAGTGAACTAAGAGAAATAGAGGTTGGCACAGTTCCAAATATTGTACCAATTTTTTAATACCGGGGAGGTAGTTCTGAAAAGAACTTTTTTTTTATTGTTTTTGTTGTTTTATATTTTTTTTATTATTTTTCTGAACATTTTTTTACTTTTTTTGAATTTTTCTGAACAGTTTTATATTGTTTTTGTGTTTTTTTTGGAGGGGGCAACGAAAACGATTCATTGTAAAGGGCTCAACAGGAGCAACAAAAAAAAAAAAGAATTTATTGTTTGGGGCGTTTCGGACAAACATGAGCATGATTGTCAATAGCTCTGTTGATCAGAGTGATGCTCCTTTCTCCGTAGCAAATGAATCCACTGCAATGTACGCAGACTTGTTTTACTTCACGAAATCTCGTTTGTATATTTGGCACCATCTCCCTGCCCTCTGGTACCGTTACTTCCGGTACAACAGATCTTCTGGCCATAATAGGGAGATTATCTAGGTCGTTACGAAACTGTGCAGCACTGTAGTTGTTAGGATGCCACCTAGTCATATGGCGATGCATTGTGTAGTTTCCGAAACTGTATTTTTTGTCGGTCCCTCTGGACAGTCTATCTTGACAGATAAGGCAAGTTACGTATCTTGCATTTACTTTTTTCTGACCTTTGGGAATTTTAAAAAATTGCCAAATGAAGTTTTCTTTCCGGTGAGACGTCCTGGGCTCCTCAGGCAAAAAGTGCCTCTCTTCGTGCTCTTCGTCCTGTTCCTCTTCTTCCTCTTCTTGCTGAATTATAACTTCAGCAGGTGGTCCACTCTTCCTTGGATGTGGTGGAGGTGGTGGGGAAGCACCAGCTGAAGCTACTAAAGAAGCCATTGCTCACTGGTAACAAAGGGTCTTTCTCTCACAATGATGAAAGTCAGAGTGAGGAAAGAAGGAGGGATTTTCATCATTTGGGAAAAACAATAGTTCTCAACCAATGAAAAGTGTTCATTTTAGATTATATGACCTAGTCTTACATCATTAGGAAACCAAAAGTGAAATGAACCAATGAAAAGTGTTATTACCAAGTCACATGACCTGCTGTGTTTACGTTACGCGCTTTGCAGGGCCTCCCGGTTTGCTTCCAGAAACCTGCGCTTTGCGCCTCGCTTCGCGTACCAGTTCGCTAACGTAGCACGTCATATGACGTATCACGCGACAACGCGAAACGTCATGTGGACGGGAGGCGTCACGATGTTGTTTTCTAACGCGGCAGTTGCGGTAAAGAAACGTTTACCGGCTCGCGGTCTATTTCGCGGCATCAAGGTCAGCTAACGGGAAGTTTCCCGATTCGCGAAGCGGGAACGAAGAAAAAAAAATATAAAATTTTTTTTTATTAATAAACATATAAAATATATTTTTGGATTTAAAGAAGAATACATTTTACAGCTACAGATATTAGCTGTTAAAAAACCAATGAAATTCACTGAAAAAACCATAGGTTATAGACCATATATAGTTAGGAATTAGCATTTACAAAACCTTGAAAATTCACTGAAAAAACCATAGGTTATAGACCATATATAGTTAGGAATTAGCATTTAGAGTCACTGATTGTCCTTTGTTGATTTCCATGCACACTCGTTAAATAATGATTTGTGTGATGCTTCGGTAAACATAGAAGAAGGTTACGACCGAAACGCGTCTGTTTGCTGGTTGCTGTGTTTGGTTCGCAATAAACTGATTCAAACGGCCCCCGTGAGTGCTCTATTCCTGTGGATGACAATCTACTTTGGAGTGGAGAGCGGCAATTGATATGCGAGTGCACCCTCGCACAGTCAGCACGCACTGGTGTGTGGTGAGCGGCAATATATATATATATATATATATATATATACATATATATATATATATATATATATATATATATATATATATATATATATATATATATATATATATATATAGATAACAAGTCGTCACCACCACTTGCTGGCCTTTTAGAAGCAAAAATGACGAAGAGTAGACCCAAAATTGCTGCTGCAAGTATTAGAGTGTCTTTGTTGTGCCCAGCACGTCCGCCATGAGGCGTTTCGCTTCCCTCTGAAGCTTGATCACATGACATACTACGTGACATCCTGAAGGCTTTTTAAAGTGCCAGTGCATAGCTAAACGAATTCAGTGCAAAATGAGTTATAGGCATAGACATAGACAAAATACTGTGCAAACTACGCAAGATCACTTTAAACAATATCATACTGTTGGTAATCTAAAACATCAAACAATATACGCTATGGGGCTCATAAAATAGATAAAAATCAAGGTTATTCCAATAAAACAAGGGTAGATAATTATTCTTCCAATCAAATCCCTCATCAACCAATTTGAATACCTTGTACTATAATATCAATAAATATAGCCCTTCATCACATTGCATAATGAATCTGTTGCACAGTACAAGTATTTGTTGTTATTGTTGTATTGTTCATTTGGATATTCAAACTATAAATATTGCCTATTGATTTCATAAAGCCCATAGTGGGCCACATACCAAAGCACTGTTTGTAGAATTCATTTTCACCTTAATAAACAGGCCTTCCTAATGGATCTAAAGTGCAAAAGTGCCCTAAATGTGCAAAAACTGCTTAAAGTGCAAGAAAATTCAAAACCATATATACAATCCTATTGTTACACATTACAAAAATTTTAAAAACCTAACCAAGACAGAGGCAACATTACTGCTAATATATAAGGATAAATAAATTCCCTAGATGGTAAAACTACATTTCATTAGTCAACCTGTTTATGTCCCTGATATTCAAAAATCCATACAAAAGTATTTCTTAAAACCCCCGGACAGGCATTTTCGAAAAGACTCAGAATGTATAATCCTGGACATTTATAAACAGGTATACAGATCTTCCCTATCGTTGAGCCCATTAGGGTTTTTACTGTTGAGCTCCAGTATAAATCTAGTTTCGAGGAGACGTAGCTTAGCCTCACAATCTCCTCATCTTTTAGATGGAAGAACTGTGTCTATTACATAATACTGGAGATGGGCCGGGTTTCCTGTATGTTTAATTTCTAAATGCATGGCAACAGGGTATGCCTGATCCCGTCCTGTGATTGCCCTGATGTGATGGAGTATCCGTTTGTGGGCGGGCAGCTTGGTACTACCTACATACCGCAACCCACACGGACACTCCAGCACATAGACTGCATAGTCAGTTCTACATGACAGTCTTTTAGTAATGGCAATCGTTTCTGATTTTAAAGGGTTTGTATATTGGGTTTTGTTGATGCCAAAAAGACAAGCTTTACATTGGGGACATTTTTTGAAACCCTTGCTCAAAGACAACCACGTACTGGAAATTTGCGTTTCCAAATTATTACTGACTAAAGCTTTAGCCATAGAAGGAGACCTTCTGAAAGTCAGTACCGGTTTGCTTGCTACATCATGGCCAATAATAGGGTCACTCTTTACCAAGTTCCAGTTTTTATAAAAGATCTTTCTGAGTTCCGTGTGTTGTCGATAGTAAGTGAGAATTATACGGGATGATAGGCTGGGATCTTTATCTTTTTCCAAATTTTGCTTAACTCTGGGAATCAGTGCTTCCTGCCTTGTCATGTTCTGTGTACGTCTGACGGCATTATACAAAACTTGATGAGAGTAACCTCTGGCTAGGAAACGAATCTGACTGGCCTCTTGTGCCAATGCAAACTCAGAGTCAGAGCTGCAAATTCTTCTGATCCGCAGCATCTCCCCATAGGGAATACTGCGGATCAGATGGGGCGAATGATGACTATCCGCATGCAGAACCGTATTACCGGCCATGGGTTTCCTATAAAGTTTAGTAGCCAGGACGTTATTCTCCACATAAATCTCAACATCCAAAAAGCAGATTGAATTAGCACTAATATTGGATGTAAAATTGAGATTCAGATTATTGTTGTTAAGCTCATCAATAAAAGCCCTGGCACTAGACTCTGAACCCCTCCAGATAAAAAACAGGTTGTCTATGTATCTCAGCTAAAGGATAATATTGTGTTTGGCGATTGCACGATGTTGCCCGTACAGGACCTGCTCCTCCCACTGCCCCATGTGCAAGCACGCGTAGCTGGGGGAGAAGCAGGCCCCCATCGCCACTCCTCTAACCTGCTGGTAAATGAGGTTATTGAAAATAAAGAAATTTTGCTCCAAACACATCTGTACCATATTGAATAACATTCTGATGTGAGTTGAAAAATTAATTGGACGCCTGTTTAGAAAAAGTTCAACAGCTTTAAGTCCATCACAGTGCCTTATTGAAGTATAAAGGGCAGAAACATCCAGAGTCATTAAAGCAGATCCGGTCCCCAAACAACCTGCTCAATTTTTCTTAAGAAATCAGAAGTATCTTTAACATAAGAATCTAATGTCTTGACCCAGTCCTGTAAAAAATAGTCAATATATTTGGACACGTTCTCTGGTGAGCTATTGATGGCCGAAATCATCGGTCTTCCCGGGGGTCTCTCCGTATCTTTATGTACTTTTGGGATCAAATAAAAAGTGGGAACGACTGGATGTTCCTTCTTCAGGAAGCGGAATTCCTCCTCTGATAACAGTCCTCCACTCCTCCAAGCCTGAAGTTTTGAGTATTGATCCGTCCATGTGGATTTTATGATTTGGATGTTGCTCCTCCTGTAGCACTATGTATCTCCCAAGTGGGACTCCGCTTCCTCCAAATACAGTTGGCGGGGCCACAGGACGATATTACCGCCTTTATCAGCTTGTCTGACTATTATGTTATGATCAGACTCCAATTTGCCAATTAGTTGTTTATAACACCGGTTCTGTTTGCTGATAATGTACTTCCTCTTATTGGTGGCGGTATATAGTTTTTTAAATCCTGTACCACCATATCCTGGTATACATCCAAATTATCATGGACCATAATAGACTGAAAAACTGATTTTGGTTTAAAAGGAGTAATGCATTTACTTGAATCTTCAGCTATTGTTGGTTCAGCCATATCTGTAGACTCCCCTTGCCCATTTTGTAATGCCCAAATTTCTTCAAAGGACTCACGGTCTCCAGCAGACAATATTGAGGGAATAAAGATGATGTCTGGTTGAATTTTCTTTTTCGGTTGCAGCCGATGAAATTTACCCTGTTTCAGTTTGCGGATGAATCTAAAAGTATCCATTCTTGTATCCACATAATTTAAGTTACAAGGTGGACAATAAGATAGCCCTAAGCCTAGGACCGATTCTTCTCCCGCAGTTAATTTTAGATCCGTCAGGTTGATTACTGAGTTGGGGTTTTTTGCTGTTCCGGATTCCGAATCTGGAATCGATTCCATCGTCCCCGCGTTGCTTTTTTGCCTCCATTTTTGTTTTCGGCTGTTGCACTTACGACCCTGGCCCCGCTTGAAATTTGCTCTTTGCCTTTTTTGCCCGTGGGTACTCGTGGTCTCAATGTTTCCCGGCGATCCTGGCACAAGCAATTGACTTCTTGTGCCAGTGAGAGCTTTATAAATCCCAAATTCGGATCCCTAGTCACATCCCCCCCGGGATCGCTTTCAGCGGCTGAACTCAAATCCGATTCAGAAAAGGGGGTGGTGATGAACAGAGTGCCTGAATTAAGCAGACCACTCTTACCCAGTCCAAAGATCAGGGCTTGATCCATCACCGTTTTTTAGCTCACTGCACCATCCCAGCTCAGAACTTGGCTATATGCAAATTAGTCTGTTCCTGTCCCAGTGCATGATGGGAACAGGGCAAACCAAACTACCAAGCCAATTCTTGTACTGGGAAGGAAACAAGCTTCCGGGGACCGGTTTCTGCCATTTCAGGCGTCGTCGGCCCGGCTTGCTTGAATCCTGATGGTGCAATGGACTCACATCTGAGTATACCCTTCCACGCTTATGGTGGACAAAATGATTCAGAAAAGGGGGTGGTGATGAAGCGTGGAAGGGTATACTCAGACATGAGTCCCTTGCTCACTGCTCCATCAGGATTCAAGCAAGCCGGTGAAGAATTGGCTTGGTAGTTTGGTCTGCCCTGTTCCCATGATGCACTGGGCCAGGGACAGACTAATTTGCATATAGCCAGGTTCTGAGCTGGGATGGGGCAGTGAGCTAAATAACGGTGAGGGATCAAGCCCTGATCTTTGGACTGGGTAAGAGTGGTCTGCTTAATTCAGACACTCTGTTCATCACCACCCCCTTTTCTGAATCGAACTCAAATCCGAAGCGGATAATGATGTCATGGTGGTTTCACTGGCTTGCCTCAAAGATGGTCTGTTTGCTCTTGCTTAAACTGCCTCATGTCGGCGAGCAAACATAAAAACCTGCCCATTCTGATAGTCCGCTCGGTCCCTCTCAAATTTAAAAGCCTTTCTTTTCTTTATGGCTTCTTCCTCCTTATTGAGTCTAAACATCATCTCGTCCCTCATTTTCTTAATTTGGTCATTCATCTCAAGTTTTCCAATTTCAGATTCCAAGGCATCTATTTCCAATTGTAATTTAGCCCGATCACTATCGGAATATTTCACTAAGATATTCATCAGTCTGCTTGATGATTCAAGGTTGGACTCCGCCCACTCTGCCAGCATTCCCGGATCTGGGTTATCATAGCTCGGGGCTAGGGTGATATGTAATCCCCTGGGCACTCGTCCAACTTGCAAGTAACGGGACAAAGACCGGTGCTCCCACCACTTAGACTGTTCTGAGCGCATGAGTCGCTCTAGCTTTCTGAACAAGTCTCTCATTGTGGGATTACCAGTATTCAGGCTGGTTTGTGCTGTAGTCGTCGCCCCCCCCGCCGGGTAGTCGGTAAATAATGTGTCTGCTGCCTCCGCTCGACTTCGTAGTACGTTTTGCTTGCGCTGCAATACTTCGGCAATGAATAGTGCCACTTAAAAAGACGACCACTAGAACTTAGCACAGTGTCCTTTCTAGCGCCGCGCACACTCCCCATATATATATATATGCCATATTGATTGTCCCCAGGCACTTCTGCACTACATAGGGGCCACGGACAGGTGCTTGTAAAACCCCTTATGTGATACCCATTTCAAGGGGGAAAATTCTGCACCTGGGCGATTTAAGGGAGTAATTCATAATTTTTTGGGGGGTATAGTCCCATGCAAATAAAGGAATGACTTTTACCGTGCACATGTGTTGTGGTAGATGTTAGCACATGGCAATGAAAGACCTTTGGAGAAGTTCAAACTGTAATCTATTCAGGAAGTGAGGCACGGCTAGTGAGCCCTCGATGGAGCCCTTTGAGAGAGGGCACTTAGATTCCCAGGGAAGGAACCCAAAAGGATCCCACACGAAGGTTATTGTCATCTACTGTGCACATTTATGGGGGTGAGGCTCCAGGTCCACCACCAATGGCAGGCTGAGAGTATGTCTGCAAAGACACTGACCATGCAACCTGGGCCATGCTGCATTGTATCTGCATACACATCCTACTCTGCGCCCTCCATGCCGAAGGCAGCCACAAGGGAAGTGCAATCTATGACTACTCCCAACGGCCCAGGAACCAGTGCTTAATTTGAGCCGGTGGTTTCCAGTGCTCAGCACCTGCACTTAATCATCAACACCGGGGCTTTCCATGAGCACCAGATAAGGACAGATTCATTTACTTGGAGACTATGTGATTTGCCCAGAATCACAGGATGTATAGCCGACGTGTAGACTCGAAATTGGTTACCCAACTCCGAAAGGTGGCAGCACTGGCCAATATGCCACCTCGTGTCCCCACTTTCATGGCTGGAAGTTGGTCCTGTTTTAGGCGGTGCTAACAGGAGAAATGGGCTGGTGCAAGCTGCGTCCTGAAGAGAGCCTATTAAATTAAATCCTGGCAGGAACCATTAAGGGACTCCTCAATATCAGGGGCCCAGCTACAGAGAAGCAGGGATCCGTGGTTTAACCTGTCGATTCATGTGTTCTTGCGTTACTCTTCTCAGTGCACTTGCCAATTCTTAGATCGAGTGCTTTCACTGTATTTAACTTGACTTCACGGGGCTAGTGAAAAGGCTTGTGCCAGGTGTTTTTAGTGAGGGTGTCCAACCACTTCCCTGATAATATTCCATCTACAAAGATGGGCCCGTGGTATGTGTCCCACAGCGCATGCGCAGTGGCGCAATCAACAACATTGAGCCCCATTTAAAATGTTCTATAGTTTGCCCTATGAGCCTATGGTGGCCTTTGTAACACGCAGCTTATAATGAAGTGTTCAAAACATTCTCTTCCTGCCCACTTTTCCTTCTTTTTTTTAGGTCTCACCTGAGCCAGTGCATGCGCCGCCCTGGCGAGACATTTAGTGAGTGGGCTGTAAAAAGCCTACCACAGCTGTTTGGGTGGCATAGAGCGTGGGGTTACGCGCACAATGATGAGCAGAGGTGACATCTGGCTTTCCTTTTATGTCATGGCGCGCGCACCCCACTCGCCAGACGTGCCTCCTTTTCTTTTTTTTTAACTTGTATTGCGAGGTGCGCTCGCTTGTTTCTAATACCATCGCACAGCCACCTGGGAAACCTGGTATTGCACTGCACGTAAACCGTGATCTTGCTCACGCTGCATTATTGAAAAAGGGCTTCGGCTTTAATGCATATTTTTCTTGACTTGTCAGTGGTTTCTCAAAAACACACATTACCCCCTTTGAAATATAAAATAAACCAATTGTCGATCAAAGGACACAGTGTAACTGGCGATTACTGACAAAGAGGCCCGGGTGCCCCATGGCATGACGCCGTCTGTTTTGTATATCTCTGTTTGAAATTGAAATTGGCAGAACGTTTTAAACATTGGTCTATCTGTGTCGGGGACAAGGCCTGCATCTACGTGATAAATACAATTCGGTCATTCTGAAGACGTTTGTAGCCATCAGGGACCTTTTAAAGGAAGCCTCCGATCTGAGAACTCCGTGGTTTTTAAAGGAAGTCTACGCAAAGTATGTTTTAAGGATTTCAGATGCATGTTAACCTGTTATTAATGCTGATTTATTCAATATTAGAGTCAATTTAGACAATATATTTTGACAGGTCTATCTGTGTCGCCTATCTTCTTTGGCACCACGCCTAATACAAAAATCGGGAAAGTCGCACATGCCCGAATAAAGAAAACTACTATTCAATAATAACTTCTGATGTGCATCTAAAAAGAACTGATTATTTTTCTCCACAGTTCTGCAATAGTCAATCCAAATGCCTCGTTACCTCACGGACCCGAAGAAACCGGTTGCAAATTTCTATTGGTCATCGTACTCCTGTTTCTGTTCAAGATGAATACTTAAGTCAATTTTTCAAATAGGGAATTATTTACATTAAATATAATTTCGGACTCAAAATACTGCAGTTGTGTGTTTTGTTTTTTGAATTTGTGTGTGTTTTTCAGTGTATCATCTATTCTCAAACTTCCTGCTCCTAAGTGTGAAAAAGTTGTCAGCTTCCACTTTTCAGGCTGAAAAGTAAAGTGATATCAGCGGGAATGATGTACCATAAACCCTCGTTATCTTTTAAGCAGAGATAAGTGCCCGTGTGCCTGCCAAGCAGAGCTTCAGCGGCCATACTGATGGAATAACCCTAAAATATTACACGCAGAGCTAATGGTAATCCTCGGTTAATTTGAGAAGTAGGCCCAAGACAAACACTGCCCCAGCCCTCGCCCCTTCTTTCGTTAGACAGTGAATCACCAAGGACCCAAATCCAATTTTCAACCGCTGCCAAATCCTGAAATATAAACACACCTCATAGGACGTCTGTAAACACCATCAGTGAGGGAGGGGCAAAGAGAGCCCTCATCTGCCGTGGCAATGGAATTAAAATGCGTTCACGAGCAGTGCAGCAGATTTACAGCAAGAGAAGCGCAGATAGATAGACAGATAGATAGATAGATAGATAGATAGATAGATAGATAGATAGATAGATAGATAGATAGATAGATAGATAGATAGATAGATAGATAGATAGATAGATAGATAGATAGATAGATAGATAGATAGATAGATAGATAGATAGATAGATAGATAGATAGATAGGTAGGTAGGTAGGTAGGTAGGTAGGTAGGTAGGTAGGTAGGTAGGCGTGGATGTGTGTATAGAAAAATGCTTATACCAATCCCACTCTCCAAACTCGCATGTTATGTACACAATGCCACATAATTGTAATATCAGTGCTAGGACAGAGACACAAAGGGTAATTCAAACCTTTTGTATTGTACCTAAAGAAAAGGGGTCACACTTATTGGACAACATAGACATTCTACGTTTTACAGAGACTTGCCTGGCATGGATTATACTCCTAATCTGGTACCCACTTCTGCATTGAGGGTCAACAAAGAAGACTCACAAAGACCAAGCTTCCCCTTACAATCTACAGCGCTAGAGATTTTTGGGTGAATAAATACGGCCAGCTAGCTCCTGGTCAATTAGGCCAGAAAGGAAGGGGCAGTGGGGGAGATTGAGGGGTTGAAAAGCAAAAGGCACATTTATTTATGCATTTTTATATAGCGCGGACTTTACCCGAAGGTGTCAGAGCCCTTCACAATAGGAACAAAACTGATACATGAGGAGAACATTACAAGTGAACAAATTACAAAAGCAAACATTAAGTTACATGAGGCAAAAATGACAATTGTGAGCAAACAAAATACAAGAGGTAGCAAACGGTGCATTATAGGAGGAAAAAGGGATGTATGACGGTACAACGCGTACCGTTTCAACGTGTGCCTTTACAAAGCATCTTTAACAACGCAAGTCGTTACAACGACTTGCGTTGTTGGGCGCGGATAGTGAATAGTATAATTTACTATTCTAACACCAATCCCCGTGGATAGTAGGGAAGGTGTTGGAATAGTAAATATACTATTCTTTATCCTTTAGCGCCCTCCAGCGCAAGTCGTGGTTACGACTTGCGTTGTAAAGGACGCGTCGTTAAAGCACTGCGGGGTAACATCCGCGTTGAAAAGGATGTTCCCCGGAAAAAGTGACGTGTGCAGGTTACAAAAGCATACAAAGTACAAGTAGAGGTATAATACTGCAGTAAATGGCAGACACTCAAGCATAAGAACAAACGTTACGTAGGCAATGGGGGCACTTGTGCAAGTACTTTAAAGCAAACAAAATGTAAGAGGTAGCAAACAGTGTGTTACAAGAGAAAAGTGACATGTGCATGTTACAAACGAGTACCAAACACAGGTAGAAGGATAATACTGCAAAACTGGCAGAACGCACTGGGAAGGCACTGCCATAGTTATGGAGAAAAGGATTCTCTATAATGGAGGGTCTTCCTTCAAATAATAGAGAGGGTATGAATTACAATTGGAAGTGTCTTTGAAGGAGAAGAACTTTGAGGTCAGTTTTGAAGGCCTGGGAGGAGGTGGTGGTCCGGAGCTGAGGCGGAAGTGAGTTCCAGATTCTCACCGCGTTGCCTGAAAAGGATTGGGCCATCGATCTTTCCTTCTTGAAAGTGGGAGGTTGAAGCAGACAATTTTCCGCATTACGTGATGGTCTAGAGCCCTCCAGAGAGTTTCAGTTTATTCGCCAGGTAGCAAGGAGAGGAAGAGTGCAAGGCTTTGAGGGTGGTCCCAGGCAGTCTTGTAGATAGATCTTGCCTCGATGGGAAGCCAGCGGAGGGTGGATAGCATGGGTGTGATGTGGTCGCTTCTTTTGGCCCCATAAATGAAGCGAGCTGCTGAATGGAGAATAGATTTAAGGGGGCACAGGTGGGATTTGGGGAGGTCAGTGAGAAGAGAATTGCAGTAGTCCAGTCTGGAGAGGACCATCGATTGGACCAGGGTTTTAAGGTCTTGCTCCAGGAAGAAGCGACGAATTCCCCAAAGAAGGCACCGTTGGTATTGAGCAGACTTTGCAATGGAGTTGATGTGGGAGATTAGAATCAAACTCTTCCTAAACTGTGGACTTTGAAACTGCCAGGCAGTGTATCGGCTGCCCCACTTGGCTAAACTGTGTGAGTTGGTACACGCTCTTAAAAGACCATGGCTCAGTTCCCTCGTGTGTGAAAAGTGGGAACATAAAAACAGACACATGCCCCGCATTATACTGTATACAAGTTCCTTCACAGATGCTGATCCCGGTAACCTTCGACCCTCTGTAGCGCTGTCTTCAAAAGGGAAAGCAAGACACATGTACATGACTTGATCGCCAGATGCTCGCATCACTTCAACTCGAGGGGGTCCCTGCTTTATCCGAGGCCAGCTCTGAGCTCTCATGACAGCTCGAGCTGCATGCTACTACGCCTGTCTAAAGTGGTGTATTCGTTCTTGGCAACAAATAAAAATAAAACGCCAATGGACCAGCCACAGACCTGACACTGAGAAGAGGTTGACGGGTAGGCTGAGGACTCGGGTTTTTTGGGGACGACAAACATTCGCCACAAAAACAAGCATTGGCATAGCAATAGGTCTCGCCTTTGGGACCTTCTAAGTGTTTAGTTATCCAGCACAATATCCTTAGTGCAACAACATCAAGTGTTGCATGGGTAAACACTTATAAGGTCCCAAAGGTGAGACCTATAGGCTATGCCAATGCTTGTTCTAAATTCACCATGCAAACCTTTCACATACTTGACTTTTTTTGTGGGGTGCAAGTGCATCTTTCCTTCTATCCAACCACTTCCTAAAACAATTTAAGGAAAAGCTATATTTTTCTCTCATTTTTGTTTTGTTCAGATGTACGAAAAATATATATATTTTCTCACTTTTCTTTTTGTTCAGATGTACAATCCCCCACATCAAAAATCAGTGTCACACAGTGTTCACTAGTACTTCTCCGGGAGGCAGACATTCCATGGAAAAAGTGTCCTGTCTCGTTCCACCGTATAAACTCTCATTTGTATGCTCCAGTTTATTTAAATGTTCTTTTTCCCTTTGATTAGGTGGTGAAGAAGATTAAAAATGATTCCATCTCAGCCCGTAGAGTACTTTCCATTTTCTGACCTTTCATGTAATTTGAAACGTTCCTCCAGATGGCTCGGGATGTGTTGGCTCAAAAGGTGATTTATGTACAATTTATTTATGCACTTCGCTCTGGTTTTTTCCTTCAGGTAACCTGCATGCCACTGTTGTCCTTTAAATCGACTCTTTTCTTTGTGTTTGGAATAAGGAGCAGCCAATGCAGAGGTGGCAACAACATAATCTCTACTCGAGTTCGCTCCAACTGCTGCACTGACAACGTCACAGGAACATATATTCATTGTCCATACTTAGTAATGTTGCATTTCCTATAGAATATAATTTTTTAATTTAGTAAACTGCATTCAGATTTTGAATACCAGGTTTGTCTTCGTTATTTTAAAACACCAATCTGCCTCCTTACATGCATCAGATGGGGCCCTCCTATTTCTTACCACTTTTAATTATTTATATACATATTCCTTAGTTTATGCATCAATCAATCAATCAATCAATCAATCAATCAATCAATCAATCAATCAATCAGAGCCATTTATAGAGCGCACTACTCACCCGTAGGGTCTCAAGGCGCTAGGGGGGGTGGGGGGGGGGGTGCCGTTACTGCTCGAACAGCCAGGTCTTGAGCTTCTTCCTGAAGGAGAGGTGGTCTTGGGTCAGGCGCAGGTCGGGAGGGAGGGAGTTCCAGGTCTTGGCGGCCAGGTAGGAGAAGGACCTTCCTCCTGTTGTCGCTCTTCGGATGCGGGGGACGGCGGCGAGGGCGTGGCTGGTTGATCGGAGGTGGCGCTTGGGAGCGTAGAAGTTGATTCGGTTGTTGAGGTAGCTCGGGCCTTGATCGTGTAGGGCTTTGTGTGCGTGGGTGAGGAGACGGAAGGTGATTCTTTTGTTGACGGGGAGCCAGTGCAGGTCTCTCAGATGTCCGGAGATGTGGCTGTTTCGTGGGATGTCGAGGATGAGTCTGGCTGAGGCGTTCTGGATCCGCTGGAGTCTCTTCTGGAGCTTGGCGGTGGTTCCGGCGTAGAGGGCGTTGCCGTAGTCCAGTCGGCTGGTGACGAGGGCCTGGGCGACAGTCTTCCTGGTCTCGGTGGGGATCCACCAGAAGATCTTCCGTAGCATGCGCAGGATGTTGAAGCATGACGAGGAGACGGCGTTGACTTGTCTGGTCATGGAGAGGGAGGAGTCCAGGATGAAGCCCAGGTTGCGTGCGTGGTCCGTCGGTTTGGGTGCGGTGCCCAGGGCGGGGGGCCACCAGGAGTCGTCCCAGGCGGAGGGCGAGGAGCCCAGGATGAGGACCTCCGTCTTGTCTGAGTTCAATTTCGGGCGGCTGGTCGTCATCCACTCGGCTACATCTTTCATCCCTTCGTGCAGGTTGGCTCTGGCGGCGGCGGGGTCGTTGGTCAGGGAGAGGATCAGCTGGGTGTCGTCGGCGTAGGAGATTATGTTGAGGTTGTGTTGGCGTGCGATGGCCGCGAGGGGGCTCATGTAGACGTTGAAGAGGGTGGGACTCAGCGAGGATCCTTGAGGGACGCCGCAGATGACTTCGGTGGCCTCTGACTTGTACGGTGGTAGGCGGACTCTCTGTGTTCTTCCGTCGAGGAAGGAGGTGATCCATTCCAGTGCCTTCTCCTGGATTCCGACGTATGCATGTATTTATTGACTGATGTCTATATCTATTTTGAGTATTTGTAAGCCACAAAATAACAAGAATCAACTGCAGTTCAGCAAATGTGCACATCAAGCCTGTAGCTCACTCCCTCAGCCTCTGTGCAAGATTTCAACTTCTCAACTGTGCCTGCTGCTCCCCATGCAAGACTAGAGCACATATCTGCCCCCATACAGGAGGCTTACACATACACAGTGCTCCACCTATACACATGCACAACTAGGCCCTGTGCTGCTCCCACTAGCCTCTGTCCTAAGATCCTTAATTACCAGAACCTCAACAATATTAACTTTACATGCCCCACCCCCTAGTACACTGCACTTTTACTGGAGTCGCTCTCCAGTGATATCATTCAAACAACACCCTTCAATCCACATTTTGGTCACGGGAACCAACAGCATTTTGAAGTTTAGTAGCTGCACTATCCTCTATAAATGACAGCAACAATAACCTCACAGGGTCAGTGAGCACTGAAGCCCACATACTAGGAGGAAAATCTAGCTGTGTGGAGTGCTACAAAGGACACACAAGGGGCCCACACACATCGATGAAACCATCCTAACACCTGTAATTGCATGTTATTAGGAGTAGGATTGACCTATTATCTGCTATAAAATGTCATAACAAACTCAGTTTTAGCATAACCGAGACATTGGTTCTTATTTGAAGTTTGTCAGCTAATTTACAGTTAAACGCTTGTAGGGTTGGACTTATGCGTTTAACTCCCATGTCAGATTGCATCTCAAGTAGTTTACAAGACTGTTTATCCCTTAGGACCTTACCAAAACACTCAGACCTGGCAACCACTGCCTGCAAATAACCTTATCATTTGGATGTAATGAATATAGTGGCTCTGCTCTCAATGCCCAGGGTACATCGCTATAAAGGGTGCGACAATTACTTCTGAGAATGGAAAATGACCATCTCAAATTAAGACAATCGCTTAAGACATGCCTCTTCAGCCCAACATATTGGTAATAATCCATGTAAATAAGAACAGCTCTGTGGGCAGCGCGTCTTGTGACTGTGCACCGGGTGCTGACTTCGGGGTAGTGTTGTGTTTTCGGTCGGACAAATTGGTCGAGCAGCCAGGTCTTGAGTGCTCTCCTGAAGTCCGTGAGAATGGCGGAGGTCTGGAACTGGAGGAGTTGGTCGTTCCAGGACTTGGTGGCAAGATAATAGAAGGATCACCCACCACTTCGAGCCGGCAGATGCGCGAATCTGTAGCAAAGGAGGTCATTGGGGGCGCCAACAAACGTTGTCGCACAGGGCACCACCAGCACCAAAGCCAGTCCTGCATGTAAAAGTCCACTCCAGTTTGAGCCATAATCCTGCCCAGACAGGTAACTACACCTGTCACACCTCTTAGGCAAGATTTTTATTTCACCCAAACACTTTTTTCTTCATTTTTGGGTATGAAAGCACTCTCAAGTATTTGAGTTCAGAATACCAGTTGTACCAAAACCTATTGTGTTAGATTTAAAAGACAATAAGGTTGCTCTGTAATTACATGGGCCACACAGGGTTTACATGACACATATCTTGCCTCTTGATTCAAAAATAGTCCATGTTTTAAAACTTTTTATAAGAAGTTCTCACTGCAGTGCTGTAAAGTGATGTATTAATATCAAAGATTCCACATGTCAATACACATTTTTGATTTTGAAGAGACTTTGTCGTATTTTACATGCTGTTTATTGCGTGACCTTTCATGGTTCGGCTCGTGCACCGGCTCTAAGAATGTGGATTAATTGTTAATTTGCTGTCTGGTCCACCTCTAAACTTTCAATCCTCTTTGCGACCCTTACCTGAAAGTGCTCTGATGCTACTGCAGGGGGTTTACTGGTACTTTACTGAAACCCTAGCTAAAATCAAATACAATGTATATAAATGGCGCGCAATGCAGGAGTTATCTGGCTATAATGACTTTGACTGTGATCTTGGGAGGTTTTGAGGCCTTGGATGCAGATGAAATAAACAAAGCCCTCTTTGGTGTCTAATGAAAGTAAAGCTTATTGACCCACAATTTTGATTTCGTCTTGTAATACCGGTGCTGAGCGTGTCAAAGGAGCTTGATGACAACAACCCTTAATTTCTTCCTTGTCTGTTTTCTATGCTGAGCTGAAATTGAGAATGAAATTGACTGTGAATGACAATAGACGTGTTTTCTTATGTGAAGTAAGGAATGTTTTTTTTTAATCTGAAGTATGGAAAGTTGAACATTCCTTTGTAACCTGCAGGGACATTTCTTCCTAAGAACATCTTCCCCCTTGTTACATTTCCCGAAATGTGTCTCCTGTGTCCTGATTTTTCAAGGAAATAATTCCCTATTTGGGCATCCCTTGTCTATAAGATTCTATGTACGGCCTTCAGTAACCCAAGAGAAATCTTCATTCGATTCCTGCTCCCTAAGTTGCGAAATCATTTGAAATATTCAGGGGTGCACTTCTGGAAATAAGAAAAACTACAGCTCGTTGGTGTGACACGGAGGCTCTGGCTGTACAGGGGAAATGTAATTTCGGCACTTGGCAGAAGAGATAGAGAGTAGATCTGGAATCATACTATTTTCTAGGGCTCACTGCCCTGGTCGGCACAGCGGTGCACCTTAAAATTGGTGCGATGGGAACATACCAGGTCAGTGCCTCTTTCCCACTGCACGTGCTCCCCCAGTGCACCTACAAACTCAGGCCCGCCCTGGGGTACAGAATTAGTGAAAGACGTATCAGCTATTTCAAGCAAATGTGATGTCTTTCCTTTGCAAACGCAATGAAGGTGGATGCGGAGTGATTGCACTTACCTTCAAAGGAATGTCCAAGGGAGTGCATGGGACCCTTTTCCCCCTTTCAGAGGGCACTGCCAGTGTGCACAGACTGTGCGACACCTCTTTGGGGAGCACAATCTATGCATCTCCTGACAGCCTCTTTGCCTCTATGCCCAGGTCTATAATATGGCATGGGTGCAAGGCAAAGTGCCTCTCTCATGTGCCTGGAACCACGCCCCCATGCAAATGAGGCAATGTCCCTTTAGTGTTGCACAGGTGTTGTTTGTGTGGAGGTGTATTACAGAAGGGGCTGCACAAGTGTTTTCGCTGCCCCTACTGTAATACCAAAGTGCTCCAGGCCCCTGGACATGATTTCTTCCCTTTGAGTATTTTTTTCACTACTCCTATCACCATAGTGTGCTTGTGTGCAAACCTTTTCCTGGTGCTAAGTTGCTATGTTATGTGTATTTGTATGGCACACATCTCACCTAGTAGGGTATCCTGGCATAGAAGTAGGGGTTGTATGTGCCAAGCCAGAGCTTGGTCCAAAGGTAAGTGAAGAGCCTGGTCTTGAGATTCTTGTTCAAATCAAGAACTGAGGAGGAGGCTCTGATGCACAGATGGGGCAGGTTGCTCCAGGCTTTAGGAGTGAGGTAGGAAAAAGCATGATCGCTGGATCTGGTCCTGAGTATGCATGAGGGGTGTGTGTGAGTAGCAATCCAGCTGACAGGAGGTGTCTGGTAGGTTTGTGGAACTGTATGCATTTGTTGAGGTATGCCAGGCCAATGTTGAGGCATTCTGTAAGGCTTTGTATGTATGTGTGAGAAGTTTGAAGAGTGCTTGTTTGTAGATTGGGAGCCATTGGTGCTCTTTGAGGTGAAGGGTGATGTGAGTGCAGGGTGAGAGGTTAAGAGCGAGCCTGGCCACTGAGTTTTGTATGGTTGAGAGTCATCTGGTCCTTAGAGTATTGATTCCGTCACAAAGTGCATTGCTGTAGTCAAGCTTGCTGGTGATGAGAGCTTGGGTAACGGTTCTGTGTGTGATGGTGGGGATTCATTTGAAGATCTTCTTGAGCATATTGAGGGTATGGAAGCAGGAGATGGAGACTAACTTCTCTTTACTAGTCAGGGTGAGTTGGTTGTCTATTACTTGACCAAGGTTATTTGCATGGTTTGCTAGGATGGGTGTGGATCCAGGTTCTGCAGGCCACCAGGTGGAGTCCCAGAGCAAGTTGTCTTTGCCGAAGATTACTACTTCCATCTTGTCTGTTTTGAGCTTGAGGGAAGTGATTTTCATCCTTCTGGAGACTTCGGTCATGCATGTGGAGAAATTAGTCCTGAATTTGGGGTCTTGTTGGAGGGGGTGATTAAGAAGTGGGTGTCAATAGCATAGGGTCTGTTGTTGATTCTATGGGCCGGATGATGCTCGTCTGGGGAGCCATATAGGCATTGGGCAGGCTGGGGCTGAATGAGTATCCATGTTGAACTCAGCAGATGAGGTTAACGGCATCCAATGTGAAGGGGGCCAGGTTGACCGACTGGGTGCTGCCTGTCAGGAAGGAGCAAATCCTGGGAAGTGTGAATCCTTATATGCTGGTTTTCTGCAGTCATTGCATAAGGATAGGGTTGGAGATGTTGGTGAAGGTTGCAGAACGGTCTAATAGTATGAGGTCCGTGATGTCACCACTGTCCATGATCCTCTAGATGTAATTATTGGCAGCAATGAAGTTGGTCTCTATACTATGGTTAGGGCGCAATTCAGATTGAGTAGTGTCAAGGAGTAGTTTTCATTGAGCTGGGTGGTTGGTGTTTGTTGAATATCTTTACCCAGACTTTTGCTGGGTAGGAAGGCAAGGATAAATGCCAGTAGTTGGCTATAGTCTTCCAATCTACTGAGGCATTTGGTGAGGAGGAACAGTATTGTGGGATGTTTCCAGGCCACTGGGTAGTTGACGGTGATGATTGAGTCATTCAGGATCAGGGTGAGGGCTTCGCTGATGGTGCCCAGTCCTTTGATGAAGACGTGATTAGGGCAGGGGTCAGACGGTGCTCCAAGTATATGGACTGCATGGTCAATGCGGTTTCTTGAGTGTGCAAAGTCATCAGGGTGGTCCTCGGTGTATTGGTTAATATAAACAAGAGGTATGCGAGGGTGGAAAGGTCTCATTGAGGCCTGAAGGTGTCTTAAATGCTGGTGATCTTGTTGCTGAAGAAGAAGGACAGCTGGGTGCGGAGGTCCTGAGAGTGGGTTACATTGGTGGAGCTTACTGCCGGAGAGGTGAAGTCTTTCACTATGATGAATATTTCCTTGGCACTGTTGATTCAGCTTTTGATGTGGTTGGTGAGAGTGGAGTATTTGGTGGCTCTGATTTTCTGAAGCAGGTGCTCCCTGCCAGTGTTATTCTGACGTTGTGTACATCTGTGTTCAAGTTGCTTGCAATTGTGTTTGGTGAGCCTGAGCTCTTTGATGTACCAGCTTGCTTGTGGTCTGGTTCTTGTGGCTTTTGTTGGCTTTCTGAGAAGCCAGGGTGTCTGTTCAAGCAGTGATCCAGGAATAGGAAATACATTTGAGTAGGTTGTTGTTGTATCAAGGTTAGCGGTGTAGGTGTTAGGAAGACCAAGATGCGTCTGAGATTTCGTTCCATTCCTTTTGTGAAGTTTTGAGAATGGTGTTTTTGTTGTGGTGTTGCATGTGAATTCTGAAGCTGACAAGGGTGTGGTCAGAACAGGTGATTGCGTGGGCTGTGATGCTGTTGAAGCTGTTGAAGACAGGGTTCAATAGGTGTCCCGTGGCATGTATGGAACCTTCCAGTCACTGGGTGAGTCTGAGGTTGAACAGGTCCTGTTGGGATTTGTGAGGTCCTCTATGAGGTCACCGAGGAGAACAAAGGTACTGGAGTTGGGGAGCGGGGCAAGCGACTAAGTCCACGGTGGTACTGCTGACATTGGTGCATGGTCCAAGGGGGTTGGTGGCGTTAGCCGATAGTGAAGATTATGGTGTAATTGACAGAGATGAGTAGTTTGAAGGTCAAGTATTCCATGTTGATGGTGGGGCTTTCTGAGCTGGTGGAGCATTGGATGGATTCTTTGAAGATGATAGCGATTGCACCTCTGGGTCTGCTTGTCCTGTCCTGTTGTGTGATTGTGTATTCTGGGGGAATTGATCTTACAGTGTCTGGGGTGATGAGGGAGTCAGCCAGGCTTTGTTAAATCCAGTGAGGGGTAAAGTAGCAGATCCCAAATTTCAGTGGCATTTTTAATGAGGGAGCAAGTAGCATGCAGGACGGGGAGGGATGCAGTGTGGTGATGGTTGGGGGTGTGGGGTCGAGAGTTGGCTGTGAGAGGTTGCATGTGAATTGGCAGATGGTGCCGGAGAATATACCTCCTGTGTTGGGAGGCTAGGCATTGCAGCAGCACTGAAAAATGAGACTGGGTTGAGAGAGCGGAGGTTCACAGTTGAGTAACAATGGACGTGGAGTGGAGGTCCGAGAACTAGGGATTCTGTCATTAGGATTTGTGAGGTCATCTATGTGGTAGCTGAGGTCACTGAGGAGAACGAATACACTGGAGTTGGGGATCGGGGGAGGCGAGGATGTCCACGATGGAACTGCTGACATTGGTGCATGGTCCAGGGGGGTTGGTGGTGTTAGAAGATAGTGAAGTTTATGGTGTAATTGACAGTGATGAGTAGTTTGAAGGTCAAGTGTTCCATGTTGATGGTGGGGCTTTCTGAGCTGGTGGAGCATTGGATGGATTCTTTGAAGATGATAGCGATTGCACCTCTGGGTCTGTTTGTCCTGTCCTGTCCTGCCGCGTGATCGTGTATCCTGGGGGAATTGCTCTTACAATGCCAGGAGTGATGAGGGAGTCAGCCATGATTTGTTAAGGAATAGAAGGTCCAGTGAGGCGTCAAGTAGCAGATCCCAAATTTCAGTGGCATTTTTAATGAGGGAGCAAGTAGTATGCAGGACACGGAGGGATGCAGTGTAGTGATGGTTGGGGGTGTGTGGTTGTGTGTGTTGAGCATGTTGGGTGTGGGATGTGGAGGGTAGAGAGTTGGTTGTGAGAGGTTGCATGTGAAATGGCAGATGGTGCAGGAGAATATACCTCCTGTGTTGGGAGGCTAGGCATTGCAGCAGCACTGAGAAATGAGACTGGGGTTGAGAGAGTGGAGGTTCATGGTGGAGTAACAACAGACGGGGAGTGGATGTGGGAGAACTAGGGATTCTGTCATTGGGTGTGGGTATGGCGCAGATAGGTGGCAATGGGCTTGCCTTTATAACACCTGCACGGTGCTAGTGATGCACCCACAATACACATCCGTTGCATGTCTCTGTCGCGGCAAACATTAATTGAAGACAGTTTTGGCAGACAGCTAGTGATGTCACTTCCTGTTCAGATGGATTATTTTAAATCTAGTGATGTCACTGCATTTGCAGATTGATGATGGGAAATCCTATGATGTGGCATTCTTTGCATTTGTAAGATAGGAAGTCTACCCATGGCGATTTAATCCTTGGAATGTTGAACACTTGAAGCCTGACTGAAAAGGTTTGTGAGGTAGTGTTAGCTGTGCGATTAAAACAGAGAGCTGAGAGAAAATCAGCTGATGGAGTGGTAGGAAAAAATAATAGAATCTGGTCTGAAGATTTGACGGTGTTATGAATAGTTGTTTCCAAGAAGAGCTTAACCTTCATGGAAGTTGTCCCAGGGTAGAGTTTCATGTCAAAGCTTTCCTCGTGTTAGTCATGGGAAGAGTGGCAGGTATCTTTAATTCTGCTCTACATCACCAGCCCTTACAAACATATAGAGAGGTGGACTCTTAGTATACGATAAACAATCAGGAACCTTGATTTCAGTAGCATTATTTGAAGATGTAACCTCTTAACACATTAGGCACATTGTTGAACCTGTGTCCTGGCTAATTCCAGCTCCTGAGTTGATCTCAGGTGAACAGGAAGTGCAGCTTCACAAGAGCATTTTGGACCAGGTTCCGTCGGCGAGCCATTGCAGATGACTGTTAGACTTACCTCATGGTGGCCCACCTGCCACTACGATTTACCACATCCCCCGATCCACACCGTTTTACCTTGTCTTTACCAGAATCCTCTAACAAGGATTTTCAGCATATATCCTGCCCTTTCAAAGATGGCCACATTACCATTACTTCCTATGAGATGATCCTCAATCCAATAAGACTAAGCTCTCTTCCTTTGAGGAATTTCTTGTTCTTATTTCTCCTTGTATCACATCACTTCTTGCTCCCTGTTGGTGTGCTCTCTCACTCGTGATTAGTTTTAGAATTTCTTGGTCCTTCAGCCATATAGCTCGAGCTCCTAGCATTCCTGTATATCCTGAAGTCTTTTGCAGCTTGGAGTTCAGTCTCCTATCCTTGGATTTCTGCTGATACCTGGGGGAGTTCTGTCAACTGGTAGAGTTTTTGCCTTTGGGCTTTTTCCTCTTCCCGGGGCTCCTTCTGGGAGGCACCATCTGCTTAGATTCTTTTATATGTCAGCAGCATCATGGCTACTGGAAGGTGTCACCCTTAACTCTGGCAGACCAAGACTGTAAAGACCTGGGGTCAAGTTGAGGAAAATGTGAAAGCCCTTTAAACTACTTCTCCCACCACAGTTGGATTCTGTCATTGCACGCCCTAAGCACATTACTCGTTTGTGCACCTTTGAGCCAGCTGCAGCGGAGACTCACATCTCAAAGAAGGACTTGATGACCATAATGTGGCACCCTAGTTGGAAGTCCTGAAAGGATGTGGCCATACTGAAGCCTACCTGGCCTCACTACTCAAAACCTGTTGAGTTATAGCTCAGCCACCTGTATCTTAAATGTTAGAACTCTCCTTCTTTCTTCCTTTTCATTCTTACCAAGAAACCTGGACATTTTAAAATAATGGCTACAATCTTGGTTTTGGTCTGTTACTCCATCTTTTTTTATGGTATAGTGTTATATTCATTCATTCATTCAATAAACTTTATTTCGGTTAGTTTTAACCATAAAAGTGCATAAAATATACATTTTCATTTTTCCACAGTTCATTTGTGAATATAAAAATTAATATACATCATGTGCAATCGGAGGGGAGAAGGCAAATTGTTAAAACCGTTAAAAAATTTAAATATTTTTAAAATTATTTTGTTTAAAAAAAGTTAAGATAGCATTTATCGATCCAAAATAGTTCTCACGTCTCATCGGATAAGAACATAAAGTGCCCTATTAATTAAGTAATTTCCTTCGAATACACCACATAGAAAACAGAAATTTAGTTATAGCAGACACTATCAAAGAATTCGTGTCAGACTTCAAGATCCTAAAGAAGGCTTGGTAGTCCCTTATACCCAAATTATTACATAATTGTATTATCCACTTTTTTCGTATATGTGAGTAGCCTGGGCAGAAAAGAGTAACATGCAAAGTGGTTTCATTTTCAGTTCTACAGCCGGGGCATAAATGAACTGGGGCCCCCCGTCCACCTATCTGTCATAGAGTAAAGAGGCAGCGTTCCAAATCTAAACTGTAAGTACAGCTTCTTCGCTAAAGTGGGTTGGATTACATCTATTTCTTGTTCAAAGCTGTATGTGGACTTATGGCTCAGGAAGGCACCAGTCAGACTCGATGATGATACTGAGCTAATGGTCCTTCCGAGACTAAAGTCCTTCACAGCACCAGACAGTGTTTTCTTAGAAATAGTTAGAGAAGTGACCTCAGGATTTAGCCAGAGATTTTCATAACCAATTTGGGCTAGAAACTGTCTTACGAAACTTAGCCATGGATTTCTACCTGCTCCTGGTAGGGCTAGAACCACCTTTAATTCCCTTTTGTAGCTTTCCAGATTGGGGGTGCTCCACAGCCTCCTCCAGTAAAGAAGGGGGCGTGAGGCAATAGCTTCGGCTATAGGCCTAATATTCAGGTCTAGCCTAAGTGGGACTAAGGGGGTGCTTCTGGGCAAAGTTAAAGTTTGCCTAATGAAGTTGTTTTCTGTAATAGTTAGGTCGGTGGAAGGAACATGTCCCCAAAGTTCCGCCCCGTAGAGGGAGGAGGATCTTGCTTGAACTTTGAAGATTTCCAGTGGGGCACTTATGGTTTTATTCACACAGTTTTTTGAACTTTTAAAATTCCCATGGTGTCTGTGCTAATTTTAAGTTTGCCTTAGCCATAGCCAATAGTGTTATATTACTTTACTCATTTGAGTTTAGCTTGAAGGTGCTCACAGCTCTCATCGTCTTCTCCACAAGTTTCATTGCCTTGGGTTGTAGTGATGCCAGTAGTTGCGTGCCACCATTCATTTATATGTTGATCCAACATAGCATTTTTTATAACTGGCTTACCATGTAGTTTAGTGTTATAGATGCTCCTTTTGGTAAGAGTGTGAAAATAATTGTTATCATAATATATTAACAAAAGTCTTGGCTGTCCCCCTCTTGGATTTGTCACTTTGAGATGTGGTATGAAGCAATTTTTTATTGATCCCACCTTTCGTCCCTCCTTTCACACCTTTTTAATTCATTGTCATCTTAACTTTAAAATCCTCCAGGAACACAATCAAATTCATGCATTTTTCACAAAAATCTTCTTGATATTTTTCTCACTCTTTGATATGTACAGTTAATTTAGTAAGACGAGTGAGGTGTGCAGTCATCTGTATTTTCAGATAGAGACAAAGTAACTTTTCTAAAGTTTGATGGAAATAGAAAATCCCTTGAATTCTGGTGGAAGTGCTAACACTGGAGTAGAATCCACCAGAGGAATTTCCTCTACTATAGTGATTGTACGGTTGAGAAAATTCCGCTGGTGTAATTTCTCCTAGATTGAGCCTTTTCTGTAGAAATTAGAGAATATTCTATTAACATGAGCTCTTAATCAGACTGTAAGTCAAGAATGGACATTTGATAATGTTTGAATTATAATGCGGGTACTGGAAAATCTGAGAAACAAGTATTCTGAATTTTGCAAGAATACAAAGCAAAAAACAAATACATAACTTCCAAAAGATTGCATTTTATTTTACATGTAGCTTCTAACACACATCCCATATATCTTCTCAAAATGGAGATAACTCACAATGCAAGCAGAACCCGCTTGTTGTTTCTGGTATGGCATGCGACATCCAAATAAAATACTACAAATAATGTCCTTAGCTGGTAGCTGTGTAAACACTATGCATAAAGATTTCTAGTTGTCCGCAGCTTGATTCTCTGTTCATACAAGCTGAGAAAGATTCACAGCAAAGCAATTTTCTAGATATCAATATATAGCAATGCTATTTGAGAAAGTTTTTATGAAAATTACTTAATACTGAAATTTGCAAATATCACTCCACCAAAAATGCACATGAAAAGGAAGAAAAGAAACAATTAATTAAACCCACTTTAGATTTGATGTGCATCAAGTACAGAAAAGGAGGGAATATATGCTCAATGGGTCTATTCACAAAGGTAAATTTACACATCAGTAAATCTGCATGTGTAAATGTACTCTTAAACTTTGTGGAAAATGTAGTACTTTTGGCTATAAATCATTTCCCCATGTAAATGTCCTACGAAGTTTAGACTTACCAAAGTGTAGAGTCCGATTTCAAGTGTAAAGTTACTACCAGTAGTTTTTTGTTCATAGACAGCAGTCTCCACCACTCTGATGAAGATCTCTCCCTATGGTAAAGTTTAGAGGTATTTTAAAAAGTGTTTTAAACTTTAACAAAATAGTAAAACTATTTTTACAGAAAATTTTAGTGTGAATTAATTATATTTATCTATCTTAAATGTCAAAAACAATGATAAGTGTTACAACACTATTAACTTAATTTTGAATGATAACTGTCATTATTTAAATATATTAGAATAAATAAAATAAAATATTTTTTTTAAGATTTAAGAAAAAAACCCTCATAGGATGAAATGTGTTTATGTGTTTATGTATTTATTATGTAGTAAAAGTTACTGAACATTATGTATAGAGTTAATTTAAATTATTTAAAAAAATGAAGTTACATTCATTATTAAATTAAAAATGTTACTACAATATGTTATAATAATACAATATATACTGTTTATGTATCGATTGTTAAACATTAAATTAGATGCATATATTTATATATACTTAAAAAGTCAAAATAAATGTTTCATTTCAATATTAATTTCTGAGGGGTGTTATTTAAGTCCCTGTTGTATTGTAAGTAGACTAGGGCAACTTCAATCAAATTAACAGCTCAACAGTAGCACAACAATACACAAAAATAATCAAATAGAGAAGAGTGACACTAATAAATAGAAAAATACAAAAATGATTTTATTGATACATGGTAGTCATTAAAAAAGAGAGGTAGTATGCTAATTATACATCTCTAGGCGAAAAAATTACATGAGCAATTTTGTAACCTTCAGTAATTTCTTAAATCTGTTGGACATGATTATTCATAAAATTCAATTCATAAATCAATAGTTCAAGTAATTGTGAACTAAATCCATATAACAAACAATTTATCGGGTGGTTTCCAAGTTTAAGTTCCTGTCTCCATTATTTTCTACTGGATGGATTTACAGTAGCAGTGGTTGGCATTGTGTGATGCTGGACTTACTCCAGATCTGAGCTTGAATACTTTTACAACAGTTTTAAAGCCTTTTGGTTGTATTAGTTTTTGAAGTGCAGTTTGTGAATAGAAATGGGCTTACTGCTTCATAAGTAGCTGCAAATCCCTACCTAGGCCCCTCATTAGCCCTCTCTGAACCCATTTTGCTCCTCTCTAACCCCAACTATTAAGTAGTAAGTATTCCTTATTTTCCAGCCACTCCCCCTTCCCTCTGCATTTACTACAAAACGTAAACATACGTGTGCAGATGTATTCTCAGTCGGAGCTGAGATCTTTGCACATACAAATAGGGAGAGACTATTGTAATACTGTTAAGCATACTACAAAATTCATTTACAAATAGGTCAGCAAATGTGCATTTTAATATCTAAGACCAATGGCAAACTGTATTTGGGGCCTGATATATGGAAATCATTTTTAATATTTTCCTAAATGGCAACAAATACTGAATCACAAACTAGGAATGGCTAAATCTTATTTATGTACCTTTCCAATTAGTGATTTGTAAGCATTCAGTATATTAAAAAACAAATCGGAAATTGTGAATCACTATAAGTTGCAAATTGCGACTGTCGCACTGGCACCAAGTGTTGACCACCCCAAGTTCAGAATATAGATTTACGTTTAGATGCACAATAGAAACAGAACTTCTCTCCTAACAAAGAACTATCTGATAGCACCATGACAGCCAAGAGACACAAAAGGTGGACAGGAAAGGAAAGTACAAATTCAGTGGCTAAATGCTGGGAATACTAGTAGAGGAGTGAGTCTGTGGACATGACAAGCTCTTTGCCAAAACATTCATATCTGTTCTAGAGATAACCAAAAAACAAATGTTATTGACATTTAATACTGTGGGTATCACAAAGTGGTTTGCAAAAAGATCAGAAACCGATGATATGACGTGTATGCCCACACCAAGGTGAAACTAGCAACAAGAAGAAAGAAGACTACAGTTACCTGAAGGACCAAGCAAAAAGCCACCACCCACTCCATGGAAGAATTGTAATTCTCCTATTACCATGACTAGAGAATCTGGATATCATTAAAGACATGGAGGCTAACATTATGCATATTTCTTTTAATGCAGTCCAAGTAGCCGCATACATCATAAAGCACAAAAGTTCCAGAATCGAACGTTAACATAAGATAAAAGGCATGAGCCCATAACAATCTGCCTCCTTTAAATTCAGTGTAGAACAGGATACGGTCCAAAGAACTAGAGTCCAAACAGCAAACAATTCCTTAAAGCCATCACCAAACGAAGAAAGGAAGGACGATGGATGAGCCAAAGGTAAAAAATCCTGAAGTTAAGAGAGATTATCTGAAAAAGAAAAGAAAGATACAAGTAACTCCAGAATAAACAAATGCTAAAATGAGGAGGCAAACAATGTAATTAAACAAGGTATAGCAATTCAACGTTGAAAAACCTTCAATATAAAGTACATCCAAAGTGTTAGAGTAAATATAAATACTGTAAGCTTAAAACATCCAAGGGAAAGGGAGGGAGGGATAATGTTAGCCTCTGTGTCTTTAATGAAATCCAGATTCTCCAGTCATGGTAATAGGAGAATCACAATTTCATTACAAGACCGGAGGCTACATTATGCATGTTGGTAGTCTGTAGGAGAAAGTGCCTCTGATGGTGCTTTTTCCAACCCTGTGGATTTGGAAGTTGAGGTGCCCCATTATCAGAGTTGAGTCATCTGAGGATGTCATGCAGTGTATGCTGCACTTGTGGATGATGGCAATTCGACCTCCATGTTTGTTGCTTCAGTCCTGGTGTGTTATCTTGTAGCCTTCAGGGGTAGCGATGGCTAAGTCCAGCATGGAGGCCGGGTTCAGCCAGGTCTCGGTGAGGAAGATGATGTCCAGAGTGTGGGATGAGATCATGTTCCAGATCTCCTTTGCGTGTTTGTTGAGCAGTCGTGCATTGAGTAAAATGCACTGGAGTTGTGCCATGGCGTTCTCAGCCGGCAAGGTGGATGCATACTTGTGGCGTTGTTGATTATTTCAGAGTTGCAGGTGAAGTGGCAGTGCTAGCAGGAAAATGGTCCTCTGGTTTGGCATGGAGATGTACGGCAGTAGTTGTTGTCAATGCGTCCAGGATCCAGTGCTCAGAGGTCTGCAGCAGAGTAGCTGTGCGGTGTGAAAGAACCAGGTTTCCAGGGGCTGGGCTCGGTCCAGGTGCAGATGAGTGCATTCAGGCCTGGGTTTGGTGCACCAGCAGCATGCCCACTGCACACGCCCTCTGTGCAGCCACACTGCGGCCTCCATTAGGTAGGTCCTGAGAGGGGGTTGGGGTGCTGGTGGCGGGAGCTGCAAAAAACGGGTGGGAAAGGAGCGATCGATGCAGCGAGCCGGCTTCAAGAAATGGTGCAGAAATAAACAACAAAATGAACAAACAAAGCAAACAAAAAGGCAAGTTTCTACTGGCAAGTTTAAGCTAAACTCCTAACCTTGGGCACCTTCAGTGAAAGCATCCGCCCCTTGGTTTTCGCTGGCACTTGCCGAAAAGCGACGGCAATGTAAAAAAGCCGAAAGGGAGTGGCGCAAACACTATAATGCTAGCTCTAAGGAAACTTATAGGGCAATGGTTAGAGATTATCACCACGACATCACAGCTGGCAAAAAGTCCTATCTGGCCAGAAGGATTGAAGATGCTTCCAGCTCCTGTAAGGAAATTTTCAGGATAGTCAAGGACTTTATTTCCCCTCCTTGGTGCACTCCCAGATCCACGCATTCGGAGTCATGGATCTCCGAACTGGCTGACTTTTTTGCCAGCAAAATTCGGACTATCCAAGCCTCCTTTAGAACTGCAGGCACGTTTACTACTCTGAATTTGCGGTCCCCCTGCCCCTGCCCGATCTCCGTGGGCTCTGCCCTCTGGAACTTCCCATCTCTGACCGTACATGCCTCGTTGGATCTCCTTTCCAAACTGAAATCTAGTTCCCCGTTAGACCCGTGTCCTGCTAAATTCCTTGCGCAAATGGCCCCCATTCTCAACCATCTTATCAACCCAATACTTAATCTTTCTCTTAACACGGGTGAGGTCCCCCAGCCGTGGAAACTGGCTCTCATTTTGCCACTTCTAAAAAAAAAAAACCTGGACCCTAAATCCCATGCCAACTACAGACCCATCTCCCTCCTGCCTGCGCTTGCGAAAGTGGTTGAGAAACATGTCCATACCACCCTGACCCACTTTCTTGAGATGAACGACATACTCCATCAGTCGCAGTCCCGTTTCCGCTCCAATCTGAGCACGGAAACAGCTTTGCTCGAGGTCACCGAGGCTGTCAAGGAAACCTTGGACAGAGGAGGCAAATCCATGTTGCTTATGCTTGATCTCTCTGCGGCTTTCGACACCGTCCCCCATGACCGTCTCCTTTCAAGACTCTGGGAGATTGGTCTGAGGGGGACGGTGTTCCGGTGGTTTAGGTCGTTTCTCTCAAATCGCCAGCAAATGGTCTGGGCCCCCCCTTTCTCTGCCGCAATGCCGCCTTTTGAAATCGGAGTTCCGCAAGGCTCAATTTTGAGCCCTTCGCTCTTTAACATCTATATGACCCCTCTGGCGGCACTGGCGGAGGATTTTGGGGCCCAGATCATGTCGTACGCGGACGATACCCAACTTCTGTTCACGTGCGACAAGGGCTCCGATTTTGATGGGGCGTCCATCCGGGGTTGCCTTGGAGCAGTGTTTGACTGGCTTGGTTGTAATAGCCTCAAGTGCAACTCTGACAAGTCCGAAGTGCTCTTCTACGGCCGCCCTGCGGACCCCAGGTGGTAGGAATGGTGGCCCACTGCCATGTTCCCTCCTGCCAGCGATTTGGGGGCTGCTAAATATCTGGGTATTCAGATTGATAACAGCCTCTCCTTCAAAGCCCAGGTGGCTTGTTTGGCCGGCAAATGTTTTTCGATCTTGAAGATGCTAAGGAAGTTCCTGCCGCTCTTATCTTTAGAGCATAGAAAGGTCACGGTACAGGCCTTGATAGGCTCTCGCCTGGACTATTCCAACGTCCTGTACCTAGGCCTTCCGGACTTCCTTCTTGCGCGTCTCCAGGTTGTTCAAAACTCAGCGGCCCGGGCCATCTTTGGCCTCACTAGGAGAGCTAGGGCCAGCGACCTTCTTAGGACTCTTCAATGGCTGCCTATTAGGAAGGGTATCACTTTTAAGGCCTTGACCATTGCCTTCAAAGCCCTTCATGGTACAGGTGACTTTTATCTCCGGAAACTGATTAGTTTCTATCTGCCTTCTAGATCCTTGCGATCCTCTACCCAGGCCATGGCGGTCAACCCGGTGATCCGACGTGCGCGCTGCGGGGGGCGTTCTTTTAAACATCTCGCCCCTCGGCTGTGGAATGCTCTTCCTCTATCACTCAGATCCAACACCAATCTGCTGGCATTCAGGAAGGATCTGAAGACCCTGCTTTTTTCACAGTAATTCATCCCATTCTGCTTCAGCATTCTCTCCCATTTTGCCTTCCACTCTGGGTCCGTGAAGATCTTAAGCGCCGGGACACTCTTCGGAGTAGCTGTGCGCTATAAAAGTACCCCATTAACATAACATTAACATAACATCAGAAGTAAAAGGATACAAGTCATACTATCAGCGTACATCGAGGCCAATATGGTCGTGGGCTGGGGAAATGAAAGAAGAGAAAGGAAATCCATTAAATCAAGAGGAGACAACTAAGATATGCAACATAGCTATCCAAACATGAGAAAGGGTTGACCCAAAACACACAGCCAAAGAGGAAACCTAAAACCTAAAAAAAAATGGTGGCTGTGGTTGCCCCCACCTAGTCCAACTTCACCCCGCAAAAATGAGATTGTGTTAGGTTGTGTAAAAACGTCATTTGTTTTGTAGCATTAAGGTTTTTGCAACTTGAGTTTCACAAAGAAATTCATAAAATGTATACTCCAAGTACTCCTTTGATAAGCAGGCCATGAGCTTGTATGAAGGGAGAGTAAATAAGCGGAATTGTATGCACTCCGTCATGGAGCTGGTTCCAAATCTGAAGCAGCGTACAGGGAACTGAAAGTTGTGCCAAAAAGGGTGGAAGTATTGGTAAATTGATAAGTGTGGAAGCGCCCTCCGTGTAGCCCATCATTCAATTTGAGCCAGCAATGTGGTTGGGCTCTGTGAGATCGATACATGGGAAGGCAAAGATTACCCAAGTGATAAATGCTGTATAAGAACTCGGATCTTCCTTTAGGGAGTATGAGAGAAGAGCAACACCTGAGTGGAAGAGGTGGCTTAGGAAATCCCTTCTCTGTAGTAAATAGTGTTTACTTGTTAGGGGATCTAATTGAATAATGTATTCTTTAATACCCAGGTATAACTGAAATCTGGATTCATGTGAGTCATTATAACCATCTGGAAGAAATTTTCCCTGTCATCCTTACAAACATACTGATCCACCGAGGTGGGCAAATGAGGAAATTTCGCTCCTCTCCATTACTATCAGCATCAGCTCAAATTTAATATTTGAAATTGTGACTGTAAATTATTCCTTGTTTCGTGGCAACTCTTCACATCTCAATTCACAAAAATACTCAAAGGAGATGGGAGTAACCAGGACTGTGGAGCACAGTGCCTCCTTACTTATATTTGGGCGGTGCTGCACTGTTTAAGTAACTCGCAACTATTTTCTTTACACCAAGTCTTCCAGACTTTGTTTAGATGGTTCCTCAGAGAGGGTCTCAATAAGGGAGTCCTTAAAAAATACAATGTTCCCAGAAGAAAAGCTTAGAAAAGTGAGGCAAGATTGTTGATGCCTTGAAAAAAACCATTGAGGAAATCCAGGAGAGGTTACAACTAAGCAGCTTGCCAAAAGGTGCCAGAGGGATTCGAGAAAATAGTAAAAATGCTAAAAGAGTTTTATTCTGGACTGGAAAATGTTTAGTTGCCATATTTGAAATCATCAGGGAACTAACAACCTCTGAATGTTTAAAGAGTACCCTCCCAGCTTCTCAATAAATAGCAGAAACACAGGACTTTTTTCCTAGGATAGAATCTTCATTGTCTGAGGCAGTGTTTAGTTGTTTAACTAACAACTTCCCCAAGGAAGTGCCTCAACTCCAACAGAAAGAAGTAAAGTAAAAGGAGGAACCAGTTGTCTCATTTCTTTTCAAGCCTAACTGATTGTCTTGACCTGCACACCTGAGCCAAGTGAGGGTTAAGAAGAACGTTGCTTATTTCGTGCCACCACCAGTAACTCTGATTAACAATCACATTCTTACCAGGGACACTATTATCGATGTGTGCAATGTTTCACTCTGTGTAGCAGCGTACACTCAAGTCTGTACATTAGACACAGAGTGGATGGGTAGTGTTGTGTTTTACTTTATGCATCGCGCTACTCGTCTTTGCTGTGTGCATATGCCCAAGGTTCCACGACAACCATGCATTCTGGAGTAGAACCATGGGCATAGACAGCAGTTGGGGAGACAGTTGAGGTGGACTTCTTGAACAGACGACATGCTGTATTGGTATCAGGGCATTTACTTTAATATAGACTTACCTTCTTCAAATCAAGCTGCTTCCTTTGAGTCCTTACAATTTTGGATATGATTGGTTCGCCCTAACACTACCCAGGACCCACTACTTCATCTTCTGCCTCGTTCCATTCCTGCTGTGGGAGGCCGTCTGCTTGCCTGATTCCTGCTGTGGAAGGCACTGCCTGTTCCGCTTTTCACTACTGCTTCCTATATTGTAGTGGATCCTAGTGCTGCCTTGCCTGCTCTTCTGCTCCACTGAGGTGCACCTGTTCTGGTTGAATCTTCTGCTGCTGAGGTTGCTCCCTCTCTGCAGTCTCCTACCACCACACCGATTGCAGTGAGACCATTTTTGCCACCATTCCCTGCCCTTCCATGCTGCTGTAGAGTCCTCCTGTTGCTGTGGAGTACAGCGCACGCCGCCATTTTACATTGTTCGGCGCTCATTTTATGTTACATGCTGTGTTACCAATGCCAGAATAATCATTAACGCATCTACTATTTCGGCTGCACTCTTAATTGATTTAAAGCGCTTATTCCCTTCTCAGTGATGCGCTCACTCACACGTGCATCTACTTTAATGCAGATGAAATCACACTTGTTTTATTTACAAGGTTTTCCCCTCAGTACAGCGTTGTCTAATACCTACATTTTTTCTTGCTCCTCACTACAGTGATGCGCTCACTTATGTACGCATTTGCCAGTGCAACGTCCATGCTCCTGTCTTGTCATTGATGACACACACCACATTTCTTTAGTGATGCGCTCACTCAAATGCGCATTTTCTGCTCAAGACTTAAGTAGTAGTTTACACTAAATGGAACAGTACATTGCATTGTGTTTTTCTTGCATTTCTTCCTGATTTTTTTAGGTTGCTTTTTCTTTATTTTTTTCACCCTTGCCTTTTTTTCACCTCCTTTGAGAATGGCTTTTGGAAACATTTGGAATCTTTCTCCACCGCAACCTTTATACCTACTTCTGGTGATCCTTCACTCAAGTGTGAGGAATGGCATGAGTATTTTAAAATTAAATTTACACTTTTGACGATGACAACGATCTCACTCCAGATAGGAAGAATACATTTTTATTACACTGCTTTGGTGCCCAAGGAATGAAAATGTATAATCGATTCAACAAGAAACCCAGATTAGCTCACAAAGGCTATGTTTATTTAAATGCTTTAGAGGATCTTTCCAATTACTTCAAACCCGCTGTTTGCGTTGCTGTAGACAGATTTAATTTTTTTCGCCGTAAACAAGGGATGGAGGAATCTGTGAAAGATTTTGTAGCTGCACTCAAAAACGTGGCATTATCTTGTCGTTTTCGCACATTACACGATGAATTTATCCACGATCAAATTGTGATGCGAGCTGCAAATAGCAATATACAAGAAAAACTGTGGCCTAAGGGGGAATCTTCTCTTCAAGAGGTTATTGAAATTGTAAAAAGTGCTGAATTGACTGAAAGATGTGCTAAAGCGGTCTTGTCAAAGGAAAAAAACAAACCTGGTGTTGATGGGCATGCTACGATTGCTAGAGTCAGGAACACGAGAAACATTTCTCATAAACCCCTATTTGAGACAAATTCTACTAAGAAAGATTTTACTTCCAAAGCCAAATTGGGTGGGGACAGAACATTTTTTAGGTTTGGGAGCAAGTTTCACTTAGCGAATGATAAGAAATGCCCTGCACTCAAACAAAAGTGTTCTAAATGTGGAATTGTTTGTCATTTTTTCAAAATGTGTCAAAGCAAATTGAAGAGTGATGTCAATGTGAAATTTGTGGAATCTTGTCGAATCTTATTCCTCTGATGATGAAAATATGAATCTTTGTGTCTTACATGTTGATAATCAAATTCTCAATGTGCAGGGTAAAAGTAGGAAACCCATGTGTGATTTAACCATTGGTGGTATTGAAGTCTCCATTGTGGTAGACTCTGGTTCACCATATACCATAATTAACAAGAAAGGATGGTTGGAAAGATTTGTACCCGTTATCGGAAAACATTTAGTGAACCCTGACATCTCTCCCAAAACGTTCACTGGTGAACCTATTGATTTATTGGGCTATAGAGAACTGTGTTTTCTATTCAAAAGCAGAGAAATGTTGGGAAAACTATGTGTCATCTTTTGACCCTTCTGTGCTTGGTCGGATGGATCAGGGTAAATTGGGCATAATTTTGGATCCTAATAGCCCAGATCCTGTGTTGTCACTACAATCTGAAGAAGAGTATTAGACCATTATTGCTAAGAGGTATCCTAGATTTGTTTCAAATAATATTGGGAAAGTAAAAGCTTTCCAACACAGAATACAACTTTAAAAAATGCTGTTCCATGTATACACAAGCCCAGGAACATTCCCTTCTCCATTAAGGATGAGGTTGAAGTAGAGCTTCACAAATTACAAAGGGCTGGGATAATTGAACCTGTTGAGTCCATAGAATGGGTTGCACCCTTAGTTGTTGCTAAAAAGGCTAATGAGAAACTCAGTTTATGTGTGGACCTCCGCAATCCTAATAAAAGTATTCTTATTGATTAGTTTCCCCTACCGAAAATTAGTAAGATGCTCTCATGTACCTGTGGCGTCAAATGGTTTTCCACTATTGATCTTACTGCTGCATATCATCAGGTAGCACTCCACCCTGACAGCAGGTGTCTCACCACCTTTGTAACACCTTTTGGATGTTTTAGGTTCAAGAGTACCTTTCGGGTTGTCCTCTGCAGCTGCACTGTTTCAGAGATTAATGCAGATTATATTCAAGAATGAACCTAATTTATACAATTTCCAAGATTACATTATGGTCATGGGTATTGACAGAGATGAACATGATGCCAGACTCGCCAACGTTTTGGAAATCCTTGAGGATAAAGGTCTCACGGCAGATATTTGCAAGTGCAAATTTGCAGAAACCAGTGTCACTTATTTGGGGCATGAGATTTCTGGAGCTGCCACTAAACCCAAGAAAGAGTTACTGTCAGCTATGAAAGAAGCTCCATCCCCAAGAATAAGGATGATGTTAGAGCCTTCTTAGATCTCTCAGAGTTTTATGTCAAATTCGTGCAAGAATTCTCCTCCAAGACGTTCATATTAAGAAAGCTCATAAAACAGAAAAACAAATTTGAATGGACAGATGCTTGTGAGGAAGCATTTACTAAAATTAAAAATGATATCTGTGATGCACCGCCCTTACAAGGTTTTGATCCCTCTTTACATTGTATCGTGACTACGGATGCCAGTGGTAGAGGTCTTGGTGCAGTGTTGAGTCAAACTGATGTGAAAGGAAATGAAAGGACTATTGCATTTGCCTCACATTCTATTACACCTACTGAAGAGAGGTACTCCGTCATAGAATGGGAGGCTTTTGCATGTATGTGGGGCTCGGAGCATTTCAGGCAATGAATGAATGAATGAATGAAGCCAAATTTATATAGCGCTACTTAGTCCAACGGGCGTCAAGGCGCCTAACCAAATAGAGTGTAAGGTCGGAGAGCATGCTTACTGGTAGGCCTTAGTGAAGCACCATGTCTTTAGGGCTTTCTTGAAGAGGGCCAAAGAGGGTTGGGTTTTAATCTCAGAAGGAAGGGTGTTCCACAGTTTAGGGGCCACAGATGAGATGGCCCTTCCGCCCCATCTGACCCTGTTTGTCCGAGGGACGGATAAAAGGTTCTTACTAGCAGAGCGTAGGCATCTACTGGGGGTATAAGGACTCAGGAGAGAACTTATGGCTTCAGAGCAACCGCCAGATAAAGCAGTGAAAACCAGGCATAGGATTTTAAAAGAAATTCTTGACTGGATCGGGGGCCATTGGAGGCTCTTCCTAGCAAGAGTGGCGGAGGCAGTGATAGGGACATCCAGGACAAATCTAGCAGCCGCGTTCTGGATGGTCTGGAGGCGTTGGATAAGGCCTTTATTGGTGCCTGCATAAAGTGCGTTGCAATAATCCAGCCGTGATGCCACTAAGGCAACCACGGTCTGTTTGCGTGCTTGAGGGGAGAGATAATGGGCGATTTTCCTAAGAACCCTAATAACTCCCCAACAAGTGGACACAGTTCTATTGACCTGTTGTGTCATGGCCAGCGACGTGTCGATGATCACGCCAAGATTACAGGCGGAGTTTGACGGCACAGGACAGGCTCCAAGAGATGGGGGCCACCAGTCATTGGACCAAATGCCTTGATCTTTACCGAAGATCAAGACCTCGGTTTTCTCTCCGTTCAGCTTCAGGGCGTTTGAGATCATCCAGTCGAAGACTGCCTGCATGCAGTTCCTGAAGCTGAGCGTGAAGGTACTCACCGAGTGGGAGAGGGACACCATAATCTGGGTGTCATCGGCGTATGACACCACCTCCATCCCCTGTGATCTTACTAGCCTGGCAAGAGGGGCCACATAGATGTTGAAGAGGGTCGGACTCAAGGCCGACCCCTGTGGAACCCCACATTGCACAGGCTTGGCAGGGGAGAGGAACTCTCCCAGCTTGACCCCCTGCTCTCTCTGATCGAGGAAAGAGGACCGAAGACTCAGTGCAGGGCCCTCCACCCCTTGGGAGTACATGATCACTCTTAGAAGTGATCACAAACCTCTTGTAAAGTTCTTAATACTAAAGGACTACAAAGTGCCTCATCCCGCTTAGCACGCATGTCTGTCAGAATGATGGATTTCAATGATCTCGTACAATATGTTCCAGGTGTATACAAATGTCGTAGCAGATTTATTTTGTCTTTTGCTTTTACCTGCTGTCAGTGAATCTGTTACGGATTTGGAGTCATTTTGTGTAGCTAACATCCTGGAAGAAATTCTCTCTGCATTTCACATTCTGAATGCTGATGCAGTCTTGTGTGAGGTGAGTAAGTATGTCAAGGATGGTTGGCCTACTAAAAAAGACATCCCTACCCACATGCGTACTTTTTGGGAATTGAGACACAAATTATCTTGTGAAGGTGGTCTAATTTTGAGAAGTGGAAAAGTAATACTCCCTATTTGCCTGCAGTCAAAAATTCTGTATATTTGTCATGAGGGACATTTAGGCATTGGCAAAACAAAAAGTAGAGTACAAAACTCGAACTGGTGGCCAAGGTTGGACCACAAAATTGAAAGAAAAGTTAGGGATTGTTCGGCTTGTGAAAATTCTGACAAGTCCTAACGTACTTTTAGACCACCGTTGCAACCGCTTTCCAATCCCAGTATGCCTTGGACAAGGTTGGGGATTGTCATTTTTGGCCTAATTTGGGAGAACGGAGAACAAGTGTACCCCGTTGTTTTGATTGGCCACTTTTTCAAATGGCCAGAAGTAGATGTTGTACATAAAACTGATACCAAAACCATTTTTTTTTTTTGCAGAAGGTATTTTTGAGAGAAGGCTTACCTAAATGCATAGTCAACGACAATGGTCCTCAATTTGAATCTGATGACTTCAAGAAATTCATGAAGGATAACGGTATCACTCATAAGTCTACCTCTCTCTACCACCCAGCTGGTACTGGTGCTGTCGAGAGATTCAATCGAGTCATTAAAGGTATTGTGCAGTTAGCTAATCACAATGATCTATGTTGGAGGAAAGAATTGATACACAATCTGTGGGCTTTCCGTGCTACTCCTTGCAACTCTACTGGTTTAAGCCCTTTCGTGTTATTGAGGGGTAGAACTCCCATCACCAAGGATAATGTGGGGTGGTTGTTAGCACCTAAGAAAACAGTTTGGTCCTCAGAGGGGGTTAAGAAGAAACTCCTACACTCTCAGATCACTAGTAAGAAATAGTACAATTCCAAACATGGATGCAAATCTGTCAGCATTTGCATAGGTGACCAAGTCAGAGTTAAAAAGAGTGGATTTGTTAAAAAAGGACAGAGTCATTTTTCACAGCCCATGGTGGTTGAGAAAATGTTCTGCAATTCAGCTCTTGTGAGTGATGGTAAGATTTGGCTTTTTTTGTCTTTATCGTTGTGTAAAGGGGAAGTAAAGGCGGTGCAACAGCAAACTGGTTCTGTCTGCTACAGGCCTTCTGGCAAACTCAATCTTGATTGGCTTTTGGATGATAAGACTAGAGAGGATGGTAACCTTGAAGGCACTGTTGGTGGATCTTCAAGTGGAATGGTGGTACAGAGATAGAACGCTGTGCAGAGTGGTAACAGGAATGATGGTGTCAGTGATGGTACTTAGGATGAAGTATTGTTTGATCCAGTTGCGGGTAGGGAGAAAGATGTGCAAAGCAGGGATAATGAGACTGTCAAACAAGATTGCTCTTATCACAATGACTCTCATAAGGAGAAAGGAACCAGGAAGGAACCCCACATTCTCTCCCTCGGAAGCCCGCCCACCCCCACGGACCACGCACTCAAGCTCAGAATCATCCTGGACTCCGAACTCAAAATGGACCGCCAGATCAACTCTGTCACATCCTCCTGCTTCCACACCCTCCGCCTCCTACACTAGACCTTCAAATGGATCCCCCTCGAACACCAAGAAACACCGTTACACACTCCTTTGTCACCAGTAGACTTGACTACGGCAACGCACTCTACGTCGGACTCAACAAAAACTTCACCCGCAAATTTCAAAACATCCAAACGTCACCGCCAGACTAATCCTCAACCTGCCACGACACTGCCACATCACTTAGCACCTGCGCACTCTCCACTGGCTCCCCATAGAGACACAAATCACCTTCAAGATTCTCACCCACGCACACAAAGCCCTCCACAATACCGAACCAGCGTACCTGAATAGCCGACTCACATTCCACACACCCCATAAGGATCTTCCGATCAGCCCAGTTCTCCAATGCCCTGGTCCCTCGCACCAGGTAGTTCACATCGGGAGGCCACTGCTTCTCCTTCCTCGCGGCCAGAGCCTGCAACGCCCTCCTGCTCCACCTCAGACAGACAACATCACTCCCCAACTTCACGAGGGACCTCAAGACATGGCTCTTTGATAGACCTCCTCCTTGATGGAGAGCACCCTGTGCCTCACCCCTCCCCTCCCCCCAGCACCTTGAGACCCTTACGGGTGAGTAGTTGCGCTCAACAAACCCATAATTGATTGATTGACGTGAGCAGACGAGGAAGAGAGGTCAAAATACCTGGCAAGTTGCTGGATGTTGTGTGTGAATAATCTATTCCCATCCCTTGTCCCACCTCCTCATAGGAAATTGTTGTATTAATCTACAGGTACCTATTTATCTTGTCCTTGCATTGTTCTAGTTTTGTTTTTTCACTTACATACACCACTGCACCCCTTCTCATTGTGTACCCTTTCCCTTCATAGCCACCCAATATTTCCCTGTTATATTCCTGTGCACTGCTCCCCATGTTTCCCATCGATAAATTGGTCTTATTGTTTGGTAAACAGGAGATGCGTTGTGTTTTACTGTATGACCTGAGCTACTCTTCCTTGCTGTGTGCATAAGCCCAAGGTTCTATGACGAACATACATTCTAGAGTAGAACCTTGGACATAGACATCAGTTGGGGGCACAGTTGAGACAGACTTCTTGAACAGACGACATGCTGTATTGGTGTCAGGGTATTTACTTTAATAAAGACTTACCTTCTTCAAATCAAGCTGCTTCCTTCGAGTCCTTACAGATAGTGCACTGCATCTCAGTAACTGTGTTGCTCTCAGTGCATGTGCAAACTTACATCTATACTGGGAGCTTCGAATTAGTGAAAGACAAACTGGCAGTTTAAAGTTGTCGGTGTGGTTGTCACTGATAGTGGTAATGCTGTCTACATTAGAAATGGGTGCAGAGATCTGCCTACTGGTGACTAACCTCATCTGTCGGCATGGTGCCAGAGGGGGTCTGGTCCATGGGATTCCCTCCTCCTCCCTTCCAAGGCATGCCCCGTGGGGGTTCACTGAGTGTGTGCCACATGTCTGTGGTCATAGTCAGTGCAACCCTTTAGAGCTCCTTTGCCTCTGTGTTCGCATCTCTATTAAGGCATGGAACAGAAGCGAAGTGTTTTTTCATTTGCATGGGGAACATCCCATTGAGACTGAACCGGTGCACATGTAGTGCTGGCACTGTCTGTATTACAGAAGGAGCTGTGCAAGCAATCTGTGGTCCCCTCTTTAATACCAAAGTGCCCTAGGGGTGCTGAAATCTGATGCACCCACCCTTCGCTTCCCGAGGGCACTTAGTATGATGTGGCCCCAGAAGAGAAATTCATATCGACAAGAAACGGACTCAGCACACACTCAATATCAACATTTCTAGTAATGTACAGGACAACAAAGGATTTAAAATATAAATGGTAATTAAATTACATAATGCACAAACTCCCAAAGGCTTTTCCTTAAAGGCTTGATTTATTTAGTCATGATTATTTTCATTTTGAAACTTCTTCTCTTATTTTGCAATAGACAGCGCATTTCATCCAAAGGGACTTCTTCCGGGCTACAAAACACACCATATAGGCACATTTAAATGTGCCTCATGACGAGCTCAGCTCGTCATGAAGCACAGTGGAGCTGTGCTCATGACGAGCTGAGCTCGTCATGACCGCCGCGGCGCTCCCACGCGCGGATAATTCCCCTGCTGTGCTGAGCGTTCTAAAGAAACGGGTGTGATCATGACGAGCTCAGCTTGTCATGAGCACAGCGCCACCATGCTACGTGACGAGCCGAGCTCATTACGAGGACCACGGCGCCGCGCACAGCCCCCCTCCCTCTCGGCGAAGGGGTAAATTGTTCAACCACATAATGGAGATTACAAAAAACTCATTGCTTTGTACCCATTTAATCCTATTCACTGTGCATTACTTTCATAATTACTCATTTATTTTTCGCACACCTAGTTGGCATGAGGGCAATGACTATAAAAAAAATTCTATATTAGTTATTGGCTATAATCTGGCTTTCATTTAGCAATGATCGGACATTGATAAAATGAGTTTCTTTTTTGCATGTGGGTTGTCCCATGAAAATGTTGTGCTATCTTGTCATGTCTATATTTTGCTTGATTATGTACTGGTTTTATGTTTGTATATATTGTGTGTTTTATAGCCCTGAAGAAGTCCGTATGGATGAAACATGTTGGCTACGGTAAAAAATAATAAGTTTTCAAATGAAAAAATCATGAATAAAGAAATCAGTCCTTTAGCAAAAAGGTTTTGGGAGTCTGTGCGTTATGTTATTTAATTACGATTTATATTTTAGATCATTCATTGACCAATCCATACTAATATTATAAAGAGAGAGCCCAAACATTTGAGGCGGGTAATCTCAGTAACCACAGCACCATTCACAACACCCAATACAGCGTTGGAAAGGGCAGTTGCAGCAAAATGACATAGGCTATGCAGACGGCCACCATATATTTTTTATTTTTTATTTTATTTTGCAGAGTTTTATATAGCGCGAAGTTGACCCGAACTGAATCAGGTATCAGAGCGCTTTACATAGCACCAGTTATGTTACATGAGGACACACATTCATTTTTGTTAGGCACTGGGAGATTAAGTGATTTGCCCAGAATCACAGGATGTTTAGCGTCGTTACCAAGGCTCGAACCCAGATCCCCAGGTCCGAGGTCTAGCGCCTTAGCCGTTAGGCCAACTCCTCTATACATTTAAAAGGTAAAAGAACCGTGCCAGCAAAGTAGTCCCTTGTGGGCGTGTCTGCGTTGTGCTGTGGGCGTGGGCTGGGGGCGTGACTAACGCTGGGGGCGTGTGGTACGGCCATCACATCATGGGCTGTGGGCGTGTGCTGGGGGCGTGACAACGCTGGGGGCATGACAAACGCTGGGGGCGTGTGTCCGCCCTTCATGCCATGTGATTCGTACATACAAGCGCCAATTACGTTGCAGCGCAGCATCAAGGGGCACGCTGGGAGGGTGAAAAAAGCTGGGGGTGTGTGTCCGGCCTTCATGCCATGAGAACGCAATTGCACCGCATCAAGGGGCATTCTGGGGGCATGAGAAACGCTGGGGGCGTGTGCTACGTTCCGCTATTCATGCCATGTGGGTCGTACATTAATCAGAAGATCGTCTGCTGTGGCCGTGTGCTGGGGGCGTGACAAACGTGTTCACCTGGAGGCCTGGTAAGTAACGTTACTGCAGCCTCTCCTGCGCGTTGTTACTGAACTCTCTCATTCAACGAAATTACACGCGCCTGCTACCATCAACCAGGGCTCTAGCCGGGCTCAGGCGGCGGATCAGTACACTAATTACACGCGCCTGATAACATCAACCAGGGCTGCAGCTGGGCCTCAAGTGGGGGAACACGCGCCTGCTAACATCAAACAGGCCAGCATCTGGGCCTCAAGTGGGGGAACACGCAAATGAGCGTGTTTGCGGGGACAATTACTGCAGCCTCTCCTACTCGCTGTCACTCAACTCTCTCATTAAACGGATTTACCCGCCGCTGATAACTCTCTCATTCAACGACATTGCACACGCCTGCTAACATCAACGAGGGCTGTAGCCGGGCTAAGGTGGCGGATCACTACACCAATTACACGCGCCTGCTAACATCAACCAGGGCTGCAGCTGGGCCTTCTCCGTCCCTATTCTAATGAAACAAAAAAATGTTGTCTACCGCGAGATATTAAAATAAATTGCCCTTGCCAAATACACACATTACACACATTCTATTTCATACCCGGACAACGTCGGGAAGGGCTGCTAGTACTAGATATAAAATTACAATATAAACGGGTATCATTATAAGTAAGGCTGGCCTACTTGCTTTTTCAAGATTGTGCCACTTTAGTAACTATTATAAACCATTAAAATCAGTGGAGATAGTAACCACATTCAAATGCCTACATTAGAATGGTAAACATTGTATTTTTTATTACCAATAAAGCATTTTAAATTCAAAACGTGTGTCAGAGTCTTCCTTCTACAATATTTATACTGCAATTGTAGACCCCCTCCCTGTGAAGATGACTACCTATCTATGAGTTTGGTTGTTGTACTACAATGGCTGCCATATGCTTCCTGAGGGGGAGTAACACATCCTGCTCAGGGGTGGGACAGGATTGCTTCAAAGGTGCTCCCCTCCTGTCTTAACTCCAATGGTTGCCTATCCTCCTTTGTTCTAGTGGCCCTGGAATGTCCTAGCCCAGATGCAGTGGGACGAGCTAATTGTCAGAATTTCTCCTCATCTCTTCCTTTCCCAGCAATTGGGTAAAGCACTGTTAATTGCTCTGTTATGTGGGGAGGCCATTGATCCCTCCACTGTGGATCAGACTACGTAATTTGGCACAGTAGGGGAGACAAAGGCCTAAAATCAAATTCTGAGCTGTACCAGGGAAAAGGACAAATATTAAAGTGCCATATTAAGTGTATGTAGGATGCTGGAGACTATACATTCACACTCAGGGTGCATGTTTACCCCCAGATTGGTACATTGGAAACCCTGTAGGCCTTAGTAAGCAAAACTGTGCTTTAGGGCAGATAAGTCCTATAATGTATACACAATGTAAGCACCATAGACCTTCAGTAAGCACTACAGACCTGATATGAATGCTCACTCATACTTTAAGGCCTACTTGAGGAGAGAACCAACCGATGAGAGTCCCTTCACGAAAGCCTACCTGTGCCTAGATACTGGGCTGCATAAGACTGCAATCTACATGTGCCGCCTGCATACATGTGCATGTATGTGAGCACGTGTTCATGTGTAACCAGCCCAAATCCTCATACCCTAAATACACAGCATTGCCCTTATCTTAAAAGGCAGACACCGGCAGTTAGCACGCTAAGTTCAATTCCCATGAATTTACTGTGAGTTAGGCTCAGGTAGTGAGACTCACTCATAGTAAAAGTCCAAAAACCAGGCAGTCAAAAACAAAAACATCCTGGGTGACTAAATGGGCAGAAACCATTTGCTAAAATAATCTTTTGCATTGTACTCTCATTCACCTAAAAACACCATTGACATCAGAGATATCCTTGCATGTTAAGGAATTTTTTCACTCCCTTTTCGATTGGCTGAGTTTCACATTGTGGCTGATTTATTTGGAGGCAGACTTGTTTTCCTTGACTATCTTACATTTGCTTTCAACAGTTTGTTTAGATGCATAGCCAATTTTGGGGTATTTCGGTTTTGGAGGTTTTCTGAGTATTTACGTACTTAAATATCAGAGATTAAAAGTCAAAGTCGAATCAAATTTTATTCGGATTTGAGCGAGAATTCCATAAAAGCACGGGAAACCAAATACATGCATTAAAAACTCTCGCCCATAGACCGTGTAAAATATTACGATATCATAAAACACAATATAAAAAAAATCAACAATAAATTATATAAAATATACATATATTTATCAATTGCTTTAAAAATCCCACTCGTAGTGCTATATGTGATTTGTAAACATGGAAAATAATACTCACTACATGTGAGCTCATGAATGGTAATAGAGTAATTGGAGCACAACTGAATTAAAATTATATAATCAATCCAAACTCTTAAAAAAAATATTAATAATAATCCTAAAAGCATAGCTGAGAGAAAAAAATAAAAAACACTCCACTAAAATAAAAGGTCATTGTAAACCCAGTGTTCGTTTTGTAGCTACACACGCCTTGCATGTTAGTTGTCAAAGTAGACAAGGGAGTAGGCTTCAAGAGCTGGGCCCATTATTTAAACTGCCTCATAACACAGCCCATCTAGGTGACTTAATGATTGGCATCTCATGATTGCGTTCTTGATATAGGTTACAATGGCTTGACATGTGTAAACATCTGGTAATTTTCTAAGAAAATCAAAGGCCACCTGCTGATAAATGAGATCCTGGGACAGGAATTGGGGGCGGAGTACTCCTAATCTGATGTCTTTATAAAATGTACAGCACAGCAGGTAATGCATAGTGGATTGACCAGATTTTCTGTAAAATGGACACTTGGGTAGATTTGATTACCATGATTTGATTTGGGAAATGCAACAATAGGATGGATTAGTTGGAAACAGAGTCTAGTCAAATAAAATCTGTCCTGATAATTAATTATAATAGTCAAGTAATCTGGTAACCTTTGTTGTATCTGTCCCTTGCAATAACTTTCCACTGATGCCTTTGTTCTTTCACAGGAATCTCTGTGAGTAGCCCTGATTCCCAAAAAGACGATTCTCAACTTTTTCTTACTGAATTGTAGAATGCCCACAGTGACCCAAACACTACAATTTTCTTCCACTTCTTTCAAGAGGCCATTTATATACCTAAATTATGGGACTTTGTTGTACTGGTCAAGTTCTAGGCAATCCCTTTTGATGTCTCTAGTAAAATGTGTGAATTGTTTGGACCAGATACTTTGACATTTGATAATACTACTAATATGAATGTTATCTTCAATTTACAAGGGGTCAAGTTCTTTATGGATTATGTAAGATGAGGTCGAACGCGGGACTGCTAGTAGTCTGCTTAAAATGGCATTTTTCTGGGTCTGGATCTGTTTGCTATTTGTTATGCCCCAGATTGGTGCCCCTTGTATTGCAACTGGGAGGCATTTGCCTTTATAAAATGTTACAGTTTCTCTGATGGGCAACTCTAAAGAGCGTATCATAGGCTTGAGAATATTTTCAGATAGCATTCTTTAGATGGAGTCCCCATTACTCATCCTGTGAAAATAGGATGCCCAGGTAGCTAAATGTTTTAACTGTTCAATCTTTTGACGGGTTACAAAGTGTGCCCTGTCCTTCTTCCTACCCTTGCTGCAGACCATTTTATATGTTTTAGTCAGGTTAAGTTGTAATATTCTGCCTTCCATGAAGGATACGAAATGATCTATTAAAAGCTGGAGGCCGTTAGCTGTCCGTAATATCTACACCTCATCATCTGTCTATGGTAAAATTAGGGTAACACGTGGACCAATTGTGGGTGCATCTGCATTTAAGCTTTGTAGCATAGGGGCACATGCATCATTGAGACATTTTGCACTTCTTAATTTGCGAAAAATACCGAATTGCAAATTAAGAATTGCAAAATGCTATGCATCATTTTTTTCGGTATTTATTTGTGATTCGGTAAAAATCGCAATTTTTACCGAATGCCAAATAAATACCGAATTCTTAAGTGCATTTTCGCAATTCCCATTGATTCCTATGGGCCAAAAGGCCCATAGGAGTCAATGGGAAGGCATTTACAAATTCGCAATTTGTTGATGCATTCCAAGGGTGCAGGGGGGGTCCACAGGATCCCCCCCTGCACCCCTGAAATGCATTTGAAAGTGCATGTTTCACACACACATGTCCTAAGGACATGTGTGTCTGTAACATGACAGTTTAAAAAATGCATTTTTTTGCTTTTTGACAGATTTTCGCAAATTAACACGAGGGTCAACCTCGTGGTAATTTGCACTTCCAATTTCAAAATTCGCATTTTTTTTAAAATTGATGCATTGCATTTAAGGAATCGCACAAATGCGATTCCTTAAATGCATTTGCATTTTTAAGAAATGCAAAAAAATACGAATATTGAAAATGAGTTTGATGCATCCCAAAAACGTTTTTAGGAAGTGCAAACGGCCGAATTTACCGATTCGCACCGTTTGCACTTCCTAAATAGGTTGATGCATGTGCCCCTATAGTGTCGACAACATTGATAAAAAGCGAAAATAAAAAATGGGCCAAGACACAACCCTGCCTAAGGCCTTTTGTTACCCTGAATTTATCTATGAGTTCCCTGTTTTTCCCAAAGGGCAGGCAAGCTGTTAGGGATGCCTGCAGCTGTAAGAGATGGCATGTTATATCAAATGGGCCCCCATTTTTCAGTGGCAGCTCCTCCGCTAGGTCTGAGGAACGTCTCCCCACTACTTAGCTTTATATTGGTAGCAATGGTCCTTAAAAAGCATTTATGACAAAATAATAAATATAGACCAAGATTAGTGCTATATTACACGGTGTCCAGCCGGACACACAGTTTAATCAATCAAATGAATGTTTCGACATTTTGAAGAGCAACCAACAATAGAGTGGGACGCAGTCCTGCATCCAGTACACAAAACAGAAGACAAATACATTTAAACAATAAAGATTTCAGGCAAAGGACAAAGGAGGCTTTGAGTCAATAATAATACATGACAAGCTATCTATAACAGTATTCACACTGATTTAACACAATGGTTTTTACGTGTGAATCTATTCCATAGGTCGATGACGTTTCGATCCCTTTTAAAGAGATAATGGGATCATCATCAGGACAGTGCCATTACATGCCTGAATGTAACAAACTGCCTGTAGAGAAAGGGGGGGAAATAAAAGGCAGAGAGATTTGTTGTGAGAAAAGAGTAGACTCTCGATAGGAGGTAAAGCGTGTTTTAAAACTACTGATAGCATAAGGAACCATGCAATCAATCAATCAGGATATTTGTTAAGCACGCTACATACCCGTGAGGGTCTCAAGGTGCTGGGGAGGGAGGGTGCTGCTACTGATTGAAGAGCCAGGTCTTGAAAAGTCGTCTGAAGGCCAGGAGGTCTTGGGTCTGCCGTAGGTTGGTGGGGAGGGTGTTCCAGGTCTTGGCGGCGAGGTGGGAGAAGGATCTGCCACCGGCGGTTGTTCTTCAGATGCGCGGCACTGTGGCGAGGGCAAGGCCGGCGGAGCGGAGCTTGCGGGTAGGGGCGTAGAAGCTGAGTCGTTTGTTGAGGTATGCTGGGCCGGCATTGTGAAGGGCCTTGTGTGCGTGGATGAGGAACTTGAAGGTTATTCTCTTGTTGATGGGGAGCCAGTGTAGGTCTCTCTCAGGTGGGGTGTGATGTGGCTGCGGCGGGGGATGTCAAGGATCAGTCGTGCCGAGGTGTTCTGGATGTGTTGCAGCCGTCTCAGGAGCTTGTTTGATGTTCCTGCGTAGAGGGAATTTCCATAGTCCAACCTACTGGAGACAAGGGCCTGGGTTACTGTTCTTCTCATTTCGGTGGGGATCCACTTGAAGATTCTACAGAGCATTCATAGGGTGTTGAAGCAGGATGAGGAGACGGCATTGACCTGACCATGGAGAGGGTTGAGTCGAGGATGACCCCCAGGTTGCGTGCGTGGTCAGTCGGTGCCGGGGCTGTTCCCAGCGATGTCGGCCACCAGGAGTCCTCCCAGGCTGAAGGGGTGGAGCCGAGGATGAGGACCTCCGTCTTGTCCGAGTTCCGCTTCAGTCGGCTGTTCCTCATCCATTCGGCGACGGCCTTCATTCCTTCGTGGAGGTTGGTTTTGGCGGAGTGAGGGTCTTTGGTGAGGGAGATGATCAGCTGGGTGTCGTCGGCGTAGGAGATGATGTTGAGGTCGTGCTGACGGGCGACGTAGGCGAGGGATGCCATGTATATGTTGAACAGCATTGGGCTGAGGGAGGAGCCCTGGGGTACGCCGCAGATGATCTCGGTGGCGGTGGAGCTGAAGGGGGGGCGGACACTCTGTGTTCTGCCGGAGAGGAAGGATGTGGTCCAGTCCAGGGACTTCTCTTGGATCCCGGCGTCGTGTAGGGGTGTACGTAGTGTCTGGTGGCAGACCGTGTGGAAGGCGATCAGGGTCCTGAAGTCGTCGGTGGATGCGATGAGGGCGGTTTCGGTGCTGTGGTTACTGCAGAAACCGGACTGGGAAGGGTCCAGGATGTTGTTGTCCTAGAGGTAGCGGGTCAGTTGCTTGTTGACGATTTTCTCGGTGACCTTCGCCGGGAACAGGAGCAGGGAGATGGGACGGAAGTTTTTGAGGTCCTTGGGGTCCAACTTGGGTTTCTTGAGTAAGGCGTTGATCTCGGCATGCTTCCTGCTCTCTGGGAAGGTTGCTGTCTCGAAGTAGGTGTTGGCGGCTTTCCGGAGGTGGGGTATGATGATTGTGCTGGCTTTGTTGAAGACGTGGTGTAGGCATGGGTCAGACGAGGATTCAGAGTGGACGGAGTTCATGATTTTGATGGTGTCATCGTCGTTGACATTGGACCATGCGATCAGGTGATTGCGGCGGTGGGGGTCTCGGAGGTTGGCGGGCGGTCATGGCGTTAAAGCTGTCGTGGATGTCTGCGATCTTGCGGTGGAAGTAGGTGGCCTGTGAGTCGCACAGGTCCTGCAAAGGGAGATGTCATTGGTGTTGGAGCTGGGGTTGGAGAGTTCCTTCACGATGTTGAAGAGCTCTTTGCTGTTGTGTGCGTTGTTATCCAGGCAGTCCTTGAATGCGGTCCTCATGGTGGTTCTGATGAGTTGATGGTGTCTGCGGGTGGTGTTCTTGAGGGCCGTGTGGCTGTCTGCTGATCGTTCGCGGAGCCAGTTCTTCTCCAGTTTCCGGCAAGTATGCTTGGAGGCCTGGAAGTCTTCAGTGAATCAGGTGGCTTTCTTGCTGGTGTGGCTGTTGGAGGGTGTCTTGAGCGGGGCGAGGGTGTTGGCGCAGTCGTTGATCCACTGTCGGAGGTTGAGGGTGGCGGTGTCGGGCTCGGTGGGGTCGGCTGGTGGGCTCTGGGCGGGGTCGGTAGCTAGCTGCTCTTCAGTGACTTTTCCCCAGCAGCGACAAGGCAACTGTTGGGTGCGGCGATGTGTGGGTTGTAGATAGGATTCAGAAAAGGGGGTGGTGATGAACAGAGTGCCTGAATTAAGCAGACCACTCTTACCCAGTCCAAAGATCAGGGCTTGATCCATCACCGTTTTTTAGCTCACTGCACCATCCCAGCTCAGAACTTGGCTATATGCAAATTAGTCTGTTCCTGTCCCAGTGCATGATGGGAACAGGGCAAACCAAACTACCAAGCCAATTCTTATACTGGGAAGGAAACAAGCTACCGGGGACCGGTTTCTGGCATTTCAGCCTCATCGGCCCGGCTTGCTTGAATCCTGATGGTGCAATGAGCAAGGGACTCACATCTGAGTATACCCTTCCACGCTTATGGTGGACAAAATGATTCAGAAAAGGGGGTGGTGATGAACAGAGTGCCTGAATTAAGCAGACCACTCTTACCTAGTCCAAAGATCAGGGCTTGATCCATAACCGTTTTTTAGCTCACTGCACCATCCCAGCTCAGAACTTGGCTATATGCAAATTAGTTTGTTCCTGTCCCAGTGCATGATGGGAACAGGGCAAACCAAACTACCAAGCCAATTCTTATACTGGGAAGGAAACAAGCTACCGGGGACCGGTTTCTGGCATTTCAGCCTCATCGGCCCGGCTTGCTTGAATCCTGGAATAACGGTGATGGATCAAGCCCTGATCTTTGGACTGGGTAAGAGTGGTCTGCTTAATTCAGACACTCTGTTCATCACCACCCCCTTTTCTGAATCGTTTTTGGCCACTATAGGTGTGGCAGGGTATACTCAGACATGAGTCCCTTGCTCACTGCTCCATCAGGATTCAAGCAAGCCGGGCCGATGAGGCTGAAATGCCAGAAACCGGTCCCCGGTAGCTTGTCTCCTTTCTGGTGAAGAATTGGCTTGGTAGTTTGGTCTGCCCTGTTCCCATGATGCACTGGGCCAGGGACAGACTAATTTGCATATAGCCAGGTTCTGAGCTGGGATGGGGCAGTGAGCTAAATAACGGTGATGGATCAAGCCCTGATCTTTGGTAAGAGTGGTCTGCTTAATTCAGACACTCTGTTCATCACCACCCCCTTTTCTGAATGGGTTGTAGCGTGTGACCGGCGGCGTGGGTGGGTTTTGTCACAAGCTGTCTGAGTCCGAGATTGGTGAGGTTGTCGATCAGGATGGTGGAGTTGACGTTGTTGTTGTTCTCGAGGTGGAAGTTCAGGTCCCCGAGGAGGATGTAATCTGTGGAGGCGAGGGCGTGGATGCCGATGAGGTCGGTGATGGAGTGGCTGAACTGTGGTCTGGGTCCAGGGGGTCTGTAGATGAGGGTTCCTCTGAGGGTGGTGTTGGGGTCGGTGTGAATCGTTGTGTGTTTGGTGGGACTATGGCATAAGGCCCTATGCTGTGAACCATGCGTGGAGGCATGGAGGTGTGAGGTAGCAATACCTCTGGAGGTATGTAGGCTCCAGGATGGAGTGCATAGTATAAGGGTGAAAAAGAGAAAATAATATTTGTTTAACAAGTGACAACGGGCCTGTGCAGTGGCCAAATTTGGGAAGCAGCAATAGATGCAGACGGTAAACTAGTGAAGCGGTGAAATTAATGAGAACAGCGGTGACGCGGCAGATCTAACATCCGTGAGTTCGAAGATTTGTCTCTGTAAAGACACCACTAGGTGGGTGAAAGAACTAGTTGTAGATCGGAACGGTCATGAATGAGGTGTCTGACACAAGGTTAGCGCCCTTGTGCCGTGTTATAATAGAGTCTAGGACATGCACGCAATGTGGTCACTGACCTTCGGTGAAGTATGCAACACTTGGGCTACAAATCCGATTACAGATAAGAATGGTAATGCTTGGGCATGAATAACTGCTGGAAAAAAGAGAGAGTATATACACTAAAAAAAGTGCACGTGATTACTACGAGAAAATCTGTAGAAACTTGGGCAGGTGTTTACCTGTGCCTCTTAGCTCACAGTGGAGCCGATAGGGATTGTGTGAGGAGCCAAATTAAAGCCCCAGCGTGGCTCACGGTAGGGCTGGTCCGATTAATTGCGGGTAGAGCTGGTCGACAATGCGATACCTGTAAGATTGAGAGTTGTGCTTTAAAAAAAGGGGAAGAAACATTCCTCCGCGTGATGGAAAGCAAGGTCTGTACTGTTGTGACAGTATCTGAGGAGGGCGCTTACCTGTATGGCGGGCGTCGGTGCCCGGGTCTCGGGAATTCTGATGCACGGTGGCAGTGATGCTTCCGTTTGCTAAACCCGAGTGCTCGTTTTAACATGCCTGCAGTGCACGTGATTATGGAGATTCTCGAGGGCCATGTTGAGTGAGTAATTTAGTGATAGAGAAGACAGACTACGGCCAAGAAAGAATGTGGGCTGGTGCAAGAGAGTCACCAAACAAGAAGTGTGTAATCATGGGAATAGAAGGGTAATCTGATAATTCTCAGATACATTGGAAAAGAAAGGGATAATTAAAGTAAGATTGATACAATGGTGAGCAAACAAGGATAATTGCAATTCCTAAAAACGGTGAATTATCTTGGAATTTTACAAGGCGGTAATTACGAAGCAAATTACATAAATACAATCTCAACCATAATTATAATGAGACAATTGAGGATAACAGTAATTTCTTACAGGATATCTACAATTACGAAAGTACGTAAGGCATTACCGGTCAGTGATTTCAAGATACAGTGCTAATGAACAGAGGAGCAACGGGATCAAAGAAGTACAGTTTTAAGATTTCAGAGTAGTGAGGTCCAGTCCTCGGTCCTGTTCAGACCATTCCTGATACAGTCCATACGAATTATCATTTTTAATTCCTCCTTGTTGAGTATTAGAGCCATGTCTCTACCTCATTGTGGGAGTTTGAGTGGTTTCAAAACTGTCCACTCAATATCATCCTCATTGTGTCCGGCCAGAATGAAATGTTCCACTCGCGGTGCATTTGGTGTTTTGCATCTCACTCTACTCCGATGTTGGCCAATCCAGGTCTTGATCTTCTGTGTAGTTTGGCCAATGTAGACTTTAGGACAGGGACATTGGATCAGGTAAATGACATTACATGTATTGCAATTGGAAAAAGTATGACATTTCACTACAGTGTTGTTGAAGATGAATGATTTACCTTCCATTGTAAAATCACAAACATTGCAACTACCACATTTTGAGTGACCGATCAAAGGCTCTAAACCCCAATGTGCATCAAGGGTAGAGTGTGATATGGGATTGGGAAGTGCAGCTCTTACTAGGTGATCCTTTAAATTATGGCTATTGCGGAAGGCAAACAATGGGCGTTCAATATTTAAATAGCCCGCATTCAGTACGGACCAGTGTTTAAGTATCGATTTGCAGACAGGATTGGATACAGGGGAAAATGTTGTGACACAAACTATTCTGTTCGAATTGCTTTTCACTTTTGGACTCAGAAGGACATCCCTCGGGCAATACCGAGCCCTTTTCTGTGCGTTGCGCACCAATCTCTTATGGTATCCGCAATCTCTCAATTTAGTGGACAATGTAGCGGCCTCTAGAAAGTAATCCTCTTTTGCGTAGCAGTTGCGCCTTATCCGCAAGAATTGGGAGTATGGAAGGGAATCCCTGAGTGCTCTTGGATGGTTATTGCCTTAACATAGCAATGTGTTGTGCTCAGTTGTTTTCCTATATAGTTTAGTCAGTAGTTCCCCTTCAGAGTGATAGATGGTGAGGTCTAGAATTGCGATTGCAGACTTGTTAATGGTGAGGGTGAAGGTCAGGCCTGAATAATTGTTGTTCAGCCAATGCAGGAATTGGTGTAAGGTATCAATATTGTTATGCCAAATAAGAAAAATATCATCTATATATCTGCGCCATAACGTAACCCCGGAAAAGAATGGATTGGAAGGTGACAGGATGGCTGTCATCTCAAGATGATCCATAAAAAGTATTGCCAGATTGGGGGCAAAAACGGCCCCCATGGAGGTACCTTTCACTTGCTAGTAGAACTGATTAGCAAAAGAAAAAAGTTCCTTGTTAGGCATAGTTATAAAAGTTGAAGAATGAACAGTGTAGGCACAGAATGTGGGCGTAGCCTGGAGTTAAGCACTGTCTGAATTACCAACAAGGCCATTGCAGAAGGCAAACAATGGGCGTTCAATATTTAAATAGCCCGCATTCAGTACGGACCAGTGTTTAAGTATCGATTTGCAGACAGGATTGGATACAGGGGAAGATGTTGTGACACAAACTATTCTGTATGAATTGCTTTTCACTTTTGGACTCAGAAGGACCTCCCTCGGGCAATACCGAGCCCTTTTCTGTGCGTTGCGCACCAATCTCTTATGGTATCCGCAATCTCTCAATTTAGTGGACAATGTAGCGGCCTCTAGAAAGTAATCCTCTTTTGCGTAGCAGTTGCGCCTTATCCGCAAGAATTGGGAGTATGGAAGGGAATCCCTGAGTGCTCTTGGATGGTTATTGCCTTAACATAGCAATGTGTTGTGCTCAGTTGTTTTCCTATATAGTTTAGTCAGTAGTTCCCCTTCAGAGTGATAGATGGTGAGGTCTAGAAATGCGATTGCAGACTTGTTAATGGTGAGGGTGAAGGTCAGGCCTGAATAATTGTTGTTCAGCCAATGCAGGAATTGGTGTAAGGTATCAATATTGTTATGCCAGATAAGAAAAATATCATCTATATATCTGCGCCATAACGTAACCCCGGAAAAGAATGGATTGGAAGGTGACAGGATGGCTGTCATCTCAAGATGATCCATAAAAAGTATTGCCAGATTGGGGGCAAAAACGGCCCCCATGGAGGTACCTTTCACTTGCTAGTAGAACTGATTAGCAAAAGAAAAAAGTTCCTTGTTAGGCATAGTTATAAAAGTTGAAGAATGAACAGTGTAGGCACAGCATGTGGGCGTAGCCTGGAGTTAAGCACTGTCTGAATTACCAACAAGGCCATTGTTTGAGGAATATTTGTGTACAAGTATTCAACATCCATTGTACATAATAAGTATGTGTCTGTGTTGAATGGGTGATGCTCTACTAGGTTTATCATCAACATGCTATCTCTCACATAGCATGTGGTAGTAGGTACAAACTCTTTTATGAAGAAGTCAACATATTGACCCAAGGGTTCCAAAATGGACCCGCAGCCAGAAACTATGGGCCTGCCTCGTGGACTCGTGAGATTTTTTTGAACTTTTGGGAGCCTGTAAATCACGGGTATCCTGGGTGATTTAACATTTAGGAAAATAAATTCTTTTTTTATTAATGAACCCTTCATTTAGTGCCTCTGTAGTGATCTGTCTGATGAGGCCCTGTAGTTCTTTAGTAGGGTTGGTGGGCAACCTACAATAGTGGTCGGTGTTTGCAAGTTGGAGTAAGATTTCAGTTTTATACATATCTTTTTCCTGAAGGACAATCTCGCCCCCTTGTCAGCACATTTAATAATGAGAGACTCATTAGATTTGAGGGACTCAATAGCTTTTTTTCATCTTTCATCAAATGACAAATTATAAGGAATAAAGTGTCTCTTCTCCTCTAGTAAAGTGAGATCCTTCAATACCATTTTTTCAAATGTCTTGATTTCTGCTGGTATCATACTTGAAGTGGGAGAAAAGGTAGAGGGAGGGCGAAAGGGTGTGTTGAATGTATTAGTAGGTGTGGGATTCAGTTGGAAGTAGGCATGTAGACGTAGGCGTTGAAAGAATCTCAACAATTCCGTGTGCAGTTCCAGAAAGTTAGGATGAATAGTAGGCACAAAGGAGAGACCTTTACTGAGGAGGGATAATTGAGACTCTGCCAGGATATGTTTGGACAGATTAAAAATAGGTATGATCTGAAATTGTACCACATCAGTGCTGTTAATATTCACCATTGGTAACATTTCTGTCGCGTCTGGCGTTCGCCTGGTTAATTGTACGAGCGCTGTGTTCATTTTACTCGACCTCGTTTGGGTGTCTCGCGCTGGCCTCTGCCTAAAAAATTACCACTACCACCAGGGTTTCTATTGGAAGTACTTTGGCCTTCCCCAGCGTCTTAATTATCAGATGAGTCTGCAGATAGTCGTCAGACAATTTAATCTGTCAACGAGTAAATAGGAGCACAACAATGTTCCTCCCCTCTGCAATGAGTGTGACTTTAATGCTCTAGATCAACGAGGTCACCGAGTAGCGCTGTGAACCTTGACTGAATGAGGATAATAATGTGATAATTAACTTTGTCAGTAAACTATTTTTGCCAATATTTGTTATTTTTTTCTCTCCCTCATTTCTTTACAGAGACCATACTAGGTCAACATTTTTCACGCTTCACTGAGGGCCAACTCATGCCCAGAAGCTCAAAGAGGTGGCCGATTTGTGCTACCTTTTTGTAGGACAATAGGCATATCTCCTTAGAACTGAGTACTATATTAGAGGGACCATTAGAGGTCCTGATGAATAAGCAGTAGGGGACTGCTTATGAAACATGTCGACCAGGTAGTGAGCTAATAGCCCTACCTCACAAAACCCCTTTTTTAATGTTCCCAGCCAGAGAAGTTAATAAAATATATTTTTTCTACTTGCCAGGGAATTTTTAACTTTTTTATCTTGCACTCACTGAGTTAGGTCCCTACACTTCACTGATCACACCTACATTGCACCTACACATAGTCTGTCAAAAACAACAGTGCTCCCGCATAGTTCGTAGGTCGTAGCCCACCCCGCCCCGTAGAGGGACGGGAAGACCCCAATGATGAAGCATGACACTGAGGGATTCTTAGTGTGTGAAGGGTATTTTAAAAGCACATAGTGCCCTCGTCTTGTCACTCCAAGAGAGAGCCTAGTTCGCCATTCACGTATTAGTTTTCCACTAAAAGATAAAGATAAAAATAAAAAATCCACCATCACACATTGATAGAATCCTTTTGTTTTTGAATATTAGCCAGGAGGGTGATTCTATCATTACCTCTACACTCCCTCTATTGTTGTTTTGAAGTTATAGGCAGCGTGCAGCTGCGGGAGCTTAATAGAAATTGTGCCACCAGCACACTACGTGATTCTGCACTCGACGACACCACACAAGTGGGACTATTAACGAAAGTTATTTTTTCGGAAAATGGCTGATCTGGGACTAGCATTCACTGAAGATGAGATCTCCAACCTTATGTCATCTTTGGGTACTTTTGACGGTCTCAGTACTGCAGGCTCTTCCACAAGAAACAATGACTGGGATGAGTTGGAAGAGTTGAGAAGAACCCAAATTAAGACCGCAATCCACGGATTGTTAATGTCCGAATATCTTAGAGTGAACACAGCTCCATCAGGCCTCGTAGTTCGTAAGGAACCATTTATCTTCCTTGATGACAAGACCTTTAAAATTGACTGGTCTCAAATCTCATGGCGATGTACACGAGATTGGATTGTACTGATAATAAAAACCGCAAGCAGGTTAGCATCTGAACTCAAGGTTGAAATACAAACCATCGAGGTACGGCTGAAAAACTATGAAACTCCTGCAAATCTTAAAAAATACCTTGATGAACTAAACAAAACACTAAATGAATTTGAGTCATCACTTAAACAAAGTAAATACGAAAAACTAAAGAAAGATACCAGTAGGTGGAACAAGGAAAGAATGTATCCTCATATAAAAGATGACTATAGATCGTAGACTCTTCAAAATGTCGAAACATTCACTTGATTGATTAAACTGTGTGTCCGGCTGGACACCATGGAATATAGCATTAATATTGGTCTGTATTTATTATTTTGTCATAAATGCTTTTAAGGACCATTGTTACCAATATAAAGTTGACACCCAGGGTCCTTATTTACCTATTGGGTTCCCATGTTTCCCCACTACTTAGCAGCATTGAACGAAGACAAATAAAATTATAATAACTTGATGTTGTTATCATTTTATTTGTTCCTGCTATGGCATCTTGGCTAGGCAGGGCGGGTCTGTTCTGCTCACAGAGCAGGGTCAAGGAGGAGTGGTAAGCACACTTTTTTTTTTTTTGCAGAGTTTTATATAGCGCGAATTAGACCCGAACCGAATCAGGTATCAGAGCGCTTTACATAGCACCAGTTACATTACATGAGGACACACTTTAATTTTTTTTTTTTAGGCACGGGGAGATTAAGTGATTTGCCCAGAATCACAGGAGGTTTTTGCTGTCGTTACCGAGACTCGAACCCAGATCTCCAGGTCCGAGGTCGAGCGCCTTAGCCGTTAGGCCAACACCTTTCCACACTGTAAGTGCGCATGACACTTTGGTGGGTTGTTTCAGGCCGGTCAAAGCGTCATGCGCACTTAGCATGTTCTCCACCCAGGCTGCATTACAGCTGGGTGGAGAACATGGCCAGGCCCCCATTCCCTGGCTGAGCACCGAACCATGGCACTCAGACTAATCACAACTCAGCATTGCAGCGTTGTGATTGATTCAGGGGAGCCTGGGTGCCTTGTGCTACCTGTTCGCCCGGGACGCGGACGAGAGACACGTGGGAGAGACGCGGCAGTAGGGTATGTTTTTTTTCTCTTTACTTACACCCCCCCCCATCTCCGATCTGGACCGACCGCCACTGTCATTTCGGCTAACGTCTGCCACAATACACCATGATTCACTAAATCAAATGCACTGCTCAGGTCTGCAAAGCATAGGTGGATTTGTCCCTGGCGTGCTACTGTGTCTTTGCTTATTATCAGATGTAAATTGATGCCTTTCTCCACTGTGCCAATTTCTCTTCTAAACCCTTATTGACAATCAGACAATATATGATTGTCCGTAGCCCAGGATTCTAGTCTGGCCCGAATCACCTTCCCCATTATTTTTACAGAGGAGTCTAAATGGAATATCGGGCGATAACACATATGGTCTCTGTAATAAAGCTGATTATTTCATGAAATAAAGATGATTGCTGGAAGTAGTTTCACAGGTTTACTTTAATCGCCTCACCCACGAACAGCCAGATTCCAACTGACAATATTCACATAGGATTCTCCCATTCTAAGAATCATGGAAAGATCTAAACTCTAAGAGGGAGCAGGAACTCATGAGTAAAGTAAGACATCACACATCTCCCTCCTTTACATATAATGTTAAAACTAATAAGAATATAAAATATAAGAGGTAAAGATAAAGAACAAACAACTTATTGTTACTAATGATGGAAACAAAAGTGGGTCAAACATAATATTTCATATAAGACAGTGGTCTGCGTAGTCTCTGACTTCTCAAGCGATGATCGGTGAAATTGTTAGAACTGAAAACAGGAAGTTTAATAGAGGAGGAAGATTCACCATCAGGATCAGAGTCACTTTGAGAAACATTCCTTGATCTAATTATAACCACACAACTTTTGTTCCAGATCCTTCCATCTTGTGTCTTAATGGCATTACCGAATACCTTAATAACAGGCCTGACATTAGTGTATTTAGACCAAGATCCTCTCCCAACAGGTGCTTTAATCTTGACAAGATCACCTACTTTAATTTTTTGAAACTGAACACATTCTTTTAATGTTTTGTTGACCCTCTCAACTGCCCCATTAGTTGCTGGGTGATATAAGGAGGTCCGTTTGTGCACAATGCCACATTTATAAAGAAAAGCATCAAACATTGCTGAACAAAATTGAGGACCATTATCAGATAAAATACTGTTGGGAAAACTTTCTCTCATGAAAACCTCAGACAAAACTTTGATAACAGAATCAGAAGTTATCTCATTTACAGCACTCACTTCGATCCAACGTGAATATAAGTCAACTAAAACTATCAAGTACGGAGTGTCTGAGACACCTGTAAGAGGTCCCAAGATATCAATTGCTATTTCGTCCCAGGGATGGTTGGGCAAAACTCTGCAAACCATAGGCATCTGCCTTGTCTTCAGTATTTTGTCACTTGCACAACATTCTACACAATCTCTAACCATGCGTTCTATTTCTAAGTCCATTCCAGGCCACCAAAACTGTGTGCGTAGCATTTCTTTTGTTTTCACTATACCTAGATGGCCAGAGTGTGCATGTAACAATAACTTCTTACGCAATGTAGAGGGAGGCACAAGTCTCAAACCACGTGTTAAAAGGTCATCAGTAATGGACAACTCCTGAGCAACTAATGACCAAGGCTTTTCTAAACATTTATTGCCTCTTAGTAGGGATATTACTTTGACTAACTCCTCATCTTTTAACAATTCATCTTTCCATTCATCTTTCCCAACCACACCTTCAGTGACCTCACAGACATTGAGAAAGTCATCTACATTCTCAAATACCTCATCATTACAAAGTTCATCTCCTTTTACAAGTCTGGAAAAGCAATCAGCAGCTTTATTTGAAACGCCAGGTAAGTATTGCACCTCAAAATCAAACTCCTGCAACGATATGATCCATCTTCTAATCCTGGAAGAAATAGAGTCCAAACCTTTCTTACAAAAAACCTCTTTTAAAGGTTTGTGATCAGACCTTACAACAAACCTGGTACCCCAAATCAAATTCTTAAATTTTTTCAGAGCCCAGAAGATAGCTAATGACTCTCTTTCAATAACTGAGTAATTAAGTTCTGGTCCACGAAGACACCTTGAGGCACAAGCAATCAGAGACTCATTGCCATGCTTATTTTGCACTAACACAGCTCCCAAACCTTTGTCACTAGCATCTGTAAACACATAAGTTGGCAAACCAGGAACAAATGCTTGAAGACAGGGAGCCTCTTTCAACTCCTCTTTGATCTGATCAAATTCTTTTTTACAGTCATCAGACCACTCAAATATTACATTTTTCGCGATAAGTCTTCTCATATTCTTTGTTTTATCGGCAAAATGTAGAATAAACTTACCATAGAACTCTACCATTCCAAGAAATGACAGTAACTCATCTCTGTTTACAGGTTCAGCTATGTTATCAATAGATGTTACTAGATCTGACTTTGGAAATACACCTTCACTCTTAATGCAGTGACCAAGATAGTTTACTTCTTCTAAACCAAACTTGCACTTCTCCTTTTTAAGAGACAAACCAGCTTCAGATAATCTTTTCAAAACTTCACACACTCGTTCATTATGCTCTAGCATACTAGCACCATAAATTAATAGATCATCTTGGTAGCATTTCACCCCTTGAAGTCCTTTTAAAATATGTGTCATAATTCTTTGAAATACGGAAGCCGCCGATATTAAACCAAAGGGCATCCTTTTGAATTTAAAAGTTCCCATTGGAGTTATAAAGGCGGTCAAATCTTGGCAAGAGGTATCTAGCTCCACCTGGTGATAGGCAGATGCTAGATCCAAAGTGGTAAAATACTTTGTCCCTTCTAATGTTCCAACAATCTCATCTATGTTAGGCAAAGGAAATCTGTCTACTACTACTTCTTTATTTAATGCCCTTAAATCAATACATAAGCGAATCTCGCCAGTTGGCTTCTTAGCTACAACTATTGGAGCCAACCATTCTGTAGCTTCAACAGGTTCTATAATTTTGTTCTCAATCAATTTTTCAATTTCCTTTTGTACTTTACCTTGTTCCGCTAAAGGAATCCTTCTTACTTTTGCTACTACGGGTATTGCATTTATTTTTTAGCCTTATGCAATGTTTGTAACCTTTTAAACATCCTAACTGTTCTTTGAATACATTTGGAAATTTTCTTGCAAACATCTCAGACAAATTTTCCACCTCTTGTATTTGCACTTGAGGTGAAGCATTCGGATTGAGCGTAACTCCTAAGTCACGTTGGTCTCTCCAACTAATTAATGCATCACCAACACTAGTCACATAGATCTTGCCAGGAATAATGCGACTTCCCAATTCAAGAGTGGCCATGAAGTAACCCAATATTTTAATTGTTTTTTTTCCATATCCTAAAGGAATAATATCGCTTTTGAAAAGTTTGACACTCTTTCCAAAAGTCTTACATAACAGTTCTTCATCAATCATAGTGATTTGGGATCACGAATCGAACTTAAACTCAATCATGGCATTATCCACTTTCACTAAGTGCGAGGGATGACCTAATTGACCACTATTGACTTGGAAAGTAACAGTTTTCACTTGAGGCTGAGACCATCTCCTATTCACATTATCTCTCTTATTGCTTTTAGTTCTGCAACATTTTGAAAAATGACCTCTTCTACCACAATTATTACAAATTGACTTCAAAGCAGGGCAACTTGCCGAGTTAGCTAAATGACCAGTATTCCCACATCTAAAGCAAGAAAATTTGTTAGAAACATTAAAGTTCGGATTGAAAATATTCATCCCATTTTCATTTTTTTTACCATACATTTTTTCTTCTTTCTTTACTTGACACACAACTTCTTCAACTTTAGGTTCATCTTTCTTTTCAGATTCAATTGTCTTCTCCTTTTCTCCTTTCAATTCATCAACGCACTTCGTCATATGCTCAACTTGTTTTGCTATAACTAGAACTTCTTCTAGTGGTGGTTCATCCTTCAACCATAATTCCTTTCGAATACTATCGTGTGCGCATTTCAATACAAATTGATCCCTTATCCTTTCCTCCAAGGTCTGTCCAAATTTACACGATGAAGCCAACTTTCTTAGTGCAGAAACATACTCCTCAACCGACTCATCCTTCTTTTGCCCTCTTAATCCAAAATGATACCTTTCCATTATCGTACTCAATCTGGGGAGATAATGTCGGTCTAACTGTTCAATTGCTATTTCATATTCATTTAAATTCCTTTGTTCTGATGCGGTGAGTTCTGGTAAATGTTCTAAGACATCTTGACCTTCTCCTCCTAAACAGTGTAGTAGCAATGAATGTTTTCTTTCTGCACTTAAGTTTGTGCCACATACTCTTGCATAGTTTGCAAAGATCTTTTTCCATTTTTGCCATTTTACATTAGGTTCACCTGGACTTGTTAAAAAAAATGCGGGTTGCGTTACATTCTGCATCTTTTTTTTTTTTTTTTTTTTTAGTGTGAATTTAACTCATATATATTTTTTTTTAAAGTATGATATAAATGCTCCTTGTAAGAATGAAATAATTGCCTCCTGTTAATACCAAGAGAAGAATATAATAAACATCACTTAAGTGGATGATTCCTATTGTATTTCCACGTGTTTTCTGCAGCAATAACTCCTTTTTTCCTTGTTAAATTATTCTTTCTTTTTTTTTTATGCCATTATGAGAACATAAGCAGTGAATGGGTTCTTTATAATGCAGTTCTCCTCTTGCAAATGTTCTTAGAACTGTCACAATGCCATAGTGCAGACAGACGCAGAGAGTACGTTCTTTTTAGTTGTCTCTTCGTTGTCTGTATTCTGTTTACGTCACAATCCTCTTTGGTTCACTTATGCGCTGTAATTACAGTTCGTTCTCTCACAGATTGTTCAGTAAGCCGACAATATTGCATCAATGACACGCAGTTGATACGTCATTGAAACGCACGGCAAACACGCATTCATTTAGTGCGCACATACGTCATTGAAACGCACGGCCATTGTGCTTTTGATCTCTGCGCGAGTAACCAAGCTCTGATCTCAGCGCGAGCAGATGCGCAAGTTATTTTAACAGTTAACTTGAGCGAGCAGGATTTATACCCTTATATTTTCTTATTTTAATTTAATTAAAGCCCTTTTTTCTCTTTAACCTCCCGCTTTACTCCTCACCGTACAGGCTTCTTTTTTAAACGGTGATTGTGTAGATGAACTGCCGCTGGGAAGACAACGCTTCCTTTTAAGTAAAAGACAGCCACTGGAGAGGTCAGAGGAGGCTGCGTGTTGAGGCGGAGAGGTAGGATGATCGTCGCCAGTGTAATAAAGCTGATTATTTCATGAAATAAAGATGATTGCTGGAAGTAGTTTCACAGGTTTACTTTAATCGCCTCACCCACGAACAGCCAGATTCCAACTGACAATATTCACATAGGATTCTCCCATTCTAAGAATCATCAGTAAGGAAAGATCTAAACTCTAAGAGGGAGCAGGAACTCATGAGTAAAGTAAGACATCACAGTCTCCCCTCTCCCCTTTTTTAAAATTAGGGATTAGTAAGTGCACTGATCAGGAAAAAAGATAGGGTACTGGCACATTAAGTTTTTAATGATGTAATATAAAGTATATGCCTTAGTGAGTGAAGGTTGAGCATACTGGTGAATAAATTCATTGTCTTCTCATCGATTGCGAGCCTGGGCTGAATTTTTCAGCAATTAAGGAAGAAGTCTACTAAAACATATGTTTTCCTTTTTGTCTAGAAGTGGTAGGTAAAGTAGTCTGATGTTCTGTAAATCACACATGATGTTCAAGTAAAATATTTTAGCAATGGAATTTCACATTAAATTTGAATTAAATATTTTCACCAGAGATGTTCTTGAAAAAGATTGTGATTTTATATAGAAGAGCAATTCACCTATTTATACCTCTACAATAGAGATTATGGGGCTCATTTAAAGTGTGGTGGAAGCCTGCCAGTTCGTTGGAGATGCTTGCCTCCATCCCAATAGGGGAGAACAGCAACCACATTTAGAGATACCTGCCTTCTTGGTGGGGATCTCCGTGTCTTTAATGCATCCGCCAGTGCACTGGATGCACTAAAGGCAAGGATGAATGCTAAGTGATCATCATGTTTATTTTGCCCACTCAGCTTCCATTTTTTGGTTTCACTGAAGCAAACACTCAAAGCAGGAGCTTGTTTTAGAAAAACAGGTAGTCTTGACCCTGCCACTTATGATGTTCCCCCCGGTGCATAGGGGTCATTGTTGATTTTCCTTGTCTGGGTCCACATTGCTTTGCTCTGTTTGCCCAACCCTAAATAGGGTGGCATGGCCATCGCTGTGACCCGGTGGTCCAGTAGTGGACAGACTGCCAGTTCAAGGGTTTATCACTGTGGAAACACCTGAGAACCTGGTGTTGAAAACACAGGGTTTTCCCTGACTCTAAAGGAGGATGCAGCTCATGGGTTTGGCAGGACAGGAGTACTTCCAGTTTATGGTGGTGCTTCGATCCTTTTAAACTCTAAATGAGGCCCAATATCTGGAGTGAAGCTTTTTAAGGCTTAAGTGCAATGTGGTTTTTTGCAAGATGTAATGAAGCCAGGTTTAACCCATGATTAGAAAGATGTTGTACTCATAGATGGGCTTTGTGTGCTAACCAGTTGCAATACTTTAATTTTGAAACAGAGAAAAATTGGAGTGAGGGGTGTAAGTGTACTTTTTGTGGTAGAATGGGCAGACATTGTTTAGATATGAGGTAATGTTATGTTGTTTTTCCTGTCCCAAGGGGTTTTATTTAGCTCATAATTTACAGATTCTTGGATGGCTGTAGTGTAGTGAAGAATAACAACACTTTCATGTTGGTGTTGTTTTGGCCTTTTGGTGGTAGCTAGATTAGACTCCTCCTTTTATTCTGTGCTCCTTGTCTGGTTCCTATTTTTCTTCCACTCTTTATCCTTTCACCCTTCTTCTGTTGAAAGGATTCAGGCTCCTTTGTGTACATGTGTTTATTGAACAGTAGAGCCTCTAGTACATTTGTGTACCTGTGCTTTTATTGAGCATTACAGCCTCTAATACGCACGTTTCAATTTTCATATAGGGGATGTGCTAGGATTTTCAGAGTCCCTAGTAATTGCTTTTAGTTATCAGAATGGATTCAGTTTCTTGCTGGCATCCTGGAGGATTTAACACAGATCTGTAACACTTTCCCTTGTACTCATTTGTATGTTTTTCAGTTGTTATTTCACTTTTCTTAAAGTCGTCTGAAGATTTTCATGTTATACTAGATTATGTCATCATCAGTTTTATATTCTGTTGTAAATATTTTGGTTTTAGGAATTCACCTTCCTACCTTTGCAGCAGAGGATTAAAAACATGGACCAAAGGTCAACAAGTAAAACATCAGACAAAAATGTAGAACACACCAAAAAGTAAAAACATGAAAAATGGATGTGATATGGATGAGGTTATGTGAATTTTAGGGCTAGGGCTAGGGTTTGTCTAGGGGTAGGGATAGAGTAGGATAATATTGTCATGTTCATTAAGCTGGTCCTGTCATGGCCCCTTTTACATATATTGTCCCATCCACAATGACAATAACGGTTCTGAGGGGTGACCTTTTACCTAGTAGCTCGCCCTACGAAGATAGAGAGTGACCTCTCTATCTTCGTGAGAAGAGGTTGCTCCCCAAGCTCCCTGGCCGGACATCGCAGCGCTTGGCTCTGACTGCTTGCTCGAACAAGATTGCTGCCTGGGTATCGTAGTTGTGACTGCCTGGCAGTATTAACAGTGCAGATTGGTTATTTTGCGCTCGCATTGCTGGATTTAAAAAACAAATATCATTGCCTGATTGAATCGTAGCTCTGACTGCTTGCCTGTATTAAAATTGATGCTTGGTTATTTCTGCGCTCACATTGCTGGACTGAATTATAACTAGTATTGCCTGATTGTGCTGGTACCACCGCCCATAGCGCCATTCCGCTGTCTGCCCCAATCTCGTCCTTGTATCAGGTTTGTTTATCGCTGCCATTTTGTTTGTTGTGCCTCGTAGCGAGGATCCCCAGCCCGCACCCGCCTCCCAGCTGCCCCTCCCTCGCCCCTCCCCCTCCACTATCCACATATGACAGATGCCTCCGCGCGCAGCGGCCGCGCCCCATGCGCGCCGAATCGCGCCAAAGGTAAGCCCGTCTACGCCCGTCCGCGCCTGGACCCCACTCAGCGCCAGACCCACTGCTCCCCGCAAATCCCATCCCACCCTTATTACCTACGACGCCGCAACCCTCTCAGCCCTTAACCCCGGCCGATCACCAAACTGCTACCAAGCCGCACCAGGACACACCCATGGACCCTTCACCTGCCTCTCCTGCAAGTTCGATTGCATCAGCAACCACACCAAATCCACAAACTCCAAACAGAACTCCATCACTAACCACCTAAAGTGCATCCTGATCAACACCCGCTCAGTCCACAAACACTCCATCGAACTCTGAAACCTACTCGACACTACATCGCCGGACGTCGCCTTCCTCACAGAAACATGGATGAACGCCTCATCAGCGCCCGACATCGCCATAGCCATCCCAGATGCCTACAAGATCATCCGAAAGGATCGCACCAACCAAACAGGAGGAGGCATCGCCATCGTCCATAAGAACACCGTCCGCATCACGACCAGTTCCGACGACAACCTCGCTTCTGCCGAACACCTTCACTTCCAGATTCACACCAACCACAAAACCACACTCAGAGGCACCCTCATCTACAGACCCCCAGGCCCCCGCACGCAATTCAGCGAAGACATCGCTGACTTCATCAGCCCACATGCCCTCCCCTCCGAAAACTACATTCTTCTGGGAGACCTCAACTTCCACCTGGAAAAGAAAAACGACAACAACACCACCACCCTTCTGGATAACATGGCAAATCTAGGACTCAAACAACTGGTAGACGCCCCCACCCACTCTGCCGGACACACGCTTGACCCTATTTTCACCTCCTGCAAGCACATCTCCTTCGTTCGCACCACAGTTCTCCTTTGGACGGACCACAGCTGCGTTCACTTCAACTACAAAAAGCCCACGACACACAACCCCCCCCCAACCCAGCCCCAGAAGAAATTGGAACAAAATCACCACCGACCATCTCTTCACATCGCTTCACCAGAACCCCCCTGCCAATTCATTGGACCCTAACCAAGCAGCCACCAACTTCACACAGTGGATCACCCTCAGCGCTGACGAACTAGCACCCCTGAAAGACCATCTAGTCAAACAAGGCAGCAAAAAAGCCCCCTGATTCAACGATGACCTTAAAAAATCCAAGAAGTTCTGTCGTACTCTCGAGAAAACCTGGAGAAAAAAACCCAACCAATGACAACCTAGCCACCTCCAAGAACGCCACCCGCAAACACCATCGACTGATCCGATCCACCAAGAAATCTGCATTCAAGGATCGACTTGACAACAATGCCCAAAACAGCAAGGAACTTTTCAACATCGTCAAAGAATTCACTAACCCCACCACCGGCACAAACGACATTTCTCCCTCCCAAGACCTCTGCGACTCACTTTCCTCATTCTTCCACAACAAAATCGCCGAAATACATAACAGCTTCGACAACCAGTCCGACGACATGCCCACTCCACCCATTTCCAAACCAACACCGCCCTCTAACATCCTTTTCGCCTGGAACACAATCACCACCGAAGACACCATCCGCCTGATGAACTCCATCCACTCAGGATTGCCTACCGACCCATGCCCCCACCACATTTTCAACAAAGCGGACTCCATCATCGCACCCCATCTCTGCGACGTCATCAACAGTTCTTTCAACTCCGCTACCTTCCCGGAAAGCTGGAAACATGCCGAACTCAGCGCCCTTCTGAAGAAACCCACAGCAGACCCCACTGAACTTAAGAACTACCGCCCCATCTCGCTCCTCCCATTCCCTGCCATGGTCATTGAGAAAGCCGTCAATAATCAGCTCGCCGCCTTCCTCGAATCCAACAAATCCCTCGACCCTTCACAATCCGGCTTCTGAGCCAAACACAGCACCGAAACCGCCCTCATCGCAGCAACAGACGACATCCGAACACTACTGGACAACGGAGAAACAGTTGCCCTCATCTTACTTGACCTCTCCGCAGCCTTCGACACAGTCTGTCATAACACCCTAATACAACGCCTCAGCAACATCGGAATACAAGGAATTGCTTTGGACTGGATCATCTCATTCCTTACCGGAAGAACCCAAAGAGTTCGCCTTTCCCCCTTCAAATCAGAAGCCAAAGAAATCATCTGTGGCGTACCACAAGGATCATCACTCAGTCCCACCCTCTTCAACGTCTACATGAGTCCCCTTGCATCCATTGCGCGCCAACACAACCTCAACATCATCTCCTACGCAGACGACACCCAGCTGATCCTCTCCCTCACCAAAGACCCGAACACAGCCAAAACCAACCTACACGATGGAATGAAAGAAGTAGCCGAGTGGATGAAGAACAGACGCTTAAAACTGAATTCGGACAAAACGGAAGTCCTCATCTTAGGGTCATCCCCCTCGGCCTGGGATGACTCTTGGTGGCCACCAGCCCTGGGAACCGCACCCATCCCAATGGATCACACACGTAACCTGGGCTTCATCCTGGACTACTCCCTCTCGATGACCAGACAAGCCAATGCCGTCACATCATCCTGCTTCAACATCCTACGCATGCTCAAAAAAGTCTTCCGCTGGATCCCCACTGAAACAAGAAAGACGGCCACCCATGCACTGGTCACCAGCCGACTGGATTACGGAAACACCCTTTACGCCGGAACCACAGACAAACTACAGAAAAAACTCCAACGCATCCAAAACGCATCAGCAAGACTCGTATTGAACATCCCTCGGCAAGCTCACATTTCCGGTCACCTGAAAGATCTCCACTGGCTCCCCGTCAACAAGAGAATAACGTTCCGTCTCCTCACCCACGCACACAAAGCCCTCTATAACCTAGGACCCGAATGCCTCAACACAAGACTGTCCTTCTACACCCCCACCCGCCAACTACGTTCATCCAACCAAGCCCTCGCCGCCATTCCACGCATCCACAGATCCACCATGGGGGGAAGATCCTTCTCCTACCTAGCGGCCAAGACCTGGAATTCTCTCCCCACCCACCTCCGCCTAACTCAGAACCACCTCTCCTTCAGAAAGCAATTAAAAACTTGGATATTCGATAAGTAAATACTCCCGCCTCCTCAAGCGCCTTGAGACCCTCTGGGTGAGTAGTGCGCTATATAAATTTTTGAACTTGAACTCGCCCTGTCTCTTCGAGAACAGGCTCTTAGTATATTGTCAAAATAACGCTCTACCTGACGTACATAAACATGTCCCCAGGCACGTCATAATTACTCTGTATAAGGGTCACCACTTTTTTCATCCTTGGCCAACAGCCCGCTGTTCATGATTGCAATTGTTTGGAAAAACATTTATGATTGGTTTCAAAACATTTATGAATGTTTTGAAAACATTGATTCTAGAAGAAACCCTGGAGTGACCACTCTAGTATATAAGACCCTTATTCCCCTCTGAAAATTAGAGGAGAATTCATTCCAAACTGACACAGGTGCTGCATGCTGAATCTTCGATACGCAGCTGTCTGACATCCTTTGTGGTGTGTCATCCTCGGAGAAGAGACGGGGTCCTTCGTTCTCTACCATCTGGTGAGGGGGTTGAAGCTTCTCTAGGGGATTCTTGGCTACATACACATATGCACATATACATGCTACACCTACATATCTAGGCTAGGTACATTTAGGCAAATTCTATGGGGGGGCGCATTATAGGAGTATGCAAATGCTACTGTTTATCTGAACTGTATATGTTCATCTTCTTAGCACTTTGGTAGAAATGTATCTACTGTTTACCATATTGGCACTTGCAATTTCTTTTGTATGCTACTGCCTCCTGATTGTCGCAGCAAATATGTTTAACACTAGACTGTCGCTGGACCAATAAATACTTATTGAAAACATCCTAATCGCCATCCTGGGTACTTCCTGAGAATAAGTGAGCACAAGTGACTGAGTAAAAAGTACTGTCCTGTTTTCAACTATCCATGAGGGATCAGGGTTGTCCTGTTCAGTGGTTGCCAGAAACTACCTACACCACTGTAGGATACAGGGGGTGATAGTGGCACTGTAGAGCTAGCTGGTCTAATGGCTGATGTATCCTGTGGGGGTGTCCAGCCGGTTTGGACACCAAGACCTCAGTTTAGGTCATCCAAACTGTGCAGGTCCTGGGGATTCCTAAGAACTACACAACATGATGAATTATGTAAATTGCCATGTATGGATTAAGGTACAACTGAAAGTATGGGTAAGTACTGTGGTACAAATTATGGGTTAGGAAAAGGACTGGCTTTGGGTTAGGTTAACTTTAGGGACTGGGTTATGGTTAGGTTTACAGGGAGGATTGTGTAAGGAAAGGTGTTATGGTTAGAGATAGAAGAAGGTTTAGTGTTAGGGACTGTACTACTGAATATCAACAGGAAGAATATCGACATTCAAGAACATCGAGGTGAAAAATATTGAAAGGTAAGTGCATGTAGAGAAGTCTAGATTTACTATTCAGAGCACCACATTTATGTACCTTAAAGATATATGTACTGCATAGGTACATGAATGTGGATTTTAACACACTTACCTGTTGATTTTTGTTGTTGTTAGTTTGTCTTCGATATTTAGTACCCTCAAGATAGTACCCTCGATATTCCGACTTCAATATTTGTAATGCACCCTGTGTTAAGATTTGGGAATTAATAGGGTGTGAGCAGCAAATTAGAATAAGGTTTATTTGGTTAAGTGGCTAGAACATGGCTTGAATTAAGGTTATAGTAATGGAAGTTGTAACAGATGGAGTAAAATGGAGTGGGAGAAGGATAGCACAAGAATTACAGGGGTAACGGCAATGTTCCCACGCAAAATGGCAGAGACAAACTGGTGAAAAGAGAAAAAGATTAGGATTTGAGAGAAGGAAAGAGTGGTATTAGGAATGAGTTTTATGAATGTATATATAGAATTATCAAATGTAGTGGTAAAAATAAAGAATTTTCCCTCTAAATTTTCCACTGAAATACATGTTGGCCACAACTTTTGTACCAAGAGAAGCAAGAGAAAGTCACATAAATATGCATATTTAACTGCTGCCTGAACCTAATGGTTTGTAAACCATGAATGTTATTCAGAGACGTTTTAAGGCATGTGCAAAGTGGGTAATTGCTCAGGGTCCCAACCTTCCAAGGGGCCCCCCAGGTAAAGTAGACTTTATATTCATTTTACCTCTTTTTATTCTAATTATCTATCTAAACCTCTATCCCTCCCTACCTCCCTACCTCCATTTCAGACTCTGTCTCTCTTCCCAGTATTACAGGCAAGGTGTATTTCAACTGTTTTCTGTGATCCTGTTAAAGCTTTAACATATAATTTAATATTGTTTGGCATCATGCAGGCTTGAATTAGCAGGAAGTGGTTAATAACATTAAAATGTATTGTATAGAGGGGCTGCAAAATTTGTCTTGCCCGGGCCCCCAAAATCCTTCAGTTGGCACTGTTGTTATGTTCAGACTCAGACTTAGTTTAACACTCAGTACTCAACAGTTTTTTTTTTGTTCAAATCTGTTTTTATTGTGAACACAGCGATAAGCCTACAACCCCATTTCAGGGCCGGCCGCGCAGATATAAAAGGAAAAATCAATGGGCAGTAGTAACCGGGGGAGGTGGAACCATTAACACAGCGTTCTGCCTACAACCCCTGGAGGGGCCGGCCGCGTGGCTTAGGGGATAGAGCAACAAGAGGTGGTCAGATGACGGTAATGCATCGGTGCACGGGGGAGGTGCGTACGTAAGGGAGAGCAATGGTGCCACAGGTTCAAAGGCCCAACAGGGGCCGAACTGCCCCAAAGAGGGGTGGAAGCCAGAGTGGCAAGTAGGAAAGAAGAAAAGTCAGAGGAGGAGTGAGCTGTAGCGAGGTGGAGAGGGGGCCGGGGTGCGCGGCTGCAGTCGCCAATATGGGATGGAAAGCGCAAATTGGCACTGGGGGAGGCGACTAGGCGGCTAGTCTGGTCGGGTCAGCAGGGATGAGGGCATCCTCAAACAATTGCAGGGCGCGGAGCCTGGGGGGCATGTGGCGGGCATAGCTGATGGAGCACAGGTATCGCACGAGAGGTTCCCACACTGCCTTGAAGCGTATCCCCCGTGACTGTATCCGCGCCGTGAGTAGCTCCATGGTCAGGACGTGCCAGAGGCGCACGAACCAAGAGGCTATCGGCGGTGCCTCAGCCCGCTTCCAGTATAGAGCAATGAGTTGCCTGGCTGCACCCAGCATGTGGAAGGAGAGGATCCAGTCGCTGCGCGTGAGGGCCCTAAGTGTGGGGGGTCGTATGCCCAGCAGGAGTGTGCAAACCTCTTCAGGGAGGGGAAAACCCAGCACCTTCTTAATGTGACTAAGGACCTCCTTCCAAAAGACAGCTAAGATAGGGCACGACCACCAGATGTGCACGAAGTCACCAGTCGCAGTGCCACACCTCCAGCACAGCGGCGAGGAAGCGGGGAACATTTTGCTGAGTCTCAGGGGAGTGTAGTACCATTGTGTTAGCATCTTGTACGCGTTTTCCCGCTGTGATATGCTGCGGTAGATTTTGGGGATGTCGTTCCAGAGCCGAGTCCATTGAGATGGCGTGATATCAGCGCCCGTCACCGACTGCCACTGCCTCTGATAAGGATGTGTAGGCGGGGCGACGGGGTGTTGCAATATGTTGTAGATCTGGGAGACGAGCCGTTTCAGTCCCCCGAGGGAGCGCGCCAACTTCTCAAACGGGGTATATGCCCTGGTAGCAGCCTGATACATGTCGTCTCCCGAGAGCCAGTGGCGTAGCTGCGCATACTGTAAGCTAGCGGTGAGAGGAAGGCCAAATTCGTCTCTGCAGTCCCGCCACGATTTAGGCGACCCACCAAGAAAAAGATCTCCTGCGACCCTGCAGTCTCCTTGTACCCAACTCTCGAAGGCTCGGGTCTGGGCAGCAGGGGGAAAGTGCGGGTTACCTGCAATGGGGGTGTGTGGAGAGGGGAACGTGGGGAGACCCTTGGGCACTGCCACTCTGTCCCATACTTCAAGAACCGTCTTTGTGGGGACCGCCATATACGCACTTCTGGAGCGCGCCACACGCGGTAGCCATGGTAGGTCCCATATGGTGCGTCCCGTGACCACTCGGTCCATGTGGAACCAGTGCTTGTCGCTTTCGCGTGCACCCCATTCGATCACGAACCGGAGATGCGCCGCCCAATAATAGTGGAGGAGATTCGGGCAGGCCAGTCCACCCCTGTCTCTCGGCTCCATTAGGACTTTCTGTGAGAACCGGGGCCGTTTGCCCCCCCATACGAAGGACGTGAGGTCGCGTTGGAGGGTCCTGATGCAGTGAATCGGGATCGGGGTGGGGAGGCACTGGAAAACATACAGGATGCGGGGGAGGATCGACATCTTGACAGCGTTGAGCCGCCCCAGCCAGGAGATCATCAAGGGTTTCCATTTCCGCAGGTCCGCCAGGACTTCCTTGCAGCAAGAGGCCCAGTTCCTCGGGGACCACGAGTCGAGGTGAGGTGTGAGGTCGAGACCCAGATATTGAATGTGGTCATCCGCCCAACGGTAGGGTGTGACCCCCTTCAGGAGGGAGACCTCCTCTTCGGGGATGGTGAGGTTAAGTGCCCAAGATTTGGTTTGTGTGGTTAATTTTAAGGCCGGACGCCTGCTCAAACAGTGAGAGGGCTCCGTGCACCGCTGGGAGGGAGACCCGGGGATTCGTAAGGGTAAGAATCAGGTCGTCCGCAAATAGCGCTACCTTGTTAGAGCGTCCTCCGTGGGGGATACCATGAATATCAGGAGTGCGCCTAATCAGCTCCGCCAATGGCTCGACCGCAAGAGCGAACAGGAGCGGCGAAAGCGGGCATCCCTGCCTCGTGCCCCTGTGAATCGAGAGCGGCGATGTCAGCTGACCGTTAACCCGAATTCTGGCCTGCGGCCCAAGGTAAGGGGCCATGCACCTGGAGATCATGGTAGGGCCAAGACCAAGTTTCGCGAGGACCGCCCGTAGGAAGGTCCAGTCGACCCGGTCGAAGGCCTTTTCTGCGTCCAGCGAAAGGAGGCAGGCCGGGATTTTCCAGTGGTGCACCTTTCCCACTAAGTGTGCCAGCTTGCGAACGTTGTCGGCTCCCTGACGGTCCCGTATAAATCCCACCTGATCCGGGTTGACTAATCCCGGCATATGCGGGTCCAGCCGCTTGGCCAAGATCTTAGTGTAGATCTTGAGATCAGTGTTAAGGAGGGCGATGGGGCGGTAGGAGGCACACAGGACAGGGTCCTTCCCAGGCTTGGGGATCAGGGCAATTTCCGCCAGGCCCATATCAGGGGATGGGCCGACGGTATCGGAGAAGGAGCTGTAGAGCCGCAGCAGATGCGGGCGGAGTTGGGTCAAGAACAGGCGATAGAAGGTCAACGGCAGGCCGTCCGGTCCCGGGGTTTTCCCCACAGGGAGGTCTTTGACCGCTTCTGTTATTTCCTCCTCCTGTAGGGGCTCCTCCAGCGTGGCCGCACAAGCAGGGGACAGTGAAGACCCCCCGAAGTCCGCGAGGACGGCCTCACGCGCCTCCGCAGAGGTGGGCTCCTCAGCATACAGGGAGGAGTAGTAATCGACAAACGCGGCCTGTTTGGCCTTTTCTGAGGTGGCACTGGTGCCATCCTGCCGCTTGACACTGGCAATGTGGGCCCTAGCTGCGCGCGCCCGCAGCCTGCCGGCTAATAGACGACCAACCTTGTCCCCTCCCTCGTAATACCGTTGCTTGAGCGCTAATAGGGAGTGTTCCGCCTTGTTGGTGCGCAGGGCGCGGAGTTGTCCCCTGAGAATGGCGAGAGCTCTCTTTGACGCCCGTGAAGGGGAGTCCCGATCCCGAGCCTCCGCCTGTTTGATCTCGCTAGCCAGGTCGGTTTCCATCCGGAACGCTTCCTTCCTCCGCGCCGCCGCCAGGGAGGTGATATGGCCCCGAATGGTGGCCTTGAAGGCATCCCAGATCGTGTGAAAGGGCAGGTCGGGGGTGTCATTGATAGCAAAGTAAGAGTCTATGGCGGCTCGGATGCTGGCGACGTCATCCGGGTCCCGGAGGATCCTCGGCGGGAGCGTCCACCTGCGCTCACGAGTGGCACAGGTCAGGGGGTCCTGCAACAAAAGCTCCACGTGAGCGTGGTCCGACAGGGAAATGTCGGAGATAGTGGCGGCCAAGGAGTCTCGGGCCAATTCAAGGGAGGTGAAGAGGTAGTCGATTCTAGAGTACGTCCGATGGGAATGTGAATAGAAGGAATAGTCCCGGGTCCCCGGGTTGTGGTAGCGCCACACGTCGACTAGTCCCAGGTCAGTAAGCTGTGCTCTAAGGGCAGAGGACATTGCTCCCGCGCCGTTGAAGGGGGTTCCCGCCCGATCTAGCTCAGGGTCCCAGACCAGATTGAAGTCGCCGCCCAGGATCACATTACTGTCGCCCGATGGGAACTGTTCCCGCAGAAGCGCCTGGAGGTATTTGTCCTGCGACTGGTTGGGTGCGTACACACATCCTAGAGTGAACTGTGCTCGACCCATCTGTACCGTGGCTCGGAGGAAACGCCCGTCAGCGCTTTTGAAGGGTTTCACGGGTCCCCGCCTAATGCCAGCCCTACAGAGGATCGCCACCCCCGCTGTCTTGGTGTCAGAGGATGCCCAGAACTGTGTAGGGTATCTGGGGTGCGCCATGCGGGTGGTGTCTCCCCTGAGAAGGTGTGTCTCCTGAAGGAGGATGATGTCGGGGGAATGGTGTAGGAGGTAGCGCCATATCTGCTTGCGCTTGTTGGGGGAGTTGAGCCCTTTGACGTTGAGGGAGAGGACCTTCAAGGGCGTAGGGATGTTCGCTGCCATAGCACTAAGGGGGTGTGGAGTCGCGCATGACCCAACATAGCAGACCCACCCGCAGACAGGACAGCGGCAGCCTCATCTCGCCCCCAGCTCGCCAACCCCCGCGGGACCCACCCCGCCACCCCTTCGCAGGCGCGGGGGAGGAGTGATAAGAGAGGGTAGTGAGGGGTAAAGTAGGAAGAGGAGAGAGAGGAAAAAGAGAAAAGGTGCAGAGAAGAAGTAGAACCAAAACAGGCCAACAGGGCCAGTGTACATTGTCCCGGATACCGGACATCCTCTACCCGAGGGTTTGGATGAACTCAGGAATGTCACTTCCTATGGGACAAAGGGGGGGAGCGAAGAGCTAGGTAAGTGGAGTGAGATTAAGTCGTCTCAGAGCCCGTCCACCCCGCTGCTCCAAGGTAGTTCGGGGGCGTGTCGGGCCGCGGGGCCACTTGGTCCATGCAGGCGCCAATGGGGCGCTGGGGCTCCTTGATGCAGTACATGGCCTGGAGGAGGCAAAAGGTATCGTCCAGTCCTGCAGACCCCCGCAGGCGGGGGGGAGAGAGAGCCACGGATGTGGCCTGCCAGTGAGAGGGGGAGTGCCCCTCTTCCAAGAAGAGTGGGGTGGAATCTCCATGATGCATGAGGACACATCGGGGTGCCCAATGGGTGAGCGCATGCCCAGGGCATCTGTGAGCACAAAAGCAATGATCAGTGTTCTTCCGTAGTCGGGGGGCGATCTCCGCTCTCAGATCCAGAAGCGAGGAGCTGGGAGGCCTGTTCCTCGCGGTCGCCCTCAAGAGAGCGGATGTGCGCGATGATGTCCTGTTTGGTCTGTGAGGCAGAGAGTGCATCCACCGGAGGGGATCGTCGACGTTTGCGCACAGTGGACCATTCCGAGTGTGGAGGGGCCTTCTCCAGGTGGGGAGGTCGGGCTGGACTGTGATCCGGGGACTCCGGCATGCCTAGCAGTTGCGCCGCTTCCTGATAGGATCTGAGCGCCCTGCGCTTGTTCTCCCACCTGAAGATGAGCGCGAAGGGGTGGCCCCACTGGTAAGGGATGTTGAGGGTCCGGAGCCTCTCCGTGATCGGGCGGAAGACCTTCCGTCTGTAGAGGGTAGAGGGGGCCAGGTCGGGGGCCAGGTCCTGAAAGATCTGGATCTTGTGGCCTTCGTACTTCAGGTCCGGGTTGTCTCTAGCCGCCTTCAAAATGGCCTCCTTCTCAGTGAAATAGTGAAGCCTGGTGACGATGTCGGGCAGGAGACCCGCTTTCCCTCCCGCTCCAAAGACTCGGTGCGCGCGGTCGAGGCGCGGTGGGGGGGCGTCCTCCTCGCCCCACACCGCTTGCAGGAGTAGGGCCACATAGGCCATGGTGTCAGTCCCCTCTTCTCCAAGTGGCACACCCCGTATGCGGAGGTTGTTGCGGCGTCCCCTATTTTCCAAGTCCTCCTGCTTGACCTGGAGCTGGATGTGTTGTTCTTCGAGGTTCGCCACCCTCCGCCAGATCTGCTCCAGGTCTTCGGTGCGGGAATCGACCGTCTTTTCCAGGCCGTCGACCCGGTCGCCAAGGTCGGTGACTTCCTTGCGAAGTTCCTTGACGCATGTGTGGACCTCCGACCTGAGGGAGCCAATCTCAGTCTTCAGATCAGCCATGAAGGAGGACATGAAGGCCTGCGTCACCGGCGGGGAGTCGGCTGGCGGTGGGGGTTTCCCCCCTGAAGACGCTGAGGGCCCCCCGGAGGACGACGGCGAGCCCGCCTTGCCCCACATGGAAGCCACTGATGTTCCTCTGGTCGTCGTGGGCGGGGGGTCTGATTTGGTCCCCCTGCCGCGGGTCATGGTCCACTCAAGGCAGCAAAGGGCAGTGGGGGGTAGGGTCAGTTGCTGTGGACAATCTCTGGTCAGCGGCGGGGGATATGCTGTGGGAGGCCGCACAGGTACCCCGCGTTCCAGCCGTCCGGGTCTCACGATCAGGGGTTCAAGTCCATGAGGCTAGAGAGGGCAGTGCACGCCTTGGCCCTCCCGAGTCCAAACAGTTTTTGATTTAGAAATGTTTTACGCAATTTAGGCAGTCAGTTTACATGGAGCAGTGAGATGTGTTCAAGGAACTTATGCCTTAATTACTGCAAACATACTTGACTGAAAACAGATACCGCAAATTCCCACAGTGTTAACCTTTACGGTTAAGGTGCATTTTATCAACCTTAATTTGTTGCAACAATTGAAAAAAAAGTTCACTGCATTTCATTTATTCTCCGATCAGCTCCTATCCCTGGACATTATGTATTGCACTTCAGTCTATATGTTTGTGTGTGTGAGAGAGTGAGAGTGTGTGTGATTCTCTCAATCGGCGTTTTCTAATAACAGATCATTTCTTTTTGTCTAACTTTAATCTGGACCTGCTTGACAAGCATCATCCTTTTCATTGAAGGGTAAGACCACTTAGAGAAAGGCCAATAAGCCCTTGCACTGCTCAGCTGACGAGGGTGATTTGTCACCCTGTGCGGTGGTGGCCACACCAATGGATTTATCTCAAGGTAAATGGAGATGCTGAGACCTGGGACCAGGAGCTTTGATTAAGGCCCCCTTTTTGTTGCGTTGATAGATGTTGCTTGTGTTTATCTATTTCAAATGCCACTAAATCTGTGAACACAATGGCAAAAGAGAGTACCTTGCTGCCGAAAACATATTAGTGATTTATGCTTCACTAAGAAGCACAATAAAGAGACAGAGAGTATTAAAAGGAGCTATATTCATGAAAAACATGCCCCTTTAAGGCCATTACCAGCCGAGCCTTCATAGAGATGGCAGCACGAGCATATGCAATCTCATCCCCGCCTGCCGTCAGTGCATTAAAATACAAGTGACATATTTACACCGAGCTCCTAATAGGTTAACGAGAACCTCTTAGAAATGACAGATGATTTTGGAATATTTGTGCATGTTGACTCTGTTACATGCACGGCTCTTGCCTGTTTGTTAGCCCACAGGGATGCCGAGGAGTTTATACAGAATTCATACTCCTTAAAACCGGTCCACATTCCACTCACAATTATTTCCAGCATGTGGTCACAACATTCGAGGGGAAGTAACCGGCGGGGTGACACTTTAAGAGATTATAATGCATTGATATCAGTTCTAACATGAATCAATGTCACGAGCGCGCACCCATTTCAATGAATAGGGTCAAATGAGAGCGCTGTATCACCCTGACGCGTGTGACAGTTACAAATGCGTAACCTGGTATGCATAATAGGAGTGTACAAACCAGCAGAGATTTGTAAACTTGGTTCATCTCAAGCAGAACTGTCCCACAGGACCGGGACCGGGAGAAGAGCGCAAGCTGTCTGCGTAATAAGTGATTCCGCCGTTCGCTGTTTACCCTGGGCCTAATAATCAGCTTTCATCCTCTCAAGGTTGAACGGGAAACGCACACAATCATAACACCATTAAACAGCTCGTGCGCTGTTTGGGTAATGCATACGGATTTAATTTGAAAAGAAGACATTTCTGTCAGAGACGCAAACAGAAGCCCGTGGCTGCCTGCGCGACCCCTGGCAGCGTCTGCAGTGGAAATGTGTTGGAAGGGCCTGTGCTTTGTGTCACAAACGCATATCCTGAAGAGATTCCGTCTTCTTGCCCTAATAAACGAGTGAGTGGGAAAAGGCCACAGTGCTGCAGAACGCGCGCGCACCTGGCGCAGAGAACGTGGCGGCGGCGTCAGTTACGCACCAGCAGGCGGATGGATACTCCGTCTGCGGCTTGGCAGTGTGCTGACAGTCTAGGAAAAGCTCTTAAATCTGGACAACACCTGCACCTCATTTGCTTTGCAGAAGCGCCATGACCTGACTGCTGATGGCGAGCCTTCCCTGCCATCCCCGGGATTATGACAAGTTATTAATTGCCACCATTAGCCGCAGCAGCCTGCCCGAGATCTCTGCTGCTCTCTGGAGGTGAGAAATGGCGCGCATCTGAATGCGGAAAGCTAGGCCCGGAAGCATCGGGGCAAACAGCGCAACAATCTGCCCAAAAGGGATTGCAGGATGGTGAATAATTTATTAGAAAACATTTTTCTTTGTCCTTCCCGCAGACCCACAAATCCTCCCTGAGCGCTCTTTAGCAGCCTTGCAGATAATGTACTTACACATCTCAGAGCTTGCTAAATAGACTGGAGAGGCCACGGGGTTCAGCGCTGTAACACTGCTGTTTCTGAGCGCCCGGCGCGGGCTTGAAGAGTGTCATTATACCGTGAATGTTATGTAACGGGCTAAGAATGTAATAGGGAAAATATGGCGGCAAAAAAATGGAGTGTTCTTTTAAACAGTCCTGTGTTCGTTTTGTTGATCCCAGGACAGAGCCCGCCTTTGAGGGAGCCCAGCGCCTAACAGTCATTTATTGTAACTGCCCAGATGAGGCTTTGTCTGGCTGGTTCAAGCCTTATTGTAAACATGGCAGAGAGTACTGGCTTTGTGTTATTTTGAAATATCTCATTATCTTATTTCGGCATTCCAAACGCATATGGTTCAATACTTCTGTACATGAGGGCAAACCATAACTCACACTGCTGAAGAGAACACAGTTTGAAATCTGGTCTGTGGAGTATTGTGAAACAAGTGCAGGCTCAGCCAATAATGACAATTTACCGAATAGAGACAGGGAACCTGGTGGACTGTAACCCATGAACCACCTGCACGTTACATGAGGATGGTGTGTCCCGACAACGATTAGTGCTCCGAGACATTTGTTAAAACCTGAGTCGGGTCGGGGACAATCGATATTTGCCCGGCGGTATTGCCTCTGTGACCCTCTAGTTATTTAATCAATGAAGAGGCAGGCGCTGGAGACTGGAAAGCAGGAAACAAGGTTTTTATTCTCTCCGGAGGAGAACACAGCAAAACGGACAGCAGGTATCGTTCTAAGGTGCTCTAACTTACGTTTGAGGCCTGGCCCCTTATATACAGTGTTTGTGGTTTTTATTACAGTTTACATACATATGCTAAAGCTTTGATGTACGGAAAGACATTCCCGGAATCCCCCTTCGGGCCCGTTCCCACACATATCTACAGTAGAAGTCCCCACCCTGGTCACAGCAGGTGATGACTATCGCGCAGCTGGATATTCCGCCAATTCATGGAATGCGGGGTTCGATCGGATCTCATGGGGTGGGGGCTTTGATCAACTCGGGGGTCCTTTGATGAGGGAAGCTTTCTATTGCACGGGGAGGGGCAAGGGATAGTATCGGCAGAGCTGGGTGTCGGCCTGGGAACGGGGAAGACAAACGGGCACACGGGGAAAAGGGGGTTTGCATCTAAGGGCCGGGGATCATGAAAGGGAAGAAGGGAGGTGTCGCGCTGGGAACAGGATGAGGGCCTGGGGCAGAGCAGCGCCGAAGAGGGGTTTATGATTCAAGGCAGGTGCAAGCAGGGGGTTGGTCAGCGTGCAGGCTTAGTGAGGGCGAAGGGCTATGTCAGGGGCCAGCGGCATGCGAAAGGGTTCGTTCTGATCAGGGCATCTTAAAATGGCGGGTGCGCACGACAAAAGTGTGGCATCAGGGGAAGAGGCAAGATGGCGCAGATAATGTTCACCAAACCGTACTAATTTTCAACAGTCCTCCCTTTAACATATTCAAGACATCTTGCTGGTTCATTTTCTACTCGGTTCTATTGTGGTGGGCATGAGAAAGAAAACGGTAGGAACCCTAGATGAAAAGAGTTGTAAACAATACATTTTTTGAGATTTCTAGTTTTTAGGAGGTGGACCTATTTGATAAACTTTGATAAACTTGTTCAGCAGGAAAGTCATAGGAATGCAATACAAAAACGATTCTGTAGCGAGAGCAGCAAGTACATTTCATAACGTGGACTGGCAGGTTGTTACATATATCAGATTCGGATTGGAGCATGATCAATACAATGGCGGCTGGGATAGAAATGAGGCGCAGCAGGAATGGTGATTGAGGACGTCAAAGTGTTCGTAGTTAACGAGTTCTCAGTATTCTTTGTTGTCTTTTCGTTGGCGCTGTGGAGCACCGGCGATGGAGCTACGGGTCCAGCTCTATTCTAGGTCTCGCGTTGCAGGGCACGACCTTTCCCTCGTATTCCTGGTCGGAAAGGTCCTTTTCGCCCTGTGTCCTTTGAGGTGATTGTCAGAAAGTTCAGATGGAAGAAGAGCGTACAAAACAGTCCATAGGGTAGGTCGGAGGAAAAGGGGGATGGAGCAAGGCCAAATTAGGAACAAACTAGGGGAACGAGAGACTTCAGATGGGCGGGCTCGTGACCGAGTCTAGAGAGCGGGGACCTTTCGGCACACATTCGGACATAGAGCGGGGGCATCAGGTTAGCCCTTCCTTCTCACTTTGCTGGAGGTAGTGCCTCGTCCTGTAGCTCTGTTCTGTCGCGGTCTCGCCTTGGCCCATGTCGCAGGTGTTCCATAGTCTGCAGTCAGGCCTCGTGCTCCCACATCCGGTCCTTCTCTCTCCTGACAGCCGTACCCTTAAACGAGTTTGAAAAGACAGTCTTTAGAGAATTTGCAGAGGAAGGTAATCACAAAAGTCTATTTCTCTCCCAGCTTCAGACAGAAATGAAAACGTCCGTTATTTTAGGGTTCACAACTAACATATAAATGACCGATGACGGGCCTGTTGGATGTACTATGACTTTCCTTCATAATTATTTATTACAGTTTCGACAGTTTATCTGATGGAGACCCACCTTCGTATGACGGGTTTGACAAAGATATGCCGTTCTCTAGGGCTTTATATTTACCAAGGGTACTATGTGCTATCGACATGGTACTAAACAGGTATTTTGCTGAGGGACGAACATAGGCTAAACATTTCTTTTTATCAATGCGTCCTGTTTTTCAACTAAACATTTTTCACTTTCGGGAGGGTTCATTTCAACTATTTCTTCACTTTGGTCTAGTCTTTTAACCTTGTAAAACATCATTCTGGTTCCTACGTAGCTTCCTACGGCCTGATCACTTAATCAGAAAAGACAGGGGTTTTATGGGAAACAACTAGGGACATAGAAAAGTTATGGTAAGGGCGTAAATCGACCCATCTCTCACAACCGGGAGTGAGGGGTAGTTTCATAACTCCAGTTTGGAGCGGCTGATACAGGGGATGTAACAGGGGTGATCATTTTTCCTGTTTGGGTATTGCGACAATTCGGGGCGGGGAGGGTCGCGTATTCTGAGGTCCTTTTTTTTTATACCATAGGAGCCGTTGACATGTAATTCCCTTATTACGGGTCAGATTAGGGAACCTTTGTCGTCTTACCTGTCCTTTCCCTTACGGCCCAACCTCGGTTCATTGACTTCTAGCGGAAAAGGAGAGGTAATGACGCGGTCTCAGGGTGATTGTATTAAAGACAAGTTTTTGTGCAAATACTGACGGTATTTGAAGCCAATTAGGTGGTGTGCTAGGGGTGGCAGTCTGCCAATTTCGGGGCTAACCACTCGGAAGAGTGGGAGTGCAAAAATAGAGGGAGAGAGAGAGAGAGAGAGAGAGAGAGAGAGAGAGAGAGAGAGAGAGAGAGAGAGAGAGAGAGAGCGCAACGGCAGGCTAAATAGTACACGTGCAACAGAGAGGGTGGCAGTGTATTCAAGAAAGGCTATTTAGTGCATTACACAGTAAAGGACATTCACGGGTCTGCGTTAGAATCTTGTAATCATGCAGTTTGAGCATTAGACAGGGTAGAGGGGACGTGCCTTGAGAAAAAGGAAAGAAGAAAGGAGGTACCATTTTGTCGCACTTTCTCGCATTCTCGGTCCTTCGACCAGTTGGGTCAACGCCTCAGTCACACACACACACATTCTCTCATAGTTTCGCATCATACGTGACATGGGTTCATTCGTGTGGTCTGGTTTAAGGGTGATCACTTTTTATCAGGTCATACTAATTTTACGGGTTTGTTCGATACGTGAGTAGTTAGTAGGCGTGCTTAGGCACCACCTTGCAGCCCTAGTCTGCTTCGTACATTTAGACATGGCAAGGCTTCAGGTCTTCGCCATACCTCGGCTGTAATCTCTGATGTAACCTGCAGAGGGAGGAAAAAGGGGGTGGGGGAGACAGCATTCGCGCATATTCAAATACATGGATTCATAAGTCCTTTACTTACCTCTTACTCGTCTTTCCTCCTCGGGGCAGAGTCCCGGGGGTATGGTTTCTGGGGTCGGGAGGGGAGAGGGGCAGTGTGCCCTTATAGGTCAGGTGTAGGAAAACGTTAAGAAGAAAACCAAAGATACCTAGTGTGAGGTATCCAGTTGGTAGGTGCATCCAGCTATCGGGGTCCTTAAATCTCCTTCAACGTTGTGACATTCTGCGGTTCATTAGTTCTTTGGTCAACTCTGTTCCCTAGTACCTTCGAGCGTTGTACTTAATAATATTTACATCATTTCATTTCACCCTTCTTTTACATTCCCCATTTACACCGTTCGTTTTACCCATCCTTGGAAGTCGAGGTCTTCCTCCATGCGAGAGTTCATGACTCAGTCGCGTGTTTTGAAGGCAGAGTGTCGTGTTGTCGATCCGATCCGACCTCCAGGGCTGGGCAACCATCTTCTTTCAACCTTAAAGAGAGAGCAGAGTAGGGTGCACAGAAAAGAACTTTCCCACCGATCCCACATTTTTAAAAATAAAGCATGCAATACCCGTCCATAGTTTCGAAAACCTTTATTTGGCAAAATCATTTCAGCACATGGATTATGAGGGTGCGGTCGTATTTGGCCGGACGTGGCAATGGCTAAAGTGCGTACAGTGGGGGTGTCGTCTTGCAGCAATAAATACATTGGAAAGTTTTATTCATTCATTTGTAAGAAACTAAAACGTCTATTAATTGGCTGGGGGTTCGGGGGCATTTATTTCATAATTTAGAAGCATAATCATAATAGTCGCAATCAGATTTCCTATATGCATACCGTATGTGTGCGTCATAAATGGGGTTATACATCAGCAACGAAAATATAATACACCGCACATTTGTAATCGACATTTTTAACGGGACCCCTTCACAATGTTCGTCGAGTGAACTCTCCTTGTCTTTTCTAGCCAAGTGTACGAAGGATCATATAAGTCTCAGAACATCAAGTTTGTATTAGTGCGAAGGAACACCACGAGGTGTTCGCAAGTCCCTCTTGATACCGGAGCCATTTTGGGCGGGGCCGGCTCAGTCCGGAAGTAGCATCAGGGGGAAATGTTTCCCATTACTGGCAGTTGGACCAGAGTCCTTTTCGGCAGTTCTAGAATTCATGCTAACAGAGGGAGTGGCAATGTCACGTTTATTTCGTTGGCGATCAAGGCAGCCGTCCCTTACCGGAAGCCTGCAGAGGCCGAAGGCTCCGCCGAGGACCTTTGTAGAATCTTCAAGGCTGCGGAGATGCTGTTGGAGATGGGGGCTCGTGCCCCAGTGGGCAAGTGTCCGAGTTATATTGCTGGTCAAAGTTACTCTAGCGGCCGGGGCCCGCCTTCCAGCGGACCCAGACGCCATTTTGAGGCCCTACAGGGCCCACTCTCGTCGAGTTTGCAAGAGTGGAAGAGACCCTTCGGAGTGAAAGGAAGAGGGCTCTGTTTTGTGAGAGCGGGACGTTCGGCTGGGGTGCAGCTGTGATGCCCCCACCTGGGGGCGAGGGAGACTCGTTCGCGCCGTCTCCTTCTTCCGGGGCACCCCATGCTGCTCTTTTTCATCGGCCCGCACGAAGGTCTCTCCCCATCCGGTGCTTCTCAAGTCGTGTGCTCCGTGCCGTGGGAGTATGGCCATCTGTGGCGCACACTCGGTGCTCCGCAAGTATCGGTGCAGTCATTGCAGGTTCAGTGTTCCGAAAATATGGGCACCATTGCACGTTCGCTGCTGCGCAAGTATTGGGGCACCATCGCCTGACTGGGGGTGTTCGGCGTTGGGCCGGGGGCTGGGAGACCTCCTATCGGTGGAGGTGGGAGAGGCTCGTCCGCGTCGCCTCTCCCTCCCAGCCCGACCTGGACGCTTTCCTGCAGAGGTATGGACAGGGCATCCCGCCGCCCAGAGCTGCTGCGGTTGTTACGGAAGGGAAAAGAAAGAGGTGCCTCGTTCTTCTCTGGACATGTGGCGGGACTACCTACAACTGCCCAGGCTGCTGGCTCCTGCCTCTCCTCCGGCTCCCCCATACGTTAAGATTTCCTGACCAAGAGTTGGCAGCAGGGCCCGCCTTATATGGGTTGCCGCTGGTTGGGCGTAGCCGTAACCCTGCCCTACTTTGGAAGGTTCCAGAATGTGGGGGGGGCGAATGTTCTATTGACTTTCATGTTCTACAGTTTACCGTTCTTGTTTTTCTAGCGTTATTGTGTTTTCTCTTGCCTGTTATGTTAAAATAAAAGTTCGTGTTTATCAGTGGCTTACTGATTTCGTTTCCCATTTCTTTCTTTCCAGGTTGTTTCATGCTAAAATTTCTATTAACATAGTTTATGTAACATGGAAGCACGTGCAGGGGGATGACGCAGATTCATATATTACGTACACACAAACTCAGACGGGGGGTAGTAGAAAAGTATGACACGCAAGATCCGAAGACAAACATAAAACAGTGATTATTTGGCCAAAATTATCTTTTTCCGTCTGTTAACTTAGAACTAGGCTGGGTTCCCGTTTTTATATTGTCCGACCTAGGAAAACTCGAACATGCCGCTGAAATTGTTCTGGCGAAATCTGTGCCATCGGGCATAATCGAACGTGGTGGTTCTATCTGGTCTGTCCATGTGAGTCTGATTCTTCTTTGTCTCGCGCCCTTTCCCTTTCTGTTGGCCTGTTACTCCTGTCGGCCCTCTGCCCCTACTCACGCTCAGTAGAGTCGGGCATTGGGCTTTCCAGTGTCCGACATATCTACAAAAAGCACATTGGTCTGGCCCTAAGTCTGGCCGTCCTGTGCGTAGTGTCGGGGGATAACCTTCGGGTCGTGGTGTCCGGGGGTTGTCCTGTTGATATGTTCCTCTACCTGCTCTGTCCTCGTCTTTTTTCTGTCGTTGCATTGCCTCTCTTCGCCACATACCGAGACTGTCGAGCATAATAGGCGTCGTCTTATTATTACGAAGGGCTATTTCTAACGTTTCTATTTTATCAAGGTCGAAGGATCCTATCAGTGGCCACTGTTTGTCTTGACTTTCTTTGGTATACCTGTGCCACAATTTATTATAGGCTATGGTAACTAATCCATAGTTTATGAACATGCCCTTATTAGGGGTACCCTCCAGTGGGGCTAGATGATCCACCTCTAACAGACGGTCCGGGTTGAACCAAGTATCAATCAATGGGGAGAAGACAGACATGACGGCTCGCAACGAGGGACAAAAAGTCAGCACTGCCTATCTTATCACTGTGTGCAAAGACTAGACAGAATATTTCTATTCTACGTTGTTTGCAGGCAGTGAATACCTCATGAACGAATATCGAAGAATAATCAATAATAAAGAACAATCAATGATAAAGAACTAGAATAGAATCAATGGGGAGAGTAAGCAGGGGCGCAAAAGTCTGCGTCCTCTACCCTTTCACTATCCGTAAAGAGGAATCTGTTATTCCCTGTTTGCAGACAGAGAATCTCCAGAAGACAATCTGTGAACCGCAGTTCGGGGTCAAGGAACCCAGTTAATCAGTGTGGGAGAGGGAATCTCCTGAAAACCGTTAATAAATAATAGAATCAGTGGGGGAGAAAAATAGGTACGACGGCTGTGTTACCTATCCTTCACTGTTTGCAAAAGGGAAAGAGCCTACTGTTTCTCCGTGTGCAGACAGTGAATCTCCAAATAAGTCAAATAACGAGCAATACTAGTATTTAAACAATCAAGCAATTATTTCGCACTTGTCGTGTTTACACGACCTTACCCGGACCGTACGGACAGTTTCTTGTCTTCCGAATCCAGCGCCCGTTCGTCCTCTTTTTCTCGTATTTCTCGCGGCACTCCTAATGGTTCCCAGTCAGGACCGTAGATCACTCGAGAGAGGTCTGTTCGGAGCTAGTGAAGTTCGGATGATCGGCTGCCAGACGAGGGTCTATTGGGCAAGAGCTCTCCCGATCGTTGCAGTCGTTCACTCTGTCGTCGGGACCTCTCCCACTGGATCCACGAGTCGCTGATGGGCCCCACGCTTGGGACGCCAATTGTTAAAACCTGAGTCGGGTCGGGGACAATCGATATTTGCCCGGCGGTATTGCCTCTGTGACCCTCTAGTTATTTAATCAATGAAGAGGCAGGCGCTGGAGACTGGAAAGCAGGAAACAAGGTTTTTATTCTCTCCGGAGGAGAACACAGCAAAACGGACAGCAGGTATCGTTCTGAGGTGCTCTAACTTACGTTTGAGGCCTGGCCCCTTATATACAGTGTTTGTGGTTTTTATTACAGTTTACATACATATGCTAAAGCTTTGATGTACGGAAAGACATTCCCGGAATCACCCTTCGGGCCCGTTCCCACACATATCTACAGTAGAAGTCCCCACCCTGGTCACAGCAGGTGATGACTATCGCGCAGCTGGATATTCCGCCAATTCATGGAATGCGGGGTTCGATCGGATCTCATGGGGTGGGGGCTTTGATCAACTCGGGGGTCCTTTGATGAGGGAAGCTTTCTATTGCACGGGGAGGGGCAAGGGATAGTATCGGCAGAGCTGGGTGTCGGCCTGGGAACGGGGAAGACAAACGGGCACACGGGGAAAAGGGGGTTTGCATCTAAGGGCCGGGGATCATGAAAGGGAAGAAGGGAGGTGTCGCGCTGGGAACAGGATGAGGGCCTGGGGCAGAGCAGCGCCGAAGAGGGGTTTATGATTCAAGGCAGGTGCAAGCAGGGGGTTGGTCAGCGTGCAGGCTTAGTGAGGGCGAAGGGCTATGTCAGGGGCCAGCGGCATGCGAAAGGGTTCGTTCTGATCAGGGCATCTTAAAATGGCGGGTGCGCACGACAAAAGTGTGGCATCAGGGGAAGAGGCAAGATGGCGCAGATAATGTTCACCAAACCGTACTAATTTTCAACACATTCAGGATTGTTTACAGTTGGTAAGCTGCGAATTTCTTTTTACCATGAATGGACATACACAAATGTCCACACAAAGTTTATTAAAATCAAGTTCCTAGTGGTAAAGACACATCTCTGCTAGGCTCTACATATCGGGTACCTGCCAGTCTCGAAACACAAAAGCAGATGCGGCCCAGTTGATAACAGAACATCCAACCGACGATCGGAGAGGGTCTAACCCAGTGCGGTGTTGAAGATAGACTTGTTTCTGTGCCCTTCATGCCTTAATTTCCATTAGCTTGGGCTTGCTGACAGCATCCAAGATGGTGGGCGGACCTAGGTGTCAAGTGTTGGAAGTAGAGGCCGCCAGCTGTCAATAAATCAACAATAGCCGGAGGGGTGCCTAGTGACAGATGCACCTGCAAGCAACAGACCCCATGGTTTAGTGCTACCTGGCCCTCGGCTCAAGACGCTCAGGCACTGCCTTGCAAGATGGTAGACGCTTGTTCGAGTGATGTCCTGTGAAGGAAAGATGGCCCCTTAACTAAGAGTCTAGACCAGCGCTGGCTGTCCCTGGTTGATGGAGGACTGGGTAAGGAACCGGAGTTTGATAGGGCAGAGGTGAGCTTGCAAATAGACCAGAGACCCACTGGAGCACGCTGCCGATTAGTGCAGATGGGAGAGCCTCTGACTGTCCGCTGTGGGTACATGTAAGAAACCTCCCACCCTGGAACATCTGCGGGGATAGAGTGAAGGCCCAAGCAACATTACAAGGAGTGCTACAAGAGACAGGATCCTGCCTGGAAATCTAGTCAGAAAAACCATCGCCACACAGAAATTTCCCATTATGGAACCTGTGAAAACCAATAACATGGTGGTAACAATCATCTCGCCCCAATCATGGTCTCACTCCTGATGTGAAAAAAACTCAAAGTCCGAGCATTTGACCCAGGAGCTAGCAAAGCTAAGCGTATTTGAAGGAGTAGTGAGGGCCTTCCTCCTTTGGGCCCAAAGTTTACATGTCCTACAAAGGGACCAACGAAACTAGCATGTAACACAACACACTCGAGTAGACCTGATAATCCCTGTGCTTCAGCCACTTATTGTCTAAACTTGGACAGCAGGGTAAATGGCTAGTAACAGGGCAACAACTCAGAAACCAACATCCATTAAAGACCTGCTCAAGTGCCAAAAGGCTGGCATGGGTCGGCCATCCGGCAGTTCATGCACAACTTGGAAGGACCATCCGGATGACTAATTAGTCTCTCAACCGAGAGCCCCATGTTTGGACTCCTCACAGTGCAATGCTCTGGCAAAATTTTTTATAAACAAAATAGATAACATCTATGCAGATTTCAAAGACCCATCTGTTCCCTCAATAGCACCTGAATCTCCCAAAATGATTTCTCACTCTGACAATGCTGTACCGGACCCATCTTTAAATGACACCTCTCAGCACTTAGTAAACTGGGACTCGCTCAACTTGTCACCATTACGTGAGTTCATTAATAACATCAAATCAAGTTCCCCTTTGGATCCCTTTCCCCCACAAGTCTTCCTGACACTCGACACCCCCTCCCTCAATCTCATCCTGGAGCTCCTTAACTCCTCCCTAAGGGAAGCTAACGTCCCCAAGGCATGGAAACATGCTATGATAGCACCCTTGCTGAAGAAGGCTAATGCGGATCCAGATGACCCTTCTAATTTCCGCCCAATCTCGCTTCTACCCTTATTTTCTAAAATCTTGGAAAAACACATTGTCACTCAACTCACTCACTTTACGGAATCAAGGAATCTCCTTCACACATCCCAGTCGGGATTTAGGGCCGGATTCTCAACCGAATCGACCCTTCTAGGGGTCTCTGAGACCATACGCCGACAAGTTGACAATGGGGAAACCGTGGCACTCATCTTACTCGACCTTAGTGCCGCGTTTGACACGGTTTCCCACACCATCCTCCTTAACACCCTGCAAGTTTGTGGCATCTCTGGATCTGCCCTTGCATGGCTCAAAAGCTTTCTCAACGATAGAACTTTCCAAGTCTTCTCTTCCACATCCTCCTCAAACTCACATAACTCTCAATTTGGGGTTCCTTAAGGCTCGATTCTCAGCCCCATACTGTTTAATTTGTACATCAGTCCCCTTGCTACTCTAGCGGAACATGCCGGGCTGACGATTTACTCATACGCTGACGACACCCAGCTTATTTACTCACTTTCCGCTAACGCACACTCTAACCCGTCTTCCCTCTGCTCCTGCCTTAACAACATTGCCAAATGGATGCATGATAACAAACTTAAACTCAATGGGGGAAAGACTGAATTGCTTCTGTTTGGTAAACACACTGCCCTGTGGGGTCCCCAACATTGGCCACCTCAGATGGGACCCACACCCTCTCCTTCCAAAACCGCTCGCAATCTTGGCATCATTTTTGATGACCAAATGTCCATGAAACAACAAGCGGTCAGAGTTGCTGCCACTTGTTTTACCATCCTCAAGTGGCTCAGGAAGATCATATGGATGCTCCCCCAGGACACACAAAAAACCGTAGTCCAGGCTCTAAACACATCCAGACTGGACTACGGCAACATCTTGTACCTGGGAGCCTGTAAGGAAGTCACGAGGAAACTTCAAACAGTACAAAACGAAGCGGTTAGGCTGCTGTGCAAACTGCCCAAAAAATCTTCCACCTCCTCTGGTTTACGTAACCTTCACTGGCTTCGAATCGAAAGCCGCACAAAATTTAAAGCCTTGTGTTTCATGCACAAAATAAAATCAGGTAAAGCTCCATCTTACCTGAATACCCTTGTCCACCAATACTGTCCCTCAAGAACCCTCCGCTCCTCAAGCCAACATAAGTTTCAGGTACCCAGGATTAACCGAGTAAGAATAGGTGGTCGTTCCTTCTCATACCTTGCCCATTCCCTTTGGAACTCCCTCCCTATCTATCTTCGAACAGACTCATGCTACCTCCAATTCCGCAGGAACTTAAAAACATGGCTGTTTAACCAATAATCTTCCTATTAGGCCCTTCTGTCCCCCTACTGTATTCTCGCTTAACGTGTCTTTAGCGCCGGGAAACCTCCGGGTAGCTGCGCGCTCTATAAAAATAAATATAATAATAATAATAATAATAATGCCGGCGACCAAAGAGGACATCAACATCATCCCCCAGGAAATTTAAATGGTTCTGACCTCATTAGGAAAGGGCCTTTCTGGGAAAATCCCAGAATTACATTTCTCTCTCCATGGGGCGAAACTTTGGCTGGACTGGGCAGAGAGTAGCTTGGCCAAACAGTTGCACAAACAAGACAAACAAACCCTCCAGATCAGGGCCATAGAACAACACCAACAAATTGTGACATTCAAATTGACATCATCAAAGATCTGGTCCAGTGCAATAATATTCATCTCAGAGTTATTACCAAGGTCTTGCCAAATCATGATGGGGAGGCCGATGTGCAGGTGCTTTTCAAAACACCTGCTTCAAAAATCGCCAGACCAGTCAATTCTTCCCAACTGTGTCCATAGGTTACTTTTGTCCTTCCAGCAATGCAAAAACCTACTCCCCGTTATGCGGACATGGGTCCACTATTTCCAGAAAAAGAAAAAGATCTTTCTAGAGGCCTGAAAGCAAATGCACCCTCTCACTCTACCAAGATATATCAGTTATTGAACCACAGTTTCCATCCGCTGAACAGGCCCCATCCCCGACAAGCAGCAAAGAGGGTGGGTGGTGACAACACAAACTATAGCCCTATGGAAAAAATAACTGCACCATCAATTCTGTCTGTAAGACATTGTGTTAGTGTTTGAGGAGGGTGGGAGTCCTACTCAGGCAACAGCCATAACCCTTGTCACGGTGAAGCACAAAAGTCACTTTTTTAAAAATAAACTATTTTATTGGATGTTAACAGCCAAAGTGAGCCCAACAGGAACAAGGCACACATTTAGCTTATAATATCACATGTATAAGTTGCAATCAAGTGAGCCAGGACATATACATAGGTGAATCAAAAAGTCTCCCAGGAGTCGCAGTTTGGATACAGTAAGTCAGATGTGAAGCCACTTCCCCCACTCACAGGCGTGCTTTTGAGGAAAGCCCCTCACCTCAAACGCCACACTCTCCTGCTGGGCACACCAGTCTACTCCGTGTTGCCTCTTTCAATTAGCAGGAGGAGAAGGATTCAGCCACTTTGCTACTAAAAGTCACTAAATTAACCTGTGCTTATCCTTTTTGCGGCTTTCCACAAAGCAGTAAGGCTTAACTTAGAGGTAAAGCGTAAAGTATTTATGAAGAACACAAACAGTAATAAAGTGAAAATGTGATGCATTCCTATAGGTTCTGTATCGATCCCCCTATTCCTGACCCTATTCTGGTTAACAAGTTAACTAGCAGCCATCCCATGATGCAGAAACCGTTATCTGATTACGCCAGACCACGGCACAGGAGCGCGTTATCTGATTAGGTCATAACGCTTGCCATCTAAATAGGCAAAGCAATATTCCTCCAGCCCCTGATAAGGCATACGGAGTTCTCAAAACAAATCAAACCTATGACAACCTGGGAAAAACCCTGCGGCCATTGTTTTGATTTCACCGAGAACTTCAGCAAAAGAATGTGCTAACGACCAGTTCGTATGACATCCTTATTGACGTATCTATGTCCATCCTTATGTCAATCTCGGCACCTTACAGGTATAAATATTACCGATATTGCCTTAAGCAAACACACGCGGTGGTGACGAGATCGGAGCAGCCAGACTTGCCGAAGCCCAGAGCAGAGCAGACCCCGCTGGCGCAGCCCCGCCTTCCTGACGCGCTGAGAACGAGACGCTGCTTTCTCCTGCCGAGAAATCCAGCTCCGGCGCTTCCGGGCAGCCCTTGCAGGCAGCCTGGAATATCGAGACCAAAGACGAGAGATACCATCCCTCAACCATCCTAAATTCCAGGTACAGAACTGAATAACCCCTTGCAGAGAATTCTTGAGTCAGTCACTTGGTAAAACAAACTTAACTTAAACTGCTACTTTCTATTCCCGCCCACGTATTAGGCTTAGGTCAGGTACACCGGGGTAGGCGTAGTTAGAAACACCAGTTGAGTACGATTAGTCAAATGTATATGTGTATGTATCTATTTCATCCATTTTAAACCACCATATGGCTTAGAAACCATATAAATGTTTTTACAGTATTATTTTATACTTCTGCTTTTATTGTATGCACTTTACTTAACCATAAGTATTGCGATAATATCGATTCATTTCTCTTGTATGAGAAAAGAGACTGATCAATAAATACCATCTTTTATTGAACACGCCCGTCTCTTCCTTTTCTCTACAATCTGGTGAGACTAAGAATGCACGTACTGACTGAGTAAAATAAGTTGTCTTTTGTTTTCACACGACTCTAGAGATACACTCTTGATTAGGGGAGAGCAAAGTTGTCATGTTCTATGGTTGTCAGAAACTAAATCCCTTCTTGTCTATCCAGGGAGGTTCAACTCCTCCTTGCCTATTCGACAAAGTTTCTAGTGAACTCTGAGCTAGCTGGCAAACCCAAAACTTTAAGTCTAATATCGACAATAGAAGACCTAGTTAACGTCTGGTCTAGGCCTATACTATTGAAGGTATTATTCCAATGCGCAGAGCCTATTGGGATAATAGGAACTACACTACATGGCGCCCAAACGTTTGGAAAGGCGATAAAACTAACGCAAGACATTAGAGTAACTCAGTCGTGCTTTTTCACTCAGACCCCTTTTTTCCCATAATACTCCAAAGACGTCTGGAGTGGGTGAAAGGTAATATCCGCCAAACCTCGCAGGAGGAAACTCCTATGTATGGTTCTTGGTTTAGTCAACGTTGAAGGATAAACTGTTCCAAAATATTGTGCATCTAATCTTTGTTTCCATAAGAAACCTGATCTGCAAACAAACGGAATAACCTTCTGGACAGTACAATGTCAGACAGCGAAGGAGAAAGAGAGGCAGCTAGAATAGCAGCTGAACTCGTAGCAGCTGATAATACTATGCAAGAAGCAGACCCGGATATAATACTCATCCCGGTCAACATAAGAAAATCTATAACTTTAAAACTTATAGAAAATGGACTGACACCTAGAGGTGGCACAGTCATATTCGTAATAGAGGCACACGAATATCGGCAGACAGAGGTATTCTATTCATGGATACACTTTCCAGCAGCAAATGCTGTAACAAAGCACTTCCACTATTACAAAACAGAGGAACCTCCTAATGAATACACTCCTTTCGAGGAGGTGGAAGTACCACTTAAATTTCAAGAGCACCTGCTCTTGTTTAATGGCGCCCTAAAACATAATAATCACATCACCAGGCTCGGTCCATTAGGTAGACCAGGAGCAACGTGGCCGGTCCTAGCCGGATACACACCACATCCAGACATCGAAAGAATGTCTGCAGCAGATCTTTTAATACAACTAAAACAATTAACAAAAGTACATAGACAATTAGTCCAATATGTAATGCGGACTTCAACAATCCAACCAGCAATTAAAATTCCACAGCTGACCCCTCATCAGGGGAACACAAATAAAATTACACCACAGAACATACAGTCCTGCCTAGGTAAAGTACCAGCTAAACGGGAACAAATACCATTCTGGTTAGCACAAAAAATCACCCAAATAGAGGCGGTGTTTCCAGACACCACCCCGTTAGAAAAACACAGGATTCTGACTATCTGTCTTCCAATGGGAATCGCACCACACGTGGAGGACTGTGACACTTGGGGTACAGTCTTTGCTTCCATTTACACAAAAACGCATGGTGTTCCATCCATCTCGGTAATACCAGATGTGCTAAAACAAATTCAAGATGAATACGGTCCAGAACCCGCTTTAACTCTTGGTATGAAATTACTAAAAGACTTCAAGCAGGTCTCGGCAATACTACTAGCCAACATAAAGGGAGAAGCAGCAAACGTGGCGATCCGCCAAAGGTTAAAAGAGACAGATTTAGCAGACCAACCAGCTGAAGTTGCCAGAATTATAGAAAAATCCTATGAGGAACTAGGTAGAGATAGTTTAGGTGGAATACCAGTAAAACCCCGACTGATTGAAAGTCCTGAAAAAGTATTTTTTAATAATAATTTAACATCACAAAAAAAGAGCTGGGATGGAAACAAACAATCCAATCCTAAAGAAAAGAAATTCCAGTCCAGAGGAAGGTCTCCTCGGCGGAGAGAAAGATCTCCAAACCAAGGACACAGGTCTCCCCAAAGTGAGCCCTCTGGGAAAAGATACAACCTTAGAAATAGGGATAATATAAAGAAGCCTGATAGATATCAAGAAATTGATACACGCCCCTCTCAATCTTTTCAGACTTCCACGCAGAAATCGGAAAGAAGAGGACGATCAGAACAAAGAGAAGAGCACGTCAAGTCCAAAGACAAGGAACCTGCTCATCTAAAAAAGAAATTACAATTTCCAAAAAAGAAGGTAGCCAGTATTAAAGTAATTAACAATGCCGAGAATACTGAGGACACAACTGAAAAACGGAGAATGGGCTCAGACAATGCTAGACAGCGCAGCAGAAGTGAGCATAGCTCGCTAAGTCCTTATGAATCATCTGGAGACAGTGGACACGAATGAATACCTTCAAGTGGAAACTGCAGACACCAGAGTTAGCAAACCTCACAAAATATATGAAATAACTTTACGTATAGAAGGGGATAAGACTAGAAAAATAAGGGGCCTATTTTGGGATAATCTCTCCAAGGGCTATGACATCCTTCTAGCTGAAAAAGACTGGCCACCAGAGTTTGTCAGGGAGTGCCCACATGGCGAAGAAATAATTATGCCTGCCTTCTCAAACCATATTCCAATTCATAAAAAATATACACTTGCAAGAAAGTGGGCAGTAGCTCAAGCTCCTGCTTTATATAAAAATCATGTAGGATGGGATGAGGACTCTCCTCCTCACAAAATCCAGTTAAAATCACAACCTACTGCACAGAGACAGTACCCAATTAAGCAAGAAGCTAAAAAACAGGTAAAAGAGATCCTTGATCAACTTGAATACCAGGAGGTGATTGAAACTTGCACCTCACAAATGAACAACCCTTTGTTTCCTGTCTCCAAACCAGACAACTCATATCGTCTAGTTTTGGATTACAGACACCTTAACTCATGTTGCAAAACTTTTGCAGTGCAAAACTCGCATAGTGCAGCGCTAATGAATAACATAGTGCGCAAAAAATACAAAACAACATTAGACATCTCTAATGGATTCTTTTGTCAGAATATAGCACGAGAGAGCAGATACTTGTCTGCGTTCTCAATAAATGGCGCTCAAAAACAATTCTGTCGGTTACCCCAGGGGTACAAGAACAGCCCAGGATTATTCTCAGCGAGAGTAACAGAGTTACTACAAACATATGATGACGAAGCATTATCTTATGTCGACGACATATACCTGACAGATGATGACTTGGATACTCACTTGAAGAGAGTGAACACCATAATACTTGGGTTCGCAGCAGAGGGTTACAAATTCAACTTTAAAAAATCTAGAATAGCCCATCTAACAGTCCTGTTCTTAGGATATGAATTATCAAGTGAAGGCAAAAGCCTGGCTGACAATTTCCTAGAGAAATGTGCCGTACTCCAAGCACCTAGAACACTGAAAAACTTACAGTCAATTCTAGGCTTCCTAAATTTCGGAAGAACATACATTGCAAATTACGCAGAAAGGGTGAAACCCCTTTATGATCTAATAAAACCGGATTTTAAAAGAACCAATTGGACTCAAATACACACAGAAATTCTGAGATCCTTACAAACAGACATGTTAATTAAAACAAAATTAGAAACACGTGATAACACACGCAATCTTGTGATTCGAGTCATCCCAGGAAGATGCGGATTCACATACCTGACCTCTAATGAGGGAGAAAAGGTACCAATTGCATTCAAATCACACTTGTACACAGAAGCTGAAAAGAAGTTCAGCATTAAAGAAAACATTGTTCATGCAGTTCAAACAGCAATAGCTAGAGAAAAAGATAAAGCTGACGGTAGACGTATCACAGTCAGAACAGCAGAATCAGCCTTTGAGGCATTAACAACACCGTGTAATTTACCAACAACAGCATTGAATCCGGAATGGATACAATGGGTGAATTCAATTACAACGGACAGAGTAAAATACTACTTTGATCCAGAATTAAAAGAATTGAAAAATCTAGAATATGAAAGAGCATTCCCTCTGCCAATCGACATTCTGCCATTACGACAGTACGCATGTGTAATCTATACAGACGGACATGCTCAACCCTCCGTTTGGGGAGAACAAGCATACAACCCCACATGTGAGATTACAAAAGAAGTGTGGCGCGGAGGTAAACTAAGACCTCTATTAACAAAAACACACTCAGTAGAAACTAATTCAGAACAACAGACTGAAATAATAGCATTGAAAATGGCGCTAGATAATGCAGATCGCGAATTCCCGACACTCATAGTGTCCGATTCGTATTACTGCGTCAAATCATATAACAGCGATTGACAGAAATGGATTCAAAACGGTTACAAAGATGACACAGGTGCAACAATAAAACAAAAACTGCTTTGGGAACAAGTAGCTCTTTTACAAAAAGAACTATCAAAGACTCACGTGACACACTCACTGAGTCATCAGCGTGATGGCGTTCACGTTGCAGGGAATTCATTGGCTGAGACAGCCACAGCGGTAGCAACTAAATCGGCTTCCGTAGCTAGAAAAAAGCGTACAGTGAAATACATTGACGGTGAAACAGTGCTGGCGGTGAAAACGTCATCAAAAGGCGACTGCTCAGCGCTACCGATCAACTATCCACTCAATTATACATACATAATCGATGCAAACTCCGTCCCTTTTGCTCGAATCCCTGGAGTGGGGGATAGAGTAATTCCAAACATGGGCAGGAGAACTTTGTTAATTGTAGACGCACATATAGGTGAGGGTCTTAGTCATCTCAAACTAAAAGATTCTCTGGAAGAACTACAATCAGTGTACTGGTGGCCAGGCATGAGCCTGCAGCATCACATTTTTGTAAATAAATGCCCGGACTGCAACAGAGATCGCAGTGGCGAGAGAAACGGTATACTACCGTGGCGTTTCACTCCAGAAAGGATCAACAGTAAAAAGCATAGCGTCCGATTAACATATACAGGCTAGTTTCCACTTATAATGTAGATCCCCAACACTCGGCTGACGTCTGAACTGTTATAAAAAGATTTGCAAGTCTATAATGGCATATACGCTAGAAGCATGCTACGTTAGGCTAAAGTTTTTCCACGTGCCTTATTTGCGCATGGAAAAACAAGGTCAAATGAGCATAGCATGGCGGGACTCTTCTCACTTCCTACCTGAGGGAACGGGATGGTGTAAAGAAAAAACCAAGGCATAAAGCTATCTATAACGGAAAGGATATTAGGTTCGGGAGCTGGGTGGGTCAAACATCTAATAAGAGTCCAACGTAGTCTAAACAACCTGCCAAGAAACTCTCTGAGGGGATTCAGTCCGTACGAATTATTGTTTGGAACTAGGATGTTGGTCTTAGATCTTGACAGTCAGACTTCAGTGGTGAAGGAAAAAAGCTTTGATATCAAAGATCGTTTGGCTATTTTGCAGGACTTAAATGAAACAAGAAAAGACCTGAGCAACATAAAGTTGAAACAACAGCCAACAACCACTGAAGAACCACCACCTGTCCCAGCAAGACCTGTCTGGATTCCAAAAGTCGGGGATCTAGTCAGAGAAAAGATCGCGGTAAAGAAGGAATTTGGGCCTTCTTACAGAAAAGCAGTTCCTGTCTTGTCTATCAACGGGACAAGATCAGTTGTACTACCGCCACTTGCTGGTAAAAAGGAGAACCGAGTTGTATCCATCGACCTGGTAAAACCACAATCATGTGGCCGATAACAAACAGTAGGCCAAGTGGACTCCCAATAAGTAGCAGAACACCAAGATTTCCTACCAATACAGAGGTCCTAACTAAGAGGCTAATCACATTCGAAACGCCTACAGAACAACAACAAGGACTATGCAACAATGCATTGGAACTCAGACCTCTAAAAACTCAAATAAAAACATTTAGTAGAGACACACCAACATACAATGAAGTAACAAATGAATATGCTGAAGTTGCAAGAAACAGTAATCCTGAAGCAATTGGAACAATTGACAGAACGGCATCCGGCTACTTCATAAACTTCGATGATTCCTCTGAAGACCTCAGCGAATCAAAGACACAGCCATCAACAAAAACCTTTAAAGATAAAGCTAAAGAACTTTTGAAACAACTGAAAGAAACCTATCTGATTTCTCCATGGATTGAATTTTGGGTGGCCTTTGGTGCATTTATCCTCATACTTTGGCTCATCATGATACTATGCTTGGGACGCTTCATTGAGGGAAAATATGCTAAAATGGACACAGCAAGCCAGAAAATCAACTTGATCCTCAAACCACACACATCTTCACACGTCGAGAAAAGAGAACTTTCTTCAGTCAACTTCACAGCCAATCCTATACCGGGTGGGGTAGCATGGGACAACTCTGACTATGAAATTTATGGTCCGGTTGAAATCCTGAAATATCCACACCAAATCAAGATCTCGTTGAGTGACTTTGTAAAACCGAGCTCATTTGCTGATGATTGGGACTTTGAAAGTATAAATAATATGATGTCTGACCTAGTGATGTCTGCTAAATTTACCAAACATGATTATTTGCAGGGTTCGTCTAATTATGATAGTATGTACTGTTACAACCACTATGGTAACCATTTTTTACATAAATCTGCACAACCTAGAATTGTTTTAAATTATAATCAATGGGAACATTGTGCAACCCCTCCAAAAGGAAGCTCAGGAACCTTTTATGACAAATATTCATACTTTTCAGGGTTCAACACAAGTAATGCTGAAACATTTTATTTCAAATTGTCAAATAAGACAGGAACAAAAACCATGCAAACACGAAATTGATATATTCAGACTCATTTTTTGAACAAATGAATACTTTTGGTTTTGATTATTGGGACAAAAATGTTGAAGTAAAAAGTGTTTGGGGTACAAAAGAATGGCAAGTACAAGGTATAGAATCATTGTTTAGAGCCTGCATGATCCCAGAACAAATTATATTTTTGAATGACACTGTTCAACAAACTACCTGTCTTGGCCTAGCCAAAATCAAAGACTTAAATAAACCGTCTATTCCAAAGCCAACTATAAACAGCAATAGCTCTACAGATGAAGAGATAGACGTAAACTATGTATTAAACCAAAACAGAACACATCCTGATTGGAAACAATGGTTAATCTGGCCCACAGATACTAATACCTGTCAAGACAGATTCCTGAACAAAATACAGGGGTTCACATTGACCAGGCCAGATCCTAGATATTCCCAAAGACAACACCCAGGGATAATGACCACCTACAGTGTGGGCAAACTCTGCCTTCAATGGCTACAAACTTCCACACTGACAGAAATTAAGCAACACCTAACTTTACTTACTGATGGTGCTGACTTGCGTGATTTCATTATGGGACCACGCAAACAGCGTCAAAAACGCTTCATAGCAGCCTCTGTATATGCAGCTTACAACGAGGCCTGGAAGGTAACTCAAATTGAGACAGCAGAAAGTATACGGGAAATTGACCGTATTAATTTGGAAAAATCACTTTCTGTAGTGGACAATGGGTTAATGACTCTGTCCTCCAGAATTTTTTCTTTGGACAGCATTGTGTCTTCAGCAATCGACATAATATCGCAAGACTTACTGTTATTACAACACGGTCAGTCGCAATTGCGTTCTATTGTACAGCTTGGCTGGACGTTACAAAACCTGCGTTCAGGCTATGTGCCTTGGCGTTTAATCAACACAACGTCACTATTCAATATCTTTAACCTTACTGATAAACAAATCAGTATGGCACAAAAGGGTGCTGATTATACAATCCTGAGCATTGAGAAACTCGAGAGATTACCAGTGACAATGTCAGAACGACCTGTCAGTGAATGGATAATACATGGGATAATTAATATTCCAATATCAACCTTCAGGTTTCAATACTGCCAAAAATATATACAGGCTGGCATGTACGAAAAATTGGGAAAAGGGTACATTAAGACAACATGGAACTTGCCCTATTCACATGCATGTGTTAGTAATAAAGGACAGAAAGTGTTTCTTAGTGGCAATAATTGTGCGATGTCACTAAGCGGTACACTTCTGTGTAATGGAATTAGTTTGCATGGAGCCTGTGAAGGGAACTCAAATAACCTTTCATGTCACCAGCTAGGCGCACCTGCAACAGAGATAGAACCATTCTTTAAAAGACTCTATAACGGGAGTTACATTCTAATTGTGGATCGCAGATGTTGTAGTTTACTGCCCGGGGTTCCTTATCTCATAAGTACGACTGCGAAGGTCATGTGCTGTGGACGCTTATTGTTCCCCAGCTCCTTTCCAGACAGGGAGGCAAGGGCATGGCCTAATTTGAAAATTACTTCTATTCGAATAGATACTTTAAGCAGAATGAAAACAGTGCTTCTTCAGACGCCGACCAGGCTCACGTCATCAAAAGAAACGTATGATCTCCTAGTCGCAAGGACGACTGCAGAGATTCACTCATTGCTATCAACTAATTCCCCCATACATTTCGCAGAAATCCTGAATGAAATCTTAAATATTTCTGATACCAGTGGAGTCTCAGATGTATTTAAGACAGTATTTTCGATGGCATTAACACCATTCAAAGCCATACTGGGTATTTTTCCAGACTTCGTCCATTCGATTTTTGGCGGACTGCCCCTCATTTTGGGACTAATTGCAGGAATCCTATTCTTGGTCCTTATATTTCGTTATGGCAAACCATGTCACAGACAAAACACCTGCGACAAGGGAAGAAACAATCCGAGCCATTGGATACCGGGACCGGATATCAAAAATCCTGGGACTTTCCCGGCTTAGAGACCTAAACATGACTTGGTTTCTTTCATTTCGACCAATGTGGCATCGATGTGTTTTACCTGTATTAAGGTGCTTGCTGTGCGGAGAAGAATGCGTGTTGGACACCTGTCTGACGCTACAATCGGATGCGCCAATGGATGCAGAAGCATTGTTGGGTCCGGTACCGGCCCATGCATTGTGCTGCCCTCAACGGCTGCCAATCCTGATGACGGCATTCGTGGAAACTTCACCACTACGATTAAGGGGTAGTGAAGTTCAAGATGAAAGCAGCATCGATCAGGTACGACCTTCTGTTAGCAATACTAATCAAAACGTCAATGGAGACAATCATGCACACGAATGCATGGTTACATCTTTTTCCGAGTTAGTGGAACTTTCACAGGAAGCTGTTGACAGCTTTTTCGACAGTCTCAATGATATGATGTTCTCACCAGAGCAGAAATAACGACTTTTGAGCAGGCCAGCACACGGCGTTCCCAACACCCTGAATTTGGCCTTCAACTTTAATAATAAAGTAACATGAACAATTTTCCCTCCAGTTCACGGACAGCAATTTTTTCAGCAGCCCCAAAATATTTTTACGATTTTTCGGGACACTTATCTTCTGCTTAAAGTAAGAACTATTCTTAGAGAACTAAAATTTCTACTTTTAGAAACTTTATAGACATTAGCTGCCCGCTGGTATGTTCATAATTATTTTATTCTGCGATGAAATGGTCTCGAACTTTTCTTCTGTATTAAGAGCCATTTCATGTGTAATTCTCATATTCAAATTAGTAATAATGTATACATATGCGTGATTAATTTAGCATTATTCTACAGCTTGAGTGCATATAGTACATGTGACTATTTTTTTTCCGTATATTACATAATTTCGAAATGCATTATATGTATTTTGGGGTGGTAAGGTATACACGATACTCTACAGTATGTTTTACTATGCCTAGATTTGTAAATATGGCCATAGTTAGCGTGGAGTGGGTGTGATGTATTCCTATAGGTTCTGTATCGATCCCCCTATTCCTGACCCTATTCTGGTTAACAAGTTAACTAGCAGCCATCCCATGATGCAGAGACCGTTATCTGATTACGCCAGACCACGGCACAGGAGCGCGTTATCTGATTAGGTCATAACGCTTGCCATCTAATTAGGCAAAGCAATATTCCTCCAGCCCCTGATAAGGCATACGGAGTTCTCAAAACAAATCAAACCTATGACAACCTGGGAAAAACCCTGCGGCCATTGTTTTGATTTCACCGAGAACTTCAGCAAAAGAATGTGCTAACGACCAGTTCGTATGACATCCTTATTGACGTATCTATGTCCATCCTTACGTCAATCTCGGCACCTTACAGGTATAAATATTACCGATATTGCCTTAAGCAAACACACGCGGTGGTGACGAGATCGGAGCAGCCAGACTTGCCGAAGCCCAGAGCAGAGCAGACCCCGCTGGCGCAGCCCCGCCTTCCTGAGGCGCTGAGAACGAGACGCTGCTTTCTCCTGCCGAGAAATCCAGCTCCGGCGCTTCCGGGCAGCCCTTGCAGGCAGCCTGGAATATCGAGACCAAAGACGAGAGATACCATCCCTCAACCATCCTAAATTCCAGGTACAGAACTGAATAACCCCTTGCAGAGAATTCTTGAGTCAGTCACTTGGCAAAACAAACTTAACTTAAACTGCTACTTTCTATTCCCGCCCACGTATTAGGCTTAGGTCAGGTACACCGGGGTAGGCGTAGTTAGAAACACCAGTTGAGTACGATTAGTCAAATGTATATGTGTATGTATCTATTTCATCCATTTTAAACCACCATATGGCTTAGAAACCATATAAATGTTTTTACAGTATTATTTTATACTTCTGCTTTTATTGTATGCACTTTACTTAACCATAAGTATTGCGATAATATCGATTCATTTCTCTTGTATGAGAAAAGAGACTGATCAATAAATACCATCTTTTATTGAACACGCCCGTCTCTTCCTTTTCTCTACAATCTGGTGAGACTAAGAATGCACGTACTGACTGAGTAAAATACGTTGTCTTTTGTTTTCACACGACTCTAGAGATACACTCTTGATTAGGGGAGAGCAAAGTTGTCATGTTCTATGGTTGTCAGAAACTAAATCCCTTCTTGTCTATCCAGGGAGGTTCAACTCCTCCTTGCCTATTCGAGAAAGTTTCTAGTGAACTCTGAGCCAGCTGGCAAACCCAAAACTTTAAGTCTAATATCGACAATAGAAGACCTAGTTAACGTCTGGTCTAGGCCTATACTATTGAAGGTATTATTCCAATGCGCAGAGCCTATTGGGATAATAGGAACTACACTACAAAAATACAATACAAGAAAAATCCCAAACCAATTTAGAAAAATAAAAACCACCGCAATGGAGCGCACACCGCTAGCCCCTCCTCCGGATCGCCCCTCGGGATTCTGGTACTTGTAGTTCAATAGTGGATCACCCAGGTGGGTGCAAGTCGGTACTTGTTGGACTGATGAATCTCTAGACCCGATACATGTCCCGGGTTTTTGGGTATCGCCCAAAACATGGCTCGGGTTTTGGGATAACTTCCCTCATCAGTAGAGAAATGGTTAGGGGTGGAGGAGAAGGCCTCCAAACAACCGTCAATGGCCTCGATGCCCGAACCGGCACGCAGGGCAGCATCCAGGAGCCCGTCGGCTCAAAGCTCAAGGGAGCCAATTAATAGAAACCACCGCAATGGAGCGCACACCGCTAGCCCCTCCTCCGGATCGCCCCTCGGGATTCTGGTACTTGTAGTTCAATAGTGGATCACCCAGGTGGGTGCAAGTCGGTACTTGTTGGACTGATGAATCTCTAGACCCGATACATGTCCCGGGTTTTTGGGTATCGCCCGAGACATGGCTCGGGTTTCGGGATAACTTCCCTCATCAGTAGAGAAATGGTTAGGGGTGGAGGAGAAGGCCGCCAAACAACCGTCAATGGCCTCGATGCCCGAACCGGCACGCAGGGCAGCATCCAGGAGCCCGTCGGCTCAAAGCTCAAGGGAGCCAATTAATAGAAACCACCGCAATGGAGCGCACACCGCTAGCCCCTCCTCCGGATCGCCCCTCGGGATTCTGGTACTTGTAGTTCAATAGTGGATCACCCAGGTGGGTGCAAGTCGGTACTTGTTGGACTGATGAATCTCTAGACCCGATACATGTCCCGGGTTTTTGGGTATCGCCCGAGACATGGCTCGGGTTTCGGGATAACTTCCCTCATCAGTAGAGAAATGGTTAGGGGTGGAGGAGAAGGCCGCCAAACAACCGTCAATGGCCTCGATGCCCAAACCGGCACGCAGGGCAGCATCCAGGAGCCCGTCGGCTCAAAGCTCAAGGGAGCCAATTAATAGAAACCACCGCAATGGAGCGCACACCGCTAGCCCCTCCTCCGGATCACCCCTCGGGATTCTGGTACTTGTAGTTCAATAGTGGATCACCCAGGTGGGTGCAAGTCGGTACTTGTTGGACTGATGAATCTCTAGACCCGATACATGTCCCGGGTTTGTGGGTATCGCCCGAGACATGGCTCGGGTTTCGGGATAACTTCCCTCATCAGTAGAGAAATGGTTAGGGGTGGAGGAGAAGGCCGCCAAACAACCGTCAATGGCCTCGATACCCGAACCGGCACGCAGGGCAGCATCCAGGAGCCCGTCGGCTCAAAGCTCAAGGGAGCCAATTAATAGAAACCACCGCAATGGAGCGCAAACCGCTAGCCCCTCCTCCGGATCGCCCCTCGGGATTCTGGTACTTGTAGTTCAATAGTGGATCACCCAGGTGGGTGCAAGTCGGTACTTGTTGGACTGATGAATCTCTAGACCCGATACATGTCCCGGGTTTTTGGGTATCGCCCGAGACATGGCTCGGGTTTCGGGATAACTTCCCTCATCAGTAGAGAAATGGTTAGGGGTGGAGGAGAAGGCCGCCAAACAACCGTCAATGGCCTCGATGCCCGAACCGGCACGCAGGGCAGCATCCAGGAGCCCGTCGGCTCAAAGCTCAAGGGAGCCAATTAATAGAAACCACCGCAATGGAGCGCACACCGCTAGCCCCTCCTCCGGATCGCCCCTCGGGATTCTGGTACTTGTAGTTCAATAGTGGATCACCCAGGTGGGTGCAAGTCGGTACCTGTTGGACTGATGAATCTCTAGACCCGATACATGTCCCGGGTTTTTGGGTATCGCCCGAGACATGGCTCGGGTTTCGGGATAACTTCCCTCATCAGTAGAGAAATGGTTAGGGGTGGAGGAGAAGGCCGCCAAACAACCGTCAATGGCCTCGATGCCCGAACCGGCACGCAGGGCATCATCCAGGAGCCCGTCGGCTCAAAGCTCAAGGGAGCCAATTAATAGAAACCACCGCAATGGAGCGCACACCGCTAGCCCCTCCTCCGGATCGCCCCTCGGGATTCTGGTACTTGTAGTTCAATAGTGGATCACCCAGGTGGGTGCAAGTCGGTACTTGTTGGACTGATGAATCTCTAGACCCGATACATGTCCCGGGTTTTTGGGTATCGCCCGAGACATGGCTCGGGTTTCGGGATAACTTCCCTCATCAGTAGAGAAATGGTTAGGGGTGGAGGAGAAGGCCGCCAAACAACCGTCAATGGCCTCGATGCCCGAACCGGCACGCAGGGCAGCATCCAGGAGCCCGTCGGCTCAAAGCTCAAGGGAGCCAATTAATAGAAACCACCGCAATGGAGCGCACACCGCTAGCCCCTCCTCCGGATCGCCCCTCGGGATTCTGGTACTTGTAGTTCAATAGTGGATCACCCAGGTGGGTGCAAGTCGGTACTTGTTGGACTGATGAATCTCTAGACCCGATACATGTCCCGGGTTTTTGGGTATTGGCAGAGACATGGCTCGGGTTTCGGGATAACTTCCCTCATCAGTAGAGAAATGGTTAGGGGTGGAGGAGAAGGCCGCCAAACAACCGTCAATGGCCTCGATGCCCGAACCGGCACGCAGGGCAGCATCCAGGAGCCCGTCGGCTCAAAGCTCAAGGGAGCCAATTAATAGAAACCACCGCAATGGAGCGCACACCGCTAGCCCCTCCTCCGGATCGCCCCTCGGGATTTCTCTACTGATGAGGGAAGTTATCCCGAAACCCGAGCCATGTCTCGGGCGATACCCAAAAACCCGGGACATGTATCGGGTCTAGAGATTCATCAGTCCAACAAGTACCGACTTGCACCCACCTGGGTGATCCACTATTGAACTACAAGTACCAGAATCCCGAGGGGCGATCCGGAGGAGGGGCTAGCGGTGTGCGCTCCATTGCGGTGGTTTCAATTTAGAAAAATAGAATCCATTTTAATAAATAAAATATCAGAATGACAACGAGAATGTGGGTCCCACACAACAATCACACTTCTCAATAGTAATGTCAAGGTCTTTGCTTTCATTTTGGTTTCTAGCCTCCCCCTTCTCTGGCTTACTATAATCTCCACACAACATTTGGGCTTTCTAAGAGGCCAACAAGCAGGGTACTATTTAAGATTAGCAACCAATCTACTCGAAATAGCTGGTCAAAATAAGCAACAGACGGTCTCGTACTCGAGTTGGAGAAGGCCTTTCATAGAATCGACTGGAGGTTCACGACTAAGGTCCTAGATAGAACTGCGATGGGATGGAAAATGAAGTATTTTATCCATGCCCTTTATGTTAGCCCACCCAGTAAAATAAAGATGCCTCTTAATTCCCCTGCTCTTCCTTGAGCAGTTGGTCCAACATATAATGCATGGCCCGAACATCAGGGGAATTTAGGTGGGATGGTCTAACACAATGGCTTTATTCCGGGATGACATTCTGTGCTTCATCACAGATTCTGACTCCTCTCTGTGCTCCCTTCAACTAGAAGTGGCCAAATTCTCAGAGGTCTTGGGGTTCCAAATTAAATACAAAAAATCACAGGGGATGGGTGAGGCTGGTGCCCCAGCAGTAAACCAAACATGTGGTAACAGTAGTGGTGTTCACCTGGACAGGAAACTCTGTAAAATATTTAGGCATATATCTTCCACCTAGAATCAGACACCTATATTGTTGCAACATCCCACCACTACTTCAGTCGCTCTTTAAGGATCTATATAGCTGGAGCAAGCATGAAATATCGTGGATTGGACAGATCACAAGCCTGAAAAGGAATTTTTGTCTTGCCTACCACATGTAGCACAAACTTTGCCTTTAGGATTTTCGGCCCATTCTATCCCCAATTCGGGACAAACTGTATAAATGTGTTTGAAAAGCCAAAAGGCGCAGAGTCCCCAAAGCAACCCCTTACTCAAGCAAAGACTAATTGAGGTCTTGGTCTCCCAGACATGCGCTTTTACATAAAGGCGAGACAAATCCACCCAGCGCTGGATTGGAACTACAATCCAAACCATAAACTTTGAATTCGGGTGGATCAAGAGTTTCCCCCCATTCTTCTATAATTCATGTTGTGGCTCCTACAGAGGGCACACCCAAAGGAAGGATCACTCTTACTTTCAACAATTCATCCTGCTAGAATACTGGCTACTAGTATCCCGCTACAAAGGGTCCACACCTACAGTTTGCCTTTGATGCCAATTACCCACAACCATGACTTTTCCCCAGGCATATCCGACTCTCAGTTCTGTTCCTGGAATTCTGGGACTCCACTCAGATTGGGGGAGTTCTTTGAAGATGGTGATTTGCTACCCACCATGGGAATATACTAGCATTTTCCCCTTCCCCTCAATGAAAATTTAAGATTAGCACAACTGGGACTTTCGGTATCCTATAGGACATAAAGGGGAAGCTTGCTAGATCAACCACTCCACTAGAGGCCCTATTAACAAAAACATTTTGTGGCTATACAAGAGCCTCTCACTCCGTTCTCAAAGCAAACCTAAGTATGATATGAGAGCAAGACGTGGTGATGGAGATACAAGAGAACTCATGGGCAGTGATATGGTGCTGAGCAATCAAGACATCAATTTGCATACATCACCAAAAAAACACCTACAAAATCAAGACTCGCTGGTACATATAAAAACAATGTTTAAGGGTTCAGACTTATGCTGGAGGCATGCAGGAAGGAGGGTACTCTCCTTCACACTTGGTGGAAATGCAACCATAGCAGCCTGTTCTGGAGCGAGGTTTCATCCAATTATGTCAAAAATGGGGCAAATTGGCCCCTCCAGCCTTTGATACTCCTACTAGGCAACCCTGGAGAACACAGTGTGTTCCCCCTAACCGCACCCCTGGACAAACTTATTTTCTACTTGTTACTTTCTGCACAACTCTAAATGGATCTTATAGGGAAGCAGACGCTGGTGACCCCTCCTACTCTATAGTGAAACAGGGTGTGTGATGGAAAAACAATCAGCCATTGTCCACAACAGAGTTTGCAAATTTGACTGAACGTGACAGCCCTTTATTACACACATCAAATGATCCCAGGTTTTGGGGGGGGCACCCTACAGACATGTCTGAGGTTCTCAGGCGATCCCATATTTGCAGTCTATCTTCACTTCAATGCACGAACAATGAACATTTCACACGAGGACTGAGTATTGAGTTGGGCTGGATCCACTCCTGTGGAAGTGGAACTCATCCGTCCCGGAGGCAGCCGCTGGGAGCACCGTCTGTTATGTTGATGCAAGGTGGGCCAGGTATTCATGGTGGCTAACTGTGAACCAGCAGCTGAAAACCTGGAACATTGTTTTTTTAACACTTGTGGTTATTGGCATTTTGGCAATTACAGCAACACATTATATTTGATATCAGAAATAAATACAGTGGAAGGTGGCTTGGTAGCGTCAGCCATAAAAGTCTCTTCCTAGCATAGAGGTTGACAACAGCATAATTGAGGGATCACCAGTCATTTGGTAGTACTCGCTACTCAAAGGGAGTAGGGGTGCCAAGTAGACCCATATGCCACAGAAACAATAATAAGAAAACATTCCAAATTACGTGTAACTTAGAATTGGGTCCATGTATCTCTTAGTCTCATGTTGAAGTGTGCAAGCAATATCTGAGGAGGAAAGGAGGAAAGAATAATGGGAATAAATGATGGTGAAGGGCCAGGTCAAGCAGGGGAGAGTACCAACAGGCATGGCATTCCCGGCGAGGGGTGTTGCATAGATCTCCACCTATCTCTCCATCTATTCCCTAACATGTCCCACCTACAGCTCTAGTGTCTTTGTGTATTTAACCCCTGCAGTATGAGGCTCCTTGCCACCCCGGCTCAAAACTACTTAATCAATCCACTCTGCACTATCTTGAAATGGTTTGTCAACGGACCCAGGCGATTCCCATTCATGAACTACCTCTATCCAGAGAGACGCAATAGGTTGGAGGCAAACCCCTAGTGCTTCCTCTCTGTGTAGTGCTCTTTCCTTGGCCTGAGCCCAACTTGAGACATCATTCAGTCAGGTTTCCAGGCAAGGGCCTCTGGGTGACTTTCAAGCCATGGCTACTCCCCATCTGGCTAAGGCCAGAGCCAAGTCTATACATCTATTACCCACCTTTTTAGGGACCAGCCTGTGGAAGAGGCCCAGGAGGCAAATCGCAGGTGTATTATCAAGTGATCTATTCAGTGTCCTATTGAGTCTCGCTACAACCTCGCAGCATAACCCCGTGAGTCCGGGGCATTCCCAGGTCATTTGGTCAAGTGGCGCACAGCAAGGACACCTCCTAGAGTTCCCACCGTATACAATCCTAATCCTATCTGAGGTAAGGTAAGTCTTATGGGTGTAGGTGTATTGTATATGTTTAAGACGTGAGTTGCGAGAAACCCTGAGGAAAATCAAGTCAGCATCCTACACGTCACTGCCCAATACAATCATCCAGAGGGCATTTAGTGGTTTCAAGACTAGTCCATTGAGTGCCCTGTAAAACCATGTGACCAGGTGGGTCCCACTCCCAGCTTCTGGAGGAGCCGGAGGACCAGATGAGTGGGCGGCTCCACTTCCGCAGTGCTGCTTCTTAATTAAGAAATTGACACAGTGGTAGGCCAGTCTGTTCCACCAGCTCTCCAAATGGGACTAGGGCATTCACCTGGAAGCAGTCTCCCAGGGTCACAAGACCCACCTCTTTTCTGCCCATGAATTAAATTGCCCTTCAGTAAAGAAGCTCAGAGGCTCACCATGAGGAAGCCACACCAAAGTGAGCTCGGGGTATAAGGTTTCGCCATCCGAGTGCAGCGCAGAATTAATCTCCAGCAGGTCAGGGCAGAGTACAGCAGGAAACCTGGGTCGGAAGCTCATATCGCTGGGCATAGCAGCTTCGTCAGCAATAACCTGGAACATTGTTTATGCATCCACAACTTTGTTTATGCATCCAAAAAACGCTTGTACGCATTTCAAAATCTGTGCCTTTGTTATAAAATTAAAATAACGTAATTAAAAAAATCAATGACCTAATCTATTACAGATAATATGAAGATATGTACCGATAAAAACAAACAAAATATTGTGAATAAATGTAATTAATAAGCAGAATATTAAAACGACTTGCAATATTCCGCTGATTTCCTATATATGAATCATTTTAAATGAGATTCAGTATTAGAGCCACCCTACCCACCAGCACCTTGAAACCCTCACTGGTGAGTAGCTGCACTTTACCAACCCTGATTGATTAACTGATGTGACATCATTTCCAAGGTACTGTAACGGTCCCTCGCTCCATCGCAGTCAGCCCTGAAATTTTGAGATTCGACTCGATCAATTACATCATCAATAGCCCAGTTGGAGCTATTGTGTTTGTAAGCGGTATAACTGCATTTAATCTTTAAGGATTCATCATTTTAGGTGTGTAGGTTGGATTTTTGTCATTTTGGTCTTGTTTTACTTATATAAATATTGGCTAGTTTTCTAAACCACGGTGGAGTACTTTTGTGGTGTTTTCGCTGTGTTACTGAATGTATGTACCAATACTTTACACATTTACTAATAAAAAAGCGTATTCGGAAGGTGTAACCTGCGTACCCTGGCTAGAGTCAGGGTGTTCCCGTTCGATAATGTCCATTCCACTGCCAACCAGAGACCCAATTTCTAACACTTATCTTTACAAAATATTTATATGAAACCTTAAAAACATTAATAAAAAAGATTAAATTATTGTAAATGAATACAAAACACGTCACATTTAATTACATCCCAATTATTAATTAAATATTAAAACGCAATAACAGTTGTTATATTTGTAGTAAAAATATGTATACATTAAGATATATTATTTTTAATCAACCTTTACTTTGATGATTTATTATGCTGCAACACTTCAGTTTATTATTTCTAGGTAAATAATACTTTAAAATGATTTACAAATTATATTTTACATTAAAATAATTTTCATTTTAAACAATTAATAAATATTATTTTAGGTAGACATGACTCCTCTGAGTTTGAGTTTGAGTTTGAGTTTGAGTAGGGATTTGTAGCATCCCAGCGCTAACAAGACCAAGTGTTCCAAAGGGGAGGGGGGTGAGGAAAAGGATTTAAGGGAAGAGCCAGGTTTTTAATTGTTTCCGAAAGGAGAGGAGGTTGTGTTCTCTCCTCATGGCTACTGGGAGGGTGTTCCATAGTTTTGGTGCGTTGTAGGCAAACAAGCGGCCGCCGGATCTTGACTTTTTTATTCTAGGGATACTGGCAAGGGCAAGAGAGTCAGATCTCAGGTTTTTGATGGACTGGTGGGGTTTCATCAGGGGTCTGAGGATTGGGGGGCCTTTGTCGTGCATTATCTTGTGGGAGATGCACAGCGTTTTGAAGGCGATTCGCTCCTTCACTGGAAGCCAGTGAAGGCTTTCGAGAGCTGGTTTCGCCGAGCATCTTGCTTTGGTTCCCGTTAGGATTATAGCTGCCGCGTTCTGAGCCACCTGCAGTCTCTGAACGACTGATGCCGGGGCTCCCAGGTACAGGACGTTACCATAGTCTAACCTGGAGTTAACCAAGCCCTGCATCAGTAGCTTCCTGGACTGGAAGGGGATCAGGTGGAGGATCTTTCGGGACATGCGGATAAGGCCAAAGCAGGTCCCTGAAGTTTTTCCGGCCTGGGTTTTAAAATTAAGGTCCTGGTCGAGCCAAATGCCTAGACTTTTGACCTCGGTTTTTGGGGTTGGGTGAGTTCCCATGCAGGGTGGCCAGGAGAGGTTAGTTGGGAGTTTGTTAGGATTACCCAGGAGAAGGATCTCCGATTTGTCTCCATTCAATTTAAGTCGGGAGTCACACATCCATTGGGAGACTCTTTCTAGACACCTGGAGAGATTTTCTAGGCTGGTGTTTGATTGGTTGATGGAGACCACCAGCTGTGTGTCGTCAGCGTACATTACTGTTTTGACGCCGAAGGGGGTGATAATGTCCTCAAGGGGGGACATATAAACGTTAAAAAGTGTGGGGCTCAGGGAGGAGCCCTGAGGAACCCCACACTGCATAGGTAGAGCCTTGGACGTGGCGGTGCCGTCAGATACCCGAAAGGTTCTTTCCTCCAGGAAGGATTTAATCCAGGCAAGGGCAGAGTCGGTGATTCCAACTAGACTTAACCGGTGGACCAGGATAGCGTGGTCCACCGTGTCAAAGGCGGCGCTCAGGTCGAGGAGGATCACTGCCACTGATCCTCCTGCGTCTATGATACTTCTCGCCTCTTCGACCACTGCCAATAGGGCAGTGTCGGTGCCTTGCCCCGGTCTGAAACCGGTCTGAGAGTCACGTAGTAGATGATTCGTCTCCAGAAAATTGGAAAGTTGCTGGTTTGCTATCCGTTCGGCCACTTTGCTGATCCCGGGGAGGAGCGAGATGGGTCTGAAGTTGGAGGGGTCCGTGGGGTCTAGGTGGGGTTTTTTCAGGAGAGCTTTGACGGTGGCTTTCTTCCAGTTAGCTGGAACGGAGCCCTCTTTAAAGGAGGCATTGATGAGGTTGGTGATAGTTGGGGCTACAGTGGGGGCTACCAGTTTTAACTTACTAATGGGAGCTGGGTCCGATGGAGAGCCACTTTTCACAGTTTGCAGGGTGGCTAGGAAAGTCTCCGTAGTGATCAGAGTAAAGGCTCGTAGGTGTGGAGCTTCTGGATGGAGGGGTGGTGAGATGTCAGAGTGAGGGGAGGTGGGGATCGGGAGTGAGGTCAGGATTTTCTCGATTTTCGCGGAGAAAAAGTCGGCCATCTGATTACATCTGACGCCCTCTGGGTCCGGAGGGGGTAGGGGGTCTTGGATTTTTGTAAGGAGACGTACAATGCGGTAGGTTTCCTTCGCAGAATTTGCTGCTGCTGCTATCTTTCCTTCAAAGAAGGTAGCCTGTGTTATTTTTATGGCATTTTTATAGAGCTTGATGGCTGCTCTGTACTCATTTTTGGATTCCGGCGACCAAGTTTTTCTCCATAGGCGTTCAAGTTTTTTGCATGTCTTTTTTTGGTTTCGTAATTCTTGAGTGAACCATGTTGACTTAGACGTTTTCTTGGTGCTGGGGAGGTGTTTGAGTGGCAAGGTAGTTTCTAGGGATTTGTTGATCCACTCCTGTAGTTGAGCGTCTGCTTTAGAGGGGTCTTGTTCAAGTACAGGTATAGAGGAGGATAGGGCTTGAGCCCAGAAATTAATGTCCAGTTTATTCCATGGGCGAGAGGGGGGTTGGGGTGGAAGTCTGTCAGGGGCCTTAGTCGCTAGATGTAATTTGAAAGGGACCAGGAAGTGGTCTGACCAGGGAAGGGGGATGGGAGATTGAGTTGTTAGTCTCGGGAGGTTGGAAAATACGGGATCCAACAGATGTCCCTTGATATGGGTGGGTAGGTTGTTTAGTAATTCGAGACTAAGGGAGCTCAAGTCTGCTTTAAGGTCCGCAGCAGGTTTGCTGGCGGAGTCGTCGAAGTGGAGGTTTAAATCTCCCAGCAGCGTGAAATTCGGGGATAGGCAAGCGAGGGAGGAGATGGAGTCAATAAGAGAGTCATTAAAGCGTTGTACCGGTCCCGGTGGGCGGTAAACTAGCAACCCTGAGAGGGTGATCGAGGGCGGCCGGTGGACGGAGAAGAAAACGTTTTCGCAGTCTAAAATAGGGCTATCTTTGAATTGGCAGGAGAGGTAATCTCGATATAAGACCGCTATTCCTCCACCGATACCTACGGGTCTGTTGTGGAATTTTATGAGGTATTCCGGTGGGAGAGATTGTATAATGTCAGGTTCTGAGCTGGCTGTAAGCCAGGTTTCCGTAAGGAAGAGTACTTCAATGTCCGAGTCCCTTAGGAGTAGATTAATTTCAATTTGATGCCTAGGGAGGGATCTGCAGTTTAGTAGAGCCATGTTGAGGCAGATTGGTTTTAAAGGGGACTGAGGAGAAAACCTGTATGGGCAGTTTAGGCACCGGGAGTATCCTTCCTCTAGGGAAATTGAGCCGTTACATAGGGGAGCTGGAAGGCTTCTTAATCTGTGCAGGGTATCGCTAGAATATTTGGTGGTGGTTTGAGTGGGGGAAGCAGGGGTTCTGGGCTCTGGGCGTGGTCTGGCGCGGACGGGCGCAGACGGGCTTGCCTTAGGCGCTCCCGTTGCGCTCGTCCGCTGCGCTCGTCCGCTGCGCTTCCGTACAAGGCACATTTTATAGGTGCTTGCTGGTGGCGACTGTGAGGGGCGTGGCCTAAAAAGAGGGCGTGGCCTGCGTCCTCGCGGTGCTCGTGGAGGGGGAGTGAACAATGTCAGGCAACGCGGTAGCGTTAAGCTCCGCTCCCCGTGCCTGGTGTTCTGCTCGTGAGTACCCTCGAAGTGGTGAGTTTTAAAAAGGACTTTTCCTGTTACAAGTGCGCAAAATTAAACAATTTAAACAGTTTTTAGAAACAAGGTGCTCTCCCGGCTACCGCCTCAGGAGTATGGTCGAGTATTCTGCCAGGCGCTTGTATTCAGCGTATATATCCTGGAGGAAGGGGGCGTGGCCTAAAAAGAGGGCGTGGCCTGCGTCCTCGCGGTGCTCGTGGAGGGGGAGTGAACAATGTCAGGCAACGCGGTAGCGTTAAGCTCCGCTCCCCGTGCCTGGTGTTCTGCTCGTGAGTACCCTCGAAGTGGTGAGTTTTAAAAAGGACTTTTCCTGTTACAAGTGCGCAAAATTAAACAATTTAAACAGTTTTTAAAAACAAGGTGCTCTTCCGGCTTCCGCCTCAGGAGTATGGTCGAGTATTCTGCCAGGCGCTTGTATTCAGCGTATATATCCTGGAGGAAGGGGGTCGTGGCCTAAAAAGAGGGCGTGGCCTGCGTCCTCGCGGTGCTCGTGGAGGGGGAGTGAACAATGTCAGGCAACGCGGTAGCATTAAGCTCCGCTCCCCGTGCCTGGTGTTCTGCTCGTGAGTACCCTCGAAGTGGTGAGTTTTAAAAAGGACTTTTCCTGTTACAAGTGCGCAAAATTAAACAATTTAAACAGTTTTTAAAAACAAGGTGCTCTCCCGGCTTCCGCCTCAGGAGTATGGTCGAGTATTCTGCCAGGCGCTTGTATTCAGCGTATATATCCTGGAGGAAGGGGGCGTGGCCTAAAAAGAGGGCGTGGCCTGCGTCCTCGCGGTGCTCGTGGAGGGGGATTGAACAATGTCAGGCAACGCGGTAGCGTTAAGCTCCGCTCCCCGTGCCTGGTGTTCTGCTCGTGAGTACCCTCGAAGTGGTGAGTTTTAAAAAGGACTTTTCCTGTTACAAGTGCGCAAAATTAAACAATTTAAACAGTTTTTAAAAACAAGGTGCTCTCCCGGCTTCCGCCTCAGGAGTATGGTCGAGTATTCTGCCAGGCGCTTGTTCTCAGCGTATATATCCTGGAGGAAGGGGGCGTGGCCTAAAAAGAGGGCGTGGCCTGCGTCCTCGCGGTGCTCGTGGAGGGGGAGTGAACAATGTCAGGGAACGCGGTAGCGTTAAGCTCCGCTCCCCGTGCCTGGTGTTCTGCTCGTGAGTAGCCTCGAAGTGGTGAGTTTTAAAAAGGACTTTTCCTGTTACAAGTGCGCAAAATTAAACAATTTAAACAGTTTTTAAAAACAAGGTGCTCTCCCGGCTTCCGCCTCAGGAGTATGGTCGAGTATTCTGAACCTGACTGAATAAGCAGAGTGGGGTTGTGAGCACCTTTTTTGACATTACTGTGTCAAATCTTCATGAACAGGTCTGATAGGCTCACATATAACACAGGGGCACACTTGAAATGAAGGGAAATAGGATGGCAACACAATTCTTGTATATCCACTGATTGGTTGCTGGAAAACCCTGCTTTATTGTACCAGACACATATCTCTGAGTTTATTAGGAGTACTGTGGCTGCTTCAAACTGGATTTCGGAATTCGAGGTAGGAGGACACTATGATTACCATTGTACACTACCCCCCTCCCACACACACACAGACAAAGCCCTCAGAGCCCAAGTATAATGTGGTCAAAATCTTTAACTATCGTGAAAATGCCCTATGTAGGTAGATTTAGCTCTGGGAACTTTTAGCCCATTGGTTAGAGCATGCCTATGAGTCATTCCCACCCAGTAGCTCGTGTCTAGCATAAATGTGGCATCAATACACACTCACTTAAGGGTAATACTGGACCTTAGTTATATTAGAAGAGGATTGAACCTGCTGTCTGTGACCTGAGAAGAGTCTTGAAGGACTAGACCTGCTCTTGTACTCAGGGCGAAGAAGTGGACTCAAGTTGACCTGTTCAAGGTACAGGGATACTAAAGCTACAAGAAGCCTTTCCTGTAACTGCCCAGCAGTGGCAACTGGACTTTGACTTGACCCTGCTACTGGCTTTTCCCCAACACCCTGTCTCTAAACTCCTCCCCTGAGGTCCTGGTTGCTTTAGAAGTTGTACTCCTGTGGTTGATTGGGACTGAAGTCAGAAGGTAAAATCTTTGACCAGGATGAACCTGGCTGGTGTATCTGACCCACGCGCTGTGTACAATTTCACCTATGTCCCGATCCACTCCAATCATTGACTAGCATTGACACTTTGTGCTTCTAGGCGCTATCCCTACTTAAGCTTTACAAATTCACATTCCCGCTTCCCCAGATTGGATTTTTGCCATTTTATTTTCATTTTTTTTAATTACATTTTTCTTTGTTTTTCTAATTTGGTTTGGAATTGTATTGCTTTGCATTTTTACTTTATTACTGTTTTGGTACAGCATACATACTTTACGAATTACCCCAAGGTAAGCCTGTTCTCTGTGCTATAACTACTGGGGTGAGCTCAGTTTAATTGAGTCTTTACCATGACATTATTAATTGAGGTGGGTAGTCTCCCACCCCAAACAATAATCCAGTTTCGTACACTCATCTTTTTAAGCATACCTCTAACATCCTAAAAGTAAATATGTAAGTACAAATATCATAATACATACAATTGTGTAAATCAACACCTATATGTGCAGATCAACTGGTCATTTAAAAAGGGGTTTTATAAGAGGTTAGAGGTATATCAACCACGGAGGTGAAACAACTATGTAATGCTTTTCAAAATGCATATGAGCTCAGTCTGGTCAAACAGCTAATCTTTACTTGAGAAATTCATTGGAGACACCTGGATAACAATTCCACCCAAAAAGCTGGCATCTACTGGAGTATCCATTAAGGTGACTAGGAAAGATGCCTATAACTACAAGGCATTAAACTATACCCAGATAATGTAATGAGTAAAATATTACAGTAATGTATAGGTAAACATTAAATAGAGCAGTTAGTTTCAATATATATATATATATATATATATATATATATATATATATATATATATATATATATATATATATATTCCACTCCTCCTGCTTCTCCACGCTGCTCGCACGGCACGCAGAATACAAGGACCACCACACAGCTTGTCCAGTACAAAAAGGTTAGTTTATTATCCCCTTCGTTTCTCACTGGCCTGACGCGTTTCGGGTATGGACTACCCTTGTTCATATAATGGTTCAGTGGTACCGGAGACCTTTTATCAAGCACACCACGTGATTCATAGAAAGTGAGAACATACTCATACAAAACAGGATGAATCGCTATTTCAATATTTGTTCAGCACATTTGTAGCGTTTAACTATCTGAGCATATTATTTATAGTTCTAACAAATTATAGCAGCATAAATGCGTTAGTGGTAAACATGGACTGGATTTGTACAAATCTACAAAAATCAGTTATAATGGCATACAACATTGTAATGTAAACAATTCTAAAAAGACATTTCCTTAAAAATTATTTACTATATACACAGTGCAATAAATGTATTTCAATAACATACAATTCAAACATTTCTTACAGCATGAATGCTGAGAATGTATGTGCAAAATAGTGCCATTTAGTAAACTTGACTGTTCTATTACCCATTTATACCATTTACTAGTTTGCTTGGGTATTACCCTTTATGCAAATTTCCTGCCTCAATGCAGTCACATATGTGCAAATTAGCTATCTGTGCAAACTATATCAGATTCCCATCTATACATGTGCAAAAATGCTGGATTGATTCGTAATGACTATTAACAACTGGTCCCAGTTGTCACAAAAAACTCTCTTCAAATCCTGTATCAAAAATTATATTTAGTGTTCATGAAAGTGAATGCTATGCAATAATGTGTTTAAAAGATATATATGTATATATATACAGTGATGCTTTCTGCAGATTAGTTAGCGTTTCTTTATACATTATATTACACATGCTCTCTTGAGCGGTCAACGGAACACATTACAAATGGATTTCACCACACAAACCATATACCTTAAGTCCCAGTAGTTAAATTCACTTTTATACAGTTTATTTATATCAGATTTATCCAGATAAATCAAAGTTCTGCAATCCTGTAGAACACGTCAACCCATTGGCAAAGAAGACCAGTGATAAGATTTTTTCTTTTTTTCTTCTTGTTCATCTATTTTTGGGATCCTCTTTTCAACATGCTAGAGAATGTGGAGGCAAGTTCAGAGAAGGGAAGGCAGTGAAAACAAGGCTATAAGTCATGTAAATACATAAACCAATATATGACTACTCAACTGATTAATCTAAAGAAATGTGTGTAGGTCCTCCGTGTTATTGAGGCCCTGAGGGAACTCACTGTTTAGGTTTAAGATGTATTTAGTCTCTAATTGTCTCCAAAGAGTTTCCCTGTCACCTCCATTCCTGGGTATAGGGACGTGATCAATTACATAATATTTTAAACAGTTGATGTCTTTGTTGTGCATGGCCTTGAAATGCCTGGCTACTGGGTAGGCCGGATCACAGTTAACGATTGCCCTTATGTGTTGTAAGATTCTCACTTGCACTTGTTTAATGGTACTGCCCACGTACCCGAGCCCGCAAGTGCACGTGAGAACGTACACCGCATAGTCTGTGCGGCAATCAAAGTTTCCTCTAATCAGTTGTTCTTGTTCCCTGAATGGAGTGCTATATTTCGAAGTGTTCACCCCAATTTTGCAGGCCCGACAGGTTGCACATTTAAAAAATCCCTGTTTAGCCGGTAACCATGTTTTGACTGAGGTTCCTTCCATCCTCGATTTTGCTAGATAGGATTCCATGGTTTTACATCTTCGAAATGTCACTGTTGGTTTCTCAGGTAATCTATACTTTAGGACATTGTCTGTTAACACTATGGGCCAATTTTTTGTTAGGATAGCCTTGATCTTACGCTCCTGCATACTATAGGTGGTCACTAGCCTAGGTGTTTCCATGTCATTGCCTTCCTCCATTGTGCTCACTTGATTCGTTGGAAGGAAGGATTCTCTGGGTCTTTCATTAGCTTTCTGAACTGCTTTATTTAGTAAGTTATCAGTGTAACCTCTTCTTCTGAAGCGATCTAAGGTTTCATTTTTACATTTATCATACTCATCCTGCGTACTACAGATACGTTTCAACCGCAGCAATTCCCCAAAGGGAATGCTAGCGATCAGATGCTTAGGATGGGAACTGGTGGCATGCAACAATGCATTTCCTGCAGTGGGCTTTCTAAATTCACCAGTGACCAATTTCTTATCCACTATCTGCACTCGTACATCCAGGAAGTTCACAGCAGTAGAACTGCTGTTGGATGTAAAATGTAGGTTACATTCGTTAATATTGATTTGATCAATGAAATCTTGAACACTGATGCTGTCTCCCTTCCAAATCATAAAAACGTCATCAATAAAATGTAACCAAACAATGACCTTCTGTTCAAAAATGTCCTTGTACTTGCCCATGAGGACTTGCTTCTCCCAGAGCCCAACGTGCAAGCACGCATAGTTCGGGGAAAAGCAAGCCCCCATTGCCACACCCTGCCTTTGTCTATACATGTCCTTGCCATAGGAGAAGAAATTGTTTTCAAGACACCATGCAGTGAGTGATAATAACATTCTGTTATGCATTACATAATCTGCAGATCTAGTATTTAGAAAATATGCCACCCCCTGAAGGCCACAGTCATGCTGAATACTGGTGTATAACGACTCAATGTCCAGAGTCACTAACGTAAAGTCGTTACACCAGGTAAAATCATTGATATGTTTAAGAAAATCCCCAGTGTCTTTTATATAGGATGGCATGGCTCTTACCAGATCTTGAAGGTAAAAGTCGATGTATTGGCCCACCCGTTCTGTCATGCTGTTGATGGCTGATATGATCGGACGCCCTGGAATTGGCATCTTCCCCTTATCTATCTTTGGTAACAAGTATATAAAGGGTATCCCAGGGTTTGCATTATGCATGAAATTATATTCCTCTGAGGTGATCAGTCCTTCATTTTTCCATTTAAGGAGTTCCTTCTTCAAATTATCTTTAGATTTACTGTATGCCTTCATAGTTGTTTTTTCATAACATTCTGTGTTCGTGAGCTGTCGCATTACTTCTTTTTCATAATCTGCTTTGGGCCATAGGACAATGTTCCCGCCCTTATCTGATTTTTTTACAATCACCCCTGGATTTTTTCTGATTTTGTCCATAAGTTGGTTAAATTCCCTTTGTTTGTGGTCCATTTGCCGCTTTTTGAAGTTTACTTGGATGTTAAGTTGTTTGATGTCCTCAATCACTCGTTCATGGAACACATCAATTGCGTCTTTCTGCATTAGCAGAATGAAGGTTGATTTTGGCTTAAATGGACTTTCGCCAGCGCCTTTTTGGAGTAGGTCCAGCTCTTTTAGTTTTGTCTGTGTGGAGACTTGTGAAGTGTTGGGCTCTTCATTGCTTAACTCATGCATGGCCCATAGAGCAGGGATTTCAGCAACGGTCAACGTTGAACCTGTTTCACTAGTTTATTTGTTTTTTCTATCGTCCCACCCATTTTTGAGCGCGAAGAATTTTTTCAATTTAAGTTTTCTAATATAGCAGAATAGGTCCACACGTGTTGAAGCATAATTGAAGTTAGTGTTGGGGCAGTAATTGAGACCTAACGCTAGCATTTGTTCCTCTGCCTTTGTGAGTGTTAAGGTCGTCAAATTAATGATAGTTTTTTCCTCCACCCTTACTTCTTGCGCCAATAGTTTTGCTTCTTTTTTGGCTTCCCGCTTGCTTTTCCTGCGCCTTGTTCGCCTGATGGTGTCACGCTTTTTACGGCCTGATTTGCCTTGGTCCGAGGCCTTAGCGTTTTCATCCGCTCCTCCACTAAAAAATCAACCTCCTCCTCTAGGCTTAAAATCCTTGTATTCATCGCACTGGTGTTGATATCCTCATTAATGCTTGAACCGCTTGTGAGAGAGTCAGTATCTGTTCCGTCAGTTGTTTCATTTACAGGACCCACCTGTAACACATTAGGTTTATTTGAATTTTCACTTTTTTGTTTGCGTAAACTATCAAACTTTCTAGCGAATGTGTATATGTGTCCCAAGCGGTAATCCTCTAAATCACGAGCAAATTTTTCACCTTTCTTGTTTGGATCTTTTCTTTATGTTTCTTGAGGCGTTCTTTGATCTCTTTCTTTCTCGCTGTAATCCAATCCTGTTTATCGGACTTGCTGAGTTCAATTTCTATTGCCTCAATTTCTTCCACCAATTCTAGGCGGTCTATTTCTGCATACTTCACGAGCATTTTCACGAGATTCATGGAAGCGTGCAGATTACTTTCGCCCCACTCGCGCAAAAGAGCCGGATTAGGTTTCTCAAAGCTCGGGGCTAATAGTATTTGCAGTCCTCACGGCACTCTGCCCGCCTCTACATATTTGCTCAGCGATTTATGTTCCCACCACTTGGTGGTTTCGGATTTCATTTTCTTTTCCAAGTTTTTCAACAACAGATTCACATCTTTATTGACGTCCTCGCTGATTGTTGCAACATTAACATTCACTGTGTTTTGCTTCGTAATATTGTTGTATAGCGCATCTGCATTAGCCTCACGGTCTCGTACCGCGTCCGTTAACATTGTTGCCATTTTAGCTGAGAAACAGTCTTTAAATTATTTTCTGCACCGTAGTGCTTTCTTAAGGAGAAACCAACCGTGTCTGTGAGCTGTGATTAGCCCTGTCCCGTGAATTTGCCTACTTTCACTCACCGAATCAGCCAAAGCTCTCCTACACGAGTCCTCTGACTCCAGCGTCGGCGTCTTCCGCTATCGGTGTTCGTGTTCTTTGATGGCTCACGGGGGGTATCACCAGCCTTAATTCCTTCCCAGAAAGTGCAACAACAAACGCCGGTTTCAAAGGCGGTCACCAACTTTCAGGGCGGGGTCCAAGAGGCGGAAGAAACCGAACTTCCGCAATTGCTATTCCACTCCTCCTGCTTCTCCACGCGGCTCGCACGGCACGCAGAATACAAGGACCACCACACAGCTTGTCCAGTACAAAAAGGTTAGTTTATTATCCCCTTCGTTTCTCACTGGCCTGACACGTTTCGGGTATGGACTACCCTTGTTCACATAACGGTTCAGTGGTACCGGAGACCTTTTATCAAGCACACCACGTGATTCATAGAAAGTGAGAACATACTCATACAAAACAGGATGAATCGCTATTTCATTATTTGTTCAGCACATTTGTAGCGTTTAACTATCTGAGCATATTATTTATAGTTCTAACAAACTATAGCAGCAAAACTGTTAGTAGAAATTGACAGACCTAATAAGGAGATTGAGCAACTGCCAGACTCACCTCTAAAAAAAAATATCGAGATGACATGGAGGCTCGTCTGAAAAGGGAAGAAGATGTGATTAAACGGCGCAAGGCATTTAAGTTCCAAAGGGATCGCCTTGACTATGAGAATGGCCACATTTTCACATTTGCCAAAAAATACGATCATCTTAAAACATCACAGGCAAGACCAGCCACCAGACCGCCACCTGCAAGACAGACCTTAAAAGCATCGCAAACGACAGGGGCAGAAGGAGTTGAATGTTCTTCTGTCTCAGATGGCAGTTCGAATATAGACAGTGAGTTTGACAATGAGTTGGCAAGAGCACAAAGGGTGGGGGTTCGAAAATTTATGCTGGCACAGGAGTTAGAGGTTGTCCAGCAGGACCGAAAGCAGACCCTCCGCTCTGGTGCCAAAAATGTAAACACAAACAAAACGCTAACACAAAGCGGGCAGCAAGGAGGCGCTGCAGTAAACGACGGAGGGGCAACCAACAAGCCAAGAAAAACGCGGAAACAATGGAACCGCAGATAAGTCAGGGACCTGACTCATCACAAACAGTTGTCAACCTCACGGACATGCAGCTTACCCCCAAAGAAATTTCAATACTCTCCTTAGGTCTGTCGTATAGTGCCAAGTCTAATTCTGATTATGCTGGAACCAAAATTGAGCTATACAAATATGTGCGCAAGCTCAAACTGTGCAAATATCACTGTTTACACAAAGGACGACCACCCTCTACAGATGCTGTACCTGATTCTCAGCCGTCAACATCAGAGACAGGCGACTCAATTTTGCTACAAGAGTTACTAGATATGGGTAACGGCTCTGATTTGCCTTTATCTAGCCCGGGCTCGGGCATGAATGTTTCCACAATAGCTACCAATTTTAAACCAAAGTCAAAATTCTGTCCATTGATGATGAAAGACAACATTGATGCATTTCATGATAAAGTTTCCCGAGAACTAAGAGCACTCTTTCTGAAACAAGGCACTTTTTCTAAAAAACATAATTATCATGATTTTGAATATCATCAACTTATTAAAAAATTGCAAAAGAATACTAACATAATCATACGGCAATCTGACAAAGGGGGAAATGTTGTTTTATTGCCTCGGACAATGTACATGGAGGTGGCGTTGGGGCAGTTAAACGATCGAACATGCTACCGACGGACAGACGCCAACCAAGTGCAACAAGCAAAGTGTGACATCTATTCTAAATTGATGGCGTGGAGGAGCACTGGCATTATCACCATGGAAGAGTTTAAGTTCATGAAGAAGGAAAATCCAGTAATGCCAGTAGCTTACTTCATTCCCAAAATACACAAAGATAGATCTGCACCTCCGGGCCGTCCAATTATCTACGCTTGCAATAGTATACTAGAAAATGTGAGCAAGTATGTTCACTTTTTCCTGCAAGACTTTGTCAGATCATTACCATCTTTTGTGCTAGATACAGGAGACTTTCTGAACAAGATTAATAATGTACAGTGGAAACAAAGTTATTTGCTAATTTCACTAGATGTGACTTCATTGTACACTAGCATTGTTCACAAGGACGGGCTGAGAGCAGCTCAACATTTCCTGGATTCTAGACCTGAGTGTTTAAAGGACCACACAAGAATGATTATTGCCATGATCACACTGTGCCTGGAAAACAGTTTTTTTCTGTTTGGTAAACAATTGTTCCAACAGATTAGCAGTGTGGCGATGGGGGCCTGCTTTTCTCCCAGTTACGCCTCTTTACACATGGGTTACTGGGAGGAGCAGGTCCTCACGCCCAAATTCAGGGACATCATGAATACCAAAATTATAAGGTGGTTAAGATACATCGATGACCTCTTTTTAATTTGGGATGGGTCACAAGATGAGGCAGTGGAGTTCGTTGACAAATTAAATGACAATAACCTCAACTTACAGTTTACAGCCCAAATTAGTGACACATCAGTCTGTTTCCTAGATGTAGAGATTTTCCCTCGTGGGAGCAAATTAGAAACTAGACTATACCGCAAACCAACTGCAGGTAATACTGTCTTGCATGCAGGCAGTCACCATCCAGGACACCTCATAAGGAGCATCCCCTATGGGGAAATGCTCCGTATTAGGAGAATTTGCAGTGCAGATGTAGATTGCACAGAGGCCCAAGAAGCATGCAAGGTCATATTTCTACAAATAGGTTATTCAAAAGAGATCACTGACAAAGCCATCATAAGAGCCAATTCCTGTGACAGAACATCTTTGTTGTCTACATGTACGCAAAGCAGACGCAATATTTCTACAGTTACAGACAATGAAACTGGACTCATTCTAACATTTAACAATCAACATTTGATTATTAGAAATATTGTCAAACGTAACTGGACACTTATCTCTTGTGACCCCGTACTAAGTGGGCATATCAAGAGCACACCGAGCATAGCCTATAAAAGAGCTAGAACAATGGGGAACTGTTTAGTATCTAGCAGTCCTGAGATCCGGACCACTGGCTCGTGGTTGGACTCAAGTAAAGGTTTTCGTCAAGTGCTCTTCCTGCAAAGCGTGCAGAAATGGAGTCAGTAAAAAAGAATATGTAACTCCATTCAGCAATAAACCCACAGTAATCAAGTGCCAACTAACCTGTCGCACGGAGTACACAGTGTATGTGCTGGAATGCCCCTGTGGTCTACGCTACGTTGGTAGTACAAGACCACAGGTTTACAAACGCATTCTACAGCACCTCAGGGCCATTACCAACGGCGACACTGCGTACCCGGTCGCGAGGCACTTTAAAGAGACACACGGGAAGAATCCGGCTGGATTAAGATATTTTGTCATTGACACAGTACCACCACAAAGGAGAGGTGGGGACCGTGAGCTGCTATTGCGTAGGTTAGAGACCAGGCACATCATTTTATTAGACAGTAAGACGCCTAATGGTCTCAACTCAGGGGAAGACTGTCACTCTTATCTATAAATACTGTTTTTATATTGACCAACTGTACGACTATGAACATACCTACCGCCTCAACCAATCAATTTTTTATAGTATTGTTTTTATAACACTTGCACAATATTTTATGTTTCACTAGGTAGCACTATTTTGTATTGTATATCTTGCCAATATTTATTGCTGTTTTTGCACATAATTCCATTCAGGCTCATCTTTTTGCACAGTTGTTGGCCTAATTCACTATGATGTGATTTCTAAACTGTTGGCGTTTATTGTACGCACGTAATTAAGAATAGGCTTAGATTTTTGAGGCGTTAGCCTTAAGGACGGGTATTTCATGGGATTATGGACCCGTTCTATGCTTGAATTCACACATGCATTAGAAAATATAGATTCATGTGTTTGGTCTCAAACCCTATAGGATGGAATATTATCAATTTTAATTTAACTATACATCAAGTTATTTTATTGTTGATATTAGAGTATTCTGCTGCTATATTTATATCTGTATTTACAACATTTATTAGATATTTATGCATTCATGTATTTATATTTTAGACAAATATACTTCCATCTTTTAGTTAACTGTACGATAAGTTACAATAACACAATGTATATTACACAATGTTTATTATGTGCATATCTGCATTTATGCAGTAAGTGATTGAGGCAATATGTCTTCTATTTCTATGACAGCAATACTTGGCTTGTGGCATTAGCACTTTAAAAGGAGCACATACGCCCCTGCACGTTGGCATGTGATCAAGGGCCTGTTTGGCTCGAAACGCGTAATGGTGGTGTGGTGTGGAGCTAAATAAAAAATCAGCACCAGTACCTGGGTTTGTCTCGTCTATTAACCTGCATGACTGCTGGAGACGTTTGTATGCCGTATATATATATATATACATTCTATTGGGAATAACTTTGGCGCCGGTGGACGAATTTTCTCAAATTAGGTGGCCAGCTCCGCTCCGCTCCTTCCCTGAAAATTTGGGGGGATTCGTTAAGCGGGGGCCGAGATAAAAGGGGGGTCCCAAAACGTGTTTTCCCCATGTTAATTTCCATAGGGCGGTTGGACTCACTTTTAGCCCGAACGGCTGAATGGATTCCCACGAAACTTGGCAAAATTGTAGGGACTGGTAGCCTGATGTGCCTTTGCTATGTCTCAAGATATGTGCTCCAGAGGATTTTGAGTAATTTAGGTTAAAAAAATATATATATCTATAAGCGCGCCCCGGTACGCGCCCCGGGGAGCGCACCCGGCGCGTAACGGGAGTTCGCGCGCGGAAAGCTGATTGGCTCTCGGCTGTCTGTCAACATTCCAAACAGTCCGGAGCGGCCGCTATCTTGTGTCTCGGTAGGATCGAAACACAAGAGGTGGCAAAAACAAAGGGGGAAATGACCATAAGGGGGCAGGGTAGACCCCCCTGACCCCCTAGGTTTGATGTGGGGGCCATAAAAGGGCCCCGCGGGGCAAAAAAAAAAAATGTTAAAAAAATTTCGATTGGAGAGAAAAGAATGACAGTTTCCAAAAAATTTTGCATATTTTTTATTAATTAGAGGTAGTTCTAAAAATAACTGTTTTTTTATTCTTTTTGTTTTATATTTTTTGTATTGTTTTTTTGAACATTTTTTACTTTTTTTGGTTTTTCTGAACAGTTTTATATTTTTTATGGGGATAAACAAAAAACAGAGAATTTTAAATGGCTCAACTGGAGCAACAAAAAAAAACAGGAAAAAATTAATGTTTCTTCGGGCACTTGTAGTGATCCCAAGCACGGGTGATAAGTGTAATGCTTTGCTCACCATAGCATATTGTCGCTCCACAAAATATACAAACGATTTTAAAATTGGAAAACTTGGTTTGAATAGTTGTGCTCATCTCCCTCGCTTCTGGACCCGATGGGGTGGGTTGATTACTTTGGGAGGTGCTGGCAGTAGATTGGGCAGGGTTTCTGGCAAGTTCCCTGACCTCTGCCCTAGCATAGTTATTAGGGTGCCGGCGTTGCATGTGCCGAATCATGGAGTTGTTGCCAAAAGAGTATTTTTTTGTTAGGGTTCCCCCTTGAAAGTTCAAAACCACAGATTAAACAAGTCGCCTTTGGCGCATTAACTTTCTTCTTGTCCTTTAGGATGGAAAAAAACTGCCAGATAAAGTGCTCCTTTGGCTTATATGGGGTATTATCTTCTGGTAGGAACCCCCCCTCCTCTTGCTCCTCCTCGTCCTCCTCTTCTTGGTCTCCACCACTGTGGTGTTGGGGTTGTCCTTGTGGTGGAGGTGGTGGTGGAGGTGGAGCAGATGCTCCTGCAGATGCTGCTACTGTAGCCATTTTTCAGACAAATAGGTAGTGAGGTCTTTCAACAGGTCTTCCTCACTCAAAGTACAAAGTGAGAATGAGGAAAATAGGTGGGGGCTTTCATCATTTGGAAAACAAAACTGTCCTGAACCAATGAAAAGTGTTACTTTCAGGTCACATGACTCGGGCCTTTATCATTTGGAAACCAAAACTGATCTCAACCATTGATAAGTGTTATTTTCAGGTCACATGACCCGACGCGCTTACGCTACGCGCCCGGGGACGTTGCGCGATCGTATACGTCCGGGCGCTTCCGGGTGCGTTTACGCCGTGCGTCATAAGACGCATCACGCGGCTACGCGAAATGTCACGATGTTGTTTTCGTTCGCGGCAATAGTGCTAACGGGACGCTCAGCGGTACCCGCCCCGGGGCGCGCCCAAACACTGCGCTAACCGGTGAGCGCATCGGTACGCGCCCCGGGAGCGCTCCGGGGCAAATAAAATAAATAAATAAATAAACATAAAAAAAATGCTATTACATAATTACACAATATAAAATTCATTATAAAAAATATTACATTTCATACCTATAGAGATTTGCTATTAACAAACCTTTGAAATTCACTGAAAAAACCATAGGTTTCACACCAGTTATAGTTAGGAATTAGCATTTAAAAAACCTATTAAATTCACTGAAAAAACCATAGGTTTCACACCAGTTATAGTTAGGTGGAAATTTTACTCGCATAAAACCATTGAAATTCCCACGTTATAGTTAGTTGGACTCACTATAACTCGTGCGTGTAATGCACTGCTGATGACGTCACATATTACATCACTCATGACATGGTCAGTGACATCACTCATGACATCACTGATGACACCATCCAGTGAATGTGTGTCTTTCTGAGAAATAAATATGTGTTATATATGTATATGTAAAAGTTGATGGAAGAATAAATGTTTAAATAAGTGTTTAAATGGATGTTTTTAAAAAAAAAAGATTGGTTAACTGGTTTATTAAGTGTATCTTAGTGAATACATATATTAGAGAGTAATGTTTAAATATTTAAATATATGTATTAGTGTTTCACTTTGTGTATAAGTGGCTGCATGGGTTGGTGAGTAGCTACATGTGTATGTATATGGGTTATTAGATGTTTTTCTTAGTATGAGTATGAGTGTTTGTATGGTTTGGTGGGGGTATTACTTAGCACATACATGCATGAATGACTGACTCTTCTTTGTATGTGTTTTGAAGACAGCATATGTGCAGGACTGTATGGGTGGAAGAGTGTGTATATGTGTGTGTTAGTGAGTGAATGACTGTCTCACTAGTGTCTTTATCAGTAACTACATATGTTTTAATCTAGTATATGTGAATATTGATGTATATAAGTGAGTATATGTGAGAGTGAGGGATTGTAAGAGCTCCTGTTTAAATTAGTATGTGTTTCTATAAGTGATTGTTTCTGAGAGTAAGTATGTGTAAGTTTCCTTAGAAGTAAAGTGGTAGTGTGTGTATAGCTGTATATGCAAATAAATGGATGTTCAATAGTTTATTTACATGTGTGAGTATGTGTGAGAGTATCTTTTGGATGACTGTCGGTGTGTAAGAGGATGTATAAGTGTATCACTACATATGATGAGTGAGTATATGTATGAGTGACTATATAGAACTGTTGGTGAATGAGTGGATGTGTATATAGATGGTGGAATTATTGAATTGGTTGTTGTAACTGGTATGGGTATCTCCATTTTTTTGAAAATGTTAGTTTCTATTTTTGAATATGTGTTCAAGTGTTACATTACAGTGAAAGGAGGTCTGTCACTCTGTCACAAGGATGGTGTCATCAGTGATGTCATGAGTGATGTCACTGACCATGTCATGAGTGATGTAATATGTGACGTCATCAGCAGTGCATTGCACTCGCAAGTTATAGTGAGTCCAACTAACTATAACGTGGGAATTTCAATGGTTTTATGCAAGTAAAATTTCCAGCTAACTATAACTGGTGTGAAACCTATGGTTTTTTCAGTGAATTTAATAGGTTTTTTAAATGCTAATTCCTAACTATAACTGGTGTGAAACCTATGGTTTTTTCAGTGAATTTCATAGGTTTTTTAATAGCTAATTTCTATTTTATAATGAATCCTATATTGTATATTTATGTAATACTATTTTTTTTTTTTTTTATTTTTTTTTTTTGCCCTGGAGCACTCCCGGTGCGCGTACCGGTGAGCGCACCGGTAAGCGCAGTATTGCTGCGCACCCCGGTTCGCGTACCGGTGAGCGTCCCATTAGCGCTATTGCCTTGAACGAAAACAACATTGTGACGTATCGCGTAGCCGCGACGCCGTGCGTCATAAGACACGTATCGCGTAGCCGCGAGATACGTTTTATGACGCACGGCGTAAGTGCACCCAGAAGCGCCCGAGCGCATACCATCGCGCAACGTAAACGCCCCGACGCGCTTACGCGTTGCGCCCCGGGGCGCGCCCCCGGGCGCGTAGCGTAAGCGCGTCGGGTCATGTGACCTGAAAATAACACTTTTCATTGGTTCCTAACAGTTTTTTTAACAAAGAATGAAATCCCCACCCATTTCCTTCACTTCTTCTTTCACTTTTGTGACTGCAAGACCTGCCTTTTTGCTGTCGGATCTTTGTGGGATTAAAATCTTGGATTATCATGGCTGCCAGACCATCCAGCAGTGAAGATGACTCCAATGAATTTCTTGATGAAGAGGCTCCTCAGCCGAAAGTAAAAGAACACTTTATTTGGAAGTTTTTTTCTATTCCTGATGACCAGAAAAAAGTAAATGCTCCAAAAGTGGAGTGCAGGATTTGTCACACTGTCCTGTCACGGGGTGACCCCACTAAGAAATATTCATTTGGTAACTCCACAATGATTCGCCATGTGGAGAGGAGGCACATTTTAGAAGCAGACCGCAGGTCCTATGTACAAGGATTCAAAGTCACTACTGAAACCTTACTATTTCACAAAATACAATTCCTCTATCTTGCAAATGTTGATACCAAGCATTATCAAAAAACATGACACAAACCAACAAGAAAGAAGCTCAATCTGCTTCCTAATCTGAGGTAACACAGGTGACATGATTGTGAAAGGTTCTAATATATTTATTTAATCATGCAGACCCATGGTACGCTCCCCGGTACGCGTACCGGGTGCTCACCCCGCAAAAATCGGAAAAAAAATATTTTTTTCCCGCGGGGCCCTTTTATAGCCCCCACATCAAACCTAGGGGGTCATGGGGGGTATACCCTGCCCCCTTATGGTCATTTCCCCCTTTGTTTTGCCACCTCTTGTGTCTCGATCCTACCGAGACACAAGATGGCGGCCGCTCCGGACTGTTTGGAATGTTGACAGACACCCGAGAGCCAATCAGCTTTCCGCTCGCGTACTCGCGTAGCGCGCCGGGTGTGCTCCCCGGTGCGCGTACCGGGGCGCGCTTATAGATATATATATTTTTTTGAACCTAAATTACTCAAAATCCTCTGGAGCACATATCTTGAGACATAGCAAAGGCACATCGGGCTACCAGTCCCTACAATTTTGCCAAGTTTGGTGGGAATCCATTCAGCCGTTCGGGCTAAAAGTGAGTCCAACCGCCCTATGGAAATTAACATGGAGAAAACACGTTTTGGGACCCCCCCTTTTATCTCGGCCCCCGCTTGACGAATCCCCCCCAAACTTTCAGGGAAGGAGCAGAGCGGAGCTGGCCATCTAATTTGAGAAATTCGCGAAAATTCGTCCACCGGCGCCAAAGTTATTCCCAATAGAATGTTGCGGATTTCCTATGGAAACTAGGTCCTAACTATAACTACCTACTGGCGACTTAAACTGTAGCGGTGCAACGAGGTTATTAACCTCAGCCTGGGCAGGTTGCATTCCTTCCTGCCCCCGCTTTATGTATACTCGTGCTGTAGGTCGAAGGATCAGGAGGGGACTTGAGTGACATTTTTCACTTTTCTTACTGGGATTTCTACAGCGCTGTGCACAGTACTGAACTATCCGCATAAATTTTTGGACAATTCCAAGCATGACCCTCGGCAGCACTTACCTGGATTCCAATGGTGTATCCTGGGTGTTTGAGACCTGGATTGAGCTAGGACCTACACAATCGAGTGATTTCACCTGTGGAGGGGCGGAGCGAACACTGCACCAACCGGTTTGCAGTAAGGTATGCAGAGCGCCTGAAATTCCTCTTAACACACCACGGCGCTGACGAGGCCAGATGAGGCCGAAATGCATACGCCAAAATTGAAGAAATAAAGGTGCCGCCGTCATTTTCCCTTTGTGGCTTCTGCTTTTTTCAACTTTGGGAGGAGTTTACTTTTTCATATATATATATATATATATATATATTTAGTTCCATTCATCAAGGAGTCTTGTTCATCTGTATTAAAATCCACTTTATTGAAGTCATTTTTATAAACGTACAGCAGCCCTGCCAACGCGTTACGGCCAACAGGACTTCATCAGGATTGAAGTTAATTCTCCACTAGTCAATGAGTCTCCAAGAAGTCAAAAAAAGGGATTCAGTACCTAATGTGGGATTTTAGTATATGGACTGATAAACTAGACAGACCTTTCCACAGCTTCCTACAATCTGTGCAAATGAATCACTCCAATAACATCAGCATTTATGCAGGTACAAATTCCCTTGCCCACTGTCCCAGTCTTCCTCAGTTTCCAAGTGTATTGCTTCTCTTCTTGTTCTGTTTTTCCACTGTCCTAATAAGATTTTCATCATAAAATGTTCTTTCATCTCTAAACTGTTTTGAACTTCAAAACTAACATATTAACCTAAAATATTACTTTTATTCTCAGGCACTCTCAGTTTCAAAGCACTCAAGCATATACATTCTCAACTATACATTTTCTCTGATACAACCTTTTGAAGATGGAAGGACTCAATTAGAAGTGAAATAAGATTTATTGAAGACACAGTGCAGCAACCCTCAACAACTGGCTACTACTGCTCCAGTTCCATCTATCTGACTCCCAACTGCATTCTCGTTGTCACAGCAGCAGTTGCTAAGATACAGAAGTCAGAACCTTAAGAACACTACAGAATCATTATTAAACACATGCTAAGTAACACAAGTAAGGAAAATACAACATATCCTCTTTCCTTTAAATACATATTTACACTAATCACAAATATAATCTTTTAGTTTGCAAGGTGGTCTGAATACACGTTTGCCAATTTCCTTATCAGCATAAGAATTGTCTTTGTTATAAGAATTATCTTTGTTGGAAACAGCAATATTAGTAGAATTGGATTTTAACCAAGCTTGTATTTCAGTTTCATTACATTTGGTTACACGATTGGTGTTCCACCATTTTCCGTCAGATAGTTTCAACAAATCTCCTTTGACAGTACTTATTTCTATAGGATCGGATAATTTAGAACCACCTTTACAATGGAACGAATCAGATTTCACTCTCACAAACATGCCAACTTCAAAATGTCTAGGTTGCTTGACCAATTTGTTGTTGTGCCTTTGTTCATACTGATCTTGATACTTTTCTACTTTCATTCTCAAAGCACCGTCATTTACTACCTTCCTTCCACATTTTCCCATCCAAGCCGGCACTGCAACAGAACAAGGTATTCTGCCTTTCAACAAATAAAAAGGAGTTTCTCCCGTGACTGAATGTGTAGTTAATCTATAATTCCATAACATGTTTTTCACTTCACTTTTCCAACATCCACCATTTTGTACAACTATTTGAATACACTCACCGATCACACGGTTAAAGCGTTCAATTAAACCATTCCCCCTAGGATGATATACAGGAGTTTTGCAATGTTTGATACCCCACTTCTTGAGAAAATCAGTGAATTCCTTAGATATAGATTGTGGACCATTGTCAGTTAACATTTCAGCAGGACATCCTTCGCTGCAAAATATTTCCTCACAAAATTCTATCACATTACCAGATTTCACTTCACACACAAACATCAATTCCGGCCACTTAGAAAAATAGGCCATTAAAACAATTGCATCTCTGTTGCCCATTCCCAAAATATCAAATGTGCCACATATATCCATCGCTACTTTTGCCCATGCCTGTTCAGGAAATTTTACATGGTGTATAGGACTCTCTTGAATGGTATGCTACTTATCACTGCGCGAACACGCTAGACAATCCCTAACAAGCCTTTCAATCTGTTTATCCATCCCTGGCCACCAGAAGTCTTCTCTGGCTTTCCTTTTCAACCCTGTCATTCCACCATGACCTTCATGCAAGATCTCCATTAATTTTGATTTCAAAGACATGGGAAGTACTAATCTGTCATACCTTCTCAAAATACCATTAACTACAGATAATTCCTCCCAAACTTCCTTGTATTGTACAGTGTCTTCATGTAATTTCCATCCGTCACTAATTGATAAACTCTCAATAACCTTTGATAAACCCAAATCATCTTAACATAGCCTGCTTCCATTCAGTCTCCTCAATGGCACCGCATACATCTCTAAGATCAGCCACAATCCAATCATCTACATCAGAATTACTTACCTCATGTTCATACTTCACCACTGGGAGACGGGACAAACAATCGACATTAATGTTCCTTACACCAGGAACATACTTCAGACAAAAACTAAATTCTTGTAACTGATAAATCCACTTTGCTATACGTGGTGTGGCCCTGCCCGCTCCAGTGGTGGAACATATATCTATTAAAGGTTTGTGGTCCCTATGCAAATCAAAACAGGTTCCCCCCACAAAGATCCTAAAATGCTGTACACCCCACCAACATGCTAGGACCTCTTTTTCTATTGTGGAATTTGTACTTTCAGCACCCTTGAGTGTACGTGACGCAAAAGCTATTACACGCTCTTTGCCTTCATGTATTTGCATCAAAACTGCACCCAAACCATATCCACTAGCATCAGTCACTATTATACTTTTATCATTGGGGTTAAATGGTTTAAGAGAAACAACATGAGCAACAGCATGTTTAACAGTTTCAAATGCCTGTTGACATTTTTCAGACCACACAAAACTTGCATTCTTCTTCATATGTTCCCTAAGTGGGTGAACACAAGTAGAGACATTGGGTAAAAATATGAATAGTACTCAGCAACACCAAGGAATGATCTCAATTGATCCTTGTCTTGTGGAATAGGTGCTTTCTCTAAGTCTTCCACAAGTTTGAATTTGGGCTTGACACCTTCTGATGATAAGGAATGGCCAAATACTCTATTTCAGTTTTACAAACTGTACATTTCTCCAAACTTATAGTTAAGCCAGCTTGCTCTTTTTTGTTTAAAGCTATTTCTAACACATTGTCATATTCATTTTTGTCTTTCCCCCAGACCAATATATCATCCTGAAATACCAATAAGTTTGGTATATCCTTCACAATGTTCTGCATAACTCTTTGGAACACTGCTGAAGCAGATGCAAGACCGAAGGGCATTCGGACAAATTGAAATGCACCCTCTGGTGTAATAAATGACGTCAAACGCTTGGTTTCAGGTTGTAACAAAATCTGATGATAAGCACTTGACAAGTCCAATGTGGAGAAAAACTTGCCATTGTCAATGTTCGATAACATCTTGTTAATATGAGGTAACGGATAACGATCCACCCATATGCACTGGTTCAAATCCCTCAAATCCACACACATGCGGATATTACCGTTGGGTTTGCGTACAATAACTATGGGACTTAACCACTCGGAGGCTTCTATGGGCTCAATTATGCTTTCCTCACATAATCTATTTAATTCCTCTTTCAGAGAACCCCTCAAAGCTAATGGAACGTTTCTTACCTTGTGAACTTTGGGAATAGTTCCTTCCTTTAAAATTATGCGATGTCTACATTTTCTAAGGCAATCCAACTCTTTTTTTAAAGAGATTGGGAAATTTTGTTGTCCAGATGTCACTCTCTTGTGTTCCTGTCAGTAATACTTGGGATGGATGATTGGGGTTCAGAATAATGTCTAAATTTTTCTGCTCTCTCCATCCCAGCAATGACTTCCCTTTTTCAACTACATAAATATTAGCATCGGTTACTCTTTCTTGAAATTTGATTTTGGTAGAAAAATACCCTATTACGGGTAATTTCTGCCCACAGTATCTTACTGGATTTACATCAGTGGTTAGTAGAGATGTTGAACCTAATTTTGTCCATACCTGTTTATCAATAAGTGTAAATGGCGCTCAGGAATCTGCCCACATGGGAATCATTACATAATTTACACAAATTTCACATTTAGGAGGTTTGTACTCATCACCAGTTTTCACGCCTACATCATTAACATCCTGAATAACATATATCTCAACTTCACTATCTTCAGATTCTACAGTAGAGTCATTACAAATAACGTTTACATTTGACTTGGACAGATTAAAAGCTGATCCTTTGCATACTCTCGAAAAGTGCCCAATTTTCTTGCATTTGTAGCACCTACTCTTGGCTGCGGGACAATGAATAGCATCTGACGAATGTCTATTGCTACCGCATCTGTAACATACTTTGTTGACAGCCATAAATGGTTGTTGTTTCTTCTTTTCTGCCTTGTTTTCAGATTTTTTACTAATAGATTTGTCAATCGTGTGCACTTCACACACCTTAGAAGAATTTGATTCGCCTTGAGCGCCTGTGCTTGTTAATTCCTTCACATATTGTGACGTGTTCTCAATACGTTTAGCAATTTGAATTGCCTTGTCTAACGTGGGATCTATCAAGTCCAATAATTTTTCTGATCTCTTATTATCTCATCACGTAGATCTTTGAATCTGCAAGTGGTAGCTAATTTCCTTAAGGCTGCAACGTATTGTTCGATTTTTTCACCTTGTGCTTGCTTCCTGGAAAAAAATGTATGCCTTTCTACAACAATACTCATTTTTTTCTCCATAATTTTCTTCTAACATAAGCATAGCTATCTCATAAACATCTTCTTCTTCATCTTCCGAATTAGAATTGTTGTTATCACCGCTCCTTACTGCGGAGACTGGTTTCAGAAGAGTTTTTAAAACATTCCTGCCTTCTACACCTAAATGGTGTTTTAAAATCGCTAGTTTCCTGTTAGAAACATAAACTTCCACACCGATAGCCTCCAAATATGTAACAAAAGACTCTTTCCAGTCTTCCCATGACATGCAAGGAGTTCCTGGGTCTTGTAAAAATGTAGGAGGTGGACTGATAGTTTGGTTAGACATGTCGAAGAATGCTAAATAATATTATTATTCGTGCCTATACAATATTAAAATAATAATATCAACACTGTAGAAGGAATAACATTGATAACTTATATAAATATAAAAAATGTATTTGCCTTTATACATGAATTAAATAACTATAATAGCAAACTTCTTCGAAGGTAAAGAGTCTTCCTTACAGTAGGCACCTTTAATTATAAGTTACTTTCATGAAGATAGGTGCTGGAAATGTGGTAGTGTATTGTTTTTGTGCGAGATAACTAGTCCTTGAGCTTCCTTTTAAAAGGGTCTTTGAATTATAAACAATCAGTTTTTGAACTTCTTTTCAATAGCTCCTTTGCTCATGTTAACTCCAAACGGCTACTTATACTTCTCCAGAATGAATATGTTTTCTCTAATGTTTAATTTGTGCCCAATAGTGAATGAGGAAACCGATGAAAAAATGATGACTTGCTTGACTTCGTGATCGTTATCACAGAAACATATTCCTTCATGAATAACAACAGAAAGCACAAAATGGATGCGCGTCAAACGTAACCTTTGAACTTGCGAGGTTACGCATACCGCGCAATGACTCCTGGAAATGGACTTGGAGCGTGAAGCCTCAACTAGCAATGGAGAACTTGACAAACGTTCCCGAGAACGTTGAAAAGAAAATACGGCATGCGCTGTTGTTTATCTTCAAGCGCGATCGTTGAAACCCAGGTAACGTTCACATAAGTTGTACATAACTGTGCCAATTAAAAAGGTAAAGTTTAAAAGCAATTGTTGAAATTTTCATATCGTGAATGTTTCCTATACAGTGCTCCACTTTAAATAAATATTTGCCGCACTTCAAACACCGCTACTCTTTAGCACTTCGCCTTAATGGTAAAACTTTGCCGCACATCAATGCACTACTACACTTCCAATTAGGACGACCTCATTTAGAGATTTGACAAGGTTTAAATGTGCTGGCACTTCACGGATATTTCAAAATTCTTGTATTTCCGATACAATGCAAAATAAATGTACCTTCAGTTCATCCTCACGTAGTTGGCAGCTATTTCCCTTGTCTTCTTCTGAAAAGTTCAGTTAATCCATACAGGGACACACCAAACGTGATTATGCATAAAAGGTACCTTGTTGAGGATCTTTAATGCTTGTAAGACAAACATGTAACTGCTGCTCTGAAACTTCCAGATCAAACTTCCTTCTTCTTCTTGATACTAATTCACCATCCCATCCTTGTCGCCATTTTTGAAGATGGAAGGACTCAATTAGAAGTAAAATAAGATTTATTGAAGACACAGTGCAGCAACCCTCAACAACTGGCTACTACTGCTCCAGTTGCTACTCTCTGACTCCCAACTGCATTCTCGTTGTCACAGCAGCAGTTGCTAAGATACAGAAGTCAGAACCTTAAGAACACTACATAATCATTAATAAACACATGCTAAGTAATAACACAAGTAAGGGAAATACAACACAACCGATACAAACCTTTATAACTCTCAATTTGAACAACTTGGGTATGTTTTAAATGTAAACTTTCTTAACCTCAAACTTTTAGAACATCATACTTTTAAAGTACATTTTGCACCACAGAAACAAGCCATTGAGAGAAAGAGTTGCAGACATGCACTTATGTAGGTGTCACACACTATGGTGTCATCATTACAAATATCCTACCAGAGGTGGATGGAGTACATTTCACAGGTGTTTGTTCATGTCTTATGCTTTGCAGACAACTGTATGGAAGGGTGGTGCAGGTGCAGTGCTCAATTTGTAAAATATTAAGTGCCAGGTCTCTAACCAGGAGGCCACTGCGGCTTGCACCACCTATCTCCCTTGTCATCACTGCCAAAACAACTACTAACCATCTCTCTCGCATGTAAATGCCACAGTTCAGATTATTCCAGGTTCCCAAAGCTAAAGGAATGGCTGGGGAGGCAGGTATTAGCAATGTTAATGTTTATTGTATTCCTAAACTACCGTCTACTCATCTCTAAATTAGATGAGTAGCGCCACCATGTGGTGGACTGTTTTAAGTATGGTGTTGACAATTAGGTGCCGGTGCCGAGGCCTGGAAACCAATTAAGTGCCGGTGCTTAGCACCGTAAAGCCCTGGCTCTAATTAAGCACTGTGCAGGTGGTTAAGAAAGCTCCAGAGACGGAGAAGCTGCAGCCTACAAAACAATCGGCCATAGTTTTGGTGTCCATGCATTGGTAGAAGGCAGTTCCTTTAACTAAAATTTGAAATAGAGCTGGGGAGATTCATGCACATAGACACTTTCCCTATAGGCGTCTCGTTGAGAAGTGAGAAATTTGATTTAGAAGTCTGATTAAAAATATCCCAAATATAAGGTAAGAAAAAGCATAAGACATCTATGTCTGTGGTGGTACCATAACATTGCTCATGGCAGCCTCAAAGTATGCCTTCCCTCCTATTATCTACTTCACAACTCAGATGAACTTCTACTTACCAAGCCAAGGACCACCTCTCTCTATCAATTAAAGTTTGTTTGACCCTTAGCCTGTAGGGAAGACTAGCAAAGACTTTCTACCAAAGTTTTCATTATTAATCATGCTCAACTGCCACATCATAACTTGATCACTACAATCTTCACCTGCTCGCAGCATCCACAACCTTTTGTACCCGCTCATTCTTTTTCTTATTATGCCTATTAGATTCTCTGCACTGGTATATCTTCCCGGACAGCAATTAAGACAAATACTGTATAGTGATGCATTGATATTTTCATTCATGTAGGAGTTGTGTAAGGCAACATTTCCCAATTCAAATTCCTCATCTGTTCATTGTGAATTATGCAAAGTTTCTCACAACATTCTATTAGTGTTTACAGCATCTTGCACTCCTATGTTTTATAAAACCGTTTAATACAACTTTACTTAGGGAAGATAACAGCTGCTTAATGCAGTCCCAATGCCTTGTGCATTATTATGTAAGTAACTAGGGGCGCATGTACAAAGGATTTGCAAGTCGCAACTCGGTCGTAAATCGTTTCGTGAATGCTAAAATGGCCATACAAAATGTACGACAAGCATTCGCAAAACAAGAATAGCGATGCTACCAATTTGTGACTAGGTGTTTTTTGCAATCAGAATTATCAACTCGCAATTAGTAAACCGCTAATTGTGAGTCGCAAACGGCATGTACAAGTGAATCGCAAATTGTGATTAGTTGCAAAATGGCCCATTTGCACATGCAATTTACCACCAATTCAAATCAGGTGGTAACTGGTTCTACATTATAAAAGCATCCCCAGATTGCATCGGGGCTTCCACAATGGCTGCCCTGTACATTATTGCTAGGAGGATGCGCATACTGGCTGCTCAGCAGAGGAGGCGGAGACAGGAGATTGTGTTAGGCTAATCATGTTTGTGAAGACAGTGGAGGAGATATATGAACAATACAGGCTGTGTAGCAATGCTATTCGGGAGCTAACAGGAACCTTAAAGCCACACCTTGAAAGCAGCACACAGCGCAGCAATGCAGTCGCCACCCATGTCCAGGAGTTGTGCTCCCTCCACCTATGGCCAGTGATAGCTTTGGCTGGAGGTGTGTCTCGGGGGAAACATCCTTTACAACGCAACTTTTACCACGCAGTGCTTTTACATCGCAACTTTTACAATGCAAAACATTACAACGCATTGCGCTGGGGGGCGCTCTAGGATAGGAAATAGATTTAATTTACTATCCAACACCTTCCCTACTATCCACGGGGACTGGAGTTGGAATAGTAAATTAAACTATTCACTATCCAGCACCCCAAAGCGATATGCGCTGTAATGGTATGCGTTGTAAAAACTGCGATGTAAAAGCATGCGTGGTAAATGCATGCGTTGCAATGTCATACATCCGTGTCTCGGAGTGCGCTTTCACACTTCTTTCAAAAATTCCTAGATGCTTTGCTCCTCTGCATACACCAACATATTTACCTGCCCTCGGGTGATGTGGAATTGCAAACAAAAAAAATGCAATTCTACCGACGAGCCAGATTCTCACAGCTCCTAGGGTGTATGGACGGGACCCATGTGTCCGTATGTCCCCCTTCCCACCTGGAATACCCATCCCCTGAACATCCAAGTTGTCTGCAATGCACACAGTATCATCACAGATATTGTGGCACAATATCCAGGGAGCTCCTGCATGTTCAGGGACAGTGGGATTAACTGACGACTGGAAAGAGGGGAATTCGGTGAAGGTTACCTACAAGGTACTCAAAAGTAATGTTACGACTGACATGTTATTGGCCAACCATCACTCCTTGTATGTTGTCTCACACACTTCTTTAGTTGTCAGGGGACAATGTATATGCCCTGAGGCCATGGATACTCACTCCCAACAAGCTCCATAAGAGGTGGTACAACACAGCATATAGGTGCACCAGGTCGGTGATTGAGCGGACATTTGAGCTCCTCAAATCCCACTTCATGTGTCTAAACAAGAGTGGAGGTCTGTCAGTATGCCCCTGAGAGTGCCTGCACGATTATTTCAACCTATGCTATACTTCACAACATAGCCTGCAGAAGAGGGTTAGCCATTGAGGTGACCAGAATTGACTCAGAGGAGGAGAATCAGCCAGACCTTACTTTGCATGGTAAGATATGTCCATATACACATTACTGACAGAAAATGTGACACCGAGTAATTGTTTGCTCAAAATTAAAGTGCCCTTTAATGCCAGGGTTCAACAAACGGAGACAGACTATCTGTCTGTCACACATTATCATTCATAGATTGAGTGCACATATTAGTTGGTTACCTCACCCCCAACTGAAAGGGAAGAACAGAAAAAATCAAAAGAATATTTAGAATTTCAGCTTGCAGTCATTTCTTTGAAACACATCCAGTATGTGAGCTGGTGCCATGCCTAAGTAATGAAGTGCGACTGCTACTCCGGCGCAGCACACGGGTATTGGAGGATGACACCCTGCTGAGGCTTGACTCCTCACTCTCTGGATCCTAAGGCACCCACTCCACTGCCAATGTGGCCAATTTGGGTGGCCTCCACAGCTACTGTTATATGTATTAGGCCCTGTGACTCATCCCCACTGTAGTGACCCATCTCCACCTGTAGGGACAGGGACACAGTGTTTTTTGACAGGGCAGTGGTAGCCTGTGCTAGACTCCTAAGAGACCTAGTCATGGCATCCATCCTACCACCTCTGCTCTTCTCCCTCCGCCGTTGCAGGCTTCTGCCCTCTAATAGCTCAGTGCAGAGTTTTGTGGCGGCACCTGTCAGTGTCCATTTTGGAGTCCACGTGGGTCTGATTTTCTTCTAGCTGCTTGGTGATGCTATTGAATCTCAGGGTTAATTTTCGATTGAGCAAGTTTATTTGTTCATGCTGTAGATTCTGAACCTGAAGCATCGCCTCTTCCAGCCTGGTATACAACACCTATTGGCTGGACGTCGACTGGGAGATGGATGCCACCTTCTCAAATGGCACCAACACCCATGTGGAGTGGAGCGCTGCTGTTGGACCCTGCTGAATGGAATGTGGCTAGGAGTGTGTGGCTGCCTGATATACTTCCCTTACTGCTGCTGTCTGGGGGAGATGGACACTGTGCCGGACTACCCAGATGATGTGTTGGGCACACTCTCAGGCTCTCCACTTGGAACTTCATCCATCTGACCCTGGTCTTCTTCCTCATCTGCAGACTCTTCAAGGAATTCCACAGATGTCCCTAATTTGATAATGGGAATGACAAATAAATGTTACTTGTGGTGTACACTATCTAATTTGTCTGACAACATTATTCTGATGATGACTGACACTGAATGCACTGTTGATGTGACTACATTTCCCATAGTGCACCATGTGTGATTTTATCTACATGTACCTGGACCATCTAAATATGTCTGAGTAAAGTTGTTTTACTTGTTTGTATACACCTGCTTTAAGAGCATAAGGGGTAGTATGATAGCAGTTCCACACTTACTTGGTGATGGTTGAGGGGCTAACATGTTCAGACTCCCAAATCGTGCAAGGGTCATCCCCTCCATTGCCTCTGATGTTGAGGGTGGGGGGACCAGCAGTGTTGCAACCCTTTTCATGGCACGTGAGCACAGGTCGTACCGACATTTTTTTATTTCTTCCACTAACCCATCAGCCACTCCAACAGCATTAATTTGCTGCTGCATTTCCCTTCAGATTTTCCTCTTCTATGTCTCTGGCACAGACATGGAGGCACGCCCAAATAGCTGCTAATGATAGTTGCAGCACTCTTATGTTAAGATCTTGAGTTCCCTTTCTGAGACTTTAATTTTCTTTTTCCCTCTGCCCTGCATCCTGCTCTCCCTGTTGGCTAGCCATTTCTAGTAGTACATAGGCTGCTTTTTGTGCTTCTCTGCTCAATTCGGCTATGTTGCTGGCCTCTCTTCCTCACTGTGCATGCTCTCCTGGCTTCTTCTAGGCTGCACTTCCTGTATTTGGGGTTCTTCACCTGACCCAGGAAGCAGAGAGACCATTTTTTTCAATGCAGTCGCTAATTGCAAACAACATCATAATTTGCAAATGCATTTGCAAATTGCAGTTTATTTGGGACTCGCTATTTGAGATCTCATAAATTGCGATGCGACTTGTTACCAAGTTGCTAATTCGGCCCTGCATGGAACCATGTGTGCGATTTTGCAACTTCCCAATTGCGAGTTGCAAAGATTCACAATTAGGTAGTCACAAAATGTACTGTTCGTACATGTGGCCCATAGAACCTAGGATATAGGTCACTTGTCTTGTATCACTAGTGATGCACTGCTGTTGGACTCTGCCTCTGCAGGACTTACACGTGTGTTTGGAGGAAAGATTTGTTTTATGTTATGTTACATGGCAGTTGTATAGCACATTTACGTTATTGGTAGAGGCTTGTATTGATGTAGGTTATTTCCACTAGAATGTGTGGTATCATCCTACAGTGCATACAGACCCAAATCTGAATAGTGACAGAGCAATGTGATTTTCTCCTTTTTCCCTTTCAATGTCAGTCTGTCTTAATGTCTTGTTATTACTTTTTCAATTGCCTGTGTGTCGTAGACTATCCATCTCAGATGTCTGTGTCTAACATTGCATTAATTTCCCTGTCACACAATGATTTCACCCTTCTAAAACAACATATATCAAGTGCTGGGATTACCAGTGAGGCAACAAATATTTAAGAAAAAAAATCATATGGAAGTTGTGGTGGGATGGATCAATGAGTGAATTGGAAAGGCCTTCAGCAGGGGTTTTGTTTGCTTGTTTGCTTATTTGTTAAGTTAGCATTGTATATATTCAAATTCTTTTTTCTAACTCTCTTTTGGAGCCTCAGTCTTTTTGTTGTGCTATGAAATAAGGGCTATTTTTGGTTTTCACAAAAATAAAATTTTCAGTTTTTTAGAACACAATTCAATATGCTGGTTTATTTTACTATAGCTGTCCATCAAATGTGCATTGTACATACCGAATACCCCACAAAATGGGGAGATCTGAAAAGGCTGGAAATACGATTCAAAGCACATCACAATCAGAGGTAAAGAGTGTTAGGATTCTGGAATGTTGAATGCGAATAGTAAAGATTAAGGAAAAGGTTGTTACATCACTCATCCATGCCATTGTGGTAGTATGGAACACACTTATACTCTAAATATATCTTCTCAAATCAACAGTGTTTTCACATACTAAAGGCCTAGCCGAGAGTATTTGGTGTTTGGAGAGGTAATACTACAACTGTAAATACCAATCCCACCAAGTTGTGTATTTTCTTGGTGCAGTATTACCACCTCACCAAATAAAACAGAACAAAACTAGTTAGGCTAAGTGGACATATAAAGATTCTAGTGTAGTAGAAATTCACACAACACAGTTGTGTCGTGTCCAGTAATTTTATTGGAGCATCCTGAATCATCAGCACAAACTAACTGTCACCAGAAAACACGCAGGTTCCCAAACATATTCGAATAAGAACATTCCAAACCAACACTCCTAGAATATTGGTCGTGCATTGGAACATTGGAATGTAATAAACAGAAAATTCCAATATTCCATCACAAAGACCCAAGACCTAAATACTACATATCTTCCTTATATAAATAAACAGAAAAAGAAATAGTCAAATAATAGAGTGCTATAACTAAAATAACACAAAATCTTTAACTTCCTTTTCCTCTCCACCAAATTTGAAACAACAGGAACAGCACAATCACTTTCTGAACAAATTACTTCTTTGTTAACATCTCCAATAGCCGACTCACTCCCAAAATCTGGTTCAGAAGTAGAATCAATAAACTTGTTAATACATTTGTTTACTTTTGCTCATTTCGAAATACCCCACTGCTATCCATTTTCCAGTAATGCAGACGTCTTTCCAACTTTACGCACTTTAAACACCCTTGAAAATGTTGTTTGTCCTTTTTTAACATACACAGGTAATTTGATCGGAACTGAAACCCCAACTTGTAATGGACTCCTCATATTTTTCTTAACTGTTATACTAACATTCTTTTTAAGTCTGAACTCACAATTCGATCTTGCTTGTCTATACATTTCTCTAACATCATCATTTTTGTCATTGTTGATAATTCCATTTAAGTACAATTCATATCTCGGTTTCCTTCCTTTGAGAAACTGAAATGGAGTGAACTTTTCAGTGCAATGTGAGGTGATGTGACCATAACAAATCTGAAATGTGTCTCTTCAAATCAATGCGTGCTTTCAATTCCAATTGAATATCTTCTACTACAGTCTTAATAAATCTGTCTACTAGTCCATTCATATTTGGATAATAAAGTGCAGTACTTACATGTTCAATGTTAAAATCTTTCAAAAATGTAGTCAATACATGAGATGTAAATTACGTTCAATTGTCAGACACTATTCTTACTGGAAAACCCTCTCTTCTAAAAATATCCTTCAAAAACTAAACAATAACCTGAGAATCAACTTGAGAAACCGACTTTGTTTCCACCCACTTAGAGAAGTAATCTATGACCACTAAGATGTACACCTTACCAGAATCAATTCCTTCATACGCCCCCAAAATGTCAATAGCCAGTTTTTCCCATGGCTTCTCTGGCACGGACGATCTTATCATCTCAGTATGTTGAACCTTAAGCACTTTATCGGAATCCATACATAACACACAATTTCTTACAAAACTGACCACTTCACTGCCCATATAAGGCCACCAAAATAAATCCTTGAGCATCTTACTGGTACCTGTTTGACCAGTTTGACCTAAATCGGCAATAGAGATCAATTTCTTCCTGAAACCAACAGGTGGTAGAAATAATTCACCCTTCATGACCAACTCATTCTCAAAAGAGAGTTCAACTCTCACCTTTCTAAAAAACACAACCTTCTTTAGACAAAAGCTTTTCCAGAGGCCAACCATCTACAATATACTTCTTGCGCATCTCTAACGTTTCATCCTCTAAACTTGCCTTAAACCATTCTTCTTTAGACACTACATGTGCTACAGCCAAAACAGCATCTTCAACTGTGGCAACAACACACTCTTCCTGCTGCAAAGTACACTGTGATGACTGATTCATTGCTAAGTCTCGATAAACAGTCAGCTTTGACATTCTGTAGTGCAGATATATAAGTCACTACAACACGGAACTCATATAACTTAGATAATAACCTCACTAATCTTGATGAGGTTTTTCTTACAGCTTTTTTTGACAGCAACGATATAAGTGGTTTGTGATCTGTCTGCAATTTGTAAGACTCCCCCCATAGATACATTTTGAAGTGCTCACCAGATCAGGCACATCATAAAGCTTCCGGTTCTATGGTGGAATACTTTGTTTCTGTTAAAGAAAGAGGTCTAAAAGAAAAAGCCATAGTGTTTTCCACCCTACCTTTAACTTGACTCAAAACTGCGTCAAGACCAGTGGAACTTGCACCCACCATGATCCCATTGTTCGCATACTGTGAAAATGGAGAGAGAGGTTTGTATTCCAAAATAGCATTTTTAATGGCACTGACAGCTTGAGCATGTTCCAAAGTCCACTGAAAAACTTGACCCCTTTTTTAAGCAATGCTCTTAAAGGAAGAACTACATCTGAAAATGTGCGTACAAATCTAGAATAATATTAAAGTCCAAGGAATGATTTAAGCTGTTCTTTGTCCCATGGTTCTTCTAAACTACAAATTGCCTGTAACAAATATTTCTTACGTGAAATACCTTTCTAATTTATTTGATGACCCAAGTATTCCACTTTTGATGCAAAGAATTTACATTTATCCAAACAGATTGTCATTCCTTTCTCTTCTAAGATTGACAGTACATTATTAACCATTTCACGAAGTTTGTCAAAGGAATCTGAATAAATAGTATATCACCTTGGAATCCCACTACACCGTCAGTGTTTCCAAATTAACACTACTTAGGTTTCTGAAACACAGACGCTGCAGATGACAGACCAAAAGGCATCCTAACATATCTGAATGTGCCTTCAGGTGTTATAAAAGTAGTTATATGTCTACAATCATCTGTCAACTCAATTTGGTGATATGCTGATTTTAGATCTATGGGTGTAAAATACTTAGCACCATCTAATTTTGCTAACAGTTCCTGAATCTTAGGTAACGGATGACATTCGGCTACCATCTGCTTATTAACCTACCTCAAATCAATGCACATCATAAGTTCATCATTTTTTTTAACCAAAACGATTGGAGACACCCACTCTGAAGCAATAACAGGTTCAATAACACCATCATCACATAACTTGTTAATACATTTGGACAATTTATGTCCTACTGATAGTGGTACTCTTTTCTCGAGTCCCCTGACACGGTTCAATCATTGTGAAATCTACCACCGATTCTTGGTTATCATCGTTTTGGACGGTGCAAGGCACGTGCTACCACTATCCAGACTAAGGAGTTTGAGTACAAACAATGCAAGATAAGTTTAAAAAGCCACACTAACTGCAACACAAGCAATGTTATCTACAGGATCGTATGCCCATGTGGCCTGATCTATATCGGTCAGACGCAGCAGAAGGTGAAAGTGAGAATTCTAAAGCATTTCAGTCGGATTCGCTGTGAGGTACTTGGAGCACCCCTAGTAGAACATTTCAAAAGAATGGGGCACACCCCTGATAATCTACAATGGTTGGTTCTCGAAAAGGCTAGTTTGGGACCCGGAGGAGGTAACATTGGACTAATATTGAACACTAGGGAATGAAAGTGGATGTCCCTATTTGATTTGGTTAACAATGGGCTCAATGAATTAGATAGCAGCCATGCACAGCTAGCCACACTCTGTCCCTAGAATGCCACATATCCCCATCCTCTGAATGAATCGCACAGACACTTTACCCTCCTGTGTTGTGAGGTACGTGTCTTCCTGTCATGGTACACGCATTACTGTCTGTATGAATATGGTCATCTCCCAGACACTTTACCCTCCTGTGTTGAGGGGTACGTGTCTTGATGCTATCTCACACTCTTGTCTTGGAGTGGCACTGATTTGATTTATTATGTCAGCATGCTGCTAACTTTCACACAGTAACGTTGAGTGTTGTGCTCTTTGACTTCTCACTCTCTTGTGCGAGGGCTACGCAATGTGTATGCCGGGGTCCCGCCCCCCTTTCACCATAGACACTTTAGCCTCCTGTGTGAGAGGTACATGTCCCGTTGTCATCCCACCCTATTCAATGGTACTGATTTATTACAACATCATTAACGTTCCTTTGCTCTATACTGCCAATTTACACCCCGTAACATTGAGCCGTTTGTCCTTGGGCGCTTTCACCCTCCTGTGCGAGAGGTGCGCGCTCTCCTTGAGAAGCTTTACTGTCATGTTTTTGATGCCCGCTCTGCATTTATCGTTGGTTTTGCGGGTTCTGTGTGATTGGGTGTGTCATGCTCTGGCCATCTTTTTCCTGCATCTACCGAGACCCCAACTTGCTTATATGCCTTGGTATCCACAATTTGGCTGTGACCGTTTTTTATCATCGCTCCTTTACTTCCATTAGACTGGTTATTTTCTGCACAAGTTCTGCATATTAGTCCGCCTAGTCTGAATTACTTATTCCTTCACATACAATGGCACTGTTTACCCGGGTCGGCATGGTTACCACTCCCTTTGTTGGGGCGTCTAGTCTTTTTTCACTTGCTACCCACCGTGTAGCACGCATACCGTGTGTAATTACGTGCACGCTTTGCTTTTTTCAGTGCATAAAACAGCCTTGTCACTCAGCCGGCACTCTGATTGAGCGCGGCAACGGCTGTTGGGACTTGGACCATGGAGCCCTCACTCCCAGGTAATTAAGCTTGCTCATAGTGTGTGATCCTGTTATATTGCTTATCACACTTGCGAACTGTTGGACCTGCGATGGGCAAGCCCAGCACAAAGGGGGTAGCTTGGCTCAAGTGACAAGGCAAGTGAAGGCTGTAGTGTTAAGCCGGCTCTGACCCAATAATAACTCCTTGTACATCCACACCAAAAAGAAGGACACCACACCACTGCTGTAGAAAAATACGATTCCTTTATATAAAAGTTCTTTGTTGTAAATAGGGTTGACTGGGAAAGCACATATACATTTCTTTTGGTCATACAGTTCTGGTAATAAATAGTATTAATAAATAGAATAACTTCAGGGATGAGTATCACAATAAATATCAGAATAAATATCAGGATAAATATCAGAATAAATATCAGAATAAATATTGGTTCATTTAAATAAACAACCACATGTTTCTTCTGGTATCGCTGCCACCAATTAAATACTTTAGAATCATTACATGTGCAATACGCTTCAAATGGGAAGATAACTCTTACAGTTTATGCTGTTTTTAATGACCGGGTATACGGCTTCTCTGAGCACAAAATAAGGTTTGGGACTCTTTAATAATCACTCAGGGCGTATGCGCGTATATCTAAAAGGCAAGGAAACACAGTAAATACATCATTTGCACTCGGCGGTCACCGGGATAGGATCTCTGCTTTGCCGGTGAAGTCTATGCGCGCCTACGGGCTTTAGCACCACTTGAGCACAGGCGGCACCAGTTCAAAGTCTTTAGACTGACGAACGGGCTGCCGGAGAGGTCACACAACCTTCGCGCACAGTCAAATGAATGCCGGTTCACAGTTCCTTCACAACGCTGCATTCACTATGAAGAAACGGGCCCACCTCACATCGGCTGCAATCAAAATACGATTCAGTCGGGCACAGCACTTCTCTCGTTAGCGACGGGGCTCTCAGGGGCTCCACGGACCTCCCTCCGACTTCCGCATACAGGGTGGTTCCCGCCCACAGCTTCAGCTCCCGGGTCACTGGGGAGTGGCAGAGACGCTAGTCCCGCCCAATGAAGGCCGGCCTTTCCCCGCCCCGGCGCACCACCTCACCTTCAATCTGCGCAGGAAGCGCTCTACGCTGGTGGGGCTCGGAGACGTCCGAGCTCCCCTCTAGAGGCACCTGTCGCGAAGGGGGCACAGCTGACGATCGCAGTCGCGGCGAACTTGCTCTCGCCTCGCGACTCGATAAATCGATCACAGTTCACCACCGGGGGGGCGGGGAGGCGCACGAATCTGGCCACAGTCTTTTGGGGGCAATGAGGTACTCGCTGGGCAGGCGTTGTAGGCGCTAGATCACTTCTCACGTAGCTGACTGGAACGCCAGTCAGACACAACGCCAGCAACCCTTTGCTGCTCTACTGCCTGCACTACCAGCCACCTCAGGGGTCAACAGGGCAGGTGTCAATCTGGTGTCGAGTCTGGAATCTCTTAATCTCCTTCTCTAGTCTGAACAATCTTCATCTACATCTCCAATGGCCGCCAGGGACTGGGCCTTATATAGCCAGTGCCCTGGGGTACCGGCACGAGCCAGAAGGTTCTAGAACCTTCTCTGGCTGTGACAATGACAAGGCACTCTTGAGGGGTATTTAGGACACTCACAGCCACCGTACTGGGGTTCTAGAGCAGCCATTTTGTGTACCTGAGGAAAACAAAGGAATTCCTGTCAGAAATGCGCGCAAAACAAAGGGCGCCAAAACCTCAAAAGGCCAGGGTTCATGAAGGCTCCAATGGGAGTCACTTCACATGAGGAAAAAGGGTGTCCACCATTTTAGGTTCATTTATACAGGTTGACAACCCCAGTTTGTAATGCCACAGGTTTGGGCCAGGCGCCTTGTAAATAGGAGCCACAAACCTTGTGAGCAACTGGGCATCAAGGAACATCTAACCCCATGAGACAACACATAAAAAGTCCTGGTAGACAAATAAAAAACGACAAATTTTGGGAGGTACAGGGGAACAAAAGAAATCATAGTGGTGAGGGGACTCTCAGAAGCAGACGGGTCTAACACGCGTCCCCCCCGCTGAAAGTGGGGAGAGCTACCCAACCCCTTGGGAGTCCTCAACACTAAGGCGGAAATACCTGGAGAGACCGTCTGCATTGGCGTGGTCAACTCCGGGCCGGTGTTCCACCCTAAAGTCCATTCCCTGTAGGGAGATAGACCACCTCAACAGTTTGGGATTTTCCCCCTACATTTGCATGAGCCAACGAAGGGGTCGGTGGTCTGTCTGAACAAGGAAGTGTGAACCAAACAAATATGGTTGCAGCTTCTTCAGTGCCCAGACCACCGCAAAGGCTTCCCGCTCGATGGTACTCCACCTCTGTTCCCGGGGAAGCAGTCTCCGTGACAGAAAGACCACGGGTTGATCCAGACCCTCTTCATTGAGTTGCGATAGCACCGCCCCAATGCCAATGTCGGATGCATCTGTCTGGACAATGAACTCTTTTGAAAAATCTGGAGCCTTCAGGACTGGAGCTTTACACAATGCTTGTTTCAGAGTGTCGAAGGCTCGCTGGCAAGCCTCCGTCCAAATGACTCTCCTGGGTTGCTTTTTGGCCGTGAGTTCTGTAAGGGGTGCCACGATAGTGCCATACCCCTTCACGAATCGTCTGTAGTAACCTGTGAGGCCCAGGAAGGCTCGGACCTCAGTCTGGGTCTTGGGGGGTTTCCAGGCCATGATTGCCTCAATCTTCGCCTGAAGGGGCTGCACTGTTCCCCGGCCCACCAAGTGTCCTAAGTACACTACCGACCCCTGTCCAATCTGACATTTGCTGGCCTTGATTGTCAACCCAGCCCGTTCCAGGGCCTGGAGAATGGCTTGCAAGTGCTGCAAGTGATCCTCCCAGCTGCTACTGAAGACAGCTATGTCATCCAAGTAAGCAGCAGAGAATGACTCCATCCCGGTGAGGATCGTGTTCACCAGCCGCTGAAAAGTGGCAGGAGCGTTCTTGAGCCCAAAGGGCATGACGCAAAACTGGTAGTGTCCATCAGGTGTGGAGAAGGCTGACCTTTCCTTGGCTCCATTAGACATGGGAATCTGCCAGTACCCTGCAGTGAGGTCAATGGTACTGAGATATTGGGCAGCTCCCAACCGGTCAATCAATTCATCCGCCCGAGGGATCGGATGAGCTTCCGTTTTGGTTACCGAATTTAGTCCTCGGTAGTCCACACAGAATCTCAATTCTGGTGTGGTGCCAGGTGGGGCAGCTTTAGGAACTAACACCACCGGGCTAGACCAAGGGCTACTTGAAGGTTCGATGACTCCTAGCTCCAGCATCTTAGCTACTTCGCTTTGGATACTGGCCTTCACCTTGTCAGACAGCCGGTAAGACTTTGACTTTACAGGTGGGCTGTCCCCTGTGTCCACGTCATGGGTACACAGGTGGGTCTTACCCGGGACAAGGGAGAACAGAGGAGCGAATGACCCCAAGACCTGGCGACATTCCTCCTGCTGCTCAGGAGTCAGGGTTGGCGAGAGTTTCACTCCCTCCACTGACCCATCCTTTTCTTGAGACGCAAAAAGGTCGGGGAGAGGCTCCGTGTCCTCTTCCTCCGATCCGTCAGTCACCATAACCAACATGACTTCGGGCCTCTCGTAGTGGGGCTTGAGGCGATTGGCATGTAACACCCGATGCGGATGCCGAGGGGTCTTTACGTCCACCAGATAGGTAGACTTGCCCTTCTTCTCCAATACCTCATAGGGGCCTGTCCAACGGTCCTGGAGGGCACTCAGCTCTCCAGGCTCCATCACCCACACCTTCTGGCCAGGCTCCAACTCCACTGGGTGAGCGTTGTGGTCATACCACGCTTTCATGACTGCCTGACTGGCTTCCAAGTTGTCAGAAGCTTGCTTCCACAACTTAGCCATTTGGCTTCGGAAGGCCAGCATGTAGCTCATCACATCCTGGGGAACTTTCCGGGGAGATTTTTCCCAGGAGTCCCTCACCAGGCTGAGAGGTCCACGTACAGGGTGCCCGTACAAAAGCTCGAAGGAGCTGAAGCCCACTCCCTTTTGCGGCACTTCCCTGTAGGAAAAGAGCAAACAGGGTAGGAGGACGTCCCATTTCCTCCGCAGGCTTTCGGGTAGACTTCTGATCATACCCTTCAAGGTTTGGTTGAACCTTTCCACAAGACCATTGGTCTGTGGGTGATAAGGAGTGGTGAACCTGTAAGTCACTCCACACTCCTTCCACATGGCCCGCATATATGCTGACAGGAAGTTGGTCCCCCTGTCAGACACAACTTCCTTGGGGAATCCCACTCGGGTAAAGATCCCCATCAGGGCCTTGGCCACTACTGGTGCAGTAATGGTTCTCAGAGGAATTGCCTCTGGATACCTTGTGGCGTGATCCACCAGGACCAGGATAAACCTGTGACCGGATGATGTAGGTGGATCTAGGGGCCCAGCAATGTCGATGCCCACCCTTTCAAAGGGGGTGCCAACGACGGGAAGTGGTTCCAGGGGAGCCTTCAGCTTCGTCCCTGTTTTCCCACTGGCTTGGCATGACACGCACGACCGACAGTATGTGTCGGACGCCACCCTCATTCGAGGCCAATAAAAGTGGGGGACAAGCCGGGCAAAGGTCTTGTCCTGACCCAAGTGTCCTGCCAAGGGATTCTCATGAGCCAACTCTAATAGGAAGGCTCGGTAACACTGTGGGACTACCAGGGCCCGTGACAATCCGTGCACTGGCGCCCTGGGTTCACTCTAGAGGAGACCATCCTCCCAGTAAACACGATAGTTCCCAGACTCGTTACCTGCTGCCTGGGCTTCAGCCTGTTGCCTCAGACCCTCGAGGGTGGGACATTCCCTTTGTCCCTTGCTCAGTTCCTCCCTGGATGGTCCTCCTTCCACTCGCCGCGGGGATAGGCAAGTCCTCCAACGGAACCATGTCCTCCTCCGCGGACTCCGGGTCCACCTCCACAGGTGGCCTATCCGTCTCACGGGGCATGGACATCGAGGCAGGCTCCTCCTGTCCTCGAAATGTTCCCTCATCAGCAGCTGGGTGGGCCATTGTTCCAGGCTCCAACCCACGCGACTTCTCCTCCCGAGCAGCCGCAGACCTGGTACTCACACAGGCCCAATCAGGTGTACCCAGCATCTCAGAATGAGTCCGGTATTCCACCTCCTCCCAAGCATTGTGCTCCATATCATTGCCCAGCAGACAATCGACTGGCACAGCGGGGCTTACGGCAACTCGAAGTGAACCTGCAACCCCTCCCCACTCAAAGGGAACCTCGGCCACAGGATAGTGGCCCATTCTGCCGTCAGCCATCGCGGCTGGATGAAGTAAGCCTGGAATCACCTGCTCTGAGGACACCAGATGACTCCTTACCATAGTCATATTGGCTCCTGTATCTCTCAGAGCTTCCCCTCTATGGCCATTGATGGTGACCCATTGCCCATACTTGGTAGTATTTGAGGGCACCTGGATCTTTGGAACCACCTCCCGATCACCCAGGGACACTAAGGTGACACCCGCCCACTCCCCCCCTTAACTAAGGGCATCTCCTCCCCGAGCGCTACACTAGCGACTCCCGGGGCCTTTCCTCCAGTGGGAGGGGGTGGTCTCTTTGGGCATTTCACATCTCCCTTATAATGTCCAATACCACCGCACTCATAGCAATGGATACCCCTTGGCTGCTGACTCTGGCCAGGATTAGGGTTCTTCTGCGGGTTAGCCTTAGAAGTGGAGAAGAAACTTTTCCCCTTAAAGGTATTTTGGGGGCCTTTGGAGAACTCCTGCTTCTTGTTATCTCCCCCCTCTTTCTTCTGGGGAGCGCCCTGTCCGGACTTCTGAGAATCTCCTCCCGTCCCCTTCGTGGACACTCGGGTACTTGCCCAAATGTCCGCCTCCTCAGCAAGCTTACGGGGGCAAGTAAGTTTGCTGTCTACCAGGTGTTGCCTCAGCTCAGGAAGACATTTCTCGAGTAGATGTTCCTTGAGTATCAGGTCGTACAACCCTCGATAGTCCTCCACCTCATTACCTTGTACCCACCCATCCAGGGCTTTCTTAGCAAAATCCAGGAAGTCAACCCAATTCTGTGAGCTCAGCTTGTGGCTGCCCCTAAACCTTTGCCGGTATTTCTCGGGGGTCAACCCAAACTTCCTGATGAGCGCCACCTTCATGGCCGGGTAATTAACCTGTTCCTCCCGGTCTAGGGCCAATAGGGCATCCCTACCTGTCGGAGGCATGTACCGGTATAATCCACCACCCCAATGCTTCTCATGGATCCCATGGGCTCTTAAGGAGACCTCATAGGCTGCCAGCCACTTGGCTATGTCGTCTCCAGCGGTATAACTGGCGACTACGTCCTTGGGTAAATGGGGCCTGGGCTCCCTGGCAAATTCCTTTGACTCGACACCCTTCGGAGTGATGTTAGGGGCCTGGAATTCGAGTTCTCGTAGCTTGAACTCGTGTTCCATCGTTTTCCTTTCCATCTCCAGCTTGGACTCATGTTCCAACCTCCTCCCCTCCCTCCTTTCTTCCAACTCCATTATTGCTATTTCCCACCTTAACAGTCTTTCCTCTCTCCTGTCAGCTAACTCGGTTTCTGACAACCCTCTCGATGACACACTGCTGCCCTCCCGTGAGGTTGCCTTGGGGCTGATTGACATCTCACCCACCCCCGGGGGATATTCCGCAGTCCTATCAATGACAGTACCTCTATCCGATTCCTCCTCCTCCACCGTTCCCTCCGTGTGTGCTTCCACCCATGCTCGCAGACTAGTACGGAGCTCCTCTCTTTTGGCCCCTCGCCTGACAAACACTCCCCTCTCCTGACAGAAATCCTTGAGCTGTGCCACAGTATAGGTCTCCAGCTCTGACATTTCGAATTCCATCTTGTCAGTGAAAAGTGTGAACAACCACCCCGAAGTAGGTGACCAGGAGAAGAACTTTGAGGGTCACTTCCACCCACCTCCAGGAAAGAATTTGAAAAAAAAACAAAACGTTGAATTGGAGGGCCGCTAGGAGAAAACTCCGGGTGTGTACCTGTGGTGCACACTGAATTATTATGGGGTTCAAAACAAGCACGGCTCGCAATCCCACCCGCTGCCACCAATTTTATGTTGGACCTGCGATGGGCAAGCCCAGCACAAAGGGGGTAGCTTGGCTCAAGTGACAAGGCAAGTGAAGGCTGTAGTGTTAAGCCGGCTCTGACCCAATAATAACTCCTTGTACATCCACACCAAAAAGAAGGACACCACACCACTGCTGTAGAAAAATACGATTCCTTTATATAAAAGTTCTTTGTTGTAAATAGTGTTGACTGGGAAAGCACATATACATTTCTTTTGGTCATACAGTTCTGGTAATAAATAGTATTAATAAATAGAATAACTTCAGGGATGAGTATCAGAATAAATATCAGAATAAATATTAGGATAAATATCAGAATAAATATCAGAATAAATATTGGTTCATTTAAATAAACAACCACATGTTTCTTCTGGTATCGCTGCCACCAATTAAATACTTTAGAATCATTACATGTGCAATACGCTTCAAATGGGAAGATAACTCTTACAGTTTATGCTGTTTTCAATGACCGGGTATACGGCTTCTCTGAGCATAAAATAAGGTTTGGGACTCTTTAATAATCACTCAGGGCGTATGCGCGTATATCTAAAAGGCAAGGAAACACAGTAAATACATAATTTGCACTCGGCGGTCACCGGGATAGGATCTCTGCTTTGCCGGTGAAGTCTATGCGCGCCTACGGGCTTTGGCACCACTTGAGCACAGGCGGCACCAGTTCAAAGTCTTTAGACTGACGAACGGGCTGCCGGAGAGGTCACACAACCTTCGCGCACAGTCAAATGAATGCCGGTTCACAGTTCCTTCACAACGCTGCATTCACTATGAAGAAACGGGCCCACCTCACATCGGCTGCAATCAAAATACGATTCAGTCGGGCACAGCACTTCTCTTGTTAGCGACGGGGCTCTCAGGGGCTCCACGGACCTCCCTCCGACTTCCGCATACAGGGTGGTTCCCGCCCACAGCTTCAGCTCCCGGGTCACTGGGGAGTGGCAGAGACGCTAGTCCCGCCCAACGAAGGCCGGCCTTTCCCCGCCCCGGCGCACCACCTCACCTTCAATCTGCGCAGAAGGCGCTCTACGCTGGTGGGGCTCGGAGATGTCCGAGCTCCCCTCTAGAGGCACCTGTCGCGAAGGGGGCACAGCTGACGATCGCAGTCACGGCGAACTTGCTCTCGCCTCGCGACTCGATAAATCGATCACAGTTCACCACCGGGGGGGCGGGGAGGCGCACAAATCTGGCCACAGTCTTTTGGGGGCAATGAGGTACTCGCTGGGCAGGCGCTGTAGGCGCTAGATCACTTCTCACGTAGCTGACTGGAACGCCAGTCAGACACAACGCCAGCAACCCTTTGCTGCTCTACTGCCTGCGCTACCAGCCACCTCAGGGGTCAACAGGGCAGGTGTCAATCTGGTGTCGAGTCTGGAATCTCTTAATCTCCTTCTCTAGTCTGAACAATCTTCATCTACATCTCCAATGGCCGCCAGGGACTGGGCCTTATATAGCCAGTGCCCTGGGGTACCGGCACGAGCCAGAAGGTTCTAGAACCTTCTCTGGCTGTGACAATGACAAGGCACTCTTGAGGGGTATTTAGGACACTCACAGCCACCGTACTGGGGTTCTAGAGCAGCCATTTTGTGTACCTGAGGAAAACAAAGGAATTCCTGTCAGAAATGCGCGCAAAACAAAGGGCGCCAAAACCTCAAAAGGCCAGGGTTTATGAAGGCTCCAATGGGAGTCACTTCACATGAGGAAAAAGGGTGTCCACCATTTTAGGTTCATTTAAACAGGTTGACAACCCCAGTTTGTAATGCCACAGGTTTGGGCCAGGCGCCTTGTAAATAGGTGCCACAAACCTTGTGAGCAACTGGGCATCAAGGAACATCTAACCCTATGAGACAACACATAAAAAGTCCTGGTAGACAAATAAAAAACGACAAATTTTGGGAGGTACAGGGGAACAAAAGAAATCATAGTGGTGAGGGGACTCTCAGAAGCAGACGGGTCTAACACGAACCATTACAGGTTTTCAAGTTTTTAATGTTGGGTCTTGCATTTCTGTTTATCTTTTCCCAGAACTAATGCGGGTTAGCTTACCGACATTGGCAACTTTTTTGTGAATTTGTTCCTACAAAGGTAGTTTTGATTCCTTCTATTCCTAGTAAGTGTGTAATTTCCCTACCACTTTCATTGGAATGCCATTCAGCACGATGTTATCTCTGCAGTCCTTGAGCCCTGTCTCCTTTCATATCTTGACTTCAGGTAAAGTACTTGCCGCACCTGTTCTCTTTGAAACTGCAGAGCCTACCGCGCCTGCAGCACCTTGCAGATCTCACCGTGATTATCTGCATCACCGTAAATTTCTGTTGTGTTTTTAAACTTAGTTTCTCAGTCGCTTGGTGCATTTATTATTTCAATTCCATTTGTTTGCACCCCAGGCATTTGGCCCCCTTGCCCCACCCGTCCCCCCAAGCCTAAGGAATACCCCCTGTAAGGCCTCCATTGATCTTTCACCACATTGGGGTCGAAACTTCGACAACCTGTCATTCCGCCAGCAAGTGCCTCAGTTTTAATGCGTTCATGAAGGTCGCCTAAGCATGGCAATCTGAATGCTGTTGAACATTTATGTGGTTCTCTTTTTGGCTCCGTATGGAAGAAACTTATCTTTATTTTGACTAAAGGTCGATTGACCGGCACTTGGATCCTGGAAATCCCCCCCATCCTTGTATGCAATCACACCGACCCACTCCCCTCCTTTCTCCCCCATCCCTTTGGACACTAATTTGTGTTCTTTCAAATAAGCAATGTATTGTTTATGTGAGGTCCATTGTGATTATATAACATTGTATCCGCATGATTATCTGACTTTGCTTTTGTTCATGTTGCACAAATCTTTTTCCTATCTTTATTCTTTGTTTTAAAAAAAAAGTGTACTGGGACCCCTTCTCAATGTACTTTGTAATATGGACCTCCACGAACAAACGCTCGGCAACACCACTCCACCTGCTGATGAATTATTTAAATACCACGCAAAGTTTTTTAGATTAGTACGTGACCCGTACTCAGTGTTTGTTTCTCCCAGGATGCTCCAACAGTAACCTCTGGTTCAGCCAAATCGTCACGAAAATATTGTAGTGAAATTCACACAACACAAGACGTGTAGTCCATTTGTTTTATTGGAGCATCCTGAATCATGTACAAGCATGAACGTACTGTCACCAGAAAACTTGCAGGTTCCCAAACATATTCAAATAACAGCATTGCAAACCAACACTCCTAGAATATTGGCCATGTATTGGAACATTGGAATGTAATAAATAGAACATTCCAATATTCCATCACAAAGACCCAAGACCTAACTACTACAGATCCTTTAGAATATTTTCAATTTTTGACAAAATCTGAAGAACTTTCTGCTGTGAAGCATGAAATACCTTGCATTTTCACGTAATTTGGCTGGAATTCCTTTTGTTGTGGGCTTCTCAGCAACTCTTGACAGCCACCTTGTGACAGGAAACAGAAGTTGGACACAATGGCATTAACAGGGCACTTTAGTGGCAGGAGTTTCATCTGGCAGTGTGGCAGATCTACACCCTGTGCCCCAATGGTGGAAGAAATTGCCCTGCACTTTAACTTTCCGGTGATGGTCTTGAATGTTTCTTTGCAAAGCAGTTGGTTCCGACTTAAGAGTCTGACCAAAATTCCGCCAAAAGGCGATTGGTGCAATTTTGGCTAGGATGTAGCCTTACAGCCAGAGTGGTTTACCTCGAAGCTGGGGAACCGGGTTCGAGTCTCTGCGACGACGCTCAACATCCCGTGATTCTGGGCAAATCACTTAATCTCCCTGTGCCTAACAAAAATGAATGTGTCCTTCTGTAACAAAACTGTGCTCATGTAAAGCGATCTGATACCCGATATCCTCAGGTCTAGTTCACGGTATATAAAGCTTAAAATAAATAAATAAATACCTAAACAAACAACAATTGAACACTGATGATGTCCCTCCATACTGGGAGTGCATTTTCAGTATTCACATGTGTAGTCTATCTCATTTTATTTGGTTGATTCACAGCATATTAAACCTATCATATTGTACTTTTAGTGAAAGTCTGCAACCATTTCCGGGGCATTTTTTATGGATTTAACTAAATCAGACCTGAGGGGGTTAAGCTTACCCCTAAATTAGCTTATTTCTATAGGACCAATTACCCGCCCCTGTTGGGACAGATTAAAGAGGATCTGAATAGATGGAAAGCTGCCTTCACCTCCTGGATAGGGAGAGTCAAAATGCAATCAAGATGAATGTCCTCCCAGGTTATTCTATCTCTTTCAAGGCTTACTGGTGCCGGTGGACAGGGAACTGTTCATAGAACTGAAAAAGATGATCACTAAATTCCTATGGCAGGGACAAAGAGCCCGTTTATCCTACAGAGTATTAACCAGTTCGCCGGCAGAGGGAGGCTTGGCCCTTCCGGACTTCTTGGGGTATTACAGAGCTGGCCAGCTCCGAGTGCTGACGGATTGGTCCCTCAGAGGGTCAGAAAAACATTGGCTCCATATAGACCGACAAATAGCAGGCAGGACCATCTGGGATCTCTTATGGATAAAGAAGCAACATAGACCCCCAAACACTTACCTCAGCAACCCCTACGGGTCTGGGACTTTCTTACAAAACACTGTCCCTGACAACCTTCTCATCACAATACACCCCCATTCACTTCAACCCGGAGTTCCCCGGCACTTCAGGAGGTACCATTTAGGAAATGGAGGTTAGGGGGTGCTTTATGATCTCTCATCTATACAAAAAAGGGAAACTCCCGACATTTGAGGAATGCGCCAAAGAATTCCAGTTGCAACCTAAAGAAGGCTACCATTACACATAGCTCAAACATTGGGTGCAGCAACCCCAGGTTCGGCTGGCCACGACCTGGGACCTGCTCCCAATTGAGGAAATTCGCACAATCAAGGGCATCCACCGAGTGGACTATCTCTTTTCTGTACTCCCTTATTAGGGCGCTGAGCCCACAGTTGATCCTGAGACACAGGAAATGTTGGGACTCTACCCTCTTCATGCCGCTGGTGGGGAAATAATAGCCGCCTGTATAAGGCCATAGCCAAACACAACCGCTCTATACTCTTGAGAGAGGCTCACTATAAAATTATGTACGACTGGTACTTGCACCCCCAGAAATTACACAAAATATTCCCTAACACTACGGACAGGTGCTGGAGGAGATGTGGGCTCCTGGGAGACTTCTGACATATCTCAGCTATTCTGGAATGAGATACTATCACAGATCAAACTGATACTAGGATACCCCATCCCAGACACCATAGACCATACCCTCATGGGGATCTGGGACCAGATTCTGAAATGGGATCACTTCATCATGTGGTTGTGCCTGGGTGCCGCTAAGATGGCTATTGCAGCAGCCTGGAAAATTGTGGAGGCCCCGTCCATCACGCAATGGCATACTAGATTGTAGCGAGCGTTAGCAATGGAGCGGTTGACAGACATAGCAGAGGGATCAATAACGGGTTCAAGTACCATTGGTCCCCGCTGATGGAATATCTGTCAGAGGGTCTGACCTTATTCGCATATGGCCCCAGACTGCAAGCACTTCACCTTTTTTACACTAAACTGAAGGGGGCATGCTTCAGGCGGCAAACAGTGAGAGAGAATTGACCCTAGCCCCACCCACAGAACCACCCCACCATTCGGCCTGCATTGGAACATAATCACCATGATACACTATACACTAGTTCTGTCCACACTTGTTTTTTGGGGTTTTATTTTTCCTCTTCTTTACTTGCTTTTCCTATGGTTCAAAGTTGGGGTAAGATGCACAAGCGCACATTAGCAAAGGTCCCACATCACGGCAATTTGGTCAACAGTGCAATGCAAGATATTAAAGATTTATTTTATTTTATTTATTTTTGTGTATTTTGTATAGCGCGCAGCTACCCCAACGGGATGTCCCGGCGCTCCTGTGTGATTGTAGGCTGGATCTGACTCAGGTGGAACTAGCAAAATAGGAATGATTTTTGGGGTTTTCCGAATGGAAGCTCTTCCTGGATCATTCGGATGGAGATGGGGAGCTTGTTCCAGTGGGAGGCAGCACATACTTGGAACATTCTACCCCCGTAGCGTACTTTTTTGAATCTGGGGGTGATAAGGAGATTTTTTGAACTGGATCGAAGGAGTCTGGCATTGCTGTAGGGACGGAGGCAGGAGGAAAGGTATGCAGAGCCCTTTCCATTAACTGCCCGGTGGGCCAGAATTAGGGCCTTGAATTCTGCTCTTTTTTGAATTGGTAGCCAGTGGAGTCTTCGCAGATGTGGCGAGATGTGCTCACAAAGGGAGATGCCACAGACGAGCCGGACTGCAGCATTCTGGACCGTCTGAAGTCGATGACAGAGGCCAGAGGCAAGTCCTATGTAGAGGCCGTTAGCGTAATCTAGGTGGGACGTGATCAGTGCCTGGACAATTGTTTTCCTGGTGTTACAAGGTAGGAAATTGATAAACTTTTTGACCATCCTGATTTTTGAGAAACACGCAGCGGACACCTTGGATTTGTTTATGGAATGAGAGGCTGGGGTCCCATCTAACCCCTAGGTCTTTTACTGATTCCTTGGGTGAGGGGGGCATGCTCAGGTCGAGGGGCCACCAGAGATTGGAGTCTAATGGAGAGGGCTGGTGGAAGAAGAGGACCTCGGTTTTTTCGGCATTGAGCCGAAGGAAGTTGTCATCCATCCATCGGGCGATGTTACGGAGGCAATTTTTTAATGGATCAAAGGTGGACTGAGTGGGCTTGTCATAGTAAAACAAAAGCTGAATGTCGTCAGCATACGAGGTAGCCTTTATACCTGATTGAGCAATGATCTCGGCCAGGGGGGAGAAGTAGACATTGAATAGGAGGGGGCTTAGTGAGGAACCCTGCGGGACTCCCCACTTAAGCGGGCGGCTATCCGAGGTGTAAGGGGGGGTAAACACCGCCTGTGTCCGATTCTTCAAGAAGGAGGCAAGCCATTCCAATGCCTTACCTTGAATGCCTTTAGACCGGAGACGGTCAAGAAGGACAGGTTGAGAGATGGTGTCGAATGCTGCCGACAAGTCGAGCAGCACCAACACCGCTCTAGACCCCTCATCCATCTTCCATCTCACGGAGTCGGCCATTTCTATTAGCGCCGACTCGGTACTGTATCCGGGTCTAAACCCATGTTGTGAGTCATGAAAGGCACCGTGGGTTTCGAGGAAGCCAGCTAGTTGCTGGTGAACTAGCTTTTCAAGTACTTTAGCAGGGGCGGGTAATAGCAAAATTGGCCTATAATTGGCTGGTTCGTTAGGGTCAGCATTGGGTTTTTTAAGAATGGAACCAATCTGGCGTGCTTCCAGGAGTCTGGGAAAATGCCTGTCCGAAGGGAGTCGTTCCATATACCATTCAAAATGGGGTTGAGAAGAGGGGCCAGGGTTTTATATTGTTTGGCCGTCCAGGGGTCAGTGGGTGACCCTGATCTACATTTTAATAATTCTGCCAGAGAGCGTTCTAAGGTAATTTCTTCAGAATTTGTGAAGACAGAGTCGGAGTCTGAGTGGACTGTACATTTGTCGATAGAACCTGGGCTTATGATTGGTTATCCTCTTCCTATAGTCTTTAAGGGCTGATTTATATTTAAGTTTACTATCAGGAGAGTATGATGGTCTCCAACATCTCTCCAGGAGTTTACATGCTGATTTGCATTTACGCAATTCGTCAGAGTACCAGGGTGCGGAGGGGCAGCTCGAAAGGTTTTGATGGGCCTAATGGGAGCAGGAATATCCATGGCGGAAGAGATCCTGTTATTAAAATCGGTTAGCCTAGAATCCAAGTCTGTGGCTTCAATGGGGGAGGCCAAAGTAAAATGACCTGCTAAATTATCTGGAGTAATCTTACTCCAGTTACGGCCTACTGTTTTGGCCGGGAGTCTGGGTCTGTCTTGGTGGTGTAAAAGGATGGAGAAAGGGATGAAGAAATGATCCGACCAGATCACTGGGAGGGGTTCACTAATGGAAATGTCTGCCAAGTTAGAGCAGATCAGGTCCACAGTATGTCCGGCCTTGTGGGTCGGGCTAGAAACCAAATGATTTAAACCACCATCAGATAAGGTGGAAAGGAAATTAAAATTGGTGGGGTCAGAAGCATTTTCCACATTGAGGTTAAAATCCCCAAGCAGAGTAAAATTTGCATAGCGGGAGCTGGCCTGAAGAACATAGTCTAAGAGGACAGGGAGATGAGAAGGCTTGGATTTGGGAGGACGATAGACTAGTAGGCCTGAATATGTTATGTTGGCGGCGAGTTTGTTGCAGAATGGTAGTGCTTCGATGGAATCCATTTGAGCCTAGGGGAAGGAGGAAATAGTCCATTGTGATCTATAGATTATGGCTACACCTCCGCCCGGATTATGACTCTATCTATTGGCGCACAGGATGTTATATTCAGGAGGAACGGCAAGACATAGGGCGGGGTTGGTTACATCCCCCAACCAAGTTTCAGTTAGAAAGAGGAGATCCCACATATTGTCCTCCAAGGTTTGGGCTATGTCTAGAGAGTGTTTAACTAATGAACGGCAGTTAATTAAGCCTGCTTTAATACTAATGTTATTACTGGCAGGGGGGTGTCGGGCGGGTACCTGTAGGAGGGGGCATTGCTTCATGGAGTTACATACAGTCTTTCCAAGGCTGCAGGGAATGTAAGGAAGGGGGTAGGTACTGAGGTCGGGTGATGGGATATGTGTGAAGTTACAATATTTGGGATTAAGATTAATTACCGTAGGAAATGATGGGGCTGGTGCCGAGACCAACTGAGTTGCTAGCCACCATGGCCGCGTCATGGTCACGGACGGGCGCGGACGGACGCAGACTGGCAGGACTCTGGCACGACTCCGGCGCAGGTCCGGCACGTCCGCTGGTCGCGTCCGCTGCGCAGAGGCATGCCTGTCCCTTTTTATGCAGGCCACTAGAATGCCCAGATACTTAACCGGGTCAGTTTGCCATTTCAGTGGATATTCTAAATTGGGCTGCGTTGTGGCTTGTGTAAGAGGTATAACTACTGATTTGTGCCAGTTTATACGGAGTCCTGAGTACTGTTCAAATCGTATATATTCTCTTATAAGTTCATTTAAATGAATGTCTTGATAGCAAGTGAAAAGAACCATATCATCAGCGTTTAGTGAAATGCTGATGGGTCGAAGATGAAACTGCAATGCAGTCTCGGAATGTCGTTGGCGGATTTTACAAGCTAATGGTTGAAGAATCAAGAATCAACGTGAACAAAATGGGTGAAAGTGTCAGCTTATACTAATGGAAGTGGATATGTGCCCATTGATTCTGACTCTAGCGATGGGGTCTGTATAAAGAAAGTCGATCCATCTCAGAAATGATTCTGGAAAGCCCATTCTGCGTAAATTGTAAACATATATACCCATTCCACAGAGTCAAAGGCTTTTGCAGCATCTATTAAAGCTGCGTCTGCCGGTAGATCCGGATTTAGATGGTGATATAATGCAAAGATAGTGCGTATATTCTGAGTAGTGGATCGCGTCGGCACAAAGGCGGCTTGGTCTAGTAGGATCAACTTGCCCAGTACAGGCTGGATTTGCGCTGCTATAATTTTGGCTAATATCTTTACATCAATATTAATCAAAGATAAGGGCCAGTAGGAGTCACATTTAGTTAAATCCTTATCGGGTTTGGGGAGCGCTATTAAAAGTGCTTCTCTTAGCGAGGTCGGGAGTTTACCCTCCTCATGTGCCTCTTCGTACATTTCTGCCAAATGCGGTATCAATAGGGCCCGATATTCTTTACAGAATTCTCCGGGTAGTCCGTCAAGACCCGGAGCTGTGTTGTTTGGTAAAGAGTTAACCGCTTCTATAATTTCGTCTCTTGTGATATGATGACAAAAGTATTCACGCTGATTGTCAGATAGCCAGGCCAGAGCCACATCCTCCAAATATTGGTCAATGTCTATTGGGGTTGTATTGGATCTTGTTGTGTAGAGTTGGAGATAGTAGTCTTTAAAGCAATCTAAAATTGATGAGGTATCGTAAAGTATGTGATTTTGCGGGCCCTCTATCTGTGTTATATAAGCTGTTGTTGGTGCAGGTTTGATTTTGTTCGATAATGCTTGCCCTGGCCTATCTCCCTCTCCATAGTTCTGCGCTGTGTACCTACGCGACTTATATTTTATCTCATCAGCAGCATATTCTTGGTAAGCGTCCATTTCACCCCTTATGGTCGCTAATAATGTGGGATTTTGTGTTTGTGTATATTTCTCTTCAAGTTTTTTTATATCTCTTTCTATAATTGTTAATTGCTGTTGAATGTCTTTCAAAATGCCAGTATGTTTACTAATACAGTGACCCCTGATAGTGACCTTAGAGGCTTCCCATAGTGTCCGTGCGCTATCCACTGACCCCGAGTTAAGGTCAAAGTAGTCTTCTATTGCTTGATGTAGTTCACTATGGAATACTGGATCCAGGAGGCCACTTCCCTGAAGTCTCCATGTAAACTGTCTTGGTATGTGTGTGGGAATCTCCAGCGGGAGGCAAACTGGAGCGTGGTCCGATATCGTTTTGGGCAAGTGTTCCACCCCCCATGTGCACGTACAAGCATCTTGTGTGATCAATTAATAGTCTATTCTGGGCCATGTATTATGTGTCATTGACGTACATGCACCTTCTTTACGCTCTGGGTATCTCAACCTCCATATATCAAACATCATCCACATCTCCATTCCCTCTTTAAGCACTTAGCCGGTTGTTTACCATATCTTCCATTCCCAGTGGATCTGTCAAGAGCCGGATCTAGACATGTATTAAAATCTCCTCCCCATATTATTGCTGTAGTCAGTAAATCTCGCAGTCTAGACCATATACTTGTGTAAAAACTGGGATCGGCATTGTTCGGGCCGTAAGACATGACTATCGTTAAGACAGTACCCCCAAAATTCCCCTGTACTATAATATAACGTCCTTGGACATCTTTAATGGCATGGATGAGCTGAAATTGGGTGCTGCGCCTCACAAAAAGCAACACTTCCCTAGCGTATGCTGAGAAGGAGGATGCCATGCTGTACGTCACCCACCGTGTGCCTATTCATCCTTCAGTTAGGGCCGTAAGATGTGTTTCCTGTAAGCAGGCAACATCTATACCATGCCTGTCCAAATACGCCAGTACCTTACTTATTTTCTGCGGATTATGGAGTCCGCGAACATTCCAAGTAATGAATGTCAGTCTGCAGTTATGTGAGTTAGTGCCATGTGTGCCGTCCTTCATACATCGAAACCACTGCTGCCTCTTGAATATTGTGCAGTTATACAGGTAAATGATTATTTCTTCAAAGCTGACTTGAGTTTTTTGTCGTGTCCCCTCCCCACCCCCCTCTCACTCCGCCCTTTCCCATGTAGCAGAGACAATTCCCAACAATTGCAACATAATCCCGTCCTTCCCCCCTTCCTTAGTAACTAAAAAAACTAAACTGGTGTGGTGCACACAAGTGGGCGGAAGCTTCCACCCCAGTTTCTTGTGGATATCCCACATGGGTGGATGCCATATCTACACGAACCTAAAAAACAACAGGGCCCATCATATCTGCAACTTGCAGCTAGCAAGACATTTGCCACTAATTGCATATTGTATTGAAACCAAAACTCAAACAACCTAATATGCTCAGTCTGTAAATTACACTTGAGGAATTTTCACAAGTTTTATGTATCAACTTATCTGCCCCCAATGGAGTACGTTCCTCAAACTGTTCATCAGGATGAGTCCACCTCCTCCGATTGCCCCCCATGTTTACTCTTCTCTGTCTTCCACAGCATGAAGGCTGTGTCTGTAGTGCAGGTGCAGCAACTCGGTTTGGTGTATCAGCCACTAGTCTAAGTATTTCTCTGAGCAACCAGTTTACGTGATGTCAAGCGTGAAGAGTGTCTGTAGCAGTTCATACGTTTTTATTCCACATCTGAGGTCTTTGCTTGTTCTTTCAGTTCTCCTCTTGGGGATTTCCTGCGCATGCTGCGTTGTCCTTTCTGCTGGAGGAACTTCATTATCTCTTTGGGCTCATTGTAAATGTTCGACTTCCCTTCGTCAGTGACGCGAAGTCTGGCAGGATATAGCACAGCGTATTGTATATTTAATTCCATCAGTTTCTGTTTTGCAGGACCAAATTTCTTCCTTGCTTCTTGGACATAGCTTACCCAGCTCTCTGGCTTTATGAAGTGTCGCATCTCGATCCCTGTAGTTTAAAATCCTGGCTATTATCGGTCTTGGTCTAGATCCAGGTGGCGGTGGTGCTGCTAAGGATCTGTGCGCTCTCTTGACGATAAAAACTTCAGAGAACGTTTGCTTGCCTAATAAGGAAACGAGCAGCTGTTCAACATAGCGCTCCATAGGACCTGTGTTTGTGGTTTCCGATATACCCGTCATGCGGATATTGTTTCTATGGGACCTCGCTTCCAAATCCTCCGCTTTCGCCGTCTGGGCTACCAGGTGCTTGTCCATTTTCCCTTACTTATTTTCCATCTGTGTCTGGGTGCCTTCAGCTTCAGATATACGGCGCTCCGCTATATCAAGTCTTTCCGTGTGTTTGTCCAATCACTCAGACATGCGATCAACTCGATAGGTGAGAGTCTATTTTCCCATCAATATTAGTTAGGGCTGCTTGGATCGTGGTGAACATGGCTTGCACATCATCATTTGTGACTCCGCCAGTTGCACTTGACGTCGATTGAGCTGTCTGTTGATCATCCGCACCCTAGTCTGTTTGTTTTTTGGTCTGTTCGAAAATGATTTTAGGCTGATTTCTGTCCGTCTTACCCATGCTTTTGGTAGCTTCCGTTCCACTATGCTGGATGCTGCAATTTCTCCAGGCAAATGGCAACTATCGCAAAGCAGACGTTGTGGACATTGTAGCAACTTTACGCTCCTTACGTAATGATGGATATTGATATGCAGAGCAGATTAGTGCTAATGTCCGTTCAGGCTTTACCTATCAAAGCAAAGCACTCTATGGAGATCCAATCCTCCAGTATAGATTGCAAAGTCAGCAGATGCCCCCAGCAGTACGTTTACCACCTCCGCCACATCAGCAATTGAGCATCTCCCTGAAGGCTGTATTATGTGCATACTATCAGACTTGTTCCGTAGGGCCCACTATAGGCACGCTATCCCTTCCTTCAGTAGCGTTCACAGTTCTGTTCTCGCCTCCGGTTGGGTCCTGGTCTAGAGTGAGAGCCCACTCCAATACCCAGTTTGTGTGGTCGCTCACGATCTGCCGCGCAGTACATAAGATAAAGGCCGCGCAACTTGCCCTCGCAATTCTCAACTGTGCAGGACTAGGAGCAGCACCTCACACCTTTATGGGCATAGCACCTTAGCCTGACAGGGAGAGTGTTCATAAGTTATACTTTTATTAGTAAAAGTACAGGCAAGTGCAGAGTAGCCCCGAAGAGGGAGATGGCCAGTCATGCATTATGGTGTGTAATATACTCTGCTGTAGAGCGCTCAAAAGCAGAAACTGTAACATGCAGTATACCGATGCCTGAATCTTCCAGTACAGTCGGAGAACTGCACCCGCTCCCACCATGGGACCGCACTGAGCTGCACTCACTTCTCAGACATCCCGCTGGCTCCACAGGTGCAGCGCCGGTTCTGATATGCCGCTCCCGCCATCCACTCACTACGCCATGTGTACAAATAGCGGCTTAGCTCACCTTAGCTTCCGCGAGTGCTCGTCTCCGTTTTCCCCGGCAGCATGCAAGTCAAGCGGTGCACGCTCTCACCTCTGTGATGCTCAGATCTGCCCTCTCTGCATATATATTACCTGTGAGCTCCACCAATACAGCGCCAACCCCAGGGGACGTTTTCACTGTTGTTTAATGGACCAGGATGTGCTGCCTGGTCCCTGATCCCACAGCCGGGTTGCTTGCCTTACTTTGCGTTCTTTCTGCTCACGCAAGCTTGCAGCTTCGGTTTCAATTTGTGCCAGCAATGCCTCGGTGGTGTCGTATCTCGTTCCGTAGGTTCCAGGCACTTCGGGGCGATGAAAACAAGTTATAACAGGTGCCTGCCCTTACGATAATAATATGTCCCAAAACAGTGAGTGCTCATGATTCTAGTCATGCAGGATCTTGCAGGATGTTGTGGCGTCCGAGTGTAGCTCGCTCAAGCTGCGGCCATCTCTCTTCATGGCTAGCTCAGCCCCCCAACTTCACTTTAAAATTACAAGCTCCCGATCACGTGGTCCGCTACTTCCATTGCAATGGAAGACAGACTCTATAACATTTCGTGATTTAAACAACCATGCAAGAGATGTCATCTTGGTCATTTTTCAATCATCTTAAATTCATTTTTTTCACTTTTGATTTGTTGCAAGACTTATTCAATAAATATCGATTATTTGGAGTCTTTCATTTCCTGTACATGCAATATGCAGTCAATGAAAAAAGTTACCCCCTTTCTCGAATTCCATTAAAGCTGGGGATTTAGGCAAGTGCAGATTCATCCTACAGCTTTCAATCAAGCATACTCATCTTATAAATAATTAAAATGTGCATACAGATTATAAAATATCATTAAAATGTTTTCAATGTTAAAAACATAAAAGTACATATTAAAATCATACGCATTTCATATGTTTCCAAAACAAAAAACCTCCAATAAGAATTCTCTGGCGGGTCAACTCGGATAAAGTGCAAGTGCATCGAAACAAGCATCTTCATTTTCATATTGTCTATATGGGTGATAGATAGATAGATAAGTAGTGTAAGTTAAAGTGCAAGTACTTCTTTCAATCTCTACTCTGAAGTGTAAATTCAGACTTATAGTGAGTACAGTACATACAATAACAAAGTGCCAGTGCTTAACCAGCAGTTGATCCATTATTTATCATCAACTTGGCAATATTGAACCCCAGGACAATATGAAAAAATGCTAGTGCTTTTTAAAATATATCTTCACAATGTCCTTCTCTCATAGTCTCCAATGACTACGCCTTTAGATAAATAAGTAATTTAATTACATCAATATTTCAACATATTAACTCCCTGACTCCAAATGCTAAAATCATACAATTTCTTCCAATTATTTTGCAACTTCCTTTCAACACATCTAACCCATTTGTCAATCTCATTATGGATTACGGAGCTTGTTGTTAAAATTAGCCATCTCTTCTGGATACTGCTAGTGGCCTAGGTGCAAATCCTCATCTGTATTCAATCCCGCAGGGATTCTGGTGTTGGGTAACATTATGTATTTTTTAATCCAGCTGTCGCAATTTATTCTCTCTATTTCCCCTTCTTCTCATTTTTGCCACCTGGTCAACTGCAAAAAAGGTTAGACCTTATAATTTGCCCTTGTGGATCTCATTTATGTGTCGTGCCACAAGATAGGTTTTATCATTGTTTTTGACTCCCCACATATGTTGGAGTATGCGAACATGGACCATGTGGATGGTGCTTCCTACATATAGCTTTGGGCAGGAGCACTGTAAGATGTAAACTATATGGTCACTTCGGCAGTTCAGAAAATCATCTAATTTGCCATGGGTTTACCATTAATGGGGACATGACTGATTTGGCATTTTGGGCACTTGTGCATGCTCTAGACTTTTGACACTTATAAAAACCTGGGTTCACCCTCAGCGCACAGACTGTCTGTGTTCGCGTTTGCAGGTCAGAACAGGCACCAAGAAAGTAATCCGGAGTCCAGTGCTTGTAGCTCACTGGAGAGCTTTATTTGTGCACTATTGGTGTTCAATACCGCAGAATCCACTTGAGGACATTAATTAATGCTGTGGTAAAGCTACAAGTCCCAGAATGCTGTCATTAACTGAAGCCCACATGGGAGCGTAACCTATCGGAGGACTTGAAAAGGATGACTCGTTTTCCATGCCCATCTGCCTAATGATAATTTTGGATGTCCACTATCTGAAATGAATATGAAAGATCAGTAACTCAGAAGCAGTATTCCCTGATCTGTCGATTGAAGTTTCCAGTGAGAATCTGACGATGAAACTTTATCGTAAAGATACCGCTGGAAATACACTGCTTCATGCAGATAGTGGACATCCAAAATCACATATTCGAAGCATCCCGTTTGGCGAGTTCCTCCGGGCTCAGAGGAACTGCAGCAGGGATCATGACTTTGCTGTAGAGGGAGAGTGCATGAAGGAACGATTTAGGGAAAGAGGTTATCACCCTAATATAATTGAGGGGGCATATCAAAAGGCTAGTAAGATCAGCCATGCCTCATTACTGATTCCCGCAGATAAGGCAACAGGGCAAGCCAATGAGACGATTAGATTCATCTCTACTTACCACTCTAAATCATGGAAGACCCAGAAGAGTCTCAAAAAACATTGGAAGGTTCTCAAAACAGAATCTACTTTGATTGACGTTTTGGGAGATGGCCCAAGTATGACATACCGGAAGGCAGGCTCACTGAGAAATAAGGTTAGCCATAATGAAATAAGTACCATCAGACCACGAACCAATGATATCCAAGGCTTCTTTACATGTATGAGGTGTAAAGCGTGTAAACACAGTGCAAATGTAAAAAAGGTATATTAAACCAATAGAAGGGAAAGAGAAGAATATTGGAAAACATCTCGCGTGCCTTTCTGAATACTGTGTATATATCTTGGTTTGTCCCTGCTCCAAGAAATATGTGGGGAGCACCATGTTCCCAGCCAAAACAAGGGTGTTACAACATATGAGGGCAATCAATAACAAGGACCAAACCTCACCCGTTGCCCGTCATTTCGAGGAACATCACAACAGTAACCGCAATTTACTAAGATTCTTTGTGATTGACAAACTGCCCCTGATGAAAAGAGGAGGAGATAAAATTAGCAAATTGCGACATATGGAAAACAGATACATCATTGATTTAGACACCCGGATCACCGGGGGACTTAATTCTGAGGAAGAAATGATATGGCATCTGGGTGATTAAAACAAATTCATTGATTGTTCTCTATGTATAGGATATTTGCCAGGCAATATGTAATGTGTAATGTGTCATGAATTACATCAACCTGAGTCTCCTACTAGATTACTCGTTTTTAATTCAATTTAATTTTTAATTTGTATATATGTTTGTCCTTATGAAATTGTCTTCACTGTTTATATTCTCACTATTGGTAGAAGGGGATTGACATGGAACACTCATTGTATGACTATAAGGAGGAGAGTTATAGCTGGAGTTTGTGATCTGATTAGTCGTTTTTCTTTCCCTTCTTTTTGCCTAGGACTTGCGGTGAAACAATTATCCTGAGTTGGTCCCTCGCTGTGTTTGCAGCATGAATATCTCTTCCTGGAGTTAGCTTATCATCTCACTGGGGAAACAGGACGAATTGATTTGTGGTGTACCTTGGTGTTGGATATTGAATTTTCGATGTAGACTCACGACCTTATCCGTGTTAATTTACATTCTGAGCCATTAACTCACTTGGGTAGTAGGATATAATATTTGAATATTGGCTCACATATAATTTTTATGTGTTATGGTTGCGCACTATGGTCGGTTCACTCACTTTTTAGTCCGTGAAACTGAACGAGACTATCCGATATAGAATATGCACTCAATATGTGAATACACCGAGGGGCATTTATAAGTGGTATTTTCCATTATATATTACAATTGAAGGTAAAATCAGGATAATTCATGCCTCGCAGCAAGGCATATATACAGGGAATGTGATATGCATATATTCTTCACGCAGATAACTCGAACAGCAATACGATGTATGTTTGCTTCACACCACTCTAAGATGGCCGCTAAAATGAAATGTTCCATGTCCTCTGTTTATGTTTATTGCTAGAAGTCACATGCACACTTTGTTTGATTGCAACTTAATTTAAATACATGTATTTCAAATTGTTAACCACCCGTGACCAAGGTGAGTCGTCGCCGAAACGCGTTGGGGTTTTCCTTACTCTTAACAACATGCTGGAGTGGAAATGATTAAATATTCACTTTGAATACACGCTTTGTTTTGGAGTGGTTATTTGATAAGACTGGACTTGGAGTGCAAGGGCACAGCGGTTCGTTGTGCCTGGTGGAAGCTATATATATATATTACCTACTGGCGGTCGCCAGTAGGTATATATAGTTAGGATTTTTTCTCTATGGGTTTTTTGAAAATTCTATGTCTAATAACTTTGGCGTTTGTGGACGGAATCGGCTGAAATTTTCAGGAAAATGGCACATTTTGTTTCTGAGCAGCCCTTGAAAATTTGGGGGGGGGTTCGTCCAGTGGGGGCCGAGAAAAAAGGGGGGTCCCAAAACGTGTTTTTAACATTGAGTTTTCCATAGGGCGGTTGGCCTCACTTTTAGCCCGAACGGCTGAATGGATTTGCACGAAACTTGGCAAAATTGTAGGGACTGGTAGCCCGATGTGCCTTTTGTAGGTCTCAATATATGTGCTCCAGTGGATTTTGAGAAATTAACGTTTAAAAAAAGATATATATCTGTAACAGCGGACCGGTTAGCGCTCTGGTTCGCGGACTTTTCGCGCAACGGAGCTTTGTGAAGCGAAGCTGATTGGTTCTCCGGCGTCTGTCAACATTCCAAACAGTCCGTAGCGGCCGCCATCTTGTCTCTCGGTAGGATCGAGAGACAAGAGGAGGTCAAAACAAAGGGGGAAATAACTATAAGGGGGCATAGTAGATCCTCGCTGACCCCCTAGGTTTGATGTGGAGGTTTTAAAAGGGCCCCGCGGGGCAAAAAAAAAACAAAATAATAATAATCGAACGGCTGAATGGATTTGCACGAAACTTGGCAAAATATTAGGGACTGGTAGCCCGATGTGCCTTTGCTAGGTCTCAATATATGTGCTCCAGTGGATTTTGAGAAATTAACGTTGAAAAAAAGATATATATCTGTAACAGCGCTCCGCTTCGCGTACTTTTCGCGTTACGGAGCTTTGCGAAGCTGATTGGTTCTCCGGCGTCTGTCAACATTCCAAACAGTCCGTAGCGGCCGCCATCTTGTCCCTCGGTAGGATTGAGAGACAAGAGGAGGCCAAAGCGAAGGGGGAAATGACCATAAGGGGGCATAGTAGATCCTTCCTGACCTCTTAGGTTTGATGTACCATTTTGCCAAGTTTGGTGTAATTCCGTTCAGCCATTCAGGCTGTAGACGTATGTAAATGTCCTATGGAAAATTGCATGGGGAAAACACATTTGAAAGTGTTGAAATTTAGAACCAATTAAAATGTTACTTTGGTTTTGTATTTGTGTGTGATGAAAGTTAATTGGTTATGTATATATGTCAAATGAGAGGAAACCACAGCCATTTTGTGATACTACTGTCTGAGGTACATTTGTGAGGAATTTTTGGTGGTGAATTTCTGGTGTTTGATTTACACAGTACTAACACTTCTGCTACTTTTAAAAAGGTGAGTTGTTAATTTGTAAGGGGAACTATGTTGTACACTTGAAGATAATTTGAAAAATGTTTTCTGTTATTTATTTGCAGTCCTTCTGTTATACTAAATACTTGATGAAGTTAGTTTTATATTATGTATTACTAAAAACGATAAATGAAAGTGATTATTTTTTTCTGCAATTTACAGCAAGCAATTTCAAAATAAAATGGCTCACAATGAAGAGACCGTGGCAATTTCTTTTGAATTGTCCACTACATTGATTGAAATTGAGAGCACCAATAATGAAATATTGTCACAAGGAGGACATGACTTGTATGATTCCATTAGATTGATTGAAATGGACAGCACCAAGAATGAAATATTGTCACAAGGAGATGACTTGAATGATTCCACTACATTGATTGAAATTGAGAGCACCAATAATGAAATATTGTCACAAGGAGGAGATGGCTTGTATGATTCCATTAGATTGATTGAAATGGACAGCACCAATAATGAAATATTGTCACAAGGAGGAGATGACTTGAATGATTCCACTACATTGATTGAAATTGAGAGCACCAATAATGAAATATTGTCACGAGGAGATGACTTGAATGATTCCACTACATTGATTGAAATGGACAGCACCAATAATGAAATATTGTCAGAAGGAGGAGATGACTTGAATGATTTTTTTGATCAATCTCTTGATGGCGAATTTATCGAGTGTTTGGAGACCATAGAGTTACAAGAATCATCATTGCAGACTTTTAATGAGGAGATTCCAGATGAGATGATTGAAGAGGAAATTACTGATGAGGACATGTTACTAGTTGTTTCAAATTTAGAAAATTCTGAAGAATAAATTTATATTTAGAAATCAAAAATTGTTTGAGACATTATTTATTTTTATTTTTAATTTATGAGGTTGTAGCGAAGTGATTGTAGTATAAAATGAGACTTATAGTATAGAGTGCAACATTTTTATGTTACATGGTAAGTTTACTCATATTTACTTCCCTTCTGCCACTATATTATCTCCAATGTGTATTTGACATGTCTTCTTCATCTCCGGCCTCCTTTCTCTCAGTGTGTGTCTCCGATGCATCTTATCGCTGGTATTTTGTGTAATTACAGAAGAGAGTAAAATAAAATAGTTCGGAACGTGAAAAGGGGGCAAAGTAGAGTACTCCTCACCCCCTAGGCCTTTTTAGGCGGTCCCAAAAGGATCAGTTTCTGCTTTCCTGAGAGATTATGGTATGAGTTCCATATACCACAATAACTTGCATTACAACATGCAAGATATCTATCTCCTATTACCAACTTTTGGAGATATTCGCGCTAAGCGCGAATATCTCCAAAAAGTAACACCTGCCCTGAGCAGTTCTTAGCCATGTTATCCAATGGGAGGTGGATAACATGGCTAAGAGTATTAGCTCGGTAATGCATGAATATCGCTGAGTTTTTAGCGATATTCATGCATTGCGGCCGTTTATTATCGCATTTGCGATAAACCTTGATAATAGTAAGGTTTATCTTCGATAATTTCTGACGATGCTTAGTGGTAAAAAATTGGTTGGTAAGCATCGTTAGCGATAAATATCGCTTAACTTTGGTAATATGCCCCAACGTCTGTTAACGTTCGATTCGAAGGAAATGAGGAAGTGTTGAAAAACATTGTCTGCGCCATCTTGCCTTTTTTGAAATGCCACACTTTTGTCGTGCACGGCAGCCATTTTAGATGTCTTGACCAGACCCACTCTCTGCACGCTGTCGATTCGTAGCATGGCTCCTCACCCTCGTAAGCATCTCCCCCAGGCACTGGTCACCACCGCTCTCTGTCTTATGCATGGGCAATAAACCTTCCCCCATCTGCGCTGCTCTTCCCTGAGAATCACACTCTGTGCCCGCCCGACACCTCCCTTTCGCCCTATTCACTACCGCACCCTCTGACACTCCTCTTCCTCTGTGTCCGAATGTCCAGGCCGGTCCTAGGCTATCAGCTAGCCCTGCAGATGTAGTTTATGGCCCCAGCTGTAAAGAATCACCCCTCTTCAAAGGAGTTATAGTAGATCAAGGCCCACACCCGATGTGATCCGTCACAGCACACGCGTTCCTACTATCTGAAAACCATCCTGTATTGTGATTGGGGAGGGGACCGAGCCTGAAGCGGAAGATTCCAGGAATGACTCTTTGTACATCAAAGTTTTTACAATTATGTGTCACATTAAAAATATATAGCACTCCAACAAAGTAGTAGGAATATAAAACTTTAATAACATATAAATATATACAACAAAACAAAAACAGTAAAAACATTTAAACAACGAAGAGACCGTGGCAATTTCTTTTTAATTATCCAATAGATTTATTGAAATTGACAGCACCAATAATGAAATATTCTTGTCAGTAGCGGTCTGTTGTGCGAATAGTTCCAAGGCAGCAGAACGCGCTGAAATCTAGATGGCACGAAAGTGATGTCTAGTAAGTTGCCGCCCAGCAAAAAACGGCGTGGGGCGCCGCGGGGGTGAGTGAGTCCAGTAGGCACCACAGCTATTCTTACCGGCATTGCAGAATTACTGCTGGGGACAATGCCTGTGCTGTAGCAGGGTCACAGCAGAAACAAAAAGGATTCTGTTGAAGATGTTGTTGGTTTTCAATTTGAAAACAGTTCTGGTGTCAACTGCTATGCTAATGTAGTGGTTAATGTTTTGTTTTCTCTAGAAAATGTAAAAGAGGGGGAGGCAGTCCAAAGTTCCGTTAAAAGGGCAAAGGAAAGGATCGGTGGTTTGAACTATCAGTCAAAAAGGGGAGGGGGTGCAATAATTTTTCCTACCGGGTCACACTGTGCTTTCACCGGAAGTGAGGTCTGCAGGATTGTAGTAATTCAAAGTGAGGCTGGCGCCAGCATGGGAGCGCCGACGTCCCGCGGATACAGTTTCGTCACTCCACGGGCGATCATGGCAGTCATTCCCCATCGGGGGTCGGAGACTCCCGCGGCTCCTCTAGAATCTTCAAGGTCGTGGAGGACTACGGTGGTGGAGTCAACCAGTGACCGGGCCATTTCTTTATGTTGGGCCCGCTCTTGCCAGGTCGACCGCCATTTTGAGAGTTCGGCAGCTACCGGCGATCGCGGGGTCACATGAGCGGACGGGCTCCACCCTGCCGGGCGAGACGTTGCAGCATGGCCACAGTGGAAGAACCGTTATCTAGGTCGTTCCGAAACTGTGCAGCACTGTAGTTGTTAGGATGCCACCGCCTGGAGCGCTGAGGGTGCAGCTGGGAAGCCTCCACCTGGGGAGGCGGGAGAGGCCTGTTCGCACCGTCTCTCCCTCCCAGTGCACCCCACGGCGTCTCGCTTGAGATTTGTTATGGCCGGACCAGGCGATGAGGACGAGGGGGGGGTCGGAGGCATGTGCAAGACATCCCCCTCCAGTGTTGTCGCAGCCATTATAAAAGAAAGAAGTGTCCCGTCCGTCTTCGGGCCGGGCTTCCGGTGGATGTCGGCCGGACGCCCCTGGCTCTGGCCCCATGAACGGGTTTCTTGGTTTATCGGCTGCAGCCGGATCCCGTCGGCCTCGGCCCCCCGACCGTTGGTGGTCGGACCGGAAGAGCATGTGGCGGGACTACCTGCAACTCTCAAGGGCCACCGCGGCCGGACTGGGAGAGAGAGGGGAGGGTCGAGGAGACATTCCCCCCCCCTGCAACTGTTCAGCGTTGTAAAGGCAATCCCCTGGCCGGGTCCCGCTGGTCTCGGCCTCTCCTCCGGCTACACCCTACGTTAGGATCTCCTGGCCGAGGCGTGGCAGCAGGACCTGCCTTATATGGGCTGCTCCCGGCTGGGCGTAGCCGGAACCCTGCCCCACCTTGGAAGTTTCCAGAGTGGGGGTGGATGTTCTACTGACTTGCATTTTCCCTAGTCTATCGATTTTTTTGGCGTGGCAGGCGGTGGGACAGCGAGGGGTGATTTGGTTTCTCTTACTGTTTTTCTGGTCTCTCACCACTGGCATATTTTAACGTTTTCTTGTTTCTAGGACATTAATAGGTTTTATCATTACGTTATGTTATCGTTTCTTTGTTCGTTGTTTAATAAAAGTTCATGTTCATCAGTGGCCTACTGATTTTCGTTTTCCTATTTTTTTCTTTCCAGGTTGTTTCATGGTAAAGTTTCTGTTAACAGGATACAGTGATCACTTCGTTATTATTGCATATGTCCTTTTCACTAGGGGTGCTCTCTGGTCGGGCCAGATGACGTATCTCTAGTAAATGGTCCGGGTGAAAAAGGTGCATCAATCAGTGGGGAGTAGATAGGCATGACAGATTACAACGGGGGAGAACGGTCCGCATTACGTACCCTTTCACTACTTGCAAAGATTTTCCTACGTTTATTTGCAAACAGGGAATACCTCCAAAAAGAACTAATTCCCAAACAGTCAATGTTCGGACAATCAATCAATCAATGAGGAATGAAATAGGTACGACGTGTTAAAGGCTTGCGTTACCTACCCTTCACTATCTGCAAAGGGAGATAGAATATTCCTATTCTTCCTCGTTTGCAGGTAGAGAAGATCGTTAAGAGAATTAACTTCGAACAATTCAATGCTCGATTGAAACAATCAACAAGGGGTACTGTGAACACAAATGAACGCCGCTTATATACATACGCATTGCTATTTTCAACAGGTTGTTCCTAATGTTTCTATTTTAGCGAGGTCAAAAGAGATCCCATTAGTGGCCTACTGATTTTGCTCGATTCCTTTTGTTTTTTTACACGATTTTTCGCTATCTGCAAAGACTAAACAGAGTATTGCGACTCTGTGCTTGTTTGTAAATAGAGAATGAACCAAAGAGAACAATCAATCAAATGGAGAGAGAAGCAGGCACGACGGATTACAAAGGGGGAAAGGGCTGCGTTAACTACCCTTCACTATCTGCAAAGAGAGAGTACTCCTAATAGAAATGAGGGGTGGGGGGCAGCAATCAAAGCAGATCAGTGTGCATAAACACGAAAAAAAAAATTCTTACCACGTACTTGACATTCGACAGCTTATGATATTTGCTATTAAAAAACCATTGAAATTCACTGAAAAAACCATAGGTTATAGACCATATATAGTTAGGAATTAGCATTTACAAAACCTTGAAAATTCACTGAAAAAACCATAGGTTATAGACCATATATAGTTAGGAATTAGCATTTAAAAAACCTTATTTTACTCACACAAAACCATTGAAATTCCATATATAGTTAGTTGCACTAACTATATATTGCGCACCCGCAATCCACTGCTGATGATGTCACATATTACATCATTCATGACATGGTTAGTGACATCACTGATGACATCACTGATGACATCTCAAATGACATCACTGATGACATCACTGATGACAACATCCAGTGACTATGTTTCTGTAAAGTTAAAATATGTCTTACATATTGAAGAATGAGTGGATGTATAAGTGTCTGGACGAAGGATTTAGTAGGTGCATGACTGAATGTATGAGTGAGTGATTAAATGTGTCTCACTGAGTGCATGGGTTAGTGACTAAACTGTCTTAATTTGTGCATCATTATGTCTGTTGTTCTGTAAACTGCTGCATGTGTTGATCAGTAGCTATATGAGTAACTATATGGGTTATTGATTGATTGCCCAAGTATTTGCATGGGAGACTGAGTGTGTGTGTGGCTGGATGGGAGGTGTGTGACTCTGTACAGATCAATGTGTACTTGTATCAATGATTGTATAAGAGAGTAAGTATGTGTTAGTATATGGTTGAAAACGTAAGGTGCTCTATGTTTAACTGTATAGAGTAGAAAATGGAAGTGTGATTGATTCTTTACAGGACTGACTAGGTGTGTGAGTAACTCCATGGATGAGTGGCAGAGTGTGAGTGTCTGTATAGGTGTATGAGTGCATATGATTGTGTTGTAAACATGAGTGATTGTATGTATGAATGATTGTATGGGTGAATGAGTGAATGTGTGTGTAGACGTAGGAATCAGTGAGTACGTATGTAGTAACTAGTATTGGTGTGTCAATGGTTTCAAAAATTATACTCTGTTTTTAACACTGGGTGAAACAGAGGTTATATTAAAATGTGAGGAGATGCATTGTATTGTCACATGAATGATATCATCAGTGATGTGGTCATTGATGTCAAATGAGATGTCATCAGTGATGTCATCAGTGATGTCATTTGAGATGTCATCAGTGATGTCATCAGTGATGTCACTAACCATGTCATGAATGATGTAATATGTGACATCATCAGCAGTGGATTGCGGGTGCGCAATATATAGTTAGTGCAACTAACTATATATGGAATTTCAATGGTTTTGTGTGAGTAAAATAAGGTTTTTTAAATGCTAATTCCTAACTATATATGGTCTATAACCTATGGTTTTTTCAGTGAATTTTCAAGGTTTTGTAAATGCTAATTCCTAACTATATATGGTCTATAACATATGGTTTTTTCAGTGAATATATATATATATATATATATATATATATATATATATATATATATATATATATATATATATATATATATATATATCTATGCAAAGACTCCACAAACGCCACTTCCTGATCCACCCAGGACCGGCGAGGCAAAGTAGGAAACGGACCACGTAATTCACAGGCTCTTCACTTTATTGCAGCTGATAAAAACAGGAGGGCAATACGCGTTTCGGGCTTCAAGAGCCCATGTTCACATGCAAAGAACTAGTGCAGCTTTTTGATTTTTATAATGCTCAAGTGACCAGTTTAAACACCGCCCTTCCCATGGTCACATGACCATAGACATAGACAACATCTTCTATGAAGAAAAGGTTATTCCTTGTGCAAATACCCAAAAAAACGTCCTGGCATAATTATACATATGTCAGTTAGTTATTGACATATAACATTTGTCATTTCATTCATGAAATTAATTTTATACACACTATATTAAAATGCAATTTTATATATATAAAAAAATATATACATCTGAAAGAGTGAGTATATAACAGGATAAATCCAAAAAAAGAGAGGCCAAAAGAACGTTTTAACTCCATAGTAAAATTTCAAATGTTGTTAGGGCAGGTTATGAATAAAGTGGGAAATACAGTGCTGGACTAGATCAGTGTCTAACTGCACAAGAAGTGCAAACATACGTGCTATAGGGAATTACAATATTTAGATTATAAAAAGTACATGATAAAGTGACCTGTGTGAAAAATTCATGAATGCTTAAATTGACAATTGGGAATCCTCATAATTTTGTCATTTATAAAAAGCATCGGTATAAAATATTTAATACAGGTAAAACGACATTATCATGTTAAAAAGTGATAAAAACACCCAAGCATAAAAAGTGCTAAAAAATCCTAAATAGTGATAAATATAAATAACTATCTAGAGGTGAGAAGTTGGTGACTAGTGTTCGCCGTGGCTAACAAGGAACTTGACTAACCACGGCATGTAGACAGATAGAGGAAATAGAATATTACCAAGAAAAATTGGATTATATGAGTCAATATAAAGAATAATCAACTCTAGGTAACAGGGAACCTGACTACCTGAGGATAGAGTTTGTTGAGGCATGGGATACAGTTTTACAGAAAATTACGCAAATCCTCAGTGTTATTGAGTCCATTAGGCCACTTGCTGTCATATTCCAGAATAAATCGAGATTCTAGTTGCCTTAGTTTTAACTCTCGATTACCACCCCTTCTGAGGGGGGGTACTGAAGCTACCACATAATACGATAGGCAGTTAACATCTTTATCATGTGTGCTCTGGAAATGACGGGCCACCGGGTAAGATTGATCACAATGCAGAATAGCTCTGATATGCTGTAAGATTCTGACGTGCACCTGCTGCTTGGTACTGCCAATATAGTTAAGGCCGCAGGTGCACGTCAGAACATACACAGCATGATCGGTCTTGCATGTGTGATTCCCAACAATAGGCGTTTCTTCTGATTTAAAAGGGGTGCTATAATGAGTTTTATTGATGCCAAATTGGCACGCTCTACAAGTAGAGCATTTGCGAAACCTCGATGCTGGTTGTAACCAGATAGCCTTTTGCTTCAATTCTGGGCTACTTTTATCAAGTACAGTCCCCATGCTCTGTGCTCTCTGGAATGTTACCAAAGGTTTGTTTGGCAACATACTTCCTAGCACTGTGTCAGTCAAAATAGTGGGCCAATTGCGATTGATTATTTGTTTAATCTTTTTTTCTTGGTTGCTGAATGCAGTGATAAATCTCGGGCAAGTATTAGAGATTTCCACATCAGGAGTTAAAGACTCAGAAGTGTTTTCAGAAACATCTGGGAATAATGAGGATCTGGATCGTTTATCTGCTCCAGCCAGAGCACGATCAAACACCAAATCAGAATATCCTCGAGCTTTTAATCGTATCCGTAGATCTTTAACACATTTAAGAAAGTCAGACTGAGCGCTACATATTCTTTTGATCCTGAGAATTTCCCCCAAAGGTATATTGTCAATGGTGTGCATAGGATGGAGACTGGACGCATGCAGGGTTGTATTGCCTGCTTTGGCTTTTCTGTGTAGGGTTGTTTGTAACCTGTTGTCACTATCAACATATACACTGACATCTAGAAATTCAATCTGTTTGGCACTAATGTGGGACGTAAAATTCAGATTAAGTGTGTTATTATTAATCTCATTGATGAACTGACTGGCTTCCATTATGTCTCCCTGCCAAACTATAAAGATGTCGTCTATATAACGTAGGTATTTAACAATTTTTTCTCTGACCCACACTTGGTGTGTGACGTTGAGGACGCGCTCCTCCCACCAGCCCACGTGTAAACACGCGTAGCTGGGGGAGAAGCAAGCCCCCATCGCCACACCACGAACCTGTCTCCACACCTCCTTTCCAAAAGAAAAGTAATTGTTATGTAGACACCATTCAATTAAACTCAGAATCATTTTGTTATGCTGGTGAAATTCCACTTCTCTTTGTCCCAGAAAATACGCAGTTGCATTTGTACCGCAACTGTCGGCAATGCTCGTATATAATTGCTCAACGTCCAAAGTTATCAATAGCATGTCTTCCTGCCATTCCAGGCCCTCCATTTTTTCCAAAAAATCACTTGTATCACGTACATAGCTTGGCAGTTTGCTTACCAAGCCCTGCAAGAAGAAATCTATAAAGCGACCAATATTTTTCCCGCTGCTATTAATCGCGGAGATGATTGGCCTGCCTGGAATTGGTATTACTCCTTTGTGGACTTTTGGTATTAAATAGAAGACCGGTAGAGCAGGAAATTCATTGAGCATAAATTTGAATTCGTCACCTGATACAAGGCCTTCCCTACGCCATCTCAGTAACAATGTTTTCAAATTTTCATTAGCCTTTTTGTATTCTTTCAAATTGGATTTCACATAACATGCATTGTCTTGTAACTGTCTTTGTGCCTCCTGATTGTAGTCTTTTTTCGGCCAAATCACGAGATTTCCGCCTTTAACCGCGGTTTTTACCACAATATCTGGATTCTCATTCAGTTTTTTAATCAATTCATGGTACTTGGCTCTTTTTTGATTAAACTTGTGTCTTTTCCGATTATTGGTTTTCTTGTATAGTTCTTTTATTACAGTGATGATGCAGTCTTGAAAAACATCCACCGCATCCTTAGTCATGAGCGGTACAAAGTCAGATTTTCCCTTGAAAGGGGTTATGCCTGCCCCTTTCTGCGCCATATTAATCTTTTCCAACCTTCTTTGGGTGTTAAGATCTTGTTCCAGACCCATAGGTTGTGAGTCTGTGGCCTGGTTGAGGTCATGACATGCAAGAAGTACTGGAATATCTGATGCTGCCAATTGGGGATAGTTGGTGGAACATGTCCCCCTGGCCGGATTAGCAATGTCTGTGCTTGTTTTTAGATGTTGTAATGCAAAGAATTTTTTAAGTTTTAAATTGCGAATATAGCAATAAACATCTATTCTAGCAGAGGCATACTTGAAGTTTTGTTCAGGACAGAAATTCAGGCCTAAAGCTAATAATTGCTCTTTAGCTTTAGATAAGACCACATTTGAGAGGTTTATTATTGATCTTTCATTAGTTAAGTCATCTTCTGCCAATGTTTCTTTGTTTTCTTCTTTTTTTGCGCAGCGTTGTTTTTGTAATCTTCCTCTTTCTCGTCTTTTTTTGTTTCTGTGGACATTGCCTTGTTTTTTTGTCGTGGCCTCAGAGTGCGAAGCCTTTCCTCTACTAAAAAATCAAGCTCCTCTTCTAGATTGAGTATAGGCACTGCTTGCGCATCAGTAGATAAATCATCATTTGATCGACGTACTGCAAGAAGAAGTAAAATCAGAGCTCACATTTTCCACTGCTTGGTTCACTCCCATTTCGGTGGTACGTGCGGACGGTTGAGCCTGATTTCCTTTATTTCCTTTGTTGCTGTACTGTTGTCTTTTCGTGGCATTATATTTCCGCGCAAACGTGAAAATTTGACCATTCGCATAGTCAGCTGCATCTCGAGCGAATTTATTAACTTTCCGTATTTTTATTTTGTTTTCGTGTTTTTTTCAGTCTGTCCATCATTTCATCTTTTAATTTCTTACTGGTGTCTGTTTCCTCTATTTTGTCAATTTGATCTTGAAGTTTGTCAATAGTTATCAGGATTTCTTCTCGGTCAATGGCGGCATATTTGATTAGCAAATGGACCAAATTCATGGAGGCTGTTAGGTTTAGTTGACCCCATTCTTTCAACATCAGCGGGTTCGGGTTTTCAAAGCTCGGTGCGAGCATTATTCTTAAACCTCTTGGGACTCCCTGTGCATCAGCATATTTCGTAAGTGAGTAATGTTCCCACCATTTGGTTAATTCTAGTCGTTTTTGTTTTTCCAGTGCCTTATATAGGGTCTTAATGTTACAATCTTCCCGTGCCTCCACAGTCGGTAATGTTTTTTTAGACACGCCGCCATGAGCGGAAACCTGGTTAAACAACTCCTCTGCTTCCTCCACCCTTGCACGGAACACTTCCGTAGACATTCCTCCTTTACAGCTGGTAATGGTATATATGCAATTTAGTAAACGGTTAGCCGTTGGAAAACTGTGATTAGGCAATCGTGTTTACTTCGTGATAATCCCTCGTTAAGGGAACCTCCCCACCTCCGCACTGCCTCTATTACACGACTCACCGCGTAAGGGATGATAGCGAGCGTTGGTAAAATCATCCGACCTCACCGTCGAAAGCTGGTCACCATCTCACGCTTTCCGAGTCTTGTTCTTCTTTGGCTGCGGGAGGGGGCATCCGCTGGAACTTTTCCGACGAAGGAACTCAAAACCAAAGTGGCTTGAAGTCGGATGCCGCTTTTTGGGGAGGGGGTCCGTAGAACGAAAGCAAGCCGGCTCTCGCAATTAAATATGCAAAGACTCCACAAACGCCACTTCCTGATCCACCCAGGACCAGCGAGGCAAAGTAGGAGACGGACCACGTAATTCACAGGCTCTTCACTTTATTGCAGCTGATAAAAACAGGAGGGCAATACGCGTTTCGGGCTTCAAGAGCCCTTGTTCACATGCAAAGAACTAGTGCAGCTTTTTGATTTTTATAATGCTCAAGTGACCAGTTTAAACACCGCCCTTCCCATGGTCACATGACCATAGACAGGATAATTCATGCCTCGCAGCAAGGCATATATACAGGGAATGTGATATGCATATATTCTTCACGCAGATAACTCGAACAGCAATACGATGTATGTTTGCTTCACACCACTCTAAGATGGCCTCTAAAATGAAATGTTCCATGTCCTCTGTTTATGTTTATTGCTAGAAGTCACATGCACACTTTGTTTGATTGCAACTTTATTTAAATACATGTATTTCAAATTGTTAACCACCTGTGGCCAAGGCGAGTCGTGGCCGAAACGCGTTGGGTTTTTCCTTACTCTTAACAACATGCTGGAGTGGAAATGATTAAATATTCACTTTGAATACACGCTTTGTTTTGGAGCGGTTATTTGATAAGACTGGACTTGGAGTGCAAGGGCACAGCGGTTCGTTGTGCCTGGTGGAAGCTATATATATACATATATATATATATATTTTTTTTTTGACACTGACGAAGCTAGATTAGCGAAACGCGACTGTCTGGGGTGAGGGGGGTCTGCATTAAAATATTTGAAATCCGGATACCAGCGTGCTTGCCGTTTTTCCGATTACATTTTCGGATTGTTTTGCACTATATATATATATATATATATATATATATATATATATATATATATATATATATATATATATATATCCAACAAGAAGCTCCTTTTGATTACCTCGGGCCCCTCGGGAATTGGCACACACGCCGGTGGAGCACGCCGGAAATTCAAATGTTCAATAAAGTTCCAAGTGACGAGCGCTCTCAATAACCCAACAACGCCAGCACGTGAGCAAGGCTTTACAGCCGAAACATGTTGTTGGAGGAATTAACACCCCGAAATCACTGCTGGCGTTGTTGGGTTATTGAGAGCGCTCCTCACTTGGAACTTTATTGAACATATATATATATATATATATATATATATATATATATATATATATATATATATATATATATATATATATATATATATATATATATGACGCTCAAACTCTTCGTACGTTGCTTCAAAGAGGCAGCACTCACAAATCAAGAGGTGTCCAAGTTTATTATTCAGGAACAAAAAAAGCACAGACGCGTTTCGGCGTTAGCCTTCGTCAGTGTGTCACTTGTTACTTTCAAAAGATCTCATACAAATACAGAAATCTGCAAAAGTTGACAGAAACATAGGACTGTAACCCTTTGTGCCTCTATGGGCGCCATATTGGAAGGGTGTATATCCAAATGTTGGATCTATTACAATTCATCCCTAAGTGCTAAGGTTAGTTGAAAATAAAGCCGTGGATCGGCTAATGTCCTATGTTACAAAGTAAATGTCATATTTACAGAAAGAACAGTGCAAAAGATCGTGCAAAAATTAGTGCAAAAAATAATAATGATAATAACACAGAGAGAACGTTCAGAGTACAGGGACGTAAAGGAGAAAAAAAAAAAGAAAAAAAAAAAAAGAGATGGAAAAAAGATGGAAAAAATTATATATGTAAGTACGATGTATCCAGTGTGGTCAAATCATCATTGTGCTGCTATTCATTACTGATTACTCTGGTTATTCAAGACCCTTAATTGGGAGCAGCAAAAGAAACAAAGTGAGAAGGAAAGACTACTTCTCTATCCTATTAGGTTTCGATTTGAACCAAATACCCTCCGTACATACATATTTCCATATATTAAATATATACATATCTACATAGTTACGTCCTTGCTTTGAATTAACGTTCCAATGGAGCGAATAAAGCGCAATCTAGTGGTCTTCTACAAGGAATACAGTTTATACAGTTAATTTAATATCTATGTCATTTCAGCAAGGAGAGTTGATATTTTGGGGTTTCTTATGATGTTATTCAGATACCGTATTTACACTATCCACAAAATATACAAAATATACATTTTACAAGATGTACAAATGATCTTCCAACTGGTGATGGACAGATGGTGCTTATTAGTAGTCCTACTGCAGGCCATAGTGCTATTTCCCCAAATGACATGCAAGCTCCTCACCGCTGTTCATCCCTCCCGGATGTTTAGCTGAGAGGTCTACAATATATCTGGACTCGAGTCTACGGAGTCTCCTTAAGCGGTCACCTCCTCTTGCATTTGGTGGGACAATGTCCAATCCAAAGAATCGCAGTTTAGTGCGATCTTTGTCATGCTCCTCTGCAAAATGCCGAGCAACCGGGTATGTAATATCTACTTTTTCGATTGCCCGCTGGTGTTCAAGAATCCTCATTTTTAGTTCCTTTATAGTACTGCCAATGTAGCTAAGGCCACACGGGCAGACTAGGCAGTAAACTACAAACTGTGTACTACATGTTATAAAGTGTTTAATTTGCACTTTCTTGCCGGTGTCTGGGATAATGTATGATAGTACACGTTTGCTGCCACTGCAAGCCTTGCAGTGACCGCAAGGAAAAGAAACCAGCCATCTGTTTTAAAGAATTGGTTTTAGGAGGAAGTTTGTCTAGATGACTCGAGACTAACATGTCATTTAGTGACCTTGCCCTACTGAACGTAATCAAAGGATGTGCGGGTAAGTCATCCTTTAATATACTGTCAGTCTTCAGTATATGCCAGTTCTTATTAAGCATGGCTTTCAGATCTTTCGCTCCCCTTGAATACGGAGTGATTAGTCTGAATTTTCCACTCTCTTTGTTGATGTCTCTATTCCTTGTCACGTTTGGATCAGCTGTGACCAATAAAGTGTTTCTCTGTATCCTCCTTACCTTATTCAGGGTCTTTTTCAATAAGGTATTCCCATAGCCCCTCATTGAAAATCTCGCTAGGCCTCCGAGGCAGCCGCCTCGAAGTCAGAGTCTTTGGAACAGTTCCTGCGGATTCTAAGCAATTCTCCGTAGGGAATGCTATTCTTTAGTGGGGTGGGATGGCTGCTGCTGGCAAAAAGTGTAGAGTTACCAGCAGTTGCTTTTCTGTACAGAGTGGTCTGTAGGAGGTTGTCTTCAATGTACACTCTCAGGTCCAGATACTCCGCTGCCACCGGGCTCACTGAACCCGAGAAGTGCAAATTGAGACAGTTGGTGTTAAGAATCTTTACGAACTCTGCTGCCGTTTCCATCCCTCCATCCCACACAATAAACAAATCATCAATATAACGATACCAGCATTTGACCTGTCCTGTGCCAACTGTGCAGCTCCTGGGCACCTGCTCCTCCCACCAGCCCACGAACAAGTTCGCGTAGCTGGGAGCGAAGCAGGTACCCATCGCCGTCCCTGAGGTTTGTATATACAGTTGGTCCTCAAAGAGAAAAATGTTATTAAACAGACAGAATTCAATGAACTCTAGAATCATTTCGTTGTGGCGTGCATATTTCAATTGGCGTTGTTTTAAGGCATATGCGACTGCTTCGAGACCCTGCTTGTGATCTATACAAGTGTATAGACTTGTGATGTCTAAAACCATTAGCAGGTATCCAGAGTCCCATTGGAAGTCTTTCGTATCCCTTATATACGATTTTAGCTTGATCACCAATGGAAACAGAACGTTATCAACGAAACGTGACAAGTTATCCGTCAAGCTTCCAATCGAAGATATTATTGGACGACCGGGGGGATTAGTCATGTTCTTGTGAAGCTTAGGGAGGTGGTAGAAGGTAGGTAGCATGGGGGTGTGGTTCCTTAGGAAGAGGTTCTCATCTTTCCCGAGCATGTTCAGGATGTACCATTTCTGTATTAGTGCATCATAGTTGGTGATGCTCCTTTGGTACGCTGTATTAGTGCATTCCTGGTAAAAATTTCTATCGGCAAGTTGTCTTAATGCCTCAGTTCGATATTGTTCCCTGCTCATTAGGACCACGTTACCCCCTTTGTCCGAGGGCTTGATTACCAGAAGTTTATCATCCATCAGATTCTTTATTGCTTTGCGTTGACATTCCGTGATGTTATTTGTTAGATGGGTTGGTTGCGATTTCCTGTAGTTAGTTAGGTCTCTTTTCATTGCCTCTGTAAACACATCAACTGCGTCCCATGTTGCTTGTGGTACAAAGGTTGATGCCGGTTTGAACGAGCTTTCCTCTCTTACTTGTTCTACCCCTTGTAGAACAGCTCGTTGAGCAATGGTCAAGTTAGCCAGTTCGTGATCAGGCTCACGGTCCAACCGTAAGTCCTCAAGTACTTCGATAACTGGTAGATCTCTGGTGCTGAGTGTGTCCAATTCACTTACTTTAGTAGTTTTCTTATTAGCTTTTAAATGCGGACGCATTTTAAAGTGTTTATGGAGCTTCAGCTTCCTGGTAAATCTAAACAGATCGATTCTAGTCTGTGTGCACTCGAGGTCATTCGTCGGACAAAAAGTGAGACCTAAACTTAACACTTCAGTCTCCGCATTTGTAAGTACCCTTGATGTTAGGTTCACTACAGTGAGACTGGCAGAATCGGTGTTGTCATTATGATTCACATTTGTTGTTTCTTTGTCGTCCGGCGGTTTTGCCATGAGGAGGTTCTTGCATTTCCTCTGCCTCCTCTTGCCGCCACCTGCCCTCCTCGTCCTCCTCCTCTGGTTGATGTTGTTGTGGCATCTGCATCCGCATCGGGTGGTTTGTTTTTGCCGCCCCTCAGCCAGGAGCTCTTGATCACTTCGTACTCCACCTGAAAAGGAGTCTTCTTTGGGCGGGCCCCTTGTAGGTCATATAATGCACCTTGTGAATCTTGATCATTCTGCCTCCGTTGTTCGTCTCCCGACTCATTCTCTGTCAGGTCTGATTCAGTAGGTATATATAGTTAGGATTTTTTTCCTATGGGATTTCTGAAAATTCTATGTCGAATAACTTTGGCGTTTGTGGACGGAATTGGCTGAAATTTTCAGGAAAATGGCACATTTTGTTTCTGAGCAGCCCCTGAAAATTTGGGGGGGTTTCGTCAAGGGAGGGCCGAGAAAAAAGGGGGGTCCCAAAACGCGTTTTTCCCATTCATTTTTCCATAGGGCGGTTGGACTCACTTTTAGCTCGAACGGCTGAATGGATTTACACGAAACTTGGCAAAATTGTAGACATGGTTTGCCCGACGTGCCTTTGCTATGTCTCAATATATGTGCTCCAGTGGATTTTGAGAAATTAATGTTTTAAAAAATATATATATCTGTGACAGCGCTCCGGTTAGCGCCCCGGTTCGCGTACCGGACGCGTAACGGAGCTTCGCGAAGCGAAGCTGATTGGCTCTCTGGTGTCTGTCAACATTCTAAACAGTCCGGAGCGGCCACCATCTTGTCTCTCGGTAGGATCGAGAGACAAGATGTGGTGAAAAACGAAGGGGGAAATGAAGGAAAGGGGGCAAGGTAGACCCCTTCTGACCCCCTAGGATTGATGAGGGGGATATTAAAGTGCCCCGCGGGGCAAAAAATAAAAAATACATTTTTTTGGCGATTTTTTGCCGTAGAGGCGCGTCCCGGTACGCGAACCGGGCAGCTAACCGGCAGCGTAACGGGAGTCTGAGGAGAAGCTGATTGGTTGTCAACATTGTAAACAGTCCGGAGCGGCCGCCATCTTGTCTCTCGGTAGGGTCGCGAGACAAGAGGTGGAAAAAAAAAAGGGGGAAATGAAGGAAAGGGGGTAAGGTAGACCCCTCCTGACCCCCTAGGATTGATGAGGGGGCTATTAAAGTGCCCCGCGGGGCAAAAAAAAAAAATGTTTGCGATTTTTCGCAGTAGAGGCGCTTCCCGGTACGCGAACCGGGCAGCTAACCGGCAGCGTAACGGGAGTCCGCCATCTTGTGTTTTTGGAGCGTCCGGTTCGCGTACCGGGTAGCGTCCCGGTAAGCGTAACAAGGGGAAAACCAAGAGAAACAGTAAAAAAAAATTTAAGGGAATAGATCTCCACCAAACTTGGCAAAATTGTAGGGACTGTTTGTTTGATGTGCCTTTGCAAGGCCTCAAGATATGTGCACGTGTGGATTTTGTCTAATTAAGGTTAAAAAAAAAATATATATCTGTAAGCGTGCTCCGGCGCGCTTACGTTACGGGTTTTGTTTGCGCTGCAGAGCCGATACGTCACGGTTATGCGACGCGTCATGAGGCGTCTCACGTGGCTACGTGATACGTCACGTAATAAAGAATATATTTTACAGCTATAGATATTAGCTTTTAAAAAAACAATGAAATTCACTGAAAAACCCATAGGTTATAGACCATATATAGTTAGGAATTTGCATTTACAAAACCTTGAAAATTCACTGAAAAAACCATAGGTTAGAGACCATATATAGTTAGCTGGACATTTTATTGATATAAAACCAATGAAATTCCATATATAGTTAGTTGCACTAACTATATATTTCACGCATCCGCAATCCAATGCTGATGATGTCACATATTACATCATTCATGACATGGTCAGTGACATCACTGATGACATCTAAAATGACATCACTGATGACATCATCCAGTGTCTGTGTGTTTTTTTAAAGTTTAAATATGTTTTACATATTGAAGAATGAGTGGATGTATAAGAGTATGGATGAAGGATTTGATTGTATAAGTGAGTAAGTATGTGTTAGTATATCTGTGAAAATGTAAGCTGTTCTGTGTTTAACTGTGTTTAACTGTATAGATGAAGAAATGAAAGTGTGATTGATTCTTTACAGGACTGACTAGGTGTGTGAGTAACTCCATGGATGAGTGGCAGTGTGTGAGTGTCTGCATAGGTGTATGAGTGCATATGATAGTGTTGTAATGATGAGTGACTGTATGTACGAGTGATTGTATGGGTGAATGAGTGAATGTGTGTTTAGACGTAGGAATCAGTGAGTGCGTATGTCGTAAATGGTATTCGTGTGTCAATGGTTTCAAAAATGATACTCTGTATTTTACACTAGGTGTAACAGAGGTTATATTAAAGTGTAAGGAGGTGCATTGTATTATCACATGAAGTATATCATCAGTGGTGTGATCATTGATGTTAAATGAGATGTCATCAGCGATGTCATCAGTGATGTCATTTGAGATGTCATCAGTGATGTCATTTGAGATGTCATCAGTGATGTCATCAGTGATGTCATTTGAGATGTCATCAGTGATGTCATCAGTGATGTCACTGACCATGTCATGAATGATGTAATATGTGACATCATCAGCATTGGATTGCGGATGCGCGAAATATATAGTTAGTGCAACTAACTATATATGGAATTTGATTGGTTTTATATCAATAAAATGTCCAGCTAACTATATATGGTCTCTAACCTATGGTTTTTTCAGTGAATATATATATATTCAGGGAGTCAGTTTTGACATTAATCCGCGCGGTTCCAGTACTGCGCTTCAGAGGCCCTCGCAGCTTCAAGTGGCCCTGGTTTGCTGGACACTGCTTCGGCGGATTTGCGTTTTTTCCAGGTTGCTGGATTTGCCAAGGCCCACCTTCAGGCACAGGAGGACAGGGGGCGGAGTATGCGGTCACTGACTGCACCGTGGCGAGGTGTACCTACACTATTGCCCACGCTGAATTGATGCCTGATGTCTGGAGGTTGCTGCAACGTGGGGACCAGAGGAGAAAGCGGAATTCGTTTTCACACGGACTTTTGGAGTTTGGTGCACATCACGCTGCTGTTCCACCCCCGCAATACCTACCCACCAAGTACCAAGCATTGTGGGACATGTAGGCGCCAGCCACTGGGCGGCCCACACAAGGTATTAGCGCATGTGACTCACCTGGGGGAGGAGCAGCGGAACACCTATCAGGACGGGGCCGGGTACTTGAAACCCGCAATTCTGCACCTGTATCCTGATTACACTCCGGGCGCTGAAGAGGCTATGACGCCGAAATGCATCCGCCTTCCTGTGTGTTTTTCGATTAAAGCTGGCTCCGAAACGTCCCCTGTGTGGCCTCTGCTCTTTCTTCGAGGGAGTCAGTTTTGATATATATATATATATATACATGTCATGTAATAACTTGGTTACGTTATATAGATGATTTATATGTGATTTGGGATGGCAATATGGAATCAGCAGAAAGGTTTATTCAGGATATCAACATCAATGACCTTAATTTACACTTTACTGCCACCATCAGCAATTCATCTATAACCTTCTTGGACGCAGAGGTATTTATTGAAAATGCCAAAATTGAGACCAAACTCCACCGCAAACCTACGGCTGGTAATTCAACCTTACACGCCAAAAGTTCTCATGTTAAACACCTGATCAACAGCATCCCCTATGGGGAGATGTTGAGGCTTAGTGCAAATTCACAGTAAGGAAAATGATCTGATTTTAGCCCAAACAGCCAGTAAAGCCAGATTTTTGGAGGCTACTCTGAAAGAATAGTTAATACTGCCATTTCCAAATCAATGTCTAAGAACAGGTTAGATCGCTTAAAGACAGGTTCTAAAACCACAATGACAGCTGTGGATTGTTCCGATACTCTGACTGACTTCAGAATCATAATCCAATATAGTGCCCAGCATAAACAAATTCAATCCATCATCAATAAAAATTGGCCTTTGGTCTTATGTGATCCTATAATTGGCAAGGATCTTCCTAAAAAACCCTCTATAACCTACAGCAGGGGTCAATCCATGAAAGACGCATTGGTAAAAAGCAGCCCTGAAATCATGGAATCCAATAATTGGCTTCAAACACATGGTGGGTTCTTTAACTGTAAGGTTTGCAAAGCCTGTCTACAAGCAGTAAACAAAACTTGCTATTTGTCACCTTTTGACCTGAAAGAACACAAAATCACTAAAGTACTCACCTGCAAGACTGAGTACGCAGTTTATGTCTTGTCATGTCCAATTAACTTGCTCTATGTGGGGAGCACCAAACTCCCCGTACATAAAAGAATTTTACAGCATATTAGAGCGATTTGCAACCAAGACAACACATATCCAGTGGCAAGACACTTTAAGGCCAAACACAGTTCTAAAAGTGGGGAATTAAAATATTTTGTGATAGACTATGTTCTTGCAAGCAAACGAGGCGGCAACAGAGAAGAAAAATTACGCCGCCTCGAAACCCGCTATACAGTAGAACTCAATACCAAGCAACCATCGGGGTTGAACAACACGGAAGATCTTTATACATGCCTTTAATTCACCCCCAAATAAATTACTCTGATATTTAGCAAGACCGTGCCTTAGGGATGTGTAAATATATAAGGATTCAATAACTTTTTAAGATATTTATTGATATATTTATATATTTATAGATTCGTTTTTTGTATGATTGACTCTCTCGTGTGCTTAGTGCCCTTTACATTTCCATGTATGTGACATAATTACAATTTTAGCCGTCATTTAACCATTTTAAGGTTTTTATTTGTATGACATTCGCTTTAATTGTTTTTTGATACACTTGGAATCAACTGTTAGGAGCAATTATGCCTACTTGAGTGATATCTGACATGCCCATCCCGGGCTATTTATTGTATAGGTTTGCGTAATTTCCTTTAAATCATACTAACTTAAAAACGTTGGTGATTCCCTAGGTATTTGTACCGATATATGAACAAAACATACCCCCCTTTTCCTCTGCACAAGCACATAGCACTTTATCTTTATGAAATAATTATAAATAACAGCGGGGCCCCGGTGTTAGTTAACAGGTTCAGTTTGTCTCTTTTTTAAGATGTAGTAATGGAAATACAGTAAAACAAGTAGAAAAAGCAAAAAGAAATAATTTTGTCAAAATTTAAAAAGTTTATGAAATTAGCAATATAAAAATAGTAAATTAGTCAGTAACTTGGGAAGATTTTATATACTGCTGCTTCCAATGTAGAACATCAATTTATGGTTTTCAAATAATATGTCTGTTCTTTGCACTTGCACTTTGACTTTCACAGGAGTTTGGTTTTATTTAAATTGGCACATGTTTTTATTAATTTAGATAACAGCCAAAATTACAATCTTTGAGATCAATGTATCTTTTAACCCCTGCCATGCTGATGACGAACCCCAGCCGTCACGCTCCACTGTGCTCGTGTGCTGATGACGGCTGGGGTTCGTCACGGCCCCGCCCTGTTCATTTGTTTACCGCACAGCGGCGGAATCGGCCCAGCATGGAAGGGGTTAATGCAGGCAAACAGGGTGTAGTTTTTTCAAAACTACAAAACTCTTTTATGTCTATGCGTCGTTTAGGCTGCAACATGTGACCTTGTAATGTGATTATTTAAACCAACGCCTGTTTGTGTACTGTGTCATGTGATCAAGCGCTCGGGGAAGCGCGAAACGCGTCATGGCGATTTGAGAAACCAACGCAAAATAAAGAAGTAATCTTTGCACCTATTTTGGACCCGTATCTGTTTCTGCAGCTCTGAGAACTCTGCCTTGTGATTCGGATATCCTTGAAATATATATACATATATAAATATATATATATATATATATATATATATACATATATATATATATATATATATATATATATACATATATATATATATATATATATATATATATATATATATATATATATATATATATATATATATATATATATACAAACAATCCTTCAATACTCTGCACTTCCATCCGGCGAACAGAGACACAAACCCAATGGTATGAGGCAGATCTTAATTCATTGTAATCCTGATGTATTTCGGACACCTAGTATCCTTGCTCACATATATATATATACATATATATATATATATATATATATATATATATATATATATATATATATATATATATATATATATATATATATATTACTTACAAATTTTCAATAAAGCACACACTTGAAGTCCTCTGCAAATGCAAATTGGAACTTTATACTTCAGTCGATACGCGTTTCAGCAAAGAGTTCTCTTTGCCAAAACGCGTAACGACTGAGAAATAAGGTTCCAATTTGCACTTGCAGAGGACTTCAAGTGTGCGCTTTATTGAAAATTTGTATGTAAAATTACGTCGGGCTGTGGTTCCGCTGGTACCGTGCACCACCTGACGACGGGCTCGGTCCCAGGAGGAACCGTTTCTTATATATATATATTAACATACGTGACATATGTATAAGACCGTCCTCTTTTGTCTGCACAATGGTGTTGAAAGAAAAATAAACAAACCTACCTGAAAAACGAGTGTTGGACCCTGTTTGTGCTGTGGTGCTTCGGACGCTCTGGTTACGAATTGGAGCTGGCTGTGTCTGTTCTTCGTTGAAGATGTGTACATATATATACATATATGTATGCCAATGTCACAAATCTACGGCAGTGTTGGAAGGGATTCGAAGTGAGGTGATCATATATATATATATATATATATATATATATATATATATATATATATATATACACACACACACACACACACACACACACACACACACACACACACACACATATATATATATATATATATATATATATATATAGATCCACAACAGTATTCCTTCCGGAACAAATCCACATGCACTCACGTGCCCATGAGTGCGTGTGGATTTGTTCCGGAAGGAATACTGTTGTGGATTTAATAACGGCTGGGCTATATATATATATATATATATATATATATATATCAATCAAAAGTTCCAAATTGTGACTAGCGCTAGCTTCTTTTAAAGCGCCGCCTGCCGCAAATACGGACACGGACCCAAGGTAAGTGCTTCAAAAGTTCTTTATTCTGGTAACGTCAAGACGCGTTTCGCAGCCTCAGCCGCTTGTTCACTCGACAGTGAATGCGAACTAATGAGTGCTTTTTAAAGTGACAGTACATGTGAATCTATTCAAGCACGTGACGAAATATTCATGAAACTGAAAGACATACTTCTCCCCTCAGGGCAGCAAAATACATGTAAAATACAAAACGTAAAGTATAAAATATAATTGCTCAAAACTCCCAATATAGATCATCATCCGAATACCTAGTAGGGGAGTATAAAACTTATATTTAAAATACCAATACATTTCATATTCATCATAAGGGTGTAGAGTTGGTAGAAGTCTAAGAAGTATCATATACGTCTCGTGCTAAAAAAAACTAACACCTTAGAAATTCCATATTATCCTAGTGATGTGCAAATGTGCAAAAGTGTGTATTAAAATTAAAATACATTGCCAGCTAGCAACACAGTTACAGTGTAGCTTCAAATATCAGGTTATAAGATATTGTGGTCAGATTCAGTTTGAGGAGAGGAAACCATGTAAAGTATATACATTTGACACTCATTGTATTCTCCTACATCCTCCTAAGTTAATTGTATATTACAATAATTCTGTCCACTTACATATCCCCTCATACCGGGTAGTTGCAATGTTTTTTTAGATTTCAGAAGCAAGAAAAGAAAGGGAAAAATCTAAAACTTAGTAAAGAACAAACTCAGACCACCGCTTGGGCCTAACTGCCCGTGGCAAGGCTCTAGGATATTGGAACTATGCCATTGCACACCCTAGTGTTAGACAATAATCTATAAAAAGTGTACAAATAGTAGATTCAAATAGTAGTTTGATATAATATCGTTTCAATCTACTGGGTACAGTCTATTAAACTCATTCAGCCTGTAACTCCCATTTGATTAGGTACATATTATACTTTTCATCTCCAGTGCATTTGTTAATAAATAGATAAATACATAAATAAATAAGTAAAACATCATATAAAATATATATATATATATATATATTATTTAATGTGAGCCTAAATATAATTTTCCTGTAGCCTTTGGTTTTTCCAGTGAATATATATATATATATATAAATATATATATATATATTCACCGGAAAAATCAAAGGCGACAGGAAGATTATATTTAGGCTCACATTTCACTCACACACAACCATTGAAATCCAGCAGTTATAGTTTCCTGAGTGAACTATACCTTACGCCCTCACAATGCACTGCTTATGACCTCACATATTACATCACTCACTGCGCCAAAGATATAGGCAAGTCAAAAACGCTTTTCCTATGGAAACATTGTTCTAACTATACCTACTTACTTGTGACCGCCAGTAAACAATATATCACTGGATGAAGCCTTTAAAGGAAACTCTCTTGTCATTTACAGTCTTCATACAAAGAGGTAAAATACTCACAGGGAAGCACACAGCAACATAAAAACATGCTCTGTGCAAATTAAAGAAGATCAAGTTTGAAAATGCATCAACGTGTTATGTTTGTGAATATCCAAAACTAAGGACTGCCAGTTGCTCAGTATTCTCCTAATTCCATACCCTTCAGCTTTCTCATGTATAACTATTACTTTACAGGGTTGTTATGCACTTTTTGCCATGGCAAATCATGTTTTGAAATACTTTGACATAACCTTCCCAGTTTGATTGAAAACTTGTCCTTAACATTAAGGCCCAAATTACAAGAGGGCCTGATGGAGATTTGACATTCTCTCACAACTGATAAATAAAAATACTGCAGGACGCTGTATTTACTGGGTTCTATAATTATCTTGAATTATGACTTTTCCGCTTGAAAATAATGAATTACATGAGGAAATGTGTGCTTTATGTACCAAATTCAGCATATTTACATGGTCAATTTCAACAAGGGAATATTGCGGGCTGCAGTAATAACACCACATTTTCTTATCTCTTCACAAACTGTGTTGCCGGGAATCTGAATTTAAAGATCTAGCTGAAATCAGGTTGTTTCAAACGGAGCACTTACATTATGAGTTTGTTTTACAAGTATAGAGCATCCTGAACCAGCTCTTTTGCTGCAGCTCTCAGACCGTACTCAAGTGTGTATTATAACTGTGTTCTATAACACATGCAGCTAATTTGTTCTTAGTCATCATAAATGACACATGATACAAAGAGTTGTTTAATTCAGTATAGAGGCCTTATTCTTTTGGCAGAAGTAATCCTATTAAAATGGTTTGATGCATGTTTCTGTGCTTCTTGTGCCTCGTATTCTGGTCTTACTCTCTTTTATTAATTGCATTCACTGAGAACAATATATGTGCAAGATTTGTTTTAGGAATACTACTTTGATAATACATTCCTCATGAACAGGCCACTTCATGGTTGAAAGTGATTACAGATTCATCCCCATAGGTTCAGACTTTTTATCACAAAGGATACTCAGTGAAGTGAGAAAGGCGGGTAGACTGGACACAACGCTCCTGTGAAATAAAATATGATTTTTGATACAAAGCGAATTCCCCAAGGAAACAGGACCGAAAACAGCTCCAAGCTAAAGTAATAGCAATCTCTCATGTCCCAGTTCCCAGATATAAACAATTACCTGTTACAAGTGACTAGGAATTTCCCATTTTTGTAAAATAACTAATCTTTTACCAGAGATATCAATCGTCAATAACAGAAGCCAATCATCCAGATACTCGCATGTTCCTTTTGCCAACCCACAGCCAGTCACCCAGGGCATTGAACACGCATAGGTAATGTATTGAAGGAAAAAGTGACAATTCTTGAATGGCTCCATATCCCAAGACTGTGTGCTAATATCCTATTTATACAGTTCCCGACAGTGAGACCTATGGGCTCTCTTTGCTCATAATAATATGCAGTGCTGAAAATGTAAATAAATAAGCGTAGGAGATAAACGTTTTCCTTGGAGACTGTCTCTAACTAAGGCTGCCAGTATTTAAGTATACTGCTTGCCTCTTTCCCCCACCGCCCTACACCTGTCGCTTTCTCTCAGCTATGAAAAAAATTCAAAATGTACTTTATCACTTGTTATTGATTTCCTATTTTCCCTTCCATATTCCTTCTCCCTCTTCTGCTTTTGTTCTCTTGTGCTCTGGGTCAAAGTCTGATGTATTAAAATAAGTCCTGGTACACAAATACAGTGCAAGTGCTCTCTACCTACAGCCATCTCTACAAATCAAACACTGTAAGTGAGTCTTATGACCAAAGGCCATGCTGCTATTTTAAAGGAATCTTAAAACAAGACAGTAGGGCACTAAGAATTGTGGCTGGTGAGATCCTTTATCCCTCCGCAATCTTGCCAAAGGACAATCGTCCCATCTCAAGAGCTTTGTAATGGGTTGGCAACGTTTTTTGAAACAAAATTCACTGAATTTAGAAATCATTGATAACCACCCTTCTGTCTGTCACTTAGACTCAGACATCCTCAGTAATAGACTTACCCAATTTAGACCCATATCCTTGAGAGATTCCAGGTAAGATATCCTTAAATGTAAATCGGGCTCTCCTCTGGATGCATGCTCCCCTACTCTGCTAGCTGCGGCAGTGGATATAATCAATTCCATTTTTAATCTCTCCCTTTCTTCAGGGATCAGGATCATGCCTGCTGTCTGGGAACTTGCTAAATTGGTCCCTCTGCTTAAGAAGCCTGCGCTGGACCCCAGCATTTTTTTAAATTATAAGCCCATTTCTCTTCTTCTGGCCTTTGCAAAAATGCTATAAAAACTGGTCAATGTTCAGCACTCAGCGTATATCGAGCAAAGCAAGTTGTTACAACACAGTCAATCTGGCTTTTGCCCTGTCGTAGTATGGAATTGGCAGTACTGGAGCTTTCTGACCATGTCAAATAGTCATTGGACTCAGGGAAAAATGCAGCTCCGATCCTTCTTGATTTGTCTTCTACCTTCGACATCGTCCCACACTCTATCCTCTTTCACCGACTATCTGCTGTGGGTATGAAGGGGACTGTTTGGGACAGGTGCAAGTCCTTCCTGGCCGCTAGAGGCCAATCAGCGTCGCTCACTCACTTCTCCTTGGAAGTTGAGGCAGTCAACCAAGGGGTCCTGCAGGGCTCCTGGCTTAGCCCTACCCTCCTTAATGTTTTCCTATCCCCCTTGGCATCTGTAGTCAAACCGTTTGGATGTGAAATAATTTCAGAATCCAATGACAATCAGCTGCTCTTCTCCTTTGATGGTTTCCATGACTCTATTGCAGCATCTTTCAGAAGCTGCATAAGCACCATCTTTGAGTGGATGCAGATTAGCCAACTTGCATCCAATGCAGAGAAGGCAAAACGTATTCCATTTCGTTCTCATGAGTCCAACGGGTGGGAAGATCTATGACGCTCCACATTGCTAGACCCACCCCCCTCCATCTCTGGTGGTTAAGACCTTAGGGGTGAAGTTGGATACCACCCTTTCCATGACACCACAAATCTCCACGGTGGTGGGCAAATGCTTTGTGATGCTCCACACTTTTAAGACATTCCCCCCTCCTGCCTCTGAAGGGGAGAAGAGTGATGATTCACACTTTGATCATCCTGTGCTTGGATTACACAAACACCCTCTATCTAGGAGCAGTCAAACCTTTGGTAAGTTGCCTGCAGGTGGTCCAAATTGCGGCTACTAAGCCTTTCCAGTATCTACCCAGGCCTTGTGTGACCTCAGCAGAACTGAAAGCTCTGTATTGGTTGCCCATCAGGAAACTGATCTTGTTCAATGCCTTCTGTGGAGAAGTGTGGCTCAATGGTTAGAGCGGCAGACCCTGATGCAGAGGTCTAGCCCGGGACCAGGGTTCAATTCCCGCCTCGGCAGGGTCTTGGGCTCAATTTCCTCAGACCTGTTATTTCTCGCCTCGGTGCCTATTCTAATCATGGGTCCCACTCTGCAACTCTGGGCAATAGCTTGCTTAATCTCCACAACGGCCCCAACAACGCTAGGATGCCTGGCTTCACCTTGGGGGTGCCCAGGAGTGGGCACTTCACATGGAAAAGCCAGGAAGGGTTCCACAGCGGTATTCGTACAAGCGCCAGAGATACCCCTTCGGGGGTCGATTCAGGCGCTATACAAGTACTACTACATTTACATTTACATTTAGCTCTTGTCCACAGGACAGTGTATCTCTCTAGCCCTGGCTATTTGGCAAAGAGATTTGTCAAGTATCTCCCCTCCAGAATGCTTCACTGTGCCTCACTTCTGTCAATCCAGAGGTTAAGTGTGTCCACAGTGTTGGGAAAGCTTTTTCCCTTCTTGCTGCTAAGGCATGGAATGAGCTGCCTCGCAAACTGTGCCTGATCTCCTCCAGGACCACATTGCGAAAAAAATTTAAATCTGTTTTTTTTCTGCATGGCAGTAAGATCTCTGTGAGTGGGTGCGTACCAGGACCTCATTGGTTAGCGCTGGAACACTCTTTATAGTAGCTGTGCCTTCTACAAGTCTCCCATTCATTCATCCAAGTGCGCTGCCCATCTGTCAATTTCCATAATAAGAATGGTCGTACCTGGCTGCATTCATGTACCATCACGTAGGAGAGACTGAATTTCCAAAATTGGTGGAACAAAAATCTAAGAAAGGGCCAACTGTCTCTGATATGGTATTATTAGAGGTTTTATAGCAATCCTGGATGTGCTCAACGTGTGCCTTCAAACTTTCTTGATTGCTTTGGGTGCAAGATGATTATCTAAGACGTTGGCAGGGTTAGACTTACCTTTAACTAAATCTGCTCAACATGGAAGGGATGGAGCTCATAGCTTGCTTTTGGGCCGGTCCCCTGCTGGTTTAGGCCTGCTCTGTGTGGGACTGCCCCCTCCTCAATAATAAAGTCTTTGGTCGGGAATCTCTAGCGATATTGCCCAAGACTCATTTCCAACCCCTTGCCTTGCATCGTTCCCATCCTGCCTTTAGCTAAATCTCACTCATCTGTGGTATTTATTGTGGCTGAAAAGAACGCATTTTTGCGTCCCTGGATGGGGAAAACTTTATTGACAAGGTAGGATGAAATTGGAAAACTTGACCCACACTTGCCAAAGCAAAGTTTTCAAATTCACCAAACATTGTTAGCGGAGTAAAACCTTTGCTCGCCAATATCCTACACATCCCTCAACCAGCACCGGCTATCTAGAGAAGTGCAGTCTCAGTGTATCACTGCAAGCACTCTTCAAAGAATGACAAGCCCCTAAGTTATCAGCTTGCACAGCAGGATTAACCATATGAAAAAAGAATAGGGAAACAAAACAGGTTGCTAGATGTGAACAAGCCAGGTCTACAGAAGCAGAACCTCTGTGCATCACATCTCAAACAAAGCAAACACGCAAAGCAAAGAAAAAGGGAAGGGAGCTAGCTACTAACCAGCATCTAGTTCATCTCAGGAAAACCAGCAAACACCACTTCTGGATGAAGAATACGCTGTTTATGTTTTATAGTAAGGTGGTGGGCTAAACGTTCTTCTTCTTAGTTTGAAAATCTAGCTCTGACATAATACACTCTGATAATTTAAGGATTGCGATGAGGAAGAGGAACAATGTTGGAATCGATCTATAGTATCCAAACCGGTTTAGCTATGGCAAACCATGAGTGTTGCCTTCAACCAGATACGGTCTTTTCTGAAGTGCATTTGTGATATTGCAACCAGAACATCTGTATTCTATTTTGTCAAATGATGCAGGTAGTGCCTCTCTTTTTCCCCAAAAAAATATACAGTCAAATAAATATTCAGATGGAAAAGAGGAAATTCAGTTCAGATGTAAACACTAATTGTTAGGTAAAATTCGAATAAAATGAAGTCAGATTGTTTGAGCTATAAATAAGCTATGTAAAATCCTGTTGGAAATATTAGGCCCTTATTGCGCACCTTATTATCTTCAGAATTCGAGGTGTAATCCAGGAGTGCTTACTTCTGGAATTCAGGAGTAAACCGCATCTACTTTAAGTGAAATCTTTTGTGAACAGGGCCCACTTTTAACTTCTCCATGAGTCAAGTATTGGCAAAAAACTCATTTAAAATGTGCTGAGTTAATAAAGGCTGGATATTGTGTTTAAGAAATAACTTTTAAAGATTTGTAGAGAATTAGTATTAAAGTTACATGAACAGAGAATTAAAATAGAGAGAACATTTCCAAAGACATAAAAGGCAAACAGCCACATTCGCAAAGAGTTTGCTGTTAGTAGGTAGCATGTGCTTTTGTAGACCGTCTGGTTTATTCCTGGATATCAGGAAAAATCCAAGAGTAAATCACAGAAAAATTGTTGTAAATCAGGCCCATAGTATTTAACGAAGAAGGAATTTAACAAGGAATTTCTCCGAGAAAGCATGCAAACATAGTTGTGGTACAACATTGTCATGGTACCAAGATTATGTGGTAAAATTTCTGGCCCAGGACATTTCTGCACAGAGACATTTGAAAGTAGCAGAGAGACATTCCCACCTAGCAACCATTTCAATTATGATGTTCCATTTCTCCCCCTACCTTATAAGGACCAGCATTTCCCAGTATATTGTTTGTCTTAAAATAAGACAGAACCACAACGAGGAATATTAAGTTATTCCTTGAAAATAATTCAAAAAAAGAAAAGAAAAGATTCAAAAGAAACATTTTGGAGTTAATAATCAGGGACTGAAAAGCCAATCCTAGACCTATTGTGATTCGGTGTTGTCAGGTGATAAAAAAACAAAATGTGGGCTCTAATGTACTATTCCCATTTACAAACCATCGGTGAGCAATTTGCACACTGACTGGTTTGCAAATTGGAATGTAATGTTCAAAGCATCCTATCTATTAATAGGCCACATTGCAAATTATACATTAACAGGAGGTCAGAAAATTACCGGCCTCAGGAATATTAATGTATTAATTGATAGCTGTAAATGCACGGATGGATGCCTTCTAAGGACGGCAGACCTCCATCACTGCATTTGCTTTGAAAGGGAAAATTTTTTTCAAAAGCAGTCCGTGTCCATAAAAGGAATTAGTGATGCTTTGAACCAAATAAACCATCCCATTTGGGAAGATAATGGGATGCTGCCTTGACAATTCTCATAAGGGAAGCTTCCCTTTTGTCCATCAGATACCAACCCCTCACACAACTCCTCAGCCCTGATTAACACACTTGTTGTGCTGGGTTTTCATCAGAAAAGTGACACAAACTTGTGCAAAATTATGTTCAAAATTTACTTTACCGCAAAAAACAGTTTTTGCACTGGAAAGTTCCCTCAAAGTTACACACTACTGCTTTGCGTTATTCGGCCTCAAGGTGCGTTCTGTGGGTGGTACATGGGTGTTCCCATGCAGCTATCCAAGGTTTTTGGTATGAAACCTGATCTACTAACAATAGTAGACAGGGATTTGCGTAAACAAATAACACCACTTTGAAGCAGGAGTCAATAGGGAGAAATGCTTTTATTTCTCCTAACTTTTCCAGCTTTGCATGTGTTTTGTACTGCACAGTACACTTCCGAAGTGGCAAAAGTTTTAAAGTTAGTCTAATCATAGTATTTTGTACTGGAAGGATACCCTTCCAGTTCAAAACCTTTCCTAGGCTCATTTCCCTATAATGCAAAGGTGTGTGCGTGACGCTCGGCAGCCGGATTGTGCGACGGGGCTAAGTAGAGAAGAGGAGATTGCCGTGTGTCTGTAGATACTGCACTTTCCTGCTGTCTCCCGGTCACTCAACGCAACGCAGCAACTTTGGTTGCCGCACTGCATTGGGTGACAATAATGATAATCTGGGCCCGAGTATTTGGAATTTAGACAGGGTAGCATAAGCCCTTTTATTAGTCTGGAAGAGCCTTTTGTAGGTAAGAAACAAGTGTTTTGCTGTTGCAAACCCTGTGTTTTTAACAATCGCAGGCTGTGCAACCACAAAATTCTTTTGAATATCAGGCTCCAGCGTACTAAGAAACAAGAAAGAAAAATAGTAATAAAGATGAAAATGCAAGAAAGCTCTTTTTAAGCCGAATTCTTGCATGTTTTTGTGTATTTCCCACATTTGTGGGTATTTTCAAATGTATTTGAATTCTCACACGTTAGGGTTGTGAAAATCATTTTTGTGATTTCTCAAAAAAATTGTTACTGAGTTCTGAAAAGAGGGAACTCCTCACTATCAAATTCCTAGGTTTTGTTTAGCCCTTGCCTTCTTCGTTAAAGCACGTTCTGGGTTGGGCAACACTTATTTATCTCTTTTCTTCCGCATTTATTTCAGACCTATTTACCATTATTAATTTTTTTTTGTTTTAAATACCTTGTGTTCTTTTAATGACAATTAGAGGCACATTCATATTTTGGGTGCTGCGCTTCGGCAAGTAGACAAGTGGCTCTTTACTATTAAGGAATGGATCCATTTGAGTGAGCTCCAGCTCAGCCAAATAAACTGAGTTACCTCTATTAGAACCACATTAAAGATTCGTCAACCGGCTCCTTTCGATGCATTTTTTTTTGTTGCATTTATTAATTGTTTAATCTGGGAACGGCACGCCCTAGTGAGCGTCAGAGTCCCTTACATTCAGACCAGAAAAGATAAGGCGTCCGCAGGGGAGGGCAAGGGGGGGCACTTGCCCCCCCCTGGAACACCGGTCCGTCACTATTGACAGCCCCCACAGTGGTGTTTGTCTGCAGGGCCGTCAATTTTAAAAGCGTGAGAAAGCGCTTGTGAATGACGGTCCTGCTGCAGAGGCGCACCTAGAGTCAAATTTCGGGGGGGAGGGGCACATTTTTCAAGCTAAGGAAGAGTGGAGCTGCAGCCAGGGGCCCTAGGAAGGGGTGAAAACCATCAAAGCCTCATTAACGCCGGCACCGAATTACACAATTCGCCCAGAGATGCAATGGGTGTGTCTGCCTGTTTTTTGCGAGATAAATTGGAAAGTCCTTCTGTGCACTCGTGATTTATTCGTACTCAAGCTATATTCCTTTCTTTTGTTGGTGCCACTACATCCTGGTACCTACTCTTTAGGTGCCCTTTCGTACACCATATCGTTTGTGGTGCAGACACTTCTGTTCCGATGGATGTGTGCACTTTTCAGCGAACATTAAAGTTTCATCAATTTCTTTTCCATGGTAATAATCAGTTTTAATTCAGATTTTGGTTTCCATTGTTAACTGTTGTTATACGTTTTTTAATATATCCATTATTTCTAAAATAAAATAAAATAATGGATATATTAAAAAACAGTTAACAATGGAAACCAAAATATGAATTAAAATATTTTGTTGACAACTGAAAAAGAGTTAAAACTGAACAGAAGTGTCTGCACCACACACGATATGCCTGTTTTTGCACCATAAGCACTAGTATTACAGAAGGGTCTGCATATGAGATGCATTAAAGAGTTTACGCCTTGAGCTCCCTCATGTTCATTGCAGCATCGAGTGTAGCCCCTGGACCACTGTCTGTACTCACTGTCGCCTGCCATGATTCACGAAGAGAAAGCTGTCCCACAAGGACAACTTTTCTTTTCTGAATCATGTACAAACTGCAGCTCAGTGTTGGTATCAGATCAATGGTTTGCGATTGCCATTGCGTTTGAAAACCATTGATATGTGTCATTGCAAATTCCAATTTGAAGATAGCACCCTTTCCACTGCCCCTCCAAATTCTAATATGAAATAAAATGTAGAACCCCTTTTGTCAATCATGAAGGTTATACACAACTCTAAAAAGGGGTTTTGCAGTAGCAACCACTGTGATGCTGCAAATTGTAAGCTTTATGACCACAACAACCTTTTGTATTTGAGGGCCCTAGTTATTTAGGTAAAGCAGGATGTGCAGTGAAAGGAATGATGTTACAAATGAGTAGTGCCTTTAATGCTCTGGAAATGCTAGTATCTCCAATCTACCTCTCTACCTCTCTCTCTCTACCTCTCTCTCTCTCTACCTTTCTCTCTACCTCTCTCTCTCTACCTCTCTCTCTACCTCTCTACCCCTCTCTCTCTACCTCTCTCTACCTCTCTCTCTACGTCTCTCTCTCTATGTCTCTCTTTACGTCTACACCTCTCTCTACACCTCTCTACCTCTCGCTATCTCTCTCTCTCTCTCTCTCTCTACCTCTCCCTCTCTACCTCTACCTCTCTCTCTACCTCTCTCTCTCTACCTCTCCCTCTCTATCTCTCTACCTCTCTCTCTACCTCTCTCTCTACCTCTCTCTCTCTACCTTTCTCTCTCCCTCTCTCTCTACCTCTCTACCACTACCTCCCTACCTCTACCTCTCTCTCTACCTCTTTCTCTCTACCTCTCTCTCTACCTCTCTACCTCTCTCTCTCTACCTCTCTCTACCTCTCTCTCTACGTCTCTCTCTCTATGTCTCTCTTTACCTCTACCTCTACCTACCTCTCTACACCTCTCGCTATCTCTCTCTCTCTCTCTCTCTACCTCTCTCTACCTCTGTCTCTCTCTACCTCTCTCTCTCTACCTCTACCTCCCTCTCTACCTCTCTCTCTCTCTACCTCTCTCTCTACCTCTCCCTCTCTATCTCTCTCTCTCTCTCTCTACCTCTCTCTCTACTTCTCTCTCTCTACCTCTCTCTCTCTACCTCTCTCTCTACACCTCTCGCTATCTCTCTCTCCACCACTACCTCTCTACATCTACCTCTCTCTCTGCCTCTCTCTCTCCCGCTTCTCTAACCCTCTCTCTACCTCTCTACCCCTCTCTACCTCTCTCTCTACCTCTCTCTCTTCCTCTCCCTCTCTACCTCTCTCTCTACCTCTCTCTCTCTCCCTCTCCCTCTACCACTCTCTCTCTACCTCTACCTCTACCTCTCTCCCTCTCCCCTTCTACCTCTCTCTCTCTCCCTACCTCTACCTCTACCTCTCTCTCTCTACCTCTCCCTCTACCTCTATTACTCTACCTCTCTCTCTCTCTACCTCTCTTTCTCTCTCTCTACCACTCTCCCTCTCTCTCGCTCTACCTGTACGTCTCTCTACCTCTCTCTCTCTCTACTGCTCTCTCTCTCTACCTCTCTCTCTTTCCCTCTACCTCTCTCTCTCTCTACCCCTCTTTCTCTCTCTACCTCTCTACCTCTACCTCTCTCTCTACCTCTCTACCTCTCTCTCCCTACCTCTACCTCTCTACCTCTCTCTCCCTACCTCTCTCTCTTCCTCTCTCTACCTCTCACTCTACTCCTCTCTACCTCCATCTACCCCTCTCTACCCATCTCTACCTCTCTCTCTACCTTTCTCTCTTCCTCTCTCTCTCTACCCCTCTCTCTCTACCTCTCTCTCTACCTCTCTCTCTACCTCTTTATCTCTTTACCTCTCTCACCCTCTCTACCTCTACCACTCTCTCTCTACCTCTCCCTCTATCTCTATAACTCTCTCTCTACCTTTACACCTCTACCTCTCTCTCTACCTCTCTCTCTCTCCCTACCTCTACCTCTACCTCTACCTCTTTCTACCTCTTTCTACCTCTTTCTACCTCTCTACCTCTCTCTCTCTACCTCTGTCTCTCTACCTCTCTCTACCTCTCTACACCTGTCTACCTCTCAACCAGTTGAATTCCGGGAAGCCCAAACCATCAGTATTTCAAATCTGCGCATGAAACGTGGGTAGGATGAGCCGTGCAGCTCAGAAAGGGATGTTCTTTTTACATCATTTGTATTTAATAGAATTGGGAAGCAGGAGAACAGTCTCACAGTTGAGATAGGGATTAACATACACTGGTGACAGCTTTTGAATTGGCTTTAAAACGATTCAAAGATGGCTGCAGCATCTACGTAGGTTGTGGTGGACTAAGTGGCAGCCGGAGCCATATAGCAATGCTTGTCATTAAAAAAAAAAACAGCATTGATATAGCCAATAGGTCTCCCCTTTGGGACCTTATAAGTGTTTAGTTGTCTAGTACAATATCATTGGTGCAACAACTTCTAGTGTTGCATGGCTAAACACTTATAAGGTCCCAAAGGCTAGATCTATTGGCTATGCCAATGCTTGTTTGTTTTTTCCTCTGTTTTATTGTGGTTGCCAGGTAATCTGCTGTGAAGCCTCACATGATTTTTCTCCCACCCCATGGGTTTCTTTGTTTATTTAAGCTCTTTGTCATATTAGATTTTTTTATTTGTTTATTTAATACTTGTGCTCAATCATGTCAGAGGATGGTGATGAAGTAAAAATGTTGCCCCCCCCTGGAAAAATTTCTGCGGACGCCCATGGGAACAAGACCAAAACCTCTATTTAAGCGAAGGAGGGAGGGCTAAAGCACAGACAGCAGGGTCATATGTTATTGACCGTGTACACATACAGATCTGACAGAAAACATTTTCGAGGGTACATCAGAAACCTCGGGGCTCTATATCTAATACAAGGAAAACGTATCATTGGTTAACAAAAGCAATACATAAATAAGACATATGTGTATTTGAAAGTGTGAATAGGATAATGAGCATAAACAACTGTAGCTACAATGTAATGTGCAAATAATAATTACAAAACATTTCAGAATACGTTGGAAGTCAGTGAACTGCGAGATTAGATCTGTAAAGATAAACCCTCAACTTTCTCAAGAACCTAAGCTTTATTTTCGATCCTATACTCAAACCATGACAGATGTAAAAAGTCCATTCTTGCTTTACTACAACCTAACCTACCCCTGTGATCGTTTGCATTTCACTCAATAATCCAAGTTCTTTATATGCAAGTTGGCCTCGGCACCTTTTTTCTGCTTTAAAAGATTGCTTGACCTGCTACTTCAACTCTCTCTTCTTCCTACATATTGCTGCACTGGCTACCCCATGCCTTTTACATTAATCTCCTCAACTTATGTCTCTGATCATGTGGAAGGCAGATATGTTTTAAGGCTTGGGCAAAGAGAGCAAATGCCGAGAGCCCCCACCTTCCAGGACAAGCCTAACCCTCTATTCTTCGGCAGATAGTGGCAATTAAATGAAAAAAATTCTCTCCTACCTGACTCCTCTCTTTAACCCTATCTCTCTCTGCATTTCTATGCACCTACCGCCTCTTACTCTCTCTCCACCCACTCTACGTCAGCTATGTCTCTCACCCCTCTTTCAGTACACCTCTCCAACCCACGTCTCTCTACCTCTCTCTCACTACATCACCGCTCTCGCTACCTCTCTGTGTGTATGTGACGTATGCACATATAGAACGGGTTCTTAGTGGACAAAGCCATTGCCGCCTGTTAAATGAAGATCTCATCACAATTGCCACTTATTTGCGCTCTAGCTGACCAGCATAGCTTTAACACCCTCAAATGAATGGGGTTTTATTCTGAACTGTATACACTACACACACAGAGGGGCTCTCAAAAGCAGCGATGGAGAGGCAATGTGCCATCAGTGCTCATGCTATAACTTTGGAAACACAAAAGCCTTTCTAATCACAGCTTTTTTGGGCAGGAATATTTAATGAGCTTTAGTTGCAGACACAAATCAGTTTGGTGAAGAAGAAAGTAGAAACGATGATGTGTAGGGGCAGCACATGGACTAGTGTGTAATCCATTAAACATGCAATTGTGTTAAAGTGGCCCAGGGGAAGTCAGCATAAAGTAGATATTTAGGTGGACGATTAAAAAAAATGAAATAAAAAAAAACATTGCACCGACTAAATAGTATGTGTAATTTCTTCTCAATTACTTTCAAAGAAACTATTTTGTTATTGGCTTCTTAGAAACTACCTTCAGATATACACCTTATCACATATTGCTTTGCAGACCTCTTTCCTCCCTACCTGATTTAGAATTTGGTGGACCAGATTAGTCCATGACAAGCATCACTGATATCCCGTCCACCATACAACAAGTCCATTATAACCAAGTCACTTGTAAGATGTTGGACGTGATATCCGTCACGTTTGTAACCGAGTAACCTAATCCACCAAACTCTAAATCATGCCCATAATGTCCTTTCCAGTACACTCTGTGATTTTAGACTTGTTTCAGTAACCTATCCATAGCCCCTGGGGTTTTCCCAAATATTGTTAAGGTTGGTCATGTGAGTCCTCTCGAGCCAAGGTGTTGCCCATTTCCTTATGTCTGGGAAAAGGCATAAGGAAGCATAGTAAATTCATAAAATTGACTAGTGCATACCCACCAGTCTGGATATTGGTAAGGCTGTAAATACTTCAGTTGTTTGGTCTCTTATAATGTCCTCTTTTGGATGGGGTAAATATGTGTCCTCTGGTGCTGGTGGGCCCCTCCGAGATCTTGGACACAATTGAACATAAGGTCTGCTGCAATATTCACGAAATGCGTAACGGGGTCAGGGCTTCGCTGCTTGATTTATTAGCCTCCTTCCCTATCAATGGGTTCCAAATGGTGATTATGTGTGAGTTTTTCTTAATGGCTTTTTCTGTTCTGGTCCTTCATGGATTCATTCCATCTACATCTTTGTTAAGCATTTAAATGGAACTTCTGGGAATTCTCCTCTACTGTGGATGTCAGGGCCAAACTGACACCAGTTCGTTCACATGGTCATCTCCAAATCCCAGACAATTCTGATCAGCTCTGGAGTTCCCCAGAGTTCCATCTTGTCCCCTTTCATCTTCAACTATTCATAGAGCAAACAATATGGAAACACGCGTCCAAATCTGTCCCAATAATATGAGCCTGGATGAATCCGAACCCCAACTTTCACCCGATGCTAAGTCACTCACATTCACCCTCAAGAAATGTTTCACCCAGAAAACCAAGACATTCTTGCTTCAGCTCTCTTAACTGAAGAGAGACCATCCTCCCAGTAATCTACTTCATAACTACCATTCAAATCCTTGCACTGTTTCATCTAGATGGTGGCAATGCCTTGTTTTATTTTATTTTGAAGGTTTTATATAGCACGAACGGTAAACAGACATAATATCGATGCAAACATATCGACTGGACATAATATCGAGGTAAAAATATAGACTAGACAAAATATCGACCAGACATAATATAGACAACAAAAATATCGATTACTATCGATATTAATAGCCATAATATCGAATCAAAAATATAGACTAGACATAATATCGACTAGATCGAATATAGACAACAAAAATATCGAAAATAGGGTACGTTTTTAATAATTTGTAATAATTGTGTAATATAAATCTGTAGCGGGTTGTGGGTTTATAGGGGAATAGGGTGGGAAGTAATTTAAATATAATTAGTTAAATCTGTAATATAATAGTAATTGTTAATTAATTATTAATTGTTAATTAATTAAAATATAATTGGTAATTAATAATAATTAATTGAGCAATAATTAATTTTTTGTAAAATATTTTCTGTAGCGGGTTGTGGGTTTATAGGGGAATAGGGTGGGAAGTAATTTAAATATAATTAATTAAATATGTTAAATAATTATAATTGTTAATTAATTATTAATTGGTAAATAATTAAAATTTAATTGGTAAATAATTATAATTCAATAATTGATCAATCATTATTTTCTACTAAATTATTTTTTGTAGCGGGTTGTGGGTTTATAGGGGAATAGGGTGGGAAGTAATTTAATTTTAATTAATTAATTATGTAAATTAATAATATTTGTTAATTAATTATTAAATGGCAATTAATTAAAATATAATTGGTAATTCATTAAACATATTTAATTGATTAATAATTAATATTTAGTAAATTAATTTCTGTAGTGGGTTGTGTGTTTATAGGGGGATAGGGTGGGAAGTAATTTAATAATAATTAATTAATTATGTTAATTAATTAAAATTGTTAATTAATTAATAATTGTCCATTAAATAAAATTTAATTGGTAAATAAAAGTAATTGGTATTGGAAATTAACTTTAATTGGTAATAATACTTCTATTAATTATATTTCCTTTTGCTACTGTTGCACTTACTGGAGTGGGAATAGTAATTTTTACCCCTATGCTATCCATCGTTTTCCTACTGTTGCAACCACTGGAGTGGGAATAGTAAATTGAATCCCTACGCTATTCAGCGCTTTCCCTACTGTTGCACCCACTGGAGTGGGAATAGTAATTTTAACCCCTACGCTATCCAGCGCTTTCCCTACTGTTGCACCCACTGGAGTGGGAATAGTAAGTTTAACCCCTACGCTATCCAGCGCTTTCCCTACTGTTGCACCCACTGGAGTGGGAATAGTAATTTTAACCCCTACGCTATCCAGCGCTTTCCCTACTGTTGCACCCACTGGAGTGGGAGTAGTAATTTTAACCCCTACGCTATCCAGCGCTTTCCCTACTGTTGCACCCACTGGAGTGGGAATAGTAATTTTAACCCCTATGCTATCCAACGCTTTCCCTACTGTTGCACCCACTGGAGTGGGAATAGTAATTTTAACCCCTACGCTATCCAGCGCTTTCCCTACTGTTGCACCCACTGGAGTGGGAATAGAAATTTTAACCCCTACGCTATCCAGCGCTTTCCCTACTGTTGCACCCACTGGAGTGGGAATAGTAATTTTAACCCCTATGCTATCCAACGCTTTCCCTACTGTTGCACCCACTGGAGTGGGAGTAGCAATTTTAACCCCTACGCTATCCAGCGCTTTCCCTACTGTTGCACCCACTGGAGTGGGATTAGTAATTTTAACCCCTACGCTATCCAGCACTTTCCCTACTGTTGCACCCACTGGAGTGGGAATAGTAATCTTTACCCCTACGCTATCCAGCGTTTTCCCTACTGTAGCACCCACTGGAGTGGGAATAGTAATTTTGTACCCCTACGCTATCCAACGCTTTCTCTACTGTTGCTCCCATTGGAGTGGGGATAGTAATTTTAACCCCTACGCTATCCAGCTCTTTCCCTACTGTTGCACCCACTGGAGTGGGAATAGTAATTTTTACCCCTACGCTATCCAGCGCTTTCTCTACTGTTGCACCCACTGGAGTGGGGATAGTAATTTTAAACCGTACGCTATCCAGCGTTTTCCCTACTGTAGCACCCACTGGAGTGGGAATAGTAATCTTTACCCCTACGCTATCCAGCGCTTTCCCTACTGTTACACCCACTGGAGTGGGAATAGTAATTTTAACCCCTACGCTATCCAGTGCTTTCCCTACTGTTGCACCCACTGGAGTGGGAATAGTAATCTTTACCCCTACGCTATCCAGCGCTTTCCCTACTGTTGCACCCACTGGAGTGGGAATAGTAATTTTAACCCCTACGCTATCCAACGCTTTCCCTACTGTTGCACCCACTGGAGTGGGAATAGTAATAAAAACCCCTACGCTATCCAGCGCTTTCCCTACTGTTGCACCCACTGGAGTGGGAATAGTAATTTTAACCCCTATGCTATCCAGCGCTTTCCCTACTGTTACACCCACTGGAGTGGGAATAGTAATTTTAACCCCTGCGCTATCCAACGCTTTCCCTACTGTTGCACCCACTGCAGTGGGAATAGTAATTTTTACCCCTACGCTATCCAACGCTTTCCCTACTGTTGCTCCCACTGGAGTGGGAATAGTAATTGTTACCCCTACGCTATCCAACGCTTTCCCTACTGTTGCACTCATTGTAGTTGGAATAGTAATTTTTACCCCTACGCTATCCAACGCTTTCCCTACTGTTGCACTCACTGGAGTGGGAATAGTAATTTTAACCACTACGCTATCCAGCGCTTTCCCTACTGTTGCACCCACTGGAGTGGGAATAGTAAATTTTACCCCTACACTATCCAACGCTTTTGCTACTGTTGAACTCACTAGAGTTGTACCAATAAATGTTAACTATTTTGCTATGCTACGGTAAAAATATTATATATGTTTATTTAATAATATGTTTATATATATATATATATGTATTATTTTTGTGATATAATTCTTTTTATTTATATTAATTATTTATTAATATTACATTAATTTAATAATTTTTACTAAGTTTATATTAAATATATTTTTTATTATATTAGTTTTAACTTAATTTAAAGACATTTAAAAAAATCGATATTTTGACAGTCTATTTTTTGTAACTCGATATTTTGGAGTCGATATTTTAGTACTTACCTGTTTGAAGATAGGCAGTCGATATTTTGTCCCTCGATATTTTATCCTCGATATTTTTGTATTGTAGTGTAGTTCCTATCATCCCAATAGGCTCTGCGCATTGGAATAATACCTTCAATAGTATAGGCCTAGACCAGACGTTAACTAGGTCTACTACTGTCAATATTAGACTTAAAGTTTTGGGTTTGCCAGCTTAGCTCAGAGTTCACTAGAAACTTTCTCGAATGTTCAGGAAGGAATTAACTTCCCTGATTAGACAAGAAGGGATTTAGTTTCTGACAACCATAGAACATGACAACTTTGCTCTCCCCTAATCAAGAGTGTATCTCGAGAGTCGTGTGAACAAAAGGCAATTTATTTTACTCAGTCAGTACGTGCATTCTTAGTCTCATCAGATTGTAGAGAAAAGGAAGAGACGGGCGTGTTCAATAAAAGATGTTATTTATTGATCAGTCTCTTTTCTCATACAAGAGAAATGGATCGATATTATTGCAATACTTATAGTTAAGTAAAGTGCATACATTAAAAGCAGAAGTATAAAATAATACTGTAAGAACATTGATATGGTTTCTAAGCCATATGAAGGTTTAAAATGAATAAAATATATTACATACACATATACATTTGACTAAACGTACTCAACTGGTGTTTCTAACTACGCCTACCCCGTGTACCTGACCTAAGCCTAATGCGTGGGCGGGAATAGAAAGTTACAGTTTAAGTTAAGTTTGTTTTTGCCAAGTGACTGACTAAAGAATTCTCTGTGAGGGGTTATTCAGTCTGTACCTGGAAGTTAGGATGAATGAGGGATGGTATCTCTCTCTCTGGTCTCGATATTCCAGGCTGCCTGCGAGGGCTACCCGGAAGCGCCGGTGCTGGATCTCTCGGCAGGAGAAAGCAGCGCGTCTCGTTCTCAGCGCGTCAAGAAGGCGGGGCTGCGCCAGCTGGGTCTGCTCTGCTCTGGGCTTCGGCAAGTATGGCTGCTCCGTCTCGTCACCACCGCGTGTGTTTGCATAGGGCAATATCGGTAATATTTATACCTTTAAGGTGCCGAGATTGACGTAAGGATGGACATAGATACGTCAATAAGGATGTCATACGACTTGGTCGTTAGCACATTCTTTTGCTGAAGTTCTCGAAGAAATCAAAACAATGGCCGCAGGGTTTTTCCCAGGTTGACATAGGTTTGATTTGTTTAGAGAACTCCGTATGCCTTATCAGGGGCTGGAGGAATATCGCTTGTCTAATTAGATCGCAAGCGTTATGACCTAATCAGATAACATGTTCCTGTGCCGTAGTGTGGCTTCGTCAGATAACGGTATCTGCATCATGGGGGTTTGCTGCCTCATGGGCTGACTGCTAGTTAACTTGTTGGTTTGTTAACCAGAATAGGATCAGGAATAGGGGGATCGATTCAGAACCTATAGGAATACATCACAGTATCTCGATATTTTTGTGGTCGATATAATGTCAGTGATCCAGCACGAACAAGACTCTTGCGAGTATCAGAGCGCTTTACAGGTCTGTGGCGTGCCAAACTCTACAGTGCCCCTCCCCCCTTATGGGCAACCTAGAAGCCGCAGATTGCCACATTACAGACGCTAGGAAGTATGCCAACGTCACCCAAAGCATGATGAATTGACAAAGTGACAACGAAGTGCAAAAAAGCAAGACAACAGGCCTTTTTCATCTGTGCACCCACTATCTGGACAAACATCCCCCTTTCCATAAGGACCTCCCCAATCCTATTCCAATTTAGGAAAGAGCTGAAGACACCCCTCTTTAAAGAACACTACATTATGATTCAGCAATAGTCCAATTTGCTCTTAGAAAGCGGATACACTTCCAATCCCATGCTGGCTCTGTTTTGTCTGTCACCCTGTACAGCGTTCCACTGCTTTTTCGGATAGGTTTGCACTATATAAATATCCCACATACACACGGACACACCAGTATGCTGTCGATACTTAGAAATATCTCTATGCTATCTTTATAAGGAGGAATAGGGAGTAAAAGCACAGTAGAAGCAGGGTTAACTCAAAAAGAGATGTGTTATCGTGAAAAAGAAGTTATCTCGAAAAAGTGAGAAAACACAAACTTTTAGAAGCACAGGGAGGTAAATTTAAGGAGCTATCAAATTACACCCTGTAGGCTTCTCTTCCATATGTTTAGAGTGAGGGGGAACAGTAGTCACATTTTCTAAATTTGCCTTTTAGAGGTGTATGTAAATAGTGATATACAGGAAATCATAACAAGGAATAGGTTTCCCCATCCATTTTTTTCTACACTGTTTAGAAAAAATAATGGTTAAAATAAAAAGAAGGGCTTGTCTTGTTTGTTTGAATGTTTTATGTGTCTAAAAAACAATACTTTATCCAAAAAAATAAGAATGATGGTCCAAGAAGAATCGGAGCTGGAACCTTTTAGTAAGACTTTGATTACCCCACTAAGGTCCACTATTTTTCTGAATATTCTAAAACCGGAAACCAAAGATGAAACTTCAAGATTAGCGAAAATAATGAATATGCTGAAAATGGATGAAGGTGTATAGTGTAGGCATCGGAGTATACCATCTCGGACAAAATGTACAGTCATTTAAGGCTGATATTATGGAAGTTATTGCGCATTCTTTCTTATACCCTGGTGCTAATACAAAGATTAAACTAAGAAGGAGAACTGTTCGAGAATCATGCCCTTTTTTTGTAATAGGGGGAAGCATACCCTGCTAACAAAAAAATCTTCCCCTTCCCTCACCTAATCAATCCCCTATCTCCTCCCTTACTACTGCCAAACACTCTAGCCGCATATACATTTAGCACTTGCTCAGAGCATTAAAAATCTGCTCACATGGTAATTTTCCATTCAGTGGTGGGTCGTTTACTTGTAATTGGATGGTACTGGGGTGATTTTACCGAATAAAAATTGTAAAACTACATGCAGTTGTACAGAGCGATAAAATCACCCTAGTACTGTCCAATTCGTAAGTTAGGGCCCACGGGTTGGGCCACAATTCCATAGCCTGTTAACCGTCACTATGGGCATTATTTACAGTTTACCAAGGATTAGAATATTTACCCCTACTCAACTTGAAATTGAATTTCTATGCCTGCTTTTTGCAGCCTTTTTTTATATTGAAGTAGATTCATGTTTGTACATATTTGTTTTGTAGTACCATTGTTATTGTTTTTGAAAACATTGTAGGAAAACGTATACAGGCGATTGCAAAGCAGTGATTGCAAACAGGCACATTTTTAAGCTCCTAGTACATTGGTTATTACATATCTGTCACACGTGCAGATTGATGCCGTATTTAATACGCATCAAATGTTGATCAGCTCCATATGTGCCAATACATATGTGGAACAACAAAACAATTCAAACAAAACCCCCTGAGAAAAACCTGCCTCATCACCTGTGTTTGGGCGGTTTTTGGTATGATCAAGTAGGTTCGCCCAGCCATAGAGCTATGGTCTGGAATGTACTTTGACCAAAGCATGACACCAATACAGAAGGGATCTACTGTGAAGAGTGTTGGATTCTAGGGATGTTACAATCGACAGAGCACTTCTCGTGCCATATATTTGCCCAGTGTGATATGTTCAGTGTAAGTATTGTGTAGTTATTCAGGCTTAATGCCATCTTTCTCTGATTCCCTGTGTGCCCGGATGAGAGAGTCTCAACTCTCAGCCATTGAATGGTTGTGCAGACTCCTCTTTTCCTCCCTACGCGGCACATTGCTCTCTACCCAGCCCACTGGGTGGCTTCTGTCTTCCTGGTAATCGTGGGGGTGGGGAGGGGGGCGAGCTGTGCAGATTCTCCATATTTTCACACATATTGTACATTTTTTCTCTACTTCTTATTTCGTAAAGTCCAAAGCCTTCGTTAGGCCACTTTTGCAGCATGTAATGCCGGGTTTGGTGGCTCAGTGAACTAATGGATCCACTTCAGGGGTCTGTGTTTGACCTCGTGGTCACAGGTTCGAATCCTGTTGGGCCAACTCAACCTTTCATCCTTCTGAGGTCGATAAAATGAGTACCATTGGGTAACAATAAACATCTGTTATTCAGAGCAAAGATACCCTTCTGGGTGAATGTGCACTTTACAAATACACATGTTATGTTATGTAAAGTGTCAGAAGTCATGTGAATTAATTTCTTATTGAACCATAAGGGTTCGGCATTCAACGCGCCTTCTGGAGAAGCAGGACACATAGCTCTGCTCTCCGCTGTCAGGCTTACTAATGCAGTCCTGAATAGCAAATATTAGGCAATCGAAGATTCATACTTCGCATGGCAACCTTGACCTGCTGCACCACATTGTAGTTTTGATTTCTTTACATCGGATAACGCCGGAATAAGCGGCCCCTCTTTGTGCAGTTTCAAGTAATTGCTCCAATTGCGCGCTACTTCACTCATTAGCACCCTCACGGGCGGACGTCAGAATACCTCCACACTTTCAAGTCAAAGTTTCAGGAATGTATGCCCCTTGCAGTATTCTGCTTACTGTCTCGCTACCTTTCTCCCTGGCACAGCCCGGTTTAGAATTCATTTTGTTCACAATTGCTATGTCCTGAAGATGATCTCAAATAGCTGAGATTGAAACGTCAGATCTCCTACAACAAGAACTCTACACACTTTGTATAATTTATTCTTGTCAATGAGATGCTTATATTTTAAAGTCACCCCCACTTAGCACGTCACTATTGTTGTCCCTTTACTATGAGAGCACCTGAATTTGTTCTTGCATTATTTCATAAAATAAATAACAAATCTTTTTGGGGCCCATCGGTAGAGGGAGGGAGATAGCATCGACCACAGACACAGGTTAAGGTGTAACAAAGGCCGCTTTATTGGAAGCAGGTGCACCTTACAAACACAACAACCCTTGGCCTGTGCCGTACAAAACTAAACCTCACTAAATATGAACTGCCTAGGGGCGTGGCTTAACCAAAATGGCCGGCTAAATGTCTTTTGGCCCAGCTCCTGTCCCACAGAAAGAAATCCTGCATGATCCTGGCACTAATAACGGCAAACTTGATGCTCCCGAGGTGAGGAGCCCCCCCCCCCTAGCCCTTAGACGCGGCAAATTGAGACTCGGCGCTCTGTCGGGGGTAGTGGACGTCCCCGGCATCCTGGCACGGACTGACCAGAGCGGGCGGAAAATGGCGGCTGTTGCACCCTGAGGCCACCAGAGCCGAGAGTTCTGTGGGTGAGACGGGGCGCCCCCCGCGGAGGCTACCGGAGCAGTGGGGCCACCAGTGGGGTCGTCTGGGCAGCGGCGGAGTTTGTGGAGGCGACGCGGCACACCAGAGGAGCCGCGGCCAAGAACGAACTGCCTCGCCGGTGAGGTGGGGACCTGCCGGCCGGCCGCAGACATAGCCGCTCGGCCGGTAATAGCGGCCGCCCCATCCTGGAGTGCGGGGATCCGGAAGATCCCCGCACTCCAGGATGGGGCGGCCGCCTGTTGGTGCGGCTGAGCGTCCCCCGTAGGGGCCGGAGGTGAGACGCGCGGCTCAGGCGGACTGCGCAGCAGCAAGTGCGCTCCTGCGGGCCCGTGCTACGGAGTGCAGCAAAGGGGCCACGGACCTAGCGGACATATCCCCCACTGAAGAAAGGTTCCTTGGCCCCCAGGCAGCATCGGGGGGCCGAAGAAGAGGTCGGAGGTCATTTGGGTGCGTTCTCCATCCCCCCCCACTGCCGGGCGGGCGGTGAGAGCGAGAGGGGTGCACCGGCCATGGGCCTCGTGGGGGAGTGGAGGGGCTTGCCGGGACTCTCTGGATCCCGGGGGACGCAGCAGGGCTGGCGGCGAGTGACCCATAAGATAGGAGCGGTGGTGGCAGCTCCCCAGAGGGCCCAGCGGAGTGTCGCTTAGGGGGGTCTGAGGGTGTTGTCGCCCCCCCCCCCACTTCCCTCACTTATTGATTGGGGCGCCCGCAGTCGCGGCTGGAACACTAGCGGAAAGGACGCCTGGTGGAGGGAAGACACTACTCGAGCGCGGAAGCGCGAAGACGGGGTGGAAGTAGAGGTGAGACACCCCATAACCCGGACCCGCTGTGTGGACGGCCAGCGGAGGGGTGCTCAGTGACCGGGCTGGCGTGGAGCCCTCCTGACTTTCCCACTATCGCCTCTGTCCAGGTTGGGGCCCAGGAGCGCTGCTGATGCCTCGGCGGTGGAAAGAAACGGGCCGCCCAGGGGAAGCCTGACGGACTGCCCTAGGACAACGCAGTAGTATGAGAAAGGACCGACCGACGACGCGGGGAGCGCAGGCCAACAAGATTGACCAGTATACAGTCCCGGGGCCCACAGCGGCGGACCGCCCCAGACGGGATCGGAGGATGGCGGCCCATGCGGAGGCGGCGGCGAGAGATAAAGCGGATATCCTGGCGGCGATCCATGACTCCAGGGCAGCACTAGAGAATAAGATGGATGGAATGGCCATGGACATTAATCACCTGCGTTTGGACCTCAGAAAGGTGGCGGACAGGGTTACCACCACGGAAGGAGGCTTATCGGTACTACAATCAGAAGTCCAACAGATGAAAGACTCAATTGTGTCCCTCCAGGACCAAGCGGCCCGGTTGGAAGAACGGGCAGAGGATGCAGAAGGGCGGTCCCGGTGGAACAACCTCCGCTTCTTGGGCTTCCCGGAGCGGGTAGAGCACCCAGTGACGGACCTGTTCCTTGAGGACTGGATAGCAAAGTCTTCCCAAACTTGCGCTTCTCTAAGCTATTCGCCATCGAAAGAGCCCACAGGACCCTGGGTCCGCCCCCGAAACCGGGCACTCCGCCTAGGGCCATAATAGCCCAGTTCTTTTACTTCAGGGACCGCAACGTAATTCTTCAGCATATCCGCAAGACTGGCCCGCCCAGGTTCAAAAACCATGACATACACATCTTCCCGGACTACACCAGGAAGGTACAGGACCTCAGAAATGACTTCTTACACGTCAAGCAGCGTTTGCGGGCCCGCGATGTTAAGTACAGTCTGCTTTTCCCGGCCCGGCGCAGAGTGCAACACAACGAGAGGACACACTTCTTCGACCTCCCTTCGGATGCGGAGGGGTGGATGGACGCACTGGGACTGGCGAGCCACGACCAGGCGCAGGGGTGGCAGGAACAGCGACGTCGAAGTGCACGTAGGCGGAGCCGGCGGCGCGGAGAGAACAGTCAACCCATGAGGGACCGAGCCCCCGTGGACAGTGGACGCATCACAGTGGGACCGGATGGTACCTTGCAGACGGAACTCCCGGAGATCCCAACCCAGAACCAATTTTCCCCACTGTGCCTGGTTCAAGAAACCCAGTCGGACGCAGGGGCGGGAACGAGCCCAGTTGATGTACAAGCGCAGACTGAGTGAAGGGTGCATCAGGTGGTCCATAAGTAAGGCATGGGGTTCTGGACGCAGTGAGTACTTTCCTATTTTGCTCTACAGGGGGCGCTGCAGTCAGACGGAGTAGGGCGGAGGTGATGTTATGTACTCATAGGAGGGCAGAGATGGGGGGGCGGGAGTGATGCACCGTTCCGACATGGTGACTATTACTAAAGTGCCAACTTCCACTCTTGTGGCCGGTTATAGTGTGCCACAAGGACCTGCTAGGCCCTGGCTGGGCAGGGTTGCGTGGTGCCAGGCAGTCGGCTAACTATTCACCTTCGAGGGAAGGGGACATTTCTGGACTACTGAATACTCAATTTTAGTGACTACTTTGTTAATTAAGTTGAAGGGGGGATTTGAGGGGGGGTATTTCTTTGGGGCGGGGTCGAGGTCTCCTGACCGGTTCCAGATTGGGAGTTGCGATGCTACCGCCCGAGGGTGGGTGTTGCTGGAGTTACATGTTGCGGGTTAGGGGGGATGCTGCCGTGATTGTTTCCGCTCCTGCTTTACGTGGTGGGGGAAGTGTGCCTACCAGAGGGTCGAGTGCAAAGAATTGCTTACAAGGTCTGAATGCTGCGGGGTCGGTTCACGTAATGGTGAGGGCTCTGGGGACCTCCTGCTGGAGGTCGTCATGTCAAACACTCAGCTACCATGATGATGGATGCATGTAAATATAAGCTCATCACATGGAATGTCAGAGGGCTTAATAATACGATCAAGAGGATCAGGGTGGCCACCTATCTTCGTCGTTATAATGTCAAAATAGCCTTCCTTCAGGAAACACACCTCTGGGGGGACTGCCTTAAACATGTCCAACGAAGATGGAGGGGTCAGTTCTTTGCCACCTCCTACTCTGGGTACGCCAGAGGGGCCCTTATTTGGGTAGCTCCGGGGGTTCCTTTTAAGGCTGTGCGCTCCAAGATGGACCCCGAGGGCAGATTTGTTATAGTGGTGGGCACTTTGGATGGTCGTGAGGTATGCCTGGTGAACGTGTATGCCCCGAACGTGGATGATGGTGAGTTTTTGGGTCAAATGTTGGGACAGGTGGATATTGACGCCGACGTGGAGCTCCTTATAGCTGGGGATTTTAATTGTGCATTGGACGGTCATCTGGATAGGTGCCCCCCCAAATTGGATGCGAAGCCTAAAATGAGGGAGGCACTGACTCAGATGCTCCGTAGTTATGACCTAGTAGATGTTTGGAGGCATCGTAACCCGGTTAGGCGGGTGTACTCGTGCTATACACCAGCTGCCGACACCCACAGTAGGTTGGACTACTTCTTCCTCCAGGGTGGGGTCACAGATCGGGTGGAGGACATTCATTATTTGGCGCGTTACTTGTCAGACCACTCTCCGCTCTTGCTTACGTACCTGGTGGGTGGTCCCCGGCGCAGGGTCCCGCTCTGGAGGCTTAATGTTGAGGCGTTGGCTGATCCCGTATATAGGGAGACTATCTTGCAAGGCCTCGAGGCGTATTTGGATGTGAACTGGGGGTCGGCCAGTACCAGGGCAATTGAGTGGGATGCTATGAAGGTGGTTTTGCGGGGTGTCTGCATCTCCACAGCAGTAGGGGTCAAGCGGGTATTAGAAGAGGAGCTTAGACGGCATGAGGACAAGCTGGCAGAACTAGAAAGGAACTTCCCCACTGACAAGGAGCAAAAACCGGAATGGACGGCCATGCGACAACACCTGGGGGACACTTGGGCCTCCCTCTGCAAGTTTAACAGAACGACCAGTAGGAAAAAGTGGTACGCGGAGGGTGACAAGGCGGGGAGGTTACTGGCACGTCTGATTCGAGCCGAAACTCGACCCCACCCGATATTGGCGCTGAGGGATGACTTGGGCCAGTTAGTATATACCCAGCAGGCGATCACAGAGGTGTTCCGCTCCCATCTGTCTAAAACGTATTCAGACTCACAGTCCGTAGCGGGCATGGAGGACTTGGAACAATATCTGGAAGGGGTACAATTGCCAAGTATTGAGGCTGAGAGTCAGGAGGACTTGGGTGGGCCACTCCGAGAGGAGGAAATAAGAGCGGCGATAGCCCATCTACAGACAGCTAAATCTCCGGGGTTGGATGGCCTCGCGGCCAAACTTTACAAAGATTCCAAAGATGTTTTGGTCCCGAAACTCCTGGAGGTGGCCTCGGAGGCATATGATCGGGGCTTGCTCCCGGACTCCATGCAAAAAACACAGTTGATGGACAGAATGTAGAACAATGTCATACATTCACCCCAGTACAATGATCTGGGCCTAAATCCATCGTTTTTTGCTCTCCACACCACCCTGGGTTAGACACTGGCTATATGCAAATCAGCTCTGACCCTGTTCCTCATGGGAACAGTCCAGTCCGAACTACCAAGCCATGTCTTTCCCAGACCGGAATCAAGCATCCAAGGACCGGTTTCTGGCTATCAGCCTTCATTCAGCCTGGATAGCTTGACTCCAGTGGTGTGGAGAGCCTGGGACTCACGTCTGAGCATACCCAGCCCATTCGGGGTGAAAATTGCAAAAAACACAGTTGATGGACAGAATGTAGAACAATGTCATACATTCACCCCAGTACAATGATCTGGGCCTAAATCCATCGTTTTTTTGCACTCCACACCACCCTGGGTTAGACACTGGCTTTATGCAAATCAGCTCTGACCCTGTGCCTCATGGGAACAGTCCAGTCCGAACTACCAAGCCATGTCTTTCCCAGACCGGAATCAAGCATCCAAGGACCGGTTTCTGGCTATCAGCCTTCATTCAGCCTGGATAGCTTGACTCCAGTGGTGTGGAGAGCCTGGGACTCACGTCTGAGCATACCCAGCCCACTCGGGGTGAAAATTGCAAAAAACACAGTTGATGGACAGAAAGTAAAACAATGTCATACATTCACCCCAGTACAATGATCTGGGCCTAAATCCATCGTTTTTTTGCACTCCACACCACCCAGGGTTAGACACTGGCTATATGCAAATCAGCTCTGACCCTGTGCCTCATGGGAACAGTCCAGTCCGAACTACCAAGCGATGTCTTTCCCAGACCGGAATCAAGCATCCAAGGACCGGTTTCTGGCTATCAGCCTTCATTCAGCCTGGATAGCTTGACTCCAGTGGTGTGGAGAGCCTGGGACTCACGTCTGAGCATACCTAGCCCACTCGGGGTGAAAATTGCACAAAACACAGTTGATGGACAGAATGTAAAACAATGTCATACATTCACCCCAGTACAATGATCTGGGCCTAAATCCATCGTTTTTTGCACTCCACACCACCCTGGGTTAGACACTGGCTATATGCAAATCAGCTCTGACCCTGTGCCTCATGGGAACAGTCCAGTCCGAACTACCAAGCCATGTCTTTCCCATACCGGAATCATGCATCCAAGGACCGGTTTCTGGCTATCAGCCTTCATTCAGCCTGGATAGCTTGACTCCAGTGGTGTGGAGAGCCTGGGACTCACGTCTGAGCATACCCAGCCCACTCGGGGTGAAAATTGCAAACAACACAGTTGATGGACAGAATGTAGAACAATGTCATACATTCACCCCTGTACAATGATCTGGGCCTAAATCCATCGTTTTTTGCACTCCACACCACCCTGGGTTAGACACTGGCTATATGCAAATCAGCTCTGACCCTGTGCCTCATGGGAACTGTCCAGTCCGAACTACCAAGCCATGTCTTTCCCAGACCGAAATCAAGCATCCATGGACCGGTTTCTGGCTATCAGCCTTCATTCAGCCTGGATAGCTTGACTCCAGTGGTGTGGAGAGCCTGGGACTCACGTCTGAGCATACCCAGCCCATTCGGGGTGAAAATTGCAAAAAACACAGTTGATGGACAGAATGTAGAACAATGTCATACATTCACCCCAGTACAATGATCTGGGCCTAAATCCATCATTTTTTTGCACTCCACACCACCCTGGGTTAGACACTGCCTATATGCAAATCAGCTCTGACCCTGTGCCTCATGGGAACAGTCCAGTCCGAACTACCAAGCCATGTCTTTCCCAGACCGGAATCAAGCATCCAAGGACCGGTTTCTGGCTATCAGCCTTCATTCAGCCTGGATAGCTTGACTCCAGTGGTGTGGAGAGCCTGGGACTCGCGTCTGAGCATACCCAGCCCACTCGGGGTGAAAATTGCAAAAAACACAGTTGATGGACAGAATGTAGAACAATGTCATACATTCACCCCTGTACAATGATCTGGGCCTAAATCCATCGTTTTTTGCACTCCACACCACCCTGGGTTAGACACTGGCTATATGCAAATCAGCTCTGACCCTGTGCCTCATGGGAACTGTCCAGTCCGAACTACCAAGCCATGTCTTTCCCAGACCGGAATCAAGCATCCAAGGACCGGTTTCTGGCTATCAGCCTTCATTCAGCCTGGATAGCTTGACTCCAGTGGTGTGGAGAGCCTGGGACTCACGTCTGAGCATACCCAGCCCACTCGGGGTGAAAATTGCAAAAAACACAGTTGATGGACAGAATGTAGAACAATGTCATACATTCACCCCAGTACAATGATCTGGGCCTAAATCCATCGTTTTTTTGCACTCCACACCACCCTGGGTTAGACACTGGCTATATGCAAATCAGCTCTGACCCTGTGCCTCATGGGAACAGTCCAGTCCGAACTACCAAGCCATGTCTTTCCCAGACCGGAATCAAGCATCCAAGGACCGGTTTCTGGCTATCAGCCTTCATTCAGCCTGGATAGCTTGACTCCAGTGGTGTGGAGAGCCTGGGACTCACGTCGGAGCATACCCAACCCACTCGGGGTGAAAATTGCAAAAAACATAGTTGATGGACAGAATGTAGAACAATGTCATATTTTCACCCCAGTACAATGATCTGGGCCTAAATCCATCGTTTTTTTGCACTCCACACCACCCTGGGTTAGACACTGGCTATATGCAAATCAGCTCTGACCCTGTGCCTCATGGGAACAGTCCAGTCCGAACTACCAAGCCATGTCTTTCCCAGACCGGAATCAAGCATCCAAGGACCGATTTCTGGCTATCAGCCTTCATTCAGCCTGGATAGCTTGACTCCAGTGGTGTGGAGAGCCTGGGACCCACGTCTGATCATACCCAGCCCACTCGGGGTGAAAATTGCAAAAAACACAGTTGATGGACAGAATGTAGAACAATGTCATACATTCACCCCAGTACAATGATCTGGGCCTAAATCCATAGTTTTTTTGCACTCCACACCACCCTGGGTTAGACACTTGCTATATGCAAATCAGCTCTGACCCTGTGCCTCATGGGAACAGTCCAGTCCGAACTACCAAGCCATGTCTTTCCCAGACCGGAATCAAGCATCCAAGGACCGGTTTCTGGCTATCAGCCTTCATTCAGCCTGGATAGCTTGACTCCAGTGGTATGGAGAGCCTGGGACTCACGTCTGAGCATACCCAGCCCACTCGGGGTGAAAATTCCAAAAAACACAGTTGATGGACAGAATGTAGAACAATGTCATACATTCACCCCAGTACAATGATCTGGGCCTAAATCCAGCGTTTTTTTGCACTCCACACCACCCTGGGTTAGACACTGGCTATATGCAAATCAGCTCTGACCCTGTGCCTCATGGGAACAGTCCAGTCCGAACTACCAAGCCATGTCTTTCCCGTGCCGGAATCAAGCATCCAAGGACCGGTTTCTGGCTATCAGCCTTCATTCAGCCTGGATAGCTTGACTCCAGTGGTGTGGAGAGCCTGGGACTCCATGTGAGCAGCGACAGTAGTCATGCTCCCCAAACCGGGGAAGGATCCTCTTCTCCCTGGGTCCTACAGACCCATATCCATGTTAAATGTGGATTTAAAAGTAATCAGTCAGGTCCTCGCCACAAGACTCCTTCCATATCTCCGACGCCTGGTCCATTATGACCAATCAGGATTTATCCCGGGCCGAAGCGAAAATAACAAGGACCCCCTGGGTAATGCCGTCGAAGACTCCTATGGCAGGGTAAACAATATATATGCAAAAAATTCCTAGGCAGTCTATAGTGTCAAATAAACAAATTAACAGACCCAAGGCAAAAACCACATAAACTAATGTACTGAATAAAATAAAATCAACAGTTTTTAATACATACACATGTAAAAACCATATGGGGAATCAAGGAATGATTCACCTATATGGTACAATTGTAAAAATACAGAAAATACATAATTTTAATACATTTCAACATATAATGACAAGGTTAAAAAAGTGGAGACAACGCAACCATCAAAATTGTGTCCCACAACCGATTGACAATACTGTACTGCACAACAAGCAACGAACAAGCATTCGATTCGGTCCGATGGCCCTATTTATGGAAGGTACTTTTAAAAATAGGACTGGGGGAGGGATTCGTACGATGGGTTAGACTGCTCTATACCAGACCGGTAGCCAGAGTTCGCACGGGCAGGTACGTCTCGGAGGAGATACCTATTTTGAGGGGTACTCGCCAGGGGTGCCCTCTCTCCCCCCTGCTCTTTGCCCTGGCCATGGGGCTGCTGGCATGTTACCTTCATTTGGTGCTTAGAGACCAGGGCATTCGAATAGGGGCTATGGAACACGTGGTGTCCTTATATGCGGACGACGCCTTGATCTACCTGCGCCGGCCATCGCACTCCCTGCCGATCCTGATGGCCGCATTAACGCAGTTCGCAGCCGCTTCCGGTCTGGCAGTCAATAAAACAAAATCCCAGTTGTATGCGATTGGAACGCAGGAGGAGTGGGAAGGCAATCCACGGCCTGAGTTGGGACTCCCTTGGGTGGATGACACACTGCACTACCTGGGGGTGTGGATAAGCCAGCACTCCGACACCTTTTTCCAGCATAATATGGGACGGATAATCCGAGGTCTAAAGGGAAGCATCGCCTTTTGGAATACCATAATTAAGATGGTGATCCTCCCGCGGCGTTTATACACTATGCAGGGGTCCTTTTACGAGATACCACATCGGGTTTTTCGAGAGCTGGACTCGCTCCTCATCCTCCTGTTATGGAATGGGAAGCGATGTAGGGTGAGTTTGGAGGTCTTAAAGCGCAGTTGGAGTGCAGGTGGTTTGGAAGTTCCCGACCTGGAGATGTACTATTTTGCCTCCCAACTACAACACGCGGTCGCATGGTTGGATACGGACCCCTCGTGGGAAAGATCTTTAATGGAGGGGACATTTGGAAACAGGCATACCCCCCCACTGGCACGGTTGATGGCGTCGATCTGGGATCGGGTGACACGACGCCTCCTCCTCAGCAAACCCTTCGCCCCGGACTTGGATCTATGGCTCTTACCGCCATTTGCCCGGATTGCGCGGGTCATGACTATAGATAAATGGACGGAGGGGGGGTGCCTGATGTTAGCGGACTTGTATCCGAATGACCACTTTGTAACTTATCAGTAGGCGGCAGACTCCTTTGAGCTTGGCCCGGGACAATTCCTCCAATACGCGAAAATAGCGGCGACAGCGCAGCAGTTGTGGCCAACATTCCCAGAGGCCCCGGGGCACACCCGTACACTGGTCACAATGTTGGCGATGGCTGGGGGTCGGAAGTTTGTGACTCACCTTTATAGGGCCCTGAGGGACGACAGGAAGTTAGGGCCCCTGACGATTGAGGACAGATGGCAGCGGGCATGTCCGCAGGAGATCACCTCCCGTGACTGGGAAAAAATTCATGAAAGTGTGAGGAAAGTGTCAGTTAGCAATAGATTCAAATTAATTCAGTACAACATAGTACATATGACTTACCTTTCTCCTAGGCGTCTCCAGACGATTGATAGCAGTAGGGACGCGCACTGCCCCCGATGTCGCAACCCAATGGCAGACTTTGTGCATATGGTATGGGTGTGTCCAGTCCTCCAAACGTACTGGGAGTCAGTCCTGGAGGTTTTAGAAAAGGTGTCAGAATGGGTGGTAGAGTTAGAACCCCGCCCATGCCTCTTGGGCCTGATCCCCCGAGACCCCAAACGAAAAGTGAGCAGGCGGTTTTTGGTGTTGGGCCTGGTGATGGCTTGACGCCGCATTGCAATACACTGGTTATCCCCACAGGGTCCGGAGCTGCAGAGATAGAAGTCTGACCTGAGAGAATGGACGCTGGCAGAGGAGGACCATATAAGGCGTACTAGAAGGGATGGGAAATTGCCCGAGGTTCTCCAGGCCTGAAGGGTTATGGTCCAAGAGTTCGTGGAATTGGATGCTCCTCCGACGCAAAATAGCCCGGAACTTGTAGAAACGGGACAGGAAGTCATTAGTCCTTCAGAAAACACAACACCTGGTGACCCGATTTGAGGAACTGATTGCACAGACCCGATATCACTGTTTTAGCTTGTTTCTGGTAAATTAAATTGTAAGGCACACAGACCACACTGGAAAGGGAGTTTTAAGATCGGCAGGGGGAGGGGGGGAGGGGAGGTAGGGGACGGGGAAGTTGTGGATTGGGGAGGAGGGAAGGGGGGAGTCATGGGAGTTTACTTGCGTTCAAGACAGTTTGTGCGACAAGCGATAAGCAACGTCACAGTGTCCACACAAGGGGGGTTTGGGGTCCTCCTGATCCTCATGACTGTTATGCAACTGGCTGTTGATAATATTGTAAAGATAAGTTGTTTTTTTTCACGACTAGGGCAATTGCAATGTGTGATTGTACCCTGTTGGACAGACTGTGCAGGAGATGAAAAACTGGTGAAACTTGAGAATTAAGGTTATACAACATACAGAATTAAATGTGTGAGTAACGGGGAGGGGGATTCTTGTTTATAAAAATCGACTGGTTTCGAAAGTCCTAGAAGTCGCTAGCCTACAGTTATGTTGTCTCCCCAGTGCGAGACGGTGGGTATTGGGGATTGTGTGTAGGTTTACCACATAATTGCTACAATATGATACCTGCTTATCCTATACATGTGGTGTCCGACCTGCGGACACCCCCATTTGCCACGCCGCCGGACCCCTGGGTTGTCGGCTGAAGAGCTGTGTTATTCTCGACATGATAAGCTGACTCTATGTTTAACGCAGCCGGCCCCAGGGTTGTAGGCTCATTGCTGTGTTATTACTAGTGTGCACAATAAAGATTTTTTTGAAATCAAAAAAAAATTATGAACTGCCTAACATCCCCCCACCCCCACCCCTAACATGGTTCCCCCAAGAACAACATAACCACAATATACCAAACTGCACAGTGCCTAACTACCTGACTAAATAACTTTTCCTGTAAAACTCCCCCCTCCACTAGACAAAACCCAGGCCTTCCTACCCTGACTTCCCCCCCATGGACTAGGAAAGCGTCCCTCGACGAGCAACACACCCAGCACCTGCTCCAGCGACACGGAAACCCTTACAGCATAACTCCCTATGATGCACCGGCTTCCAAGAAAACCCCACACCAAACTCTACACCGGCCAAAACCCAGACCCTCAAAAAAGCAAAGCTACCAAAAGCGCCAAACATAGGGCGGGAGGGTGGGAAAAACGATCACAAACAATGCCCCCCCGGCTGCTGTGTCACTTGCCACCAAAATGGTGACAAGCAACACAAAATCTCCGGCTATAAAGCCCACCAGCCCAAAAGGAGCCCAACCAGCCCAAGCGTAGCCCAACCCGGCGGCTGCACTTAAAGGGACCCAGCCCCGAAATTGCTGGCTCTGAGCTTCTCAACCCCCCACCGCCCCGGGGGAAGCAGTCCTCCTGCTGGTCGGCCGCTCCCCCTCAAAGCCCTATTTTGAGTTACATGTCTCTGTTTATATTAATTATTGCTAACTGAGATATTTATTATCTATCTCGACTCTAGCGCATTGTCACTAATTCTGACACCGCTTCCTTCCTTGGACCTTTTTGGCCACATAAGAATCATTGTTTTTCAAAAACATTTGTCTACCCCAGGTTCACTTATTGGGGTACCCTTGTTTTCGTTACTTCAAGGGGTCGAAAGAGCATGCGTGGTATTACTATTCCTATAGTGTTGGTCGCATTACTTCATTGTAGATGGCAGTGTTTAGACATGCAGGAAAGGATACAGTGTTTTGATGGAGTCACAGCAGGTGTCATGAAATGAAGAATGTTGTTTGAATACATTTTGTTTCTTTGACTCCCAACACCACCAAAACCCACTGCGTTTTTTCTTGCAGGAGCGATCCCATCTGTGTTTTCTCACTTGCAGGTGTTGGGCGTTTAATTAAAATCTCTAACTAATATGTTTCTGTTTTGTGAAGGCAGGTGAATTATTGCAAAGACAAATTATGAATGATAATGAGGAACAATGTGTGTGCTTTTCGGAATCATTATGTTTGATAGAGCATCCTTGTAAAGAAAAGGTCATTTGGTGCAATGGCAGCGAGCCCTGCTGAAACAGACATTTATTCCACTAAATGCATTTTTCCTCTAATGAATTACATAGCCCAAACATGAGTACAGATCATTTCATGATAATACACTCAGTGGACATAGTTTTATTAAAATATAATTTAATTACTAGTAGAATAAATGAGGTTAGAAAGAAACATTTAAAAGATAATTTTGCTTATTGCTGTCCTGAATATTTCAGTATAGGGGGCTTCATATATGTTCAATACAAAAAAAACAAAGGTTAAAGCTTAGTTATAGTTAGGAAAAAATATGTTCAAACATATAATAAAAACCAAAAAGTTAACCTACACAACATTTGACATTTTTCTGTTATAGTTATTTTACACAACTACAATTGATAACACTCACTAGCATTATTATAAACTCCAGAAAACAACACTTACTATCGTTTGCTCTCAAACCACACAACTATAACTCTCATTTCTACTAGACACTAATTACACCATCTCCTATTAAATATGTCATCGTAACTGAAAAGATATCCAGTAACACTTATAATGTCATACATACCAGTATAACCAATAACACACTTTATGTCACTTGACGTTATTCTGGTGAGTTATAGTTGTGTGGTTCTTTCTCCTCACTCATCGTTTATCTTCATAACTTCAAAGGGGAGGATGTTGTCTTGTAGTCTTCTGAGATTTTGTGAAGCCCAGTTGGATTTGCTGGTTGAAATGGCAGGGCAACAAGATTTTGGCCATTAGAAGCAGCAGAAAGACAGAGGGGAAGATGAGGAAGTTGAGGCACGTTGCCACTGTGGGAGAAAAAATGTAAATGCTGCCCTGTTAACATACAATCTGTGCCAGAAAGTGATTTCCCAAAGCACAGAGGAGCAATATTTTTTTGGGACCACTGGCATGAAAAAATACCTCCTGTCTATGCAATCCACAAGATGGACATGTGCACAAAGGAAGAGGTTTGCAAGACAGCGGTGGCTGATATCAACCGGAAAGGGGGGCGAGCGTGTGCTCAATCAAAATTGATATATTATAAACATAAATGGGCGCGGGCAAATATAAATGTAAAATATATTATAAGAAAACACTTACCTGACAAAAGGACCTCCTGCTGCGGACCTTGTTGCGCTGCAGCCCGGCCACTAGGAAACTCCCTTGACCAATCAGGGCACTGCTCTCACCAGCATGAGAGCAGCACCCTGATTGGAGGGAGTGGCCTCTCTTGACGCTCCACAGTGCTTTGGAGGCCTGCACTTATTATAAGCCAGCTATCTTAAGACATCTGGGTTAGAGGTTTCAAAGTTTGCATTTCTAGCTGCCCGTCGCAAAACCGTTAGCCAAAAAGAAATGAGCATTTTGAAAAGTGCACATACAACCCACCCTCCTCCCAGTGCCTGCTGTTGTCATTCTGCAGCAGCCCCGCCCCCGTCCTGACGCTCGATCAGGATGGGAGGATGTCAGGATGGAAAATAAAATGGCAATGCTGAATTACCATTTTATTTTTCATCTCAGGCTAAGGGACAATTAAGTGGGGTGATGCCCCTCCGCTCCAATGGAGGAGTTGTCCCTGGAGCAAGAGCTTTAGGAGATGGCTGGAGGAAGTTCATCAGTGGCAAGGCAGATGGTCTCTTCAGGACTTCCCACCTTTACAATCTCCAGTGCAGCAGCAGCACCGCCATTGGCTGTGGTATCTGTAACTCCTGCTGGTCGCGTGGACATGTTGTGGCAAGACAGGGACATAGTGAAAAAGTATGTTAGTACTATCACTTACCACCTCCTGTGCCACAGAGCCATGGTGGCTGGGGAGAGAGACACTAGCATTGTTAGGCAGCTAGTTGTTGCTCACCCATTCCCTCCCCTACATCCTTAGTTTTTATTTGTATCCTTCCTTCCATTCTGGTATTTATCCTTTTCATGTTTTTATTTTTTTGTTGGTCCTGTTGACCTGTTAGGAAAAAAATAAAAATACAGAAAAAGGTAAAAAATTAAAAAAGGAGAACAAAACAGTTCTTTTCAGACCTACTCTAATATTGGCAGCATTTGTAAACCACAGCATGTGTGATGCTACTCTTGCTTGATATTCTTTCCTCCAAAAGAAATCAATTACCTCTCCAAGGGGATTTTTCTTCTTGTTGGTCAAGTTTTAAACCATGGTTTGAAATTTGTGGTTTAAATAGCTACACACATTAGCAGCACAATTCAGCTGTAGATTTTGTGCTTATGTTTGCAATATTAGCAATTAGTAGAAATCAATATTAGACGTCCCTTAGGTATACACAGCACAGCTCAACATAAGATACCAAGTTGGTGGTCACAGGTTTTTGAGCATACATTTCAATTCTCCATGTTTTTGAATCCAATATTCATTTGTCTCTCTCTGACATACCATTATGTATATCAAGTTATATTCTAGGTTCTTATCTTTCTCCTGCAGCTTTTAGACAAAATTGTGAGCTGTTATATTATTGAAGCAAGTTTCATTCCACATTATGTGTACACCAGTATATGAAATTACTGAAAGTTCACTTCGTACAAGAGTGTGAAAATATAAGAAATGTCTTAACGAAAATGTGGCTCTTCTGGATATTATCTTGTTGCTTGTTACTATGATGGAGACATTTGGCTGGACGATTGTAAGAACTTCGGTTGTTGGTTAACTGGTGTATGACCCAGGTCAAGCAGCACCAACAATCTAGGTCAGGGTAAGGCACAAGCAAACCGCATATTAACCTGCACTCAACACCTTGGTTGCTTGGCACAGAGAAGTTGGGCTTCATTTAGAGATATTGTGTAAAGCATTTGTGCAACACTTCACACAGTAACACAGTGAAAATACACCACAAAGGAGCCCAAAACAGATTTAGAAAAATAGAGTCATTTTTATAAATAAAGAAGACCAAAACTACAAACATCCAATCAGTAGAACCGGAGACACTGAATGTTAAAGTTTTTAAAGAAAATAGCTCCAAAAGGCAAAAAGCGTCACCTGTGGATATCTGGTCGCGCCGGACCAGGACAAAGCCACAAGTTTAGGCTGACTGTGGTGGAGTGCCTGCCGACTGCAGGGACCCAGTTAGGCCCACTGAACATCTTAACTCCTGGGCTGCGGAGTGTTGCATGGGTCCGCATTGAAGATGTGTCACGCAGCCGAGGCAATGCGCCAATTCCGAGATGCAGTGCTGCTGCGGTGGGAGGTCCTATTGCATCGACGATCCCGTCAACAGGGCTTGCACTGCAAAGTCCAGCATTAGTGCGCAGTCAAGTTGATGCGTCGGTTCCAAGGAGCTGAGAGGCCCCGATGCAGAGTCCATTGTCGAGTCTGCTGTTGATGAAAGATGCAAGGGCCTGCACTGAGGATACGTTGTGCAGCGTGGGTTCTAAAAGTGATGTGAGCTGTGGTGGTGATGTGAGCCTTTGTGATGGGTCCATGCCATACCACATCGGCGATGCAGCAGTTCTGCTTAGTTTTTAGCTGTGCACTGTTGGATCTGGTGAATCCACAGGCTGGCAGAGCACCTTAGGCCCACTGCCAAGGGTCCAGGACTGGGGTGGCACCACTTGGCAGGATAGACTCACAGATGGCAGAGTCCAAGTGCAGATGCAATGTTGTTCAAAGCCTCTTGTGTCCCTGAGGCTTTATATCTGGAGGTCAGCCAATTAGCCTTTGGAGTCCCCCTGGGTTATTGCTTCAAGACATGCAGGTCCAGTCCTACTCGCCCAGTCAGGAGGCCAGCAGGCATGAGGTCAGCACAGCAAAGAAGGAGCACAACAATCCTTCTTGCTGACAGGTATCCACAGGTCCAGAAGTGTCTGAGGTCCATCTTGTATACCCTGGTGCCCTGGTTCTGGGAGGTGGGAGAAACTTCTAGATTGTGGTTAGCACTTGCAAGGAATTCCCTGCCTCCCTTGCCCTGGCGCCAAGCTGGCTGGAGTGACAATGCAGGGTCGTTAGGCACTTTGTGTAGAGAGAGGGCACAGCCTATTCAGGTATAAGTTACACTGTGTTCAGCTCCACCTTCCCATCCTGCCAGTGATGGTTCATCCAGTCACACCTAAGCTCCCATTGTGTGTGGCTGTCTAGGAGGAATACAAAAATCTCAACTGCCAACTGCACCCAGTCATATGACCAGACACAGGCTGCAGGCACCAAATGGCTAATTGAGGGGAATGATTCAATTCAGGAATGGAGAGGCAGGAATCATGCACATGTTAACAATACAAAATGCTTCCCCAACCACAGATCAAACAGAAAACCTTTTATCATCAGAAGTCCTTTTTATTAACTCTGAGATTCATAACTTGGTATTCTTTTTTTATATATATATCAAGTTTTTCCCATCTTTTTGAATTGGGAACATACACCTCAGTGTCATTTTGGAAATTTTCGAAAAACAGTGTAAACAAACATTCCATTATTTGCATGACACTCAAAAATAATCTGTTATTTGCATAACGTACAGAACCTTAATCACATGTTTAAAGACAAAATTACAAAAGACACACAATTGATGGACGGAATGCAGAACAAATCAAAACATTCACCCCCAGTCAAAAGATCTGGGTTGAATCCATCCTTCTTTTGCTCACCATGCCACCTCAGTTAAAGACCTGGCCATATGCAAATCAGTCTTGACCCTGTGCCTCATGGGAACAGTCCAGCCCGAACTGCCAAGCCAGGTACTCCCTGGACTGGAAACAAGTATCCTAGGACCGGTTTCAGGGTTTCACCCATCTTCAGCCAGGATAGCTTGATTCCAGTGGCACAGTGAGCCCAGGACCCATGTCTGGGCATACTTGGCGCACTTAGGGCGAGAAAGCAAAAGTAAAATTACTACATAAAAAAAAATCAATGCACTGCTATACATTTGATACAGTATTAATGAAAATGCACAAACAACAAAAGAAAAGACTGTTTAGATCCTCGCTGCTATCTGTTTTCTAGGTCCTAAAGGGGTCAGAGTACTAGTCAAAAACTCTATTTCTACGATTTAACTAATCAAGCCCAAACTGTACAATCATCTATGTTTTGTTTCCTTTTGGGGTTACTCTTGGCCTCAAGGTAAAACACCCAACGCATTTCAACCATCAAAACTGGGACCAACAAGAATATTTTTGGGTGAAGATCTTCATCAGGGTGCAGAAGAATTCATGTAGGACACTGTAGGGTTCCGTATTTGGTTGTCTAGATAGCCCAATGGTGGCATTGATTTAGTGGTGATATCAATCACCTTCAGCAGTGGAATGGTGTGCTTTAAGGCGCCTCAAGGGTCATGATGTCTTTGTGCTGGCAGAAATTTTTTCGATCTGGAATAGAGACTGTCTACTTCCTTTGGGTGTGCCTGCTAATTCTCTCAAATGATTTCAAACAAATCGTAAGCGCACAAATTAAAAGAGGGAAACAGAAACGAGGTGGGGTGGGTCAGTGTCTGGATGGTGCCTATCGATCTTATGCTTAGTTTTTTTTTGCTGTTCCTGTCACTGAGTTTCGCTGTTTATTGAAATATATTCAAATTCCCTCCTTATCGAAATATATTGTATATAGTGCACGGATCACCCGCAGCAACAGAATGTAACTGCTAACATGCACAGATGTTTTGACCTACGCAACCTCTTGATGTAAGTAATTGAATGCTCAGTTTCAAGTGATACGTACTAGGTGCCTAAGACTTATAATATAAGACCAATGCATACTACGCAAAATATGATGGCAACTGTGTAAACTGTATATCATGAATATAACTGAAAATTCAATAAATGGATGTTTAAAAAAAAAAAAAAAATATATATATATATATATATATATATATATATATATATATATATATATATATATATATATATATATATATATATATATATATATATATATATATATATTCTGCTTCACAATCCTCTTTTCTTGACAAAAAAGGAAGACAGCACTCCCAGGATTCCTTTAAACAGCTGTGTTTATTTTGTAAACGGACAGACACGTAAAGAGGATTGTGAAGCAGAATATGGATGCGGGACACCACCGCGGAACAGCACCCGCTCGTTTGGTGTAACTGGAGCAGCAATATATATATAGGTGTGAGGATTTATGAAGTGCGCAAAGAACTTTGCTCTGTGCTGCCGTGTTGTCACTGACGAAGGGAGCAGTTTTAATTCCTGAAACGCATATGGCATGTTATGACATTGTGCCGCTTTCCTGTTTAAATGCCTGCTTGCAAATTTTCAAATTAAAATAGTAGGAACGAAGCGGACTTCTGGTGATTGAATCCTTGGGGGCTTACCTGCAATTGATGGATATATATATATATATATATATATATATATATATATATATATATATATATATCAATGGTCGGCCAAAACTTCTGTACAGTAAGAGACTTTCTTCAGACGCTTGTCTGTTGATACTCTGCCCGCCGCTGCGTTTAAGTAAACCAACTTGTTACTGTTTTGCCAAATGCCTCTTGTCTTCTCATTTGTTTTTGTTTAAATTTGTTTTATTATGATTACACTCTAGAATTTTCACCATAATGCAAAATGTGCCAGTTTGGCATCAACATTCAGCCAAAATTAGCTTGTAGTGGAATGAAATAATGTAAAACTCCAACTGCCCCCTCTCAAGTCCACCCTCCTCCACCGGGTACCCAACCGGAGTGTGTTGCTGATTATCAAACCAATGGTATCTTGGTCGTGTGATAGATTACACTATTGGGCTGTCGGGTCGGTTAGTCTCAGTATTCATAAATTCCTGGGGCAGGTCAGTTTGGTGAACTCCCAGAACAGTAAGTCTATAAATGGGCTCCAAGCTTCCTGGAACGTGTCCATTTGCTGTTTTAATGTGGCTGAAAGCCTTTCCATCCCCAGTAGGTGCCATAAATGATGGATCCAATGCTGGTGCATCAGGACCTTGTCAGTTCCCCATAATGCCAGGATCGATTGATGGGCCGCCCCCAACGCTAAAGCTATATTTCTACCCTGTCAGGATTTTAAGGGATAAGTGAGGGGGTTATGGAGGCCCAGTATTACAAACGAGGGAAATCTGGGAAGTTGGGTAGCGCAGTGTCTGTCTATGTCTGATAAGATTGCCTACCAGAAGTCATTCAAGTGGGGGCATCCCCACAGGATATGAACCAGTGTCCCCAGCCCATCGCACCCTCGCCAGCATCTATCGTCCCTGTCCGGGTTCCCTATCTTTAGCTGATCTGGGGTAAGATACCAATAAGTGGCCACTTTCATTGCTGTTTCCCTGCTAGCTTCACTTGTGGAAGTATGTCGTGTTCTGTAATAAATGTCCCGCCACACCCTCTGGGAAAGTGTTCTACCTAGTTCTCTCTCCCTCCTAACCTTGGAGGGTGTCTTTCTCCTCTGCTCCTCTTCCCTCAGATGTCTATAGATTTCCGAGGTCATGCGCTTATCTGGGTTTTTTAAGAGGAGCCTTTTCTCGATGTCTGTGAGGTGACCCTGCGCTGCCTTTCTGACTATCGGTCGTGTCACTCAGTGGCATCTATAGCTGTAGCTTTTGCTCTCAGGCATCCCATAGTCCTGTTTCAGATCTTGATATGACATAAGTCCTTCCTGGTCAAAAAGGTGACCAATAGATCTGCATTCTGTCTCCCTCCATGCAGAGAATATGATGCTATCCATCCCTGAGGGAAATGTTCGATTTCCAACTATGGGAGTGAGGGGGACGGGAAAGATGACCCGTAGCCTCAAGGTGGGTTCTACGATGGCTGATAGGCACAAATTCGATGGGGAGTGAACGCGGGATACATAGGAGATCTTCCACAGTGCTGTGTTAGTTAATGCCCTGTCCATAAATACCCATCTCTTCTCGATTCAGGCCTGGACCATTCTACTGAGTATCTAAGTTGTGACGCTTGCAAATAGTGAGCAGCGGAAGGGATGCCCAGGCCCCCCTCCTCCGGGGGCCGCCAGCTATGGTCTAGTCTCATCAGAGGACTCATACCTGCCCAAACAAAATTTTGGAGGGTTTTCTGCAGAGTCTCAAGTGCGCCTTGAGGAGGCCAGACCAGCAAGGTTTGAAATTTATATAGGATTCTGGGAAGGATTGTCATCTTCAGTAGAGCTATCCTGCCTAGCCATGAGAGTGGGTAACAATGCCATTGTGCTAGGTCTGCCTTCACTTTCCTGAGTAGTTCTTTGGTAATTATGAGAGGCAATCTCTCGTATTGAGGGGGCCAGTTGGATGCCTAAGTATGTCATCGGGCCCAATGCCCAGGGTATAAAGTGAGATCAGGTTAACCGTTCTCTAGTGCTCATAGTTGTTGTAAGGTTCAGAGCCTGGGACTTAGAAAGGTTGATGCGAAAGCCTGAGACCAGGCCAAAATCTTGCACTTCTTCAAAGAAAGCCAGGAGAGTGCTCTCAGGGTTCTCTAGAGCTAGTATCATATCATCGGCGTAGAGCGTAATCAGGTGCTCCTTCCCCCGAATCGTATGCCTGTGATCTCCTCAGAAGACTTAAATCTTTGTGCAAACGCCTCCATGTACAGAGCAAACAGGAGAGGGGAGTGCGGACACCACTGTCGCGTCCCCCTACCTATCAGGAGGCATTTGGATGCCGTACCATTCACATGAATGGATGCGCTCAGAGAGCCATAGTTACTCATGATCCAGGAACAAAAGCGTTCCTTAATACCGAAGCGTTTCAGCACTACAATTAGGTAAGGCCAGTGCACTCGGTCCAATGCTTTTTCGGCATCGATCGAGAACAGCATCTTCTCCTGCAGCGAATGGGTAGCCTTGTCTATCAAGTGTAGTATTCTCTTGGTATTGTTGAAACATTGTCTTTGCTGTATAAAACCGGCCTGGTCAGGCTCAAACAATCCCTGGAGCAGGGGCGCCAGCCGAACTGCCAATATACCTGTGAAGAGCTTAGCGTCTACATTTAAGAGCAAGATCGGGCGATATTAAGCGTATTGTTGTTTGTCCTTGCCCTGCTTCGCTATGACTGTTATTACCGCCTCCTTCATAGATGGGGGTAGAGAGTCCGCTGACGATATCGAATTGAAAACTCTAGTGAGGATGGGAGCTAGTTTACCGCAGAGCAATTTTAAAAAGGTTGCCTGGCCCCGGTGCCTTATGTGCTTGTAATTTAGGAAGTGGGAAAATGACTTCCTCAATCCTAATTTGTTTCTCTAAGTCTGTAGCTTGTGTTTCAGTTACGCTCTCGACCTTCGCCTCCTCAAAATACCCCGTTTTGTTGTGCTCAGAGAGATCCAAAGCCGAGTATACCTCCCAATAAAAAGCTCTGAAGTGAGCTGCTATGACCTCATCCTCCTCAATTACTGTCTCATCTGGAGCCCTCAGATCTTAACCACATTCGCCTGATGCACCCTCCTGATTTGTTCGCGAGCATTCGTCCACTTTTGTTACTCCTGAAAAGGCTGGTAACTGGGGCTTCCACATCTTCTCCAAAGGGGGAGGCATGGCGTCTCAGACCAGTCCGCAGAGTACCCTCTTGAGTTGACTGCTTTACGAGCATGTCTTTGATGGTGGCCCCCTTCTTATTTTGTGCTGTTGCCATCCGGTCTACCGTGGAAGGTTGGTGGAGGCCTATAGGGCAGGCAGAGTGGATTTGCTCTATCAACGGGTGCCCGTCTCGTCGCTCTGCAGGTCGCGTGGTACCGGCTGTTATTCCCAGTGGTCAGGGTAAAGTTCGAAGTGCCTGATCCTCAGGCTATGTCTGGGGGTCATCAACTCACTGAAGCCAGTGCCAGATGAGGGCTCAGTGACCCTCTGATGTCGGCCACTGCAGAATCGGTTTGTAGGGTGTCCAGGGGCATTGTTGGTCACCGATTTGTATAGGTGGTCTCACTCCCAATGTGCCCCCTAAATTGTATCTTGGAGATCTTGTTGTGTTTCTCTGGGCTCTCCCCGGGTGGGTACAGCATCCAGTACAGCCTGGCATCCACTCTCATGTGGCTCGAGTTTTCCCCACCCTGTCTTTGATGTAATTTGGCCCCTTACTTCATGTGCAAGGGAGCAGTCAGTGCTGTATCCACCAGCCAGCCCGAGGCTATTGATTTGCAAGGGGGATCAGGGACCCGAACTCGCTGGCCAAAACTAGGCCACTGGTGATGCCTGGCCTGCCCAGCTCCCCCTTAGTTAGAGGGCATCCCACTCTTCTCTAATCCCAAATGGCTCTAAATGCCTCCAACAGTCACTGTTTCTAGGCCTAGAGTGAGGCTGACTATCTCCAGCGGACTCCCTTGAGGTCCCGGTCTGCACGCCTCTGCAGCTGATTCCTCCGGGGGCCACCAAAGTCCGTCCCCCTCGGCCGATGGGTCTCTCTTTGCTCCCACCATGCTCTGTGCTGGGGGCAGGAAGCAGCCCCTGTCAGTCAAATGTTCCGGCGGGTCCCCAGTCTCACTGGTCTAGATGTAGGCCATCGCCGAGATCAAGAGCAGTTCTCTAAGCTAGGCCATCGGTCTCCTCCTCTGCTGATGATCACTGCTTTCACCTCCTCCTACGAGGTCCGCTCTCACCTTCCTTCTGCTGCCAGCTACTCCCAGCATAGGTGGGGATCATCCAGCGCCCGCTCTCATGCCTGTATGTGTGTCTTCTAGGGGTCTGCCAGGCCCCTGGATGGCATGACTCCACAGTGATCTCCTCGAGGGCATACACCTGCTCTGGACTGACGGGCGGAAGTCTCCCCTCCGCTGCCGCTTCCACAGCTCCACTCGCCACCGGCTTTCTTGCTAGGTGGACCCCGCGGAGCGCTGCTGCAGATGGGGGTGGAGAGCAGCAAGCCGCATCCCAATGCCAGCACATGGCCTCCACTCCCCTGTTCTCCACAAGGGTTTCTAGCACAACCAGGCCAGATCCGCCCAGCTCTGGCGGTGGCCAGCTTCCAGCTTCCAGCTTCCTCCGGCTGCTCTCGGTGCTGGTAAGTCTCTCAGAGGGACCGTTTACCCCTCCACTCCGTCTCCGATCACTTTTTCACACCTAGACGCTGCACAAGCCGGGGGCTAACACAGGGCAGGAGCGGGAGAGACCGGATCACACGTTTGATCTGGTCGCCATCTTGGCAAGGTAAATTCATATCCGAGCAACATTTAGGCGAGCCAGACAGGAAAGATTGGTTTATCGACTGCTGTCGAAGGACAAGTACCCCCTACCCGAACTGATTCACATCTGTGCAATAAGATTGGTGAGTAGACACCATAATTCATTAGAAGTCCTGCTGAATCCACGGGCGGAGGTCTATCCAGAGGCTGCCGTCACAGGCTAAGAGACTACATCTGATCCTTAGTGCCAGCATGTGGGGTGTGGCAAACTAGGACTAGCGCATAGATAATTTTTACCAAGTCAAAACGCTAGTGCTGGGGAAAGTAGCTACCAGTTTTTTTCACTTGGCCCGCTGAGCAATACACAGACGTTTTTTTTTATTTCACTTGAACCGTTGAGCCCTACACAACTGGTACACTTGGGCCCTTGGTGTGTTATCCAGGGTCCCCACCGTGATCCTATTTTTTAGTTAATGGCATTTTCTTAGGGACTGCTGGTTTCCTAACACTGACAGTATCTAAAAGAAGTGAAGAAATGGATTTTTTCACTTGGACCGCAGGGCGTCATAGGGCGTCAGACATGCGGTACATACAACCCCTGGGTGTGATAATAGGGTGCAATTTGGACATTAGGGAAAAATATGGATGTTGATGAAGAAGGTTTAGCTTATGTCTTTCCACAGAGGGACGATAATTGTTAGATTATTCAATTTTTTTCTCTGCACAAATCGTTGCTATTTTTATCCACAGAGCCAACATTGACAGACTGGAGCTCACTTAGCTCTGTGTGTTACACAGAGTATCACCTCTTCTTGGGCTCTAGGTGCTAGGAGAGGGGGAGGCAAGGTTTGTTGGACAAAATAATAATTTTATCTGGCAACCTTTTCTCCTCTAGTTTCTTTCACATTTTCCATTTCTGCATTGTTGATGTTGAGGGGCTGTTAACATTTTGCAATTGTGCTTCATGTTTAAATGTTATGTCTTGTTAGTGAGTTTATGGGTTTATGAAATAATAAATATTATTCCACAAATCAGTATTCCATATTTTCTATTTTACTGCTAAAAATCAACTCATACTGTTCTGAACTAACCATTGCACTTTGTTATAGGTTGTTATTTTTCATTGCATTTGTCTTTGTCAAATTGTTAAATGTTTTTGATGCATCAATTTTTATAGCGCTCCTAACCAGTAGATTGTTTTCAGTACAATCTCATGCACATAGTTTCCCCACAATCAGAGTAGAATTTGTAATTATTTAAAAATCTCGAGGGAATCAAAAGTTTGTAAAATCCTTAAACAAGTTCCCTAATCCATAATAGAAACTTTACTAGGGGCTAGATGTAGGTAAATGATATTTACCGAATCATAAATACCGAATTTTATTGATTCGGTATTTATGAATCGGTAAATATTAAGGGGGGAGATGTAGGTATTTCCATATGTGGAAATACCGAATCATTAAAATTCGGTATTTACCGATTCGGTAAATACCGAATCGGTATTTCCCATTGATTCCTATGGGCTGTGAAGCCCATAGGAATCAATGGGAAATACCGATTCGGTAATTACCGAATCGGTAAATACCGATTCCAGCAAGGGTGCAGGGGGTGTCACTTTGACACCCTCTGGCACCCCAAAAATAGGCATGTCCGCCATGTGGCACACGGGCATGTCTGTGTGTCACATGGCACAGGTGTGCATGCACACATGTGCATGCACACCTGGATTCGGTATTTTACCACCCAATTGGATTGGGTGGTAAAATACCGATTCTTAAAGCCCTGTGGCACTCTGACATGTGCCAGCTACATCTGCATTTACAGAATCGGTATTTTACCGAGTCTGTATTTACCGATTCGTTAATTTTACCGAATCGGTAAATACAGAATCGGTAAAATACCGAATCTGTAAATGCATGCCCTACATCTGAAAACCCTAACACCGGTCGGAAACGGCCAAAATCGGCCGTTTCCGACCGGTATTAGGGCTCCTACATCTGGCCCTAGGTCACATGTAAACTAGGTTCCCCACACAAGCTTGGAAAATAGAGAAAAACTGCAGCGAGTGGCACACCAATACCAAAGCAAACGCTTTCCCCTGGCTTGTGGGGGGAACCTTCGAGACCAACATCATAGAATACATACAGACCAAGTATGCAGGACAGAAGAGGGCTAAACAAGAGGCTCTACTTGAACTATGGGCCATCTTCGTGGTGGCCCCGTCCTACAAGACTTTCCCTTTTCCCATAGTCAAGGCATCTGCACCTCCCCATCATACACCAGCACGGAAGTGCCCTGTCTGATGCCTTCCATCTCAGCCCCTCTTGTGCTGGATTAGACCAACCCACCAGCTGAGGGGGCGGGTGGAACCCCTACCAAGCAGCAAGCCACTAGACCTAGAGTAGTTAGACCACCGGGCCAACCAAAGCAGGCGGATCCAGCCTACCCCCAGTCTGGTGCCAGGCTCCCTCAAAGTTCAACCCCTCACCCATCAGTCACAGCCCATCAAGCACAAATGGTACAAAGAACACATATTCCTAACTGCCCCTCTGAACGCAATAGAATCAGAGAAAAATTGATGGCAGTTCTGCAGGAGAATACCATCAGTGGAGGGAAAGATAGGGGTCCCAGCCCCCCGAGGTCAGACACTGAGGGGGGAGCTGTAGGATATATGCCGCCAGGGTATGCTCGGACTGTGGAGGAAGCATCAGGGAGTGAACTTGAGCTCAAAACGCTACCCAGAAGAACAGCACTCAGGACCGAGTGAAGGAGGCAGCCCAGGTGGGAGTTAGAGGAGAGACATGAGCCAAGCTTAGAGAGAAAAAGAGCTCTCGCCTGGGAAGCCCAACAGAAATAAAGAACAACTCACCCTCCCCTCAGAGAAAGCTACAGCTAGGTCCTGGGTTCCACCTGAGGATGTGCATGGGGAGTAGTCAGGAGAAAGACTCCTAACTGAAACACACACTCTAACTGAAACACAATTATGACAAAGGAAGAGCTGAATAGCACTTTTATGCACCCACGAGGAAAGCGATGACCAGGGCATTCGCCACTTCCGTGCCAGTCAGTCAAATTGACCCCTATAGAGATAGTATCCAGAGAACAACGTGAGACCTTTTTGCCATCTACTGGCCTACTGGACTGAAAGGGAGGGCCAGGATGATAATCCCTGGTCAGAGGAGGGATCCCTCGAGCCAGAAGACATGGCTGTCGCGAAAGACTGCATTCGGCACAGATCTGCAATGGAACTATCCCTCCATGCAGGAATGCCTGAGATCAAGGGGAGCAATCCGTAGGAGAGAAACCGATGGGGCCCCTCCACACCCAAATATGTCCACTACTACAGAAAGGTATGGTAGGGACCATTTATGTGCCTTTGCACAGATGGACAAAGAAGGGCTCAGGAACAAATTGACCCCATTGATGGACGGCAGGAAAGTGGATCTCATGCTTTGTGAAAAACACTGCAGGTATAAAGTTAGTTAAAGGGTCATCAAAAGTCTGCTATGAAGACTCATCGGGGAGCAGACTTATACAGTGTTTTCCCAAGCCCGCATCCCCACAGTCACGCTGATCAACACCTAGGATGACAGGCCGCATTTATGTAATTCAGACACCAGATCTGGTCAGCCTTGAGGGAGATATTCCCTGATTGCCCAGAAATAGGAGGACCAATGGCAGAAAGCATGAAGCCAGGTGAGAGCATGAGTGATTTCCTAGACAGAATGAGAGAACAATGTGACCAAGAGACAGGGCGGCTTGGACCGACACCTGACCACAGGTTGCATTCTTCTACAATATCTTTAAAAAGGGACTGTCACTGAGATCCAGACCATTCTAGATGGCATAGTAGGGCTAGACACTAAACTTTGGCGAGGAACACAAGCCAACATAATACACTTTTACCAGAAAGGGCAGGGTTAGCAAGGGCAGGCCCAAAGAGACACCACCAAACCAGTCCAACAAAGGCTGAAAAAGACTGCCCTCGTGGGGGCTGCGATGGCTGCAAATGTCCAGACAGCAGCAGTTGTTAAAGGAGTTTCACCTCCGGACCCAAAGGGATATCCACCCTGTCCTAGTGGCTGAGGTCAGGGAAGCTGGTTACAACCCGGCCTCATAGAATGCCAGTATTGCCACAGAATGGGCCTCATGGCTAACCAGTGCCACCTGAAAATATACCATGATCAGAATGGAATAGTACCAGGACAGCCCTCACAGAGCATCCATCCCGAAAACCAAGCCCAGCGGAATGCAGTTGCATCATATAATTAGCTCCAAGGAGATCAGGCTACAGTCACCCTGCCGCAACAGGGGTCAGGTGGTTGGTTGAACGCAGGGCAACCACCGCAACAGACAGGGAGCCCAGCCCAGCAGGGACCAGGGCCACATCCACAGCAAGGAGGGGTGACTGTCTGGGGTTGCAATGCCCTAGCACAACCATAGAGCACAAACACGCAGTAAGTCCAAAAGCATCCACCAAAGTGATCTATCCCCTTCACACCGCTCCCAGTTAAATTTCCATACCTGCACTCGCACCCAACATTAGGGCCGCTTTACTATGTGACCAGGAGTTCATGCTAGAGTTTGTCATCTGGGAGCCCACAGGACCCTGGGCTCCCACTGCTCTTTATCCCCTGGGTGGGGTTAGCTGACCACACCCTCAGGGGGAAGACAGTCTGATGATGGAGCAGGACGGCCCCCAACTGATGCATTAAACCAGCACCCAGCTCCAGCAGTTCAAGTCCAGCCTTGGATGAGCTCTGTAAGTTTCACTAGCACTGGTGTTCCCACCAAATGGAGGCCCTCCTATAGTTAAAAAACAAGGTAAATGCTCCAGTGACTGGAGCCTGGATTCTCACATGCTAGGGCCGGGATGTCCAAAAAACTTCAAAAAGAAACAACCACACAAACCCAGTCCATAGGGAAAAATCCATTGAGTTCATTAGCGGTACCCACATTGGGCCAAGCACACAGGTACCAGTGGCACACCAGACTCTTGGCGGAATCACTGCAAGCAAACACGATTCCAGCCAATCTCCTGCAGGACAGTATGGGGCAACAAACAACCTCTGACTATCTCCAATATGCTATGTTAGAAGCAGTATCGTGGAAACCAGAGGTAAATGCCCAGCGGACCTGCACAAACTAGCCCAAAAGTAGCTCACAACCCCCAAATCTTCCAGAAGGAGGGCGTAACCCAACTGCATTAGAGAAATCCTCATTGCACCCCACATGCAGAGACCCATGGGATGCGCGTGTGTCAACGGAAACATCAACCTAAAAATTAAACATCCACTTCCCCTCGCAGTTGCACATAACCCATGCAGGTCAAAAGGACACCCCCACACCAGTTAAACAACACACATTTGAATGGAACAGCCCACAGAGGAAAAATCCTGCCCCCACTATAGCAAGGAGAGGGGGGGGAAACTAAAGTATAAATGGCACCAAGCCAGCTTAAACTCACCATTCCCTAAAATTGCTAGCACCTCCTTGCGGTACCCCACTAGAAAATATCGCTCACCATGGAGCCATGGAGTGCATTGGTAAAAAGTAAATGCAGGATTTTTCCGAAAAACTGCCTAACAATATGTTTTTTCCAAGCTAACCTACAACCCACAGCCCTTATCCTACAGGTCTACGATCGAGCTGCACGTGCACCAACATTGCTGCGGTCCACCGTCCCTCTGATCAAAGCTTCCGAAAGCACTTCAACAAGGCCAACCGCTCAAGAACACAGACTACATATTGACTTTACAACAACCTTTTTTACAAAAATACTTTTTGCACTGCATCAAGACACCCATGGGCATCCAGACGACAAACATCTCCCATGAAGACCATCCCACAGCCTACAACATTTTTTTCAAGTTAGGTATTTATGTATTCTTGTACATGCTCTGTTTTGCCTGGGTGCTGTTGTGCCCCTCCAGAGCCAGAAATATGCGTAGTCTTATGAAATCTACTTCGACATTCTTACAACGCATGCGCAGGGACCACTTTCACCTCACTAACACCTATGATGGACCAAACGCTAGCATTCCTCACGCACTACACATCACATTCCTACACAACACCTGGGATAAACAAATGACTGCAATGGGCACTCAAAACAAAAATAGGTAATATTACCTATGTTCACTGTAAACCCATGCCGTAGGCACAGACAGGCTTTACTTATCCCAAAAGATAGGCCCTGAAAAGTAAAATGCCTCATCCACCTTTGCTTATGCAGGATTATGGCCAAGATTTAGCCCAATAGAGTAGAACCCGGTGGAGCAATAGTAAACATCACCCCTGTATGAGACCAACCCCACAGCATTGTAGCTTTTTACCAAACCTAGCGACATCCAAACTGAGATAGACAGGATGCGCAGAAGGGGCACTATAGGGAAGGATCCTGTTTGGCCCCGGAACTTTGTAGAAAAAAGGTAGCAAGTCCACCGCACCAGTGCACAAATGCATCTGCTCCCTCCTCCATCTGCGGTCTCAGGGTGACTCTTAATATATTTAGGGCCAACTTTTTTATGACAAATGGACCCAGGACATGGAATTCCAGTGCAGGGCCTCTCACCTCGATCATGCTAGGGGAAATTAGTCTCATGGGAGAGGATCAAATGCCAGTATAGATGCCCTGTGCCAGGAAATCTGGGATACCGAGATTAATATAGGTACACATGGTTGGAGGGCAAGGGGCAACCCCGAATTGTATAGAAACTTACACTGTATTTCTTTTGTTTCAGAGGCAAAGGAACCATACCACTTGCGAATAACAAAAACCATGATGAAGTACTGCATTTACTGGACCAGCAATTGGACACCTTCACGTTCTATTTCTACTGGCAGTGTGGTGAGCTTGTGTACACCCAACTCGTCCCCAGTTGGAGGGGCCTCTGCACCCTCAAGACCATACACACGCCAACGCTGGTCATCCCTGCTGAAGATCTGTCTTAGTTGTCTCAACATCCGCTACAGAAGAAAACAACTCTGTTGTATCATACTTGAAGAAGTATAACTGCTAATTATTTTGTCTGGGCTCAGTAAAAGAACATTCCTGAAGAATTTAGACTGTTTTCAGAGACTCAAGTAAACGCAGAATGGTCCATGTCTTTCTTCACAATGCTAACGAAGGTGAACACATGCTGGTTACAAAAAATCAGATGGGAGATGTGAAAAATGATTAACTACACTGATCTTGGCCTAAGAGCTATCAAGGAAGAACTGAGATGCATCTGCCTTATGTTGATGCAACATCAGTAGGTGTTGGACTTGATGACTGCGATGGAAGGTGGGGTGTGTGCCAAGATTGGTGCTTCGTGTTGTACTTTTATTCATGTAAATGATCTCGAGAACGGAACTCTCGCTCTTGGCATCCAAGCACTGCATCTTCTACAAGCTGACATGAAGAAGGAGGGGTGTCCCCAGAGCAGGACTGGTTTCATAGTATTTTTTCTTGGACCCCCCCCTCCGGGTGTCCAAACTATTCACGTCACTACTTTCAGTTTTCGTTGGTATACTACTGTTATGTGGTCTCCTAGAAGTGGGGGATTCCTGCTGTAAAAATGCAGTCCTCAAATGAGGTAGTATCCAAATGGCTAGGGGAAGGAAAACAGATACTACCACAAGACACGCATTCTTAAATAATGCAACTGTCATGACATAAGGGGAGGATGAAACAGTTGAAAATTCAACTAAAGGGGGAATGGTATTTCCGTGAATACGATGTTATTACCCACCATGATATATGTAGGTTAGACTATGGCAATACCAATAAATGCAATGTTGATGCACGCCATAAAATGTGCTTGCATAACAATGCCTAAACCAGTAGAAACAATGTCAATGTATGCCATAATCTATGCATGCATAACAATGTCAATACCAGTAGCAGTCTGTCAAGGTAAGAGCGGTGGGGCGTGGTGGGGGCAGGGTGGGTTTGTGAAAGTGACAAACGACGGGAAAGGGAATGTAAAATTAAGAAATCGATAAAGCCACTTACCTTGCGATCAACGCATCGCTGTCTTGGCACCACTTGGCAGGGTACTCTCACAGATGGCAGAGTCCAGGTGCAGATGTAGGTTGTTTGAGGCCTGTTGTATCCCTGAAGCTTCAGATTAGGAGGCCAACCAACTAGCCCTTGATTCACTCTGGGTTCAAGAGATGCAGGTCCAGCCCTGCTCATTCTGTCAGGGGGCAATAGGAAGAAGGTCAGCACAGCAAAGAAGATGTCCAAGAGAGTGCAGTTAAGCAAAGTGGCAGTCTTTCAGCAGCACAGCAGTCCTTCTTCCTGACGGAGTATCCACAAGTCCAGAAGTGTACTGAAGTGGTGGTGTCTGAGGTCCATCTTTTATACTCTGGTGCCCTGTTTCTGGAAGGTGGGAGAATCTTCTAGACAGTGGCTTTAAAGTGCAAGGAATTCTATGCTCCAAGAGACTGACAATGCAGGGTTGTTAGACCCATTGTGTGGAGACAGGGCACATTCAGGTATACGTGAGGCTGTATCCATCTCCTTCCTCTCATCCTCCCAGTGATGGCCCATCGAGTCACACGTAAGCTCCCATTGTGTGTGGCTATCTAGGAGAAATACACAACTGCCAACTACACCCAGTCATGTGACCGGAGACAGGCTGCAGGCATCAAATGACTAAAGTGAGAAAATGCTAACTATTTTTTTTAAGGAGTTTTATATAGCGCAAACTTGACCTGGTATGGTTATCAGAGCGCTTTACATTGCACAAGTTGTGTTACTTGAGGATATATTAATTTTTTTAGGCACGGGGAGGTTAAGTGAATTGCCCAGAATCACAGAATGTTCAGCATCATTGCCGAAACTCGAACCCTGTTCCCCAGATTAGAGGTTGACCGCCCTAGCCGTTAGGCCAATTCCACTCAAGTCAATTTATATTCAAGAAAAAGTGCGACTGCTGATGATCATTTAACTATTGACATGCTTTTAGAATTTTTGGCACGTGCAAATCAGTTAGCACGCCCACCATTTAATTCTTAATTATTTTCAGAAAAACTTAACAGATAATTTCTGAAAAATCAAAATCATACACAGTAGACAGACACACATTTGAGGACAATCAATAGATCCTTTAGCACAAAATCAAAACCTATGGAACAATTCACAGCACATCACACATGGCAAAAAAACATGATAGAATACCATTCACCAATGTGTAAACAAAGAACACTGTTGGTATCTGGTTCTGAATTGATCTAACAAGTAAGAGCTTCATCAATTACAAGCTTTTCATTGCTCCTGCTACATATAAGAAGGGGATTATACCGACTTGGTATTCACTGTTTTGAAATATTATTTAGAGAAATGTTTTGCTTCATGGATCCGCCGGTGGTCAAGGTGAGCTTTTAGTGACACTTATTTCAAAGCATCCCCTCTGCCATTCACCTACAGTCAGAAACACACCAGGATAAATAATATTACAAAACAGTGAATACCAAGTAGGTATATTCAACTTCTTATATGTAGCATGCAACATTTAGAGAGCGATTAATGTCAATAGCACTAAAAGAGTAGTATCAAGGAGGTAGATCCTTGGTCCTGATGAAAACCCAGGGGGATGGCTTGAAACATGTCGACCCTCAGGAATACAGATACATAGTTATCCACCTTTCCCTCTCCCTGTTTGTAATCATACCAACTAGAGACCAGAATACATAATAGTTTACCTACTAGCCATGCATTTTTAAGGTTTTCTTTCCACACAAAATTCACCCCCTCACTTCTATTGTCATCATTCTACACCATATTAATACATCTGTTAGTGCTCCTGTGTAACTCGTAGGTTGCAGCACACCTTGTTCCTAGCGGAACGGGATAGACCCAATGATGAAGCATGTCACAAAGGGGCAACCCTGGTGGGCGAGGGTTACATAGAAAACAAGTGGGTTTTCTTCATCTTATGGGGGGTTATTTCACCGAAAACTGAGTGGTTCCCTGTGTTTTAGTTACTTAAATATTTTCAAGACAAGTGTGAGGAGGTGGCACCCACTAGTGATATTTAATATTAAAAAATGGTGAAACCTGAATAAAGGTTTACAGAGAAATAAGAATATCTCATATTTTTTGCAGGAGAGACTAAAACACATGTAGCCAAGTCAGTCACTAATGAACATATGGAGTAGTCCAGCATTACCAAACAACGTCCCTCAAATGAGCCACAATTATGCCTCTTGCTCTGTGACTCCCCACAGCCCCAGCTACCTGGGGCCATCCTTGCCATGTCTGACCTCCTTCCCCCATGTACCTTGTGCATCCTCTGTGAGTTGTCACAATTTTTCTGTGGTGATCCGTAAAAATGGACTTAGGGACAAACATTGCACTATGGAACGGTTCTGAAAGACCCTACTTAAAGTTGACCATATGCAGTAACTAATGGTATGTCTCCAATACTGAAGCTGGAATATTGAGGTATATAAGTATTGAGGACATACTATTGAATCCAAAATATCGAATTGTGTAAAGTTTCTATAACAAACTCCATATATATGTACCTTGACAATATATACAACTTAGTGAATGGATGTGGAGTTAGAAATAATGAATCTATACTTCCTCTATATGTACCTACCTTTCAATATTATAGTCCTTGATAGTTTGTCCAATATTGTTTCTCAATATTCTTAGCCTCAAGGCTAACCCTGCTTTTAAGACTGCCTGTCAACAATCAAACCCCTCATCAAATTTAGAGACCACAACATGCATTAACAGGTTGCTCGTCCAGGCCAAGGATAAAATGGCCTCACTTTAAATAAATACTGAGGGTGTGTGCCCTGACCCACATTTGGTGTATAATATCAAGAAACAGAGCTAAATGTCATCCTCTACTATGCAAGTGTGGGGATTTAAATGATGAAGGCCAGTGATGGGACTATCTCAGGGATGCCTCCGAGATGCTTTAAATCGAAAGAATCAGAGGCATGAGACAGAAGTATTCAACATAAGGCTGCCTGTGCAGAAAGAAAAAGGGACATTTTAAGAGGTAAACCGACGGATTCTGATGTGAATCATGCTTCCCAGGAGTCACTAATGTCAGTAGAGATAAGAATATTATTAGAACATGAACATTTCTAAAGTCATGGGTCTAGTTTGGTGGTATGCGCCTCAGGAGCAGAAGTTGTTCATTGTTTGTGCATAGGAAGAAAGGAAGGAATAAAGGTAGGAATGAAGGAAGGGAGGACATAGCAAATGAAGGAAAATTATATTTTTATGTCGTCATCTCTACACACTGTGAAATATTTGAAGAAAGAGGAATTGAACACAATGCAAAGAAGAGATTCACAAAGCCAAATTTTGTCGTAAATGTTTAGGACCAAATTTACCTTACTTACACCTGCCAGATGTAAACCCATTTATGTGTGTGGAGATCTCCATCATGAGTGCAAACTTCTCCCCACCTTAAAAACCCACCCTTGTAGTTTTTTCTCCAGCCAAGGAAAAGCTTCAAAGTTATTCTCCAGTCAAAAGGCTGGCATAAATTGATTTCCAAGGTGGGAAGGGGTATAGATCACCACATTCTTTGCCAAAAAGGGTGCATGTTTGCAACGAGGTGCGGATATGTAGTGGTGTTGGGTTGTACTATATATCTAAAAAGGCTGGATATTTGCTAGTGCCCACATAACATATTTGCATACATTCAATGATCAATTGGCAAATAAAAAATCTAATTGAACCTAATCACTGGGTAATCTGAAATAATAGCATGGATCTGGTTCACCTGGACCTACATTGGACACTGCTAAAGTAACAAGATGCCTATCATTGCTGGAAAAATGCTCACAAGAGCACTTTTTTCAAAACACTTGACCCACGTGAGCTATGTTTGTAAAGTCTACAATTTGGAAAAATGCACCTTTTTTTAAAAGTCTTTCTTATTTATAAAAGAGTTTTTGCAGTTTGTTACAAATTGCAAATGGGAGGGGGCGTGGAGAGAGGCACCCCCTTCATATTTGGTATATGCAATATAATTCATGTATCAATGTTTTTTTACCTCAGTTGCAAACAATTGATCAGTTACCAACTCCTGAGTTGAGGTATTAATTGTCTCTTAGAGAGGGATCTGTCGCTGGAGACAGACTCCTAATCGGGAATCAAGTTGGTGTCCTCGAGGGGAGCGGGGGGGGGGGAGTAGACAGGATCCATGGAACCCCTGTCTACTCCTGTTTGGGAATGCAAATGTAGCAATGGAGGTTTTCTGTCCCTTTCAGGGCTTCATCCCTGCATTCGCAGCCATTAATTGAGAAGCATGAATTGCAACCTCCCTAATTAATATTCATGAGGCAGGGCATTTTATCACCCCCTGCAAATGTACAATTTGTGATGCTGTGCATTAGTACACAGGTCACATTGCAAGTTGCAAATGGACATCAGGCCTCCTATCTAGTGAGTTTAAATCTGTTTTCTCTCATTTTATTTCATATTTCCTTGTTTAATTTGACTGTAAATGTATGCTTTAAGCTCTGAGAACAAGGTGAATATGCGCATTGGCGAGTGCTGTGTGGCAGATGAAATAACTTCATGGAGGAGCGCGAGATCACGCCATTTAAAATGAAGAGGATGCCTCAAAGCTGGTACCCAAAATGCAGAGGGTGGCTCATAGCTGGTGACCCCGTTTAGCTAAGAGCTGGCATAATAGTCATCTATTTTTTTAAAGCTATGTAATTTTTTTAATACATTTTGTAAACTTTAGCATGGTATGTTAGATTATTTTACAACTTTGTGTATATTTTTTCTCTTTTGGAGAATACTAATTAATTTACTATACTATGAAAAAAGCACTGCACATTAACTAATATATTACAAAGTACTTAAATACAGTTATTTGAATGCAGTAGACACAATGTATACATCTCTTGGTCGTTTATTTGTAAGTTTCATACAGTGACGACAGTTTTATGGAAAATAATAATGTAGTTAAAGGAGACATGAGTAATTTTGGCACTAAAACTCAGGAGGGATGCTGTTAGCATAACAATTGGGCGTCTTCTGCCCCAGATTTGACAAATTTGGCCTTCATAGAAAACGGGATATTACTGGCTTTACATAATTTGTTGCTCCAAATATGCCAGTGTCTCATTCTCAATAATGTCAACTCTTCCAAGGATGCGTGAAGGTGTTTAATCCATTTAGGGACGCCCAACTTACTTTTCCTGTTTTGCAGTGGTTTGATTGAACTGAAACAATTTCAGGCAGATTGTGTGTATTGATATAAGCACCAGGGATGTTGCTAAACAAGTCTCCCTCGTGGTCGAGGACAATGTCCCTCCCCCTTGGATTTCCCATGTTATATTCATACACAGGTGCACTGACCAAAGGCTTACAAAACAGGCCAGCAGTGTGTACTTTCAGTGTTGGGAGCTGACTCTTTCCAGCATTCGATGGTGGGATGGCATGGTCCTAAATGAAAATTCAACAATAAAAGAAATTTAATCAGATACAGAAAGAGAAAGAAAAGAAGTTTTATACTTCCATTTTTCAATAATCTCTGAACTATGTGCTTCCCAAGGTTAAATGCGTTATCTATTAGATGGAGGATTATTAACCTTTTAGCCCCATATATTTTTTTTATTTTTTATTCTCCCTTTCATTTTTGTTTGTAGGCCTGCTGGTTTTTGTGATTTTGGTCACGTTGCTAGGTAACGGGCTCGTGAGTGTGCAGACATGCTAGCCTCTGTCTTCTGGTCGCGCCGGCTCGTGCCGCCATAGCTTCCCTCCCTAGCGCTTTCTGCCGGCAACGCAACCTCTTACAAAAAGCATTTATCACAGACTAGCGCTGTAATGGCTACTCATTGGAGGGGAAATTGAGCTGACCCACAGGCCAAAGCTGTTAGGTAGACTGGAGCGGGGGGCGACAGGGTCACAGCGCCCTTTCCACACCCACTTAGTGGGTAGGAAGCGATACAGCACGGTGACCACTGTTTTCACTTACATAACCTTAGGCGCTGTACCTGAAATCACTGTTTGTGTGACAGTGAAGGGAAGAAAAATGTGGTTTAGAGCTAAATAAGGAATGCTATCTGCAACCGTGGCACACAGCGAGGCCCTGCATCACTTCTGTGTGTGATTGCAATGCTCCATGCTTTCATGTTATTGGACGCCATGCTATCAGGATACGGACGCTTGTATCACTGTGTATAGTGCCTTGTAAAGGGATGACATAACAAATCTCAAGCCACATGTTATTATTTATCCATCAGTCCCATCACTAATCCCAAGGTTTTCGTTTTTATGTCCTAATGAAAAAAAATAGTTTGCATTTTCTATTATTCCGTCGCCAACCCAAAAGTAGGGTGATAGAAACGCAGGTCGAGTGGGCACATCATGCTGAAACAGATAACCAAATGAATCCGACGGCAAGAGGCAAGGCAAAGGGAAGGAATGGTTATTCTATTCTAAGCTTCTTGGATAAAATGCAGGACTTGCGTTCATTACGTATGATGTTGATTGACAGCACATAAGAAGCTGTACAATAAAAGGTCATATGTGATTGAATAAAGGAGTGTAGAAAGACGAAAATAACTAGAAATAAATAGAAATGTGTAAGGAGTGGCTGGGATATGGGATATGCATACCATAAGGAAATGAGAGAACAGACAACATTAGCATGGCACAAGAGCAGATATCTTTTAAATGGGGACTTATAAAATAAAATTGTCGTAACGAAAAATCCCGAGTCAGACAGTTTGAGAATGTCTACAGTTGCATAATGTGTTATATGTTTTTATGCTTGTATATATCTTAATAGTTACTGTTTTACATTCAATGTTATCTGTACCTTTTATGGCACATGATGCCGAAATAAAGATGATGATGGATGGATGGACAACATTAGAGAGTTGACAACAGCGCCTCTGTAGTCATGGTTAAGATATTAGTCAACATGAAAATCATGTTTTGATTACTTATAACGAGCCCCCTCTCACAGAAGTTAAATAAATAGCATTAGAACTATAATTAATTATATAAGCTCAGTTCTTCTCAAATATGATGGCATATCCTGGGCACATGCTTTTTTAAAGTATCAGATGACATTGTTAGGACATTTTGTACCACTTATATGGAATACAATACAAAATCTGACAATGATTAGGGCATTTAGAGGCTTCACGTTTAGAAACGTTTAACAATTTTCATCACATGTGGGACTTATGTTCCCAGCTTCTTGATTTCACCAAATTCATTACAGTGGCTGGATGAAAATCATGTAGCCTCAGAGCCATCAGTGACATCACAGGACGTGACAACACCTGACCAGACCTCTGGTTTAAACAGGGCAGTGCGCCTATTTTCTTTTAGTAATCCTTATTGTAAACTTAAGCCTGGAGCATGCTACTAAGCAATGACTGGTAACAAGGCTCAAACATTGGGTGGGTTAAACTGACAATAGCTAAAGGTGTACTTACCTTTCAGAGATAAGTTGTCAGTTAGTTAACCACTACAGTGCTGTGAACGAACCGTTCACTTCTGTGATGCCGTGAACAGTTCATCCACCATTAGGGTGCGATGGACCCTCCTGTTCACACACTGAAAGCTTCCACCAATTTAAATACTTAGGGGGGCTTGCACAGAATCTCTTCCTAGTCAGCCCCCACCCTACCCATCATTGACTATCAGCGAGTTTAGAGTCCACCACACTGCGTGCACCAAGGAACAGGTAAAGGCAGCTTCAGTTGTCCAATGGTATTTCTCCCTCCAGCTGACTCTTATTTTTAGCAAGAGAGGCAGGAATCAGCACTAGATGTTAGGGATGTTTATTGTTGTAGGTGGGTCACCCGGCTGGCATTAATCAGCACCTCCCCAACGCATATACGTAATTTTGGCAATTTCCTTTCGCTGGGGCAGCCAATGAAGCCTTCTAGCTAGGAGAAATGGCAACAGTGTCCTCACTTGAGTAGTTGGACATATTACCAGAGACAAGAATGGACCAAACTAGATACCATGGAAAGACCATATTCCCTTCAAATGGTCACTGTTTTCATTTATTCCTGTTGTAGATGCTTGGCTCAGCCAGAAAAAGTTGCTTGCCATTTTTATCAGGAGAAACGTGAGAGTGCTGGGTGGTGGAAATGTTGTGAATCCCTGCCCTGCTGATTTTTGAACTTTTAGGCAGAGATTGACATTTTTAGGATATTCTGGACACAAAAAAGTTTAATCCACGACAGTCACCCCTGTGCATTCCCCTGGATGTCTGTTTTTCAGAAATGCAGGGATTAGTAGGTTGCTATGAGTGCTACCTGAGCCTGGGCCCAAATACCGGAGCTGCCAACATTGCCAAAAGAAGTCAAGTTTCATTGATTAAACTTGATCTCTCCATGCTTTGTTTTGGCCTATTGTTTCACAGGCAATAGGCCCTGCCACACTTATCTAAGTCTGGGAATGCTGGGCGGTAAGAATTTTAATGCCCAATTTTAGCCAAGGTTTGAGGCTACAGGGCATTCTCTGTAAGAAAACGTCTGGGGATTCTTGCAAGTCACATTACCCTGGACTCTACAGTGTGTCTAGTTTTCAGAAATGTCTAGCCTTGGTTGGTTTGACTATGTGATGGCTGAGCTTGGGTCCAAATACTGCAGCTACCCACATTGTCAAAATGTGTCATGTTTCATGGCAAAAACTTGATGTCTCCACATTGCATTATGGGGCCTACCATGTCATGGGTGCTAGGTTCTGCTTCACAAGTGGGGTACCATTTTTATCAGGAGAAGTGTGGGCATGCTGGGTGGTAGCAATTTTGTGGATGCCCACAGATGCCAGGATTTTCCTCTCAGAAACAAGATGAAAATTTGCAATTTTAGCCAGATTTTTAGGGTTTTAGGGCATTCTGGATAAGAAAATGTAGTGTGACGCATGCACTTTCAACTCCCTTGGGTGTCTAGGTGTCAGAAAGGCCTGAGCTTTCCGTTTTCCCTGGGTGGTGACCAAGCCCGGGACCAAATACTGCAGCTACCCACACTACCATAAAGGTTTCATTTTCATGGTGAAAATGTAATGACTGCATATTGTGGTTTGGGGCCATTTGTGTCAGCAGCAAAAGGTCCAGGGACAAAAGTGGGATACCTCTTTTATCAGAAGTAGTGTGGGAACACAGAATAGTAGAATGTTTGTTATTAACTGAATTTCTTTCCATTTTTAGCTTATAAATGTAAGTCAATATAAAAGAAAGAGCACAGATTGCAGAATGTCCCCTGGGTAATCTCAAGATTAGGCAAATAACCAGTATTCCTAAACTCAGTACATTGGAAACATTTCTAAAATACACATTTTTCATTCATTAGCAGTACCTCTATGTACGAATTGCTACGCTCAGCCCAGGTCGCAATGTAGATCCCTGCAGCCCCTGTGGCCAGAAGGGCCCAAACCAATTAGAGGACCCCTCTCTCTGTCGGGTCCCCCATTGAGCCGAAGGTCAATGAATATCTGTGAAATATGGGAGAATTAGAGGACCTTCCTCACATTCTGCAGCAGGCCCCATCATTTGGTCTTACCACACTGCCCTCAGCTATCCCTCAAAGGCGTCCTAGCTCTTTTTGTTTATTAAACCCAAGTAGCCACACTCAGTTTGCTGACCTGCTGAAGATATGAGTTCAACAAGACATTAAGAGCTCATCAAGTGGGCTGCATTGTGTTCAAACGACGCCTCACCAACAAAAGGGACAGCGTCAATCCGGACTTCAGCTATTCCCTGGGCAACCATCAAATAAAAATGTGAACTGTAAAATTGATCAGGTTTAATTTCACTGACACAGAATTATCACAGATATCCCCCTAGGGAGCTATTTGTTGTGCTGCTGATGCCTAAGAAGCAATGAGGGAAATAAATCAAAGTACAGAAAAAGGCAATTAGACCCTTGCTATGTACAGAATTCTAACAGTACAAGATCCATCAAAACAAGGACAAACAGCCGCAAAGAGAAGGTGTGCAGTAGTTGCTTGTAAGAGAACAGGCTTCTCTGAGCTTTAGATAAAGTGAATCATTTCACAGCCATTATTCTCTCTGCAATTGATAGAATATTCTCCCTTTAGTAAACAGCTGTTTGCATAAAGGCAAAATGTCTATCAAATGTTCAAGCTTTGCCGTCTTCTAGTATCAGATTGTAAAACAATGCGCGTTTAATTTAATATAATTTAATCATATACATCAATATTTTCTGCACTATGTAGATCCAGTATGTTACATTTTAGAGACTCAACAATATTGGAAATTTCAACTATAAAACACACACTGTCGGATTCCTAAGCCAGCCAGATTTATCAAGCCAGTTTGCAGGTAAAATGTCGATGTTGTGCAAGTGTGCAGCGTTAGCACAAGCCACCTCTCTATTAAAATAGTATCAACTTGTCATTGAAGCTTACGTTTGCCTCATAATGTAAAGTGAGCCAGGGATTCTGACTTCCTATGTATGAATGGTCCGTGATTCCACATCATTCATTGATTACCATTCACTATCTGTAAGAAACGGCTGGTGGACCGCTTATCGATACTTAAAGTGAACCGAGAACAGCGGTGAAATATGCAGTTACAGTATGGCTGCGTGCATTGCCCTCTTCTCTCTGCTGCAGCAAAATGACGTATAGAAATTAATTGCCACATCTCTTCAAGGGGTGCCCCAACCCTACACGATAGGAACCTACATGCTACCAATCTCTTTCTAGATGATCCTTAGCTTTTTCCCATAGCATGGACCCTGCGCTGCATTCTGTTAATGCAATGTACATACTTACGAATATTGTATGCCCATGTAACAGGGGTTCAGATACTGTATCACAGTAAGGGTGCACTGTCCCTGGTTACACTGCGGCACACCTTTAACAAGTTGCGGCGGGTACAAACAACAGCGTTTCCTATTGCTGATAATGTGCTGCCCCCAGTGTGAACGTGCTTTATCCTGAGGGTAGCGTATTTGTGAAGATGGAGAAGCTGCTTCTCTCTGTCTCTCACTGTGTTGGCAGCACACACCTGTACTTTAAAGGGAAACAGAGATCCCCCTGCAGACAAGTGCAGGGAGTGACTAGCCCCGCCTGCAGAGGGATGTCTGGGGTGTCCATAAGGACCCATTTATCCTTCCAGAGGGCTGCCTTCAGTCCACTACCTTTCTGCGGAGCACAGTCAGTGGGTCTACTGAAGGCCTATTTGCCTCTGCACCATGTCCATGATATGCTTGGCCGAAGAGGCAAAGTGTTTCCCTCATTTGCACGGGGTCACACCCCCCTGCAAATAAGGAAACACTTTTCTTTCTATTGCGCCAGTGCTACATGTGCGCCGGTGCAATCTGTATTACAGAAGGGGCTTCTAAAGTGTCCTTAACACAGCCCCTGCTGAGTAAATCTGCTAATATACAAACAAGGGAAACCAAGACTGCGTAGGGACCATGGGTACATGCAATTTAAGGGATCAATGTTCCCTACAAAAATTAAGTTTATTTAAAAAATTAAATACATGAATTTACTACTGTCACAAATGTTCAAACTCTCAGTTTCTTTTTCATAAAATATATATTTTTTTGATGATAACAAGATAGTGGGTAGTACCAAATGAAAAATGGTAACTTGTTTATTACTCAGGCAATTGTTTTCAAGTGACACTAATACGGAATATTTCATATGTGTCACAATACACAAAATCACAAACCAGCCCTATCACATTACACATGCTGTACAGGTTCAGTATATGCTGTCGATGACGTTTAGATTCTCTTACAATGTAACAATCATCATCAGGACATTACAATTAAAATGCTTGAGGGACAACTCATTATAAAAGGTCTGTCATACCAGTGAAGCCTTAACAGAACAATAATTGAAGCGGTCTTGCGTCCATTAGTCTCTTTAAGATGCAGAACCCTGTAGGGTAACGTCACATTTTTAAAGGGGCAACCCAGGGCACCTGTACAACATCAATTACGGAAGACGTGTCTCAATGGAACCAATGGAACTGCTTGTAAAAGTCTCATACAAGTAGAATGACTGCCATTGATCACCATGTGCCCGGCTGATTTTTGGCAGTGTAGAACAGACACACCTCCACCCTAACCCTGCTACCTTGCAGGGGCACTGGACTCATGCGCAATGCTCCATAATTGACTTTAGGTCTTGGCATCAGGCCACTAGCATAGTAACCAAGGATTGGCAAAGCCAAAATGTCTAACATTGGCTACAAACCTTTTGGCTTTGCCAAAGCTTGTTTTGTTTTGTCATGGTCATCGTCAATCTAAACAAAGTTAAACAATGGCTAAAAGCAAAACTATTTGTATGGTTCCAAAATATACTTTGCCATAGTAGTCCTGGGTACTCACAGGAACTGCTTTGGACCTTATTACGATGTTGGGCGGACTTATGTCCACCTGACACTGTGGCAGTCTCGGGCCCTCACCGACTTTCCGTCCGCGGTCCCAACACTGCAATTACAATGCAACCGGTCATGGTGCGGTTGCATACTACCATTTGTCTAAGGGAGCTTGTGCTGCGGCCACAGCACAAGCTTCCATAGACAATGGCAGAATCTGTTCATCCCTGCAGCGTGTGGCAAGCAAATATTGCCTGGCACACGGTGCAGAGGTTAACAGGGGAACACTATAGATGCCCCCTCGGCCCCCAGTCCGAGGCCGCAGAGTGAAGGGGCCATGCTAGGGGACCCCAATTTCGCTTTCCGACAGGCTTTCTATGTTGGAAAACCCAACATTGGAAGCGTGCCTGAAACCGACATCGTAATCCCTACGGTGGAAACGGCATCCATAGGGATTACAGGCAGGCATCTGACTGGCTGATGGCCCATCAGAATACAGCTGGAATGAACGGCCTGTTTCACTTTCGACTGCTTGCATCGTAATGCGGCGGTCGAAACTGAAAACGGTCGGAGGCTTTCCGACTCTCATCGTAATTAGGCCCTTAGGGGCACATGCATCAACAGAAATTGCATTCGCAAATAGAGCGAATCGCTAAATATAGCCATTTGCGAATGCAATTTCTGTTTTTGGTATGCATCATTTTTTTCCAAGTTAAGGAATCGCTATTTAGTTTGCGATTCTTTATTTACTCGCAATTGGGATTGCGAGTTGTCACAAATTCGGTAAAATAAGGAATTCTTAAATATATAGCGAAAACCGGTATGCATGAAAAATCGCTATTTGCGAATTCCATAGAAATCGCTATTAAGAATTCCTAATTTAAGAAGAAGTGTGAGCAGGTGCTATTTTTTTTCTCACAAACAGAAACATGTGCAATTGATTAGGCAACTACAAAAGGGGTCTCACAGACCCTCAGGAACTCTTCCAGGATGGCAGCAGTGATTGTGATGGCACGTAGGTGGCGTTTGAGAGCAGCAGGGAGGAGGAGAAGAATACTGAGTGAAAGAATCTTTAGATTGCGCATCACTTTATTTGGGCAGACACAGGCAGACATATATGATAAGTATAGGCTTAATGTAGACTCAATTTTACAACTGATAGCAGAACAAGACCCCATATTGCAGAGGCAAACAGCTAGGACTCAAGCTATACCCACCCATGTACAGGTGTTATGTTGTCTTCATCTACTAGCCTCTGGCTCCTTTCAAGGTGTCATTGCTGTTGCTGGGGGGGTGTCACAGAGTGCATTGTCTAGATTTTTTAGAGACTTTCTAAATGCAATGCTACATAGAATAAACCATCACATAAAATTCCCTACAACTCAGCAGGAGTTGCTGCAGACTAAATTAGACTTCTACAACATTGCACATTTCCCACATGTAATAGGATGTGTCGATGGAACTCATGTTCCCATTTGTCCCCCTTCTACTAATGAATATATTTTCAGAAACAGGAAAAATTATCATTCCTTAAATATTCAAACAGTCTGCAATGCTAAAGGAATCATCACTGACTTAGTTGCCAGTTATCCTGGGAGTGCTCATGACTCCTATATTTTTAAACATAGTGCCATCCATGCTCGCTTGCTTGCTGGAGAATTTGGAGATGGATATTTACTAGGTAAATGCAATTTTTCAATATGAAAAGTTTGTAAATGTCATGCTCTTGCATGTAATTGCTATTCATTTCCAACTTGCTTTTTTTTGACTTAGGTGACAGTGCATATGGTTTGAGGTCATACATACTCACACCTTATCTCACTCCAAATACCCACAAAGAACAACAATACAACCATGCCCATATCTCAACCCGCAGTATCATAGAGAGGACTTTTGGTGTCATGAAGTCTAGGTTTCGCATATTGCATATGACTGGTGGAGCATTGTAATACCGTCCAGATGTCTGCTGCAAAATAGTTGCAACATGCGCTATCCTGCACAACATAGCTACTAGGAGAGGCCTTGAACTTGATATGGAGGATATGCTACCAAATATTGACAACCAGCCTCACCAACCCCGGCCAAGATTACATGGACCTGACGCAGCAGAGGGGAGGAGAGAAGGGCAGAAATCACTCAACACTATTTTTAACCAAAGGTGAGTTTAATGTAAGGACTTTGTCAATTTATTTTTTACATTTGACAGAAGATGGTAGAGCATGGCACTTCCAAATATAATAATGCTTGTAATTTAATGAGAAAAAAGAAAGAAAAAAACTTTCAATCAGTGAAGGTGTACTTTTTAACAATAACATGAAATCATAGCAACATTATCTAATTAACAATGAAAATTATTTCTTTCTACCACGCAAACCTAAAGCTCTGGTTTTGACATTCTCAGAATTTTTGGATTTTCCTGCACTCATATCTTGACCTCTTGCACTACGGCGGTCAGGCAAATCTTTAGGTTTAATTTTGTCATTGCTGACTTCATTATCTATGTTTGCCCCCCCTTCTTCAGATTTGTTAAGGTTATCTTTAGGCTGCATTTCAGGTGCAGCACTTCTCATGGACAGCATACCATCACAGAGTACACCACAACATTGCCGGATGTCCTTTTGCATGGAAATAGTATGTTTCATTACTCGTGCATTGCTGGTAGTAACTCTATTTAATGCCCTTGCATATGTGTGCATGCTCATCATTGACCTCATGTGTCTATTGCAATTTGCAATTTTCTGCCCTTCCATTCCATGAGTAATGTTCTCCAATGCACTTGCTATGCGTTCAAAATGTGCACATGAGGCCTTTTGTGCACCTTCAATCACTTTTGTTAGTTTGGTAAAATTGTTGTTCATTGCAATCACATTGTCACTGATATCACTGAGTTTTCCCTTCATTATTCTCATGTCCTTCCCTTGCAGACACTGCACTTTCAATAATTTAAGTTCAACAGCACTGGCTGTTATCATCTATGGAGTCACTTTGAACTGTGGACCTTGGCCTTCTCCTGAAGAATTTTTGCAGTCTTTTGCGCCGAATTGACTGTTTCACAGTGTTGTCTGGGATTGCAGCAATTTGCTTTTGTACATCAGTGACATTATTTTCATCCTCAGTGTCTGTGTTCAGAATCTGGCGCACTCTCTTCCTGACTTGCAATGTGTGCACAGGTGTAGAAGATGTTTTGGACTGTGGATCACATGTGTTCTCAGAATCCTTGTTGTTTTCTTCTGAGACATATATTTCTGTTTCCTTCTCATGATCTACAAATGATAAAGTGCATTCAGTATATGTTTGATGTGAAGTAACATGTGTTAATGTTCATTTTAATGCACATTTCTTTACAAATAAAATGTATGAATGCTAGCTTATTAAATGATCCTTATGTGATGTTTCATTTCTTATCTTAAATTTTGATTAAATTACATCATTTAGAAAATTGTGTGAAAAACTACATTTCCCATGATGCACTGCTTCCTTCAATAAAATACCTATTCTTAAACTGGTTTAAACATGAGCTTCAATACTATGTCTAATCACATCTTGCACACCAAGGATATCTTAAAAATAAATAGTAAGCTATGTACAATGTACACATACCTTGGGAAGTGCCTGCATGCTCAGAGGTGTCAATCTGAATAACTCCAATCACAGCTTCAGTCACAAGCGTCCCCTCAACCAAATCCTCAAGGGGGGTAGTAGGTGTGTCCTTGGGAGAGCCACCACCAGTTTTTTTGGCACTTTTTATCCTTGTCGCAATTCTTTCTTTTGCGCGAGAGCGTAAGTCATACCACCTTTTTTGCAGGTTGGTGATGTCTCGGTGGGCAACCCCCACTGCATTTACCTTGGCTTGAATGGCCAGCCAATGTTTTCTTTTCACTGCTTCTGGGACCTTCAAAGACAATTTTCCAAAAAGCTCTTCCTGCCTCTCAGCAACCTCCTCTATTAATATCTGCAACTCCTGCTCACTAAACTTCATCTTTCTTTTTCTGGCATGAAGGTCTTGACTTCCAACTTCTGATTCCATTTCTCCCTCTGCAGCTCTCACAAAACAGTCCTCCAAGTTCAGCAAACAAAGCTGTACTGACCAACTGCCACTCCCTAGTTCAAACTAGGTCTCAGGTGCATTCAATTAGTCTGTAGGCTTCCTGGGTGTGTCCTCAATCCAATGCATCAAAATGCGATTTCGCAAAATTGCGAATTTTCTGCGAATTCGCAAAATAAGAATTCGCACAAAAAATCGCTTTCTTTTGCGAATTCGCAAAAAAATGCGATTTTTTGCGATTCTTTAAATTATATTAAAAAAATGATGCATCCCGTTTTGCGATTCGAAAAATGCGATTCCTTAAAATTCGCAAATTACGAATCGCAAAATGGAACATTGATGCATGTGCCCCTATGTGTGTCAATGTGCTCCTTGTGAAAGGGCACAATAGCCAATGCCTGAAATAGACTGTTCCATGCTGTATGTTGTAGTGTGCATAAGAAAAATCTGAATGACATAATGACAGACCAATGGAGGAAGAGACTTGACTGAAAGCCCCTAAATGTAAGTATAATATGTGTTCCATTTTAGTAAAATAAAAAAAGGCATGGCTAAAGCCAAACCTTTAAATCAAACAAGAGAATAGATTATGGTCACAGTTATTGCACCTGCATTCTTTAAACAGACCATGATAACTTGTTATCGGAGGGCAAATAACCCAATTGCAAAAATACAGTTTCTGTGAAGTCTTCTTAGGGCAGGAAAAATGATTTCTCTTCGTGATCATACATGGCCGCTCTTTTGACAATCTGCAAACCTCCTTTTCTATTGCCTCACTTAGTGAAAAAGAAAGATTTACACACATGTGTCTGGCTGAAATTAAACATTATATCGGAGTATCAGAGACTCTGATGAGTCCAAAAGGGATTCCATCCAAATATTAACACCTCTGAGCTTTACGGAAATAAAACCTAGTCCAAGATTTACTAGGGACCTTAGCTACTTGTGATGCTCATCAAAATACAGGCGAAGGCATGAAACTGCCCCACATATTTCATGGCAGCGTTGCAGTAATGCTATGAAAACAGCCGCTCTGCATGTGATACATCTTGCTTCAAATATATGCTAGGGCGAATTCAAAGCTTCGGAAACATATCCACCTAATGCATCAAGTTTAGCTTACCTGCTGCTCCTCGGCTATGAAAAACTAGAAAGGGAAGTGTAATTCACAACAAATGGTTCTAGCACTGTAGGATGTGAGGGACTTTCAGTGTATGTGAGGTTGAGGAGAAAAGCACAAATCTGAAAGTCCGAGTCAGCCCTCACTCCCCAAAGCGGAACCCCCATCCAAACATTCTGGTGTCTTCAGCTAATCGCAGGGGGAAACAAAAGCTAGCATTTTTGTGTGTTTTGAATATTTGTTTCCAGCTTTTCCCCAATCTGCAGTATCCTTATGGTGTCAGAATATCCATGGTACTAAACATCAAAGCCAGAGTTTCATGCATTTAATTATATCGAGGTATACATTATTCTTTATAAGTATATCTCTTATGGATCTCAAACAATATTATCCACGTTCCAAATAGCTAAAACTTTAATATTGTTGTACATTAATATTGTTTTTACGTGTTTTAATGTATTTTTATATGTAATTTCTTATAATGTATATTTTAATATTAAATGGGGTTCTACGTTTTTAAATATTATATAACTACCTACTGCATAAGCGGTCGCCAGTGGGTAGTTATAGTTAGGATCTATTTTCAATAGAAAATCTGTAACATTCTATTTAGAATAACTTTGGCGCCAGTCGACGAATCTTCGCGAAATGTTTAAAACTGGTGGGGCGCTCCGGTCCGCTCCTATCCTGAAAGTCTTGGGTGATTCGTCAAGCGGGGTCGAGAAAATAGGGTGGTCCCAGAACATGTTTTCCCCATGCAACTTCCCATAGAAACCTTTAATCGCAGCTACAGCCCGAACTGCTGAACGGAATTACACCAAATTTGGCAAAGAGGTAGCCCTTGGTTCAGAGTCGTGACTTTTGCTTAAATGGTGTAAATCTGTTCAGTAGTTACTGAGAAAATCAAAAACCAAAATCACATATATATCTATGGACGCGCAGGATCCGCGCACCCTGCCGAGCTGTACGCTAATCGTCTGTCAACACTCCAAACCAGGAAGTGTTGGCAGCCATTGTGTGCCTCGGTAGAACCGAGGCACAAGAAAGCAGAAAAACAAACGTGCAGAACGTAAAAAGGGTAGAATACCCTGACCCTCTAGGCCTGCTCAGGGGGTCCCACAAGGAACCCCAGGGCCCAAAAAAGCATTTTAAAAAAAAGAAATCGGCGAGATTCGCGAAACCCAGCAGGAATTTTGCCGAAATTTTAAAAAAATGAAGCGCGGGCTCCTGCGCTTCGTAGGGGGGCCAAGTCCCGGGGGGGCCAAGTACTGGGGGCATGATCAAAAAAAGTGGGGGTGGCGCCAATCCCCCCTCACTGCCCCGTGTACTGCCACGGGGCAAAGCATTTATAGTTGCGGGGGGCACATGGCCCCCCGCAGCCCGTGGGACCACCACCCCTGGGGCTCGATTTAACTTTTAATGCGAGAGGGTACACTGCCCCCCCCCGCAGCCTCAGGACCAGCACTCCCTGGGGCTGGTTGATAAAATGTTGGGGGGGCTCCAACGCCCCCTCAAGCCCCGAGGACCACCACCCCTGGGGCTAGATTTAATTTTTGATTGTGGGGGGCACACTACCCCCCCACAGCCCCTGGGACCGCCAACCTCCAGGACTGGTTAGCAAAATGTTGGGGGGCTCTAATGCCCCCCCAAGCCCTTGGGACCCCTACCCCCCGGGGCTCAAATTATGTTTGATTCCGGGGGGCACACTGCCCCCCCCGCAGCCCCGGGGACCGCCACCCTGGGGTTTAATTTTTTTTAAAACTTACCCTGTGTGGGGGGGCTCAAGCCCCCCCCACATGCCCTGGACACTGCCTCCTCCCCGGGGCTCTAAATATTTATATTGGGGGATCCGTGACGGATCCCTCATCCCTGGGAATCTCCATAGGGGTGTTATACTTAGCTGGGCATTTCACTTCTACAAAACCACGGAAATTCCTCCGTTATAGTTAGCTGTACTAACTATAAACTCGTGCACCCACAATCCACTGCTGATGATGTCACATATTACATCATTCATGACATGGTCAGTTACATCACTGATGACATCTCAAATGGCATCACTGATGACATCATCCATGTGACAATCTGATACATCTCATCATGCACTAGTATAACCTTTTAACACCCATTATAAAATATGGAGTACCATATTTGAAACCATTGACACACCAATTCAAGTTTCTAAAAACCCACTCAGTGATTCCTACATCTACACACATCTAAACACTTACCTATAGATTCACTCATACATGCTAACAAAGATCTATGGAACACTATTGAAAATACTTATACACCTCCATCGACATTACACACCAGCACACATCCTTTTCACTTATGCAGTCATCTTACTCACTTATGCAACAATCTTACATTTACTAAGCTACACACTTATACAAACACCACTTTATTTATTCATATAGATAGTAACTCATACTTAGTGTGTTATAAAATCGCTATTACAAGTACACAGTTTTCGATACAGTCACTCATACAATCACTGAGTCTTATGTATACTTATTTATATACAACAACTGTCACATACACTGCCTTTCATATTTCTACTTTGTTGGACATGTATCATTGAGAAATATATTTACTCATCACCACACCCATAAAGAGATTCACTCACCCAAACAACTGTTTCCACATGCAGTCTTAACCTCATATACCTACTAAATCAACTATTTACACATCTTTGGACAGTCACACACCTCCCACCCAACCACACGCACATTCAGTATCCCATACAAATACTCACTTAACTAATTAATAACTAATATAGACTTTCACATAGCTAGTAACCAACTTATGTAGTAGTTTACACAAGAAGAGATAGAGTGATATATATTTAGTGAGACACTTTAAATTAGTTACTTAGACAGTCAATCACAGTGCTACTAAATCCTCCATCCAGACACTTCTACATCGCCTCAGGCTTCAATACAGATTGCTATTAAGCATGGGCGGATTTTGCGGATCCACGATTCACGAATTTGCGTATTCACGGATCGTGGATCCGCAAAATCCGCGTACCTGCGGATTTTCATAATTGCGGATTTGGGGCGGGGCTTCCGGTGCCAGTAAAAGTTACACTTGAGTAGGTGACCTGGTGCGTGTGCACCCATGTGTTGCACGTCGTCTGTTTACAGTAACAAGCAGACTGCGTTCTGCGGTAAAGGAAAAGGTCTTCCTGTGCGCACGCAACTCTTATGTATATTTAGTCTTTTCGACAGTGGAAATTTTTTTAAGAGCAGTTTGATACAGTTACTTTTGAAATCCCTTGCACGGACTGCCTGCTCCTCGTACTTTGTGACAGCTCGGGATCCCAACCGTTACTTTGCGGTCTTATGCAGCCTCAGGGCAGCACAGCAGGTCAAGCCCTGGCAGCACAGCTGCATATATATATACATATACACCCATGTTAGCTTTCTTTACTCTCCGCCGCACCACCACATGTCCCAGGTGCAACCCCCGCATCGCTCACTGCAACATGCCCAAGAGAAATACATAAAAAATCAATATATTGACTTGTGGTGTACACGATAAGAAACATTTATTTTTTAGAGTCAATCAAAAAGCTGGTACATTAAAACAAGCCAAAAAAAGAAAAGAATCCTATGAGAATGTTCAAAGTGTAGAAGAAAAAAACTGAAAATAGGGCGTTCAAATAGAGATATTAAATACTAAAATAAACTAACAACAGAATTATCCCTTTGTCATAGCAAGCGGAGGGTCCAGTCAGTGTCAGAAACGTGGCAGTTTCAGACCTCAGATGCTAGAGGACAACATGTGTGGCAGGGTGGAAGCCTTGCCGATTTACGGTGGACCTCTCGCTTCACAAACACATAAATGAGGCCCTACGTCTGAAATTCTGGCCCAGTTAGTCCTGCAAGGGAGCAAGGAATACTGAGAGGTAAGCATGCAGTTATTACCACTTGTTTTGCTTCAAACTACCCATGATTTAGAAATGTGTTGGTAAAAATGTATACGCATTTTATGCAAAATGAATGACTTTTTAGCTCAGATTCTCCCTTATTTTTTAGAAGAATGTGGAACAATAGATGTAGAGTGTTATGGAACAGCTTTTAAAAATATTTTTAAACCCAATAGAATATTTTTAGTCTTCTATAGACAACGAATATTCCAAGTAGAAACTGTTTGATTAAAGGCATGCATTTGACTACATAAAGAAAGAATTACGGATTGATTACATTAGCTTCAACAGGAAGCGCGAATAGATAAAATAAAGCAGATGCACGAGCGCCTGCTTGATTTTATCTATTAGTGCTTCCTGTTGAAGCTAATTTAGTAACTATTTTACGATGGCGCTGGCAGCTTGCCGGCGCCATCGTAAAATAGTTACAACAACTGGCCAGCAAGGGTTGAACTTTTGACCTAGGAATCAGCCGCTCGCGGATTGCGAATTTTCGGTAAATTCGCGAGAGTTCGCGGATCGCGAATTTACCAAAAATTCGCAAAATCCGCGATCGGAGCGGATTTAGCGCTCATGCTTAATTGCTATATATATAATGCTTCATTAAATATGGAACCAAACCACATTAACTGGGAGATGTCATTAGTGATGTCATCAGTGATGTCACTGACTATGTCATGAATGATGTAATATGTGACATCATCAGCAGTGGATTGCGGGCGCGCGAGTTATAGTCAGCACAACTAACTATAACGGAGGAATTTCAATGGTTTTATGCGAGTGAAATGTCCAGCTAACTATAACATCCCTGGGGCGCGAGCGAGCCCGGAGCTAGATGGCCGCACCCTAGTGCAGCTCTGCTGGTCAGGGCCGAAATCCGTTCATTATCCTGCCTCTCTCGGGTGAATCCCACAATGTACTACTGTGAAATCATTTCCCCTGACTGTGAACAGTAAATCGCTGTGCAGAAGTCGGATGTTTGAATACCCTGCATGCTGTTATCTGCCTTGTGTGGACCGGGCCTGGGCCTCTGAAAACGAATGGTGCTGTGAGCCCTGAGCCCACAGCGGTAAGCCAGCGAGATGCGCTGCTGCCTTGCAAACGGTGGTGCACTTACCTTTGGCCTGTCGTGTGAAGTGCCCGGGAGAGCGTATGGACCTGCTGTGTGTGCGGCCCGAGTTGCGGTGGGGCTGGCGAAAAAGGCACTCCGGAAGCAGCCTCTGTTCACCGGGTGAGTGCGCAGCGGCTTGGCTCTGGTGCTGGCGTTCCCCGCTGCTTCTGCCGGCGCTGGGTGCGGTGTTGCAGCACGGCCCGAATTGTAAAGCGGCGGTGCCTGTTATCAGCGCCGCTTGTTGGACTGCGCTCCCTGTGGATCAGAGAGCCGTATCTGGCTGGTGGAGGGGCACGAACTAATGCAGCCCTGCAGAGGGAGCCCACTATATCGACTGAAAGCGGCCCTGCCGTGAGCCCTCCATTTTGTACCCTGAGCTCGCCAGTGGAGCCTGCTGTAGATGCCCGCCTTCATCTCATTTCCTGGATTGCTGCTGTGCGGTGGACGTTACTCTGCGATCCTGGGACATGGATCAAGTGCCACCAAGTAAGGACACTTTATTTGCTATACAGCTTGGGGCACTGGTGCGGTGGCCGCCATTTTGACTCCAGGGACAGTTCTATTGAGAAAGGGTACCACGTGCACTCGTCTCAGAGTATGGTGGCGGGCTCAGGATCTGCGATGAGAAGGGGCTCACTCCTCCATTAACTGGCAAGGATCACAACACCCTGAATATCTTCTGCAGGTGAACCAGCCTGTCTTGCTTGTTTCCGATTGCAAGTAGCGCCTCTGCATATATCACTTACCCCCTATCACTGTGAGTAGTTCGACAAAGGCTCTGACATAGCGCGCTGGCGTGGACACCAACTGTTGCCTGCTACCTACACTATATCCAATAGCACAAATGGATAAGCCTGATAAGCAGGTACAACTCACGCTGACATTCGAATCAAAATGCCTTAAAAAAACAACCCCACAAGCCACGTCGGACACAGAGACTGATGTAGAGGCTAATGGCCCGTGTAAACTTGAGCGGATGATGCTGGCAATGCAGCAAAGTTTACATACCATTGATAGCAAAATCGACCCGCTCAATCTGCGCATGGACAATATGGCGTCCAAACTAGACAAACATGGGGCGCGCCTAACTGAAGCAGAACAGCTTATTTCCAACACTGAGGACAAGGTGGAGGACATCACCAAATCCTGCGCACAGATGGAGAAGTTAATTTCGGTAATTAATGCAAAGAATGAGGACTTGGAGGCCAGGTCTAGACGCAATAATCTGCGCATTATTGGGGTACCTGAGTCCACAAATATTGTGAAAATGGAGCTGTACGTCGAGGACATGCTCAAGGCACTGTTTGGTGCAGAGAACTTCTCCAACATGCTGGTGGTTGAACGGGCACATCAGTCTCTTGGCCGCGCTTTATTCCGGGTGCTCCTCCCCGACCAATAATAGCCAAACTCCTCAATTATAGAAATCGGGATGTGGCGCTCTGGATGGCGAGGGAAATGGGCACTACGAAATATCAAGGTACAGAGGTACAACTCTTTACGGATTTTGCAACAGCGGTACAACAGGCTAGGCGGGAGATTAAGCCGGTTAAAAAGAAACGGCAGGCGCTAGGAGTCCAGTATGTGATGCTCTACCCGGCCCGGCTCAAGATTCAACATGGCAGCAAACCAAGAATATTTCCGACTCCAAAGGACGCCATGCTCTTCGTCAAACAACTTGAGCGCAAAGTCACGGCAATGGCAGAGGGTGGTGAAGCGGACAATGAGAATTGACAAGTCTGCAAGTGGCTCGTGGACTACATCTGTTTCTTTGATTTGCAGTATTCTGGAGTAAGAGGCAGCAAATATACTGTACGCAACTTTTATGATGTTATCTATTGTTGATGTATGACACGGGTATGGGCCTGCATCATGCAGCAACCACTTTGCTAGGAACTCAGGGCTCGGGGAATGAAAACCAACAACAATTTTTCTTTCTTTTTTTCTCTTTTTTCTGTTGGAGCTGTGCTACGATATAGATTGTGTAGTTCACCACTCGATACACAAGTTTGTGTTGCTATCACAGTGCTACATCTGATATATGACCTGATGATGTTGTGCATGCTATAGAATGGAGATATAGGGTGTACTTGGACATACTGCAGCTTTCTGTGGAACAATGATGGACAATGCTGCGTCTTTTGGGTGTAGTAGTGTTTTGCTACAGTGGGTTATTATTTGCTAGGATGAGGGGGACTATAGATATAGCCCTGACCCCCCCATATACCGACGTGGGGGCACTTGGGCTGCTGGTGACCTTTGTAAGGGTACACCCTAAGCAGTTCCATGTTTGTTCCTAGGGTATGAGCAGTATGGCTGCTTACGGTGGGTTGGGGGGGAATTTGTTTCATTGAGTTTTCTATAATGGGATTGCTGGGCATAATTGGGATGCCTGATTGGGTGTTTGTTTAACTGCATTACTATGCGACTCAGAATATTTTATACTAGACAATATGATGTACAGATTGCATGCAATGACATAGTGTGCTATTCCAACTGTAAGTGGCATAAATGATGACTGAGGTAGGCAAGCTTACATGGATAACATGGAACGTCAGGGGCCTTAAAAATCCGAGGAAAACAAGGCAGGTGCACGCCAACCTGTATAGGCATAATGTACAGGTGGCGTTCCTTCAAGAAACCCATTTAACTAAGCAGACAGCTGAGAAAGTGGCCACAAAATGGGCTGAGGAAAAATGGGCATCCACCTACTCATCCTATGAAAGGGGTGTAATGATTTTAATAGGAAAAGGCTATTCCTTCCTGACGATGCATGTGGACATAAATGATAATGGCAGATATATCCTTATACAAGGGAAACTGTGTGGCACGCTGATGACTCTTCTTAACTTATACAGTCCTAATGTTGATGACCCTGGTTTTTATGATGAGGTCTGGAACAAAGCCTATCGATTGCCGCCAGCTCCCATTGTATGTGGAGGGGATCTGAATGTGGTTTTGGATCTGCACTAAGACCGTCATTCCAAGGTGGAACCTGTAGTCAAGAAGGCCGCAGAGGCTGTTAAAAATGGTATGCAGACACTGTCTCTAATAGATGTTTGGAGGCTGAGACATCCAGGGCAGCGGGAGGGCACATGTCATTCTTACACGCATCACTCCTGGTCACGACTGGACTATTGGTTAGTTACAGGTGAGATGAACTCCCTAATCACTAAAGCCCATCACTTACCTAGAACGCTTTCTGATCACTCCCCATCCTTGTTCCAAATGATTATACCTACTTACTCAACGCCCCAATTTCAGTAGAGGCTACAGGCCCTGCAGGATCAGGTGTTCCGGTAAGGGGTGCGTGATGCCATTGTTAAATATTTTGATGAAAACACTGGTTCAGTCGATAGTTTGGGTACGCTATGGGAAGCGTTCAAAGTTACACTCTGGGGTGTGTATAGGATTGCAGGCAGGAGTACTAAAATCGATATGGGGATCCATGAAGCGATTAGAGCAGGACTTGATAGATCTAGAATGTCAGTATGAAGCGACATCAGATATTCAGACTTTGGCATCAATCAGGTCAAAAGTAACTGAATACAACGACCTAGCTGACTCGGAAGTTAAACATCTGTCACCCCGCTGGACGGCCAGGTATTATCGTGAGGGCGGGCAGGGCTCTAGCGGACAGAATTAAGGGGCATTGGACAAAAAATAGTGTGATACAATCTATTGTGGATGGGGACAATAGGCATTGCGATAGTGCGCACTTCAGAGATCAATGTAGTTTCAAAGAAGCTCGTTTATTCAAGCATAAATCTCGCCACCATACTTTACCACCCACCAATGTTTCGACCAAGAAATGGTCTTTGTCACGGTTTCAGGAGTCCTTTGTTAGTTTCACCCTTAAATAGTGTTCATTACGATAACCAGTGAAATGCATTCTGGTACTGGTATTCTTGTTAGACTCACGATTGTTCACAGTACTTTCAATTCAATTCGAATTATCTTTATTACTGGCAGATTAACAAGGTTGTTGTTAGTGATGTTATCGCATCTTTTAAATTGGAATTTTTAATCTAGTGATGTTTCACGGGCCACATTATTATCGTTGGGTGACTAATTAGTATATCCCGTTACCTTAGTTCAAACCTTTATTGTTGGCACTGAACAAGGTGATATTATCACATCTTTCTTATCCATGTAGTTGATCTTGTGATATTTCATAAGCCACATGGTTATTGTTAACAAGTGACAGTTAGCTTGAATGCTCTATACATTGGTAAAGTACCATTGCTTTGGTATGGCATTTATTTTCAAGGAGGCATCTATTATGTGTGCTTGCGTGTTTTCTTTATCCATGATGCAATGTCATAATGCGAATGTTTCACATTTGGATTTTCGGGTATAGTACCCTAATTGTTTTGTGCTGTGTATTTTATATATGTACATGTAGTTCTTCGTCCCCATTAAGTTTGAATGGGGTCTTGGTTTTAAATCTGATGATGAGGCCAATTCCAGTCTTCTTAATTTCATAAGGCCGTTACCACCTATTTCATGTGTAGGAACAATCTCAATTCCAAAGTATCAGATGTTTTCCCAGTTTGTCTTATGTTGTGTGTGGAGATGTTTGGATATCGCATAGGTCATATATTTGTTGAGGATGGCTCTAAGATGTTCTAGTATTCGTTTCCTGAGGGTACAGATGGTACTTCCAATGTAGCGCATTCCACACGTACATACAATCATATATACGAAATATGATGTCTCACAGTATTCTTTCTGTTATGGTGATTTTTTCCCTTTGAAGTCCTTAATACTTGTTATTGATTTGCCAATTTTGCACGCTTTACATTTCCCACAGTGTGTGAATCCTGTTTGTTTTGCTGTTAACCATGTCATTGGTTTTTGTAGTGCAAAGTGACTGTTTACAAGTTTATCCTTTAGAGAGGCAAATTTGCGATAAGTGATGTTAGGTTTTTCTCCAAGTGTTTTTCCTATGTCCAAATCTTTTTCTAAAACATTGCAATATTTTGGGAGGATTTTTCTGATTTTAAAACTCTCTTTGCTGTACGTTAGAATTAGTCTTGTGGTGTCATCTGTTTGTTTTTTCTTTTTATTGATGAGAGTTTCTCCTCGAGAGACCATTTTTGCTCGTGTTAAAGCTTGTTGCACGTCTCTGTATTTGTACCTTCTTGTCATGAATAATTTTTTGCTTCCCTCAAAGCTTTTCCCAGCCATGTCATCCGTGGAGCAGTTTCTTCTCATCCTTATAAACTCCCCATATGGGATGCTTTTTATTAGATTGGCTGGATGGAAACTTTTTCCGTGAAGAATGCTGTTAGTGGCTGTTGGTTTACTATACAGTTTTGTTTGTATTTGTCCATCCTCTATGTATACTTGGACATCTAGATACTGAATTGATTTGAAACTGATACATCGACGATCTTTTTTTGATTTGGAACCGAAGTCTAATTGAATTCAAAGAAAATTTTGACATCCTAAACACCAATAATGTCGGGTTTAAAGTTACTTACAACATCAGTTCCAAATCAATTTTTTTGATTCTTCATGCTGTGGTATTTTAAGAAAAATGAGTACTACACTGAGATATTTAAATTATTAGTATTTAATGATGTTGTGAGTTCAGAATTGGTTGGAGATATATATATGACTGCACAAGGAGTACTGGTACATTGTTACCAGCTCATGACCTGGCTAACCTGTGCTCCAGAGGTTGGAATGAATGCGGGGATCATGAAAAGGTCAGAGGAGTTTATTCAGACTGGACACACAGCGCTTTTTCTCTACATTGCACCACAGTCATTTGGACCCCCCCGCCCTGGTATGGAGCTTTCTGGGCGTTGCAGTACCTACAGTGCTGTCACATGGTGGACGATCACATGCTTGGGGAGGTGCGAGCTCCAGAATGGGGGCAGAATGCAGGCCGATTTAAAAGCGGGAGCGCAGCTGTGTGTTTTTTGTTTGGTAGAGGGATCTGAGGAAGCCAATTTAGCCGAAATGCATTATGCCTAGTTCTGCTCTCCATTAAAGACCTCTCTCCTGATTTCCTCGCGTGGCCCCTTTCTTCTGCTTGCTGGAGGATGTTGTGGATATTGTCGCGTCAGCCAGAGACACGTTAGGGGGCCCGTTCCGTCAAGTTGGATGACTGCATTAATGGTTCCTGCTGATGCAGTTTTCCTCACCCAAGTTATTGGATTGTGTCAGCCCACCTCTCATGTGCGGGTTGAGCAAGGGACACTGCCAGCCAGCAGCTTGTGACTGCACAAGGAGTACTGGTACATTATTACCAGCTCATGACCCGGCTAACCTGTGCTCCAGAGGTTAGAACAAATGTGGGGATCAAGGAAGGGTCCGAGGAGTTTATTCGGACTGGACACACAGCGCCTTTTCTCTACATTGCAGCACAGTCAGTTTGACTTCATTTTATTTTCCCCATGTACCACCTGCCCTGGTGTGGAGCATTCTGGGCATTGCAGTACCTACAGTGCTGTCACATGGTGGACGATCACATGCTTGGGGAGGTGCGAGCTATGGAATGGGGGCGGAATGCAGGACGTTTGAAAAGAGGGAGCACAGCTGTGAGTTTTTTGTTTGGCCGAGGCATCTGAGGAAGACAATTTAGCCGAAAAGCATTATGCCAGTTCTGCTCTCCAATAAACCCTTTCTCCTGATTTCCTCGCGTGGCCCCTTCCTTCTGCTTGCTGGAGGATGTTGTGGGTATATATATATATATATATATCCAAATCACACTGTGCTCACAGCTTGGGGCTCACTCTCCATCCGGCTTGTATCAAGGCAAGGAAGAGGCCAGGTCACTCAGCGTCAGCAGAGACCTAACGCGTTTCAGGCATGCGCCCTTCGTTAGAGGTATATCTGCTACCAAATTGACAGCTCCCACCAGGCTTTCGTTGGTTTTCCTCCTTTTATTTAGGTTTCAATCACACTCAGGTAAGTATACAATCAAGCTGCATTCTGGGAACGAAAGTCCTGCATAATCCTGCTCCAGTGAGCTGGGCGCAGTCATTTTCGGTAAAATATATTAAAAATCATGGGTATCCTTTATAACTCGTTCTCCATTCAGTCCTCTGCCAGACGGGCCTGCAGTGCTGATAATGACACTGGTTTAGGTAAGGGGCAGAGTTGAATTACTATGGGAATTAACATGGGATATGCACTTTTTTTAACCCCCTTTTTCATGGTCTCCACTTGATGGATCAACCCAAAACTTTCCATGCACAAATGGACAAAGTTGGACACTTTTTTGAAGAAAATCCTGTGAAGATATGTCAAACAGCACCAAAGTTATCAGCAAGTCAAAAAAAGCTTTTCCTATGGAAACTAGGTCCCAACTATAACTACCTACTGGCGACTACTAGTAGGATATATATATCAGCGTGACCAAGGGCTTTTGGCCCGAAACGCGTCGCTGGTTCTGTTGTTTTAAAATAAATTACCATCTTGCTGACTCTGCTGGTCCGGTCCTCATTCTTTGCTGGCGTGGAGGCGGTGTCTGCCAGCGCAGAGCGAGCTGAGGAGGAGCTCTGTCTTCATATATATATATATATATATATATATATATATATATATATATATTCAGCTCACGGTTTCAAAAGGAGACAGCTTAAGTCAAGGAAACCACGCACTCCAGGGTAGCTCTTAGTATCTTTTAATCTCGCAACAGACGCGTTTCGGCGCTCCGCCTTTGTCAATGTTACAAACATTGATGGTGGGAGCCATGTTTTTAACAGCGTGCACGTGATCATGGGCAACACAAACAAGGGACAAAAATTCAAAGCTCCATATTGGATGTTGTTCATAGGTTTCATCGTAGCTTTAAACAACACATAACGCGAGGGTATATAACTCCCCTACAACCCATATACATGCTTCGCAATATTTTCAAGCCTAAATGGAAGGAAATAATTCAGTTTCATTGCACGCAAAGAATAAAATCTTTTACATTTCTTCATGCAATTAACCTAATATGTGAGCCACAATTTAGCCGTGTATCGGCTTTAAAGTCACAACATCCTTTCCTTAAGCGAAAGTATTGTTCAAAACTCGCGATGAGTAAAACTGATACTGCCGTGGATCGGCAATTCTCCCTTGAGTTTCAATTGCTATGCCCAAACACTAGATTCTAGTTTCAATTACTATTCTAAATTCAAAATTCAAATTTCAACACTATGGAAGGAATACATGAGTAATTTTACACAAATTTTCAACATTATTGCAACTAATATGACCTTCTAATAGAAATCATGTCTCAGAGTCTCCTAATAAAGGGCATTACCATGGGGATAACTTGGTAAAGAATCATAAATTCATTAGCAGTTGTAATTACATTACCCTACATAGTCCTACATAGTCATCATCGCAGTATCACGTATTAAATTCCATACACTGATCCGATCAATGTCATACAATAAATCATATGTACTTGGAGTGTGGATTCAAAAACCTATATGAGATGCCAATTCCTCCCCAGCATTCAACCCGTTTGGATGTTTAGTCATTAAGTCAATGATGTATCGGGACTCAAGCCTTCTAAGTCCATGTAGCCTGTCTCCTCCTCTCGGATTCTCCGGTATATAGTCTATACCAAAATATTGCAAATGATATCTGCTGCTGGAATGTTTTTCCTGAGAATGTCTTGCAACAGGATAGGATTGATCGTTTTTGTCAATCGCCCTCATGTGTTCCAGAATCCGTAACTTCAGGGGTTTGATGGTACTCCCAATATACATCAGTCCACATGGACACTTGAGGCAGTACACCGCATAGGGGGTGCCACAGGTAAGGTACTTATTGATTGTTTTCACTATGCCTGTGTTTGGAATCTCATAGGTTTTCACTCTCTTGCTGTGTGCACAGGCTTTGCAATGATGACATGGATGGAAACCTTTTAGATCTGCAAGTGTGTTAGGTTTCTTCTCAATTTTCTTCAGATGACTTTGGACCAACATGTCCCTAAGAGACCTTGATTTCTTAAAGGTTACTAATGGGTAATCTGGAATGTCATCTTTAATGCAACTGTCGGTTTTCAATATGTGCCAATTCTTTCTTAGCATCTTTTTCAAATAGTTCGCTTCCGCCGAATAGGGAGTTACCAGCCGGAATTTTCCCTCTTCATTGTCAGCCTTAGTTGGACTACAGCACTTATCAGTTAGCAAATTCGATCTCTGTAATGCATTCACCTTATGCAATGCATTTTGTAGTGTGGCCATCGCATAGCCTCTTTTCTGGAAACGGTTGATACAAGCTGATGCCGCAAGTTGGAAATCTGAGTCCCTGGAACTATTCCGTTTGAGCCTTAGTAGCTCTCCGTAGGGGATACTTTGGATCAGCGCTGTTGGATGGTTGCTTGTGGCATATAGTACCGAATTCCCCGCTGTACTTTTGCGGAAAAGAGATGTTTCTATCTTATTATTGACTATAAATACCTTCAAGTCCAAATATTCCACACTGATGTTGCTTATTGTTCCACTAAAATGCAGATTCATCTCATTCATATTGAGGACGTCAATGTAGGCCTTGGCAGTATGTTCCGATCCCTGCCAAATTATAAACAAGTCGTCTATGTAACGACACCACTTGATTACACTGCCTTTCTCACCATCCACTTCCAGCGACCTGGGCACCTGCCCTTCCCACCAGCCTACGAATAAATTCGCATAGCTGGGGGCAAAGCAGGTACCCATCGCCATACCAGATGTTTGTCTGTAGTAGACGTCCTCAAATAAGAAAATATTATTTTCCAGACAGAATTCCACAAAATTCGCTATCATCTGATTGTATTCCAAAAATCGCAGTTGTCGTTTTTTGAGGTAATGTTCCACTGCCTTGATGCCTTTAGCATGACTGATACAAGTATACAAGCTAGTTATATCCAGTACTAGCATTGTGGCAGGAAGTTGAGCTGTATATATATATATATATATATATATGTATAGTTATATTTAGCTGAACTAACTATAACTCGTGCCCCTGCTTATTATCCCACATATTACATCACTCATGACATGGTCAATGACATCACTGATGACATCTCAAATGATATCACTGATGACATCATCCAGTGTTCATTAGTGTTTAAAAAAAGTTTTTTAGTGTTTAATATGTATACCAAGGTGTATTGGTGAATCAGTGGGTGTATGGATGATTCAGTGGGTGCGTGACTAACCATGTAAATGAGTGATTAGGTGTCTCAGTGAATGTATGAATGAGTGACTGGTTGTGTGAATGTCTGCATCAGTCTGTCAGTCAGTGTCTAAGTGGTTGTATGGGTATGATATGTGAGCGGGTATGTGAGTGGCTGTATAGGTGTGCGATTGGTTGTCTGAGTACCTGTATGGGTGTATGAGTGTCTGTGTGGGTGGTTGAGGGGGTCTGTGACTTCCTGGAAGGGTTATTGAGTGTGTGAGTCAGTTGCTGAATGGGTTATTGAGTGTGTGTGTGAGGGCTGTATGGGTGAGCGAGTGTGTGTATGGCTGTGTGGGTGAGTGTGTGGATGTGTCAGTGGTTTCTGGGCGAGTAACCAGGTATGTGAAAGGCAGTATTGGTGAGTGATGGGGTTTATAAGTGACTGCATGGGTGAGTGAGTAAATGTGAGAGTGGCTGTATGGGTGAGTGTGTGCTTTTGCCAGTGATTTTATAGGTGAGTATGTGTTAGTATCTGTATGAGTAAGTGTGTGTGTGTGTAGCTGTACGGGTAAGTGGCTGTGTGATTGACTGTATGGGTGATTGACTAGGTGTGTGAGTAGGTCTATGGGTGACTGACTCAGTGTGTGAGTGGCTGTGTGAGTGAATGAGAGGATATGCCAGTGGCTGTATTAGTGAGTGAGTGGGTGTATGAGTGGCTTTATGGGTGAGTGAGTGGATGTGTGTGTAGATCTATGAATCAGTGAGTAGGTGTGTAAGTACTAGTATGGGTCTGTGAATTGGTTTGTGAATGATTGTGTGGGAGTGTGTGTGTGAAAGTTTCTATGGGGGTGTGAGTGGGTGCATTAGTGATTTTGTGAATGATGTAATCAGGGATGTCATTTGAGATGTCATCAGTGACCTTTGTTTTTTCTGTGAATTTCTAAAGTTTTTTAAATGATTATTCCTAACTATAACGTCCCTGTAACTTTTGGTTTTTTAAGTGGATGTCTATGGTTTTTAACTATTTTTCACATTTGCAGAGTGGTGGAGAAAAGGAACGGGGCCTCTGATCAGCTCTCAGGGATACTGCTGTGTCAGACTTATTGGAGGTAACAGGAGGGCTTCAGGGCCCCCAAGAACCCTCAGCATCCAAGAGGACTTCATCCTCCAACCAGTATTGCACCAGGAGGCATGTTTGCAGAGTGGTGGAGAAAGGGGCGTGGACTCTGAAGTCCTCACACCAATTGCGCTCTGTGGATCTTACTGGAGGTAACAGGAGGGGGAGTTGGCCCTCAAGGAACCCCAGCAGCTAATGGGACATCCTCCCCCCACCAGCAGTGCGCCAGGGACTGGCCTCCATTTTGTTTAATAAAAAAAACAAATTAAATAATAGGATTAGGCCACAGGGCCGCCTCCTGGGCCGATTTAGGCCCAGGGGACTTATCCTCAGGAAGCAGCCTTTAATGTGGGTGCTCTGTTAGGGCACCCACACATAAAGATATGGACCGCGGGGGGCCTGAAAGCCACTGCGGTCCCTGGAGCGGCATTGCTTTTACACATAGGGAGCTGCTAACATTCAGCTTCTGTGTGTAAAAGCAATTGTGCTCCAATTTGAGCAAGCAAGAGCAAAATGCTCTTGCTTGCCCAAAAAGGAGCACAATTTGATATGGCTTGGTGGGAGCAGTTAGCTCCCGCCAAGCCAAAGCAAATAGATATTTCCCAGGGGTGGGCACGCCAGGGCACAGCAAAAGCAGGCCCTGGGGGGTGACAGTCTCTCCTCCATTGTTTGATTTAGCCCTGGAGAGGTAGTGGTACCTATGGCTGTGGGAGGTCCGCGCGGCCCATTGCAATATTTAAAGTTAAAGCCCAAGGGGTCTGAAGGCCACCAGGGCTGCAGTGGGTCCATGAGGCTCCTCACATTATTTAAAATTAAATCTCCAGGGAGGAGGCTTCCCCCGGGACTGCGGGGTCCATGCAGCCCACCACATAAGTTAAACACAAAGCCCCAGGCAGGCGGCAGTCCCTGGGACAGGGGGGCCAAGAGGCCCCTCCATTTATAAAATATTAATCCCTGGGGAGGTGGTGGTCCCCGGAGCAGCGAGTGAGGCCATATGGGCACCCCCCATTCTTAATAAAAACAAGCCCCAGGAAGGTGGTGGTGGTGGAGCATTAGTAAGCCCCAGGAGAAGGGGTCCTTGCACCACCTCCTATAATTACAAATGTCCCTGGGATCTAGCCCACCTAGGGTCCTGATAGAAATGAAGCGCAGGAGGCTGCGCTTTTTTTTGTGAAAGATTTTCAGCAGGTGTTGCAGAACCAGCACGGCTCAAGCCAAACAAAAATGTAAATGCTTTTTCAGCCATGCAAGGTCCTTTTGGGTCCCTCTCAAGAGGCCTAGGGGGTCAGGGTATTTCTACCCTGACCCTATTTCTTTTTTGAAAAACATTTTTTGCTGAGTCACAAGATAGCTGCCAACACTTCTTGGTATGAAGTGTTGGCAGCCAATCAGATTTCGGCACAAGATCTTGGGTGGGATTGCGGATTCTCCACATCCCCAGTTGTATATATAAATAACCTTTAAATAACTCCGCACCTACAGAACGGATTCACACCATTTGACAAAAAGGTTGCTTTCTGGACCAACTGCTATCTTTCTGCTAAACTTGGTGTAATTCCGTTCAGCAGTTTGGGCTGTAGCCTTGTCTAAAGTTCCTATGGAAATTACCATGGAGAGAACTCATTTTGGACCCCCCTTTTTCTCAGCCCCCACTTGACAGATCACCCTGAAATGTATTAAGACAGCAGCTGAAGTGAACGTCAAACTAGTTTTGAAAATGTCACCAAGATTCGTCAAACAACGCCAAAGTTATTGGCAAAACAAAAAATGCTCTTGCTATGGAAACTAGAGCCAACTATAACTACTTACTGTTGACCATCTGTAGGTCATATATATAACCTATTGGAGGTTGCCAGTAGGCAGTTATAGTTAGAACCATGTTTCCTTAAGAAATGCAATTTTTGACTTTCCTATAACTTTGGTGCAGTTTGACGAATCTTCCCTAAAATTTCAAATGAAGCGTGCCTATGATTTTTGTTGTGCATGGAAAGTTTCAGGGTGATCTGTCAAGCAGGGACCAAGAAAAGGGGAGGGGGTCAAAAAAATTGGGTTTCCCATGTTAATTCCCATAGAGTATTTAGACACTCCTTTAGCCCGAACAGCTTGACAGAAGTACACCCTATTTTGGCAGAAAGGTGATTTTGTTCTGGAGATCACACTTTTTGTTATTTGGTGTAAATCCATTCAGTAGTTTTCAAGAAATTAAAGGAAATCTAAATTTGTATGTCTATAATCGCAAAGCCTTTGTGATCTGCTGAGCTCTGATTGGCTTCCAACACTTCAACCACGCTTCAGCCAAAAATTTCCCCAAAAAAATGCAAAAAAAGAAAAAGGGGCAAGGTACGAATACCCAAATGCTCTAGCCTTGGTGCTAGGGCCACACAGGGACCCTGGCAGGGCAAAATATCATTTTTCTTTTAATTCATGGTGAAATTCGCAAATATCACCAAATATTGCAGTGAATTAAAGAAAAATCAAGCACTGTCTCCTGTGCCTATTTTCAATATAGCCCCAGGGTGGGCCAGGTCCTGGGGGCATGTAGAGTTTAATAAATAAGATGGAGGAGGCACACAGGGCCTCTCCAAGGGCTTATTTATGCCCAGGGAACTGCCACTCCCTGAAACTAATGTCAATATCGAGCAGAGGCCTTCGCGGAGCCCCCGCACCCATTGGACCACTACCTCACAGGGGCTATAAAGATTATAAAGGGAGGTTCATGCAGACTCCCGGCCAAAGGGACAACCACCTCACAAGGGCCACTTATTTTTTTTATAAAAAGAGGGAGGGGGGCTGCGTTGCCTCCCTCCCGGGCCATATACGGGCCCAGGGACTACCACCTCCCTGGGGCTGGCCTATGCCGAACAAAGGAGGGGGCTGTGAAGACCCCTCCTGGAGCCATATATGATGTGACATCTCCGCCAAGCAAACAAAAGCAGCTTTCAAAGTGCTCCTGCTTAGTGGAAGTGGAGTTTTCATCTCTTTCCCTGCCTGCAGACATGCGAGCAGAGAAAGAGATGAAAGTATTGCTCTTGCATGCCAGGGGCTGCATTTCCAGTAACTCCCTGTGTGCGTTAGCAATGCCAACTCTGGCAGAGGTGGGGAGACAGATGGGACCGTGGGGGCCTTGAGGCTCCACCTGCAGGTTCCCAACATGCGCACTGGGTACCCTGGGTGAGACCAGGGTACCTAGGGAGACGTGGTCGGCCTCGGGGTTGGGGTCTCCAGGGCTGAAAATGTCCTTCTATAGATCTGTGAATAGGTATGTGAGTGGTTGTGAGAGAGTGAGAGTGGGTTTAGGAGATGTTCTTTGAAGTTGTGCACCGGTATGTGAGTGGTTCTGTGGATGATGTAATCAGTGATGTCATTTGAGATGTCATCAGTGATGTCACTGACCATGCCATCAGTATGTAATACATGAGGTCATAAGCAGTGCATTGTGTGGGCGTAAGTCATAGTTAGCTCAGGTAACTATAACTGCTGATTTTCACTGGTTTTGTACAAGTGAAATCTGAGCCCAACTATAATGTCCCTGTAACCATAAGTTATATATTTATATATATATATATATATATATATATATATATATATATATATATATATATATATATATATATATATATATATTCCGTAAGCAAATTCACGTAACATCCCGACTTGAAAAACAAGCCCTCCAAACGAAATGCAGGAAAAGCAGCTCTTTTAATTTTAGCATGTAAGTTCAAGTGATAAAGCATTACGTGTTTCGAGCTCCCAGGCTCTTAATCATATGCACAAATGAGGGCCCGTTGCTCATGTTTTGAAATGCACTGCGATCTTGAACAGTGAAGAAGGACTTGGAGTGCAAATACCATGTTGGAAAAATTTTACTATTTGAAATAACATTTCGTTGTTTTTGCCCAGTTCGGGGCCAGAGCACGCTTCATGTGATCAATACTCTGATTCATTTATTGTTAAATGCAGTGTTTTATAGCAATGTCCGAGATTGCTATGCTCTGGCCCCAGTTATCAACTCGTAACAGGACTTCAGTGTCCATAATGCTTTGAAACTGTAATAAAAAGCATTGTTGCAGCCTACTCTTTTTGTACAATTTATCTTGCCTTGATAGATAAAAAAAAATTAAAATATATATATGGTATATAACAAAGTTCACCATACGCTGCACCTCACGTCCCGGGTGCAATCCACTGCGTGGTGAGCCGCGTCCAAAAACCAACATCTGCAGATGTAGGGATAATACCGGAAGTACACCTCAGGGAAAGTAAATAAGTTGATTTAATTGACTTATGTTAATCATTTTTTTCTAGGCTTTATGAGGATAGAGGAATGGGAGTTGGACTGGTTTATTAATCATTTTTTGGGTTCAGGGATGAGCTATGACCTGGGTTAGTAATTATTTTTTAGTTTGAAGTCATAGGTCTTGAATCAGTTTAATAATTAATTCTTCAAATTCATTGATGTAATTAGTTCTTCAAATTCATTGATGGGTATTGCGCTGGGTTAGTAATTCATTGTAGGCCGTAAGGATAGGTTTTGCACTGAGTTAATAATTCGTTTTTAGGATACTGGGATGGGTTTTGCATCAGGTTATTACTTAATTTTTAGGGCTCTTGGATGGGTGTTGCACCAGGTTACTAATTAGGTTTTTGGGTGCAATGATGGGTAAAGCCCTGGGATAGTGACTAGTGTTTAGGTTTCAGGGACTGCTATTGTGCTGGATTACTAATTATTTTTTAGCTCGTAGAGATGGGTGTTACACCAGGTTAGTGTTTAGTTTTTAGTGTGCCGGGATGGGTATTACAACAGGTTACTAATTTGTTTCTAAAGTCCAGAAATGGGCATTCCACCTGGTTAGTAATTCGTTTTTAGGATGAATCGATGCATATTGCATAATGGTAGTAATAGTGCAGAGATGGGTATTGATTAAGAGTTCAGAGGTCTCTGTGTAATATGTCAGGTCATATGCAATGCATGGCAGGGGTGCAAGTTATAGTTAGCTCAGTAAACTATAACGCTGAATTTCAGTAGTTTTCTTTTTTTAAATTATACTTTTTATGTTACTACAAGTCCTAACAATGACTTCAATTGAATCTTTTTAAAATTAATTTCTGGTTTGTTAACATAATTTTAGTTATTATTACCATACCTAGCTATAAAATAACTTTAACCTTGGTGGATGAAATTTTTATTTGGAAAGTTTTGTGCAGATTCGTCAAACGGTGTCAAAGTTATTAATGAAACAACAAAAACTCTTCCTATGGAAGCTTCGACATAACTATAAATACACAGTTCTATGTATAGATGTATATATGTACATTGGTATATGTATATATATAAATATATATATGTATGCATATGTATATAGTTTAAACAACGGAAGAGTGTAAATACTGTAACCTCAAAAGAGCGAGCATGGGAAAAGTACATAAATCTCTTTAGATTTATGTAGAAGGCCCTCACTCACCAACCTGATTGGTGACATGCTTCATCATTGGGCCCCACCGGGAAAGACCGAATGCCTCCCCGGTGTGCTTCGACACCAGAGTTAGTGCAGAGCTGTTTTTTTGTATTGTGACAAGTGAAGTGTGAAAGTGTGATTACTTAAAAATGTCTAGATTGTGTATCACAATTTTTTTTTATTAGGTGGCCAATCAGACATGTTAAAAACAGAGTGTCGGAAAAGTGCCAAATAAATTGTTCGGCTACTTCCTTTCTACCAATAGGGTGTAAATTACCTGGCATTCGTCAGGACCATGAGAAATTAACCTCGGCGGTATGGGCGTGCTAAGGCCGACCCTGACCAGAGGGCGTGAAAGTTAAAAATAGGTGTAAAAAAGTGCAAATTAAAAAAGGTTATGGGGGTTTACCTCTATATCAGAGGAACCTGTTGCACTTGTATTGTGAGTGATCCACACCCCATGGGTCTCGGGAGGGGGTGATGGTGAAAATGGCACACCACCCACGTCGCCAGGCACCCGCTTGGTACCTGTGTCAATCCCTCTCACACCAGACTCCGTGGATATATACATATGTGTTTTTATATATATATATTCACTGAAAAAACCATAGGTTTCACACCAGTTATAGTTAGCTGAATATTTTACTCATACAAAACCATTGAAATTCCCACGTTATAGTTAGTTGGACTCACTATAACTCTCGCGCCCGCAATCCACTGCTGTTGATGTCACATATTACATCATTCATGACATGGTCAGTGACATCACTGATGAAATCACTGATGACATCTCAAATAACATCACTGATGACATCACTGATGACATCTCAAATGACTTCACTAGTTTTGTTTTTGTTCTGAAAAGAATACCAAAAAAATTTAAAACGTTCGGAAAAAGTAAAAAAATAAAATAAATACTAAAAAAGAAGAAAAAAAACAGTTCTTCTTAGAACTACCTTCAATTCTCCAAAAAGAGCTATATTATTTACATATTCTAAAGGAGTGAGTGAAGTGGAGCACAGTGAGAGAGGAAAGGAAAATGAGTGAGGGAGCAAAGGAAGGGACGAGAGGGGAAGGGAAGTGAAGTAGGGGGACTGAAAGAAGGTGAGTGTGGGAGGTGAGTGAGGGGAAGGGGAGTGAACATGGGGAATGAGGATAAGTGAGGAAAGCGGAGTAAGGGAACGGGGGTGAGGAAGGGTAAGAGAAGAGAAGTGAGGTTGAGGAAAGAGTGGTGATAGAGGGTGGATAAAGGCAAGTGAGCATGAGACAAGGGGAGTGAGGGTGTGAGGAGACAGAGGGAGTGAAGGAAAGAGTGAGAGAAGAGGACTGAGTGAGGGAGCATAGAAAGATAAGTGAGGGAGTGTAGGTGAGTTATAGGGAGTAAGCATGACGGAAGAGGAGTGAGAGAGTGAGGGGACGCAGGTAGTGAAGCTAAGAGAGAGGGAGTGAGGGAAGGAGAATGAGGATGTTACAGGACAGAGGTAGTGAGAGAAAGAGTGATATCATGAATCATGTTTGAAGGAAAACTATTATCTCATGCTTTTCCCACAGTGGTTTGGAAGGGGATCTATAAGCTAAACTGAAAGCATATTTTCTGTAAATTCAAATTATCTTTCTCAGTCATGTGAGAATGAAGTCTGACATTCTCAGTAAAACATGTACAAACAACAAGGACAGAGACTGTCAGTTGATTCCTTTGTGTTCTACTGCAGCCTCCTAGAGTGTTCTAAAGAACAACTAGAGCGCTAACAGTCCTACTTATTACAAAGGTATGGCACACCCGAAGCCATCTTGATTGGAATAAAGTGGTAACTCTTAAAACATTTAATTTAAAAAGGAACAAAATCAGGGGGTTCATTTTGCCATAGAAAGTATGATTAGTGCTTCGGAAAGAAAAATTAGGGCACATTTTGAGTGACTTCTCAAATCCTCTTCTATTTCATTAAAAAAATTCTGACATGCAGTCTCCCAAGATGGCCACCAGAGACAAAAGAGCCCAAATTTGAAACTCACCCATCCCCCCAGTGCTCATTCACCCTGTTACCATGGTAACTCCCACCTAACTCAGCACACGGTTGAAAAGTTCATCATACTATGTTGCAAAAGAATCCAGCAAGGGTGTTTGACCTCTCAATGTAGTAGCTAATCATGTGCAATGTTTCTTTCAATGATTTTTTCTCAACCATTTCTTTAAAAAAAAAAAGCATGCACCCTAATTTTCAGGTGTGAATTTTAAGAAACCACCAATCATTTCTTGTTTTTCAAGTGCACTGAATCTCAACCACTTTTTTTTCATAACTCCTACTTTCAAACTGCCATTTCATTTCCACAACTCATCTTAATACAAGCACATCTACCTTGAAGATGCCAAAAGTCTGGTTTGTGGGTCATAGCTTTGTTTACTGGAGTGAAAAATATGCAAGTAACAGAGGTATTTCCAACCTTGATTTACCAAATGTGGACATTGTGTGGATTGGACAGAGAGGATTGAGAAGTCACCAGTGGATACCATTGGTAAAATCCTTTATGCATCTACCACACCCTGACCTCATAATTGTGCACTGTGGTGGCAATGACCTGGGCACTTTGACTGGGGTAGGTCTGGAAATGCTTTTAAAGGACATCTTTGGGCAATTGATGTCACTTTTTCCAAAAACTGCCTTGGTATTTTCTAATATATGCCAAAGGCAAAAATGGAACTGGTCCAATCAATTTTGTCCACAGATTGAGAAAGCAAGGAAACATGTGAATAAATCTGCTTTCCTCAGAGACTATGGTATGGGTTCCATATACCACAACAACTTGCGTTACAACATACAAGGCATCTATAGGAGAGATGGTGTACATTTTACAGATAAGGGGAATAGAGTCTTCCTCTTGAATTTGAGGCTCTGCATTGGTAGCTACTTGTAGGTACAAAAAACATCCACATAACACAACAGCTCTTTTCAGAGCTACCCTACCTCTAAGCACTCTAAATTATTTTTTTCTCTAATTTTTTACACTGTTTTTACCCGTGGTGCGCTCAGGGTACGCATACCTGTAAGCCTACATGGGAACGCACCCAGTGCTTACCTTCAGGGTCCTTCTAGGCCCCCCTCAGAAAACCTAGGGGGTCAGGGGTGTCTACCCTGCCCCCTTTTAATCATTTCCCCCTTTTTATTTTCACCTCTTGTGTCTCGATTCTACCGAGACACAAGATGGCGGACTTTCCGGACTGTTTAGAATGTTGACAGACATCCGAGAGCAATCAGCTTTCCGCTCGCGCACTCCCATAGCGCGCCTGGTGCGCTCCCCGGTACGCGTACCGGTAAGCGCTCGGAGCGCGCCTATTGATATATATGTGTTTTTGAAGTTAAATTTCGAAATAAACACTGGAGCAATTTTCACCAAATATAGAAAAAGCACTTCTGCGTACCAGTCCCTACAATTTTGCAAAGATTGGTGTAATTCCGTTCAGCGGTTCGGGCTGTAGCCTTGTCTATTCGTCCTATGGAAATTAACATGGGGAAAACACGTTTTGGGACCCCCCTTTTTTCTCGGCCCCCACTTCACGAATCCCCCCGAAACTTTCAGGGAAGGAGCGGAGCAGAGCTGGCCTAAAGTTTGGAAAATTACACGCAAATTCCTCAACCAGCGCCAAGGTTATTCCCAATAGAATGTTGCGGATTTCCTATGGTAGCTAGGTCCTAACTATAACTACCTACTGGCGACCACCAGTAGGTAATATATACACACACACACATATATGTATATACATATATATATACATATATATATATATATATATATATATATATATTACCTACTGGCGGTCGCCAGTAGGTATATATAGTTAGGATTTTTTTCCTATGGGATTTTTGAAAATTCTATGTTGAATAACTTTGGCGTTTGAGGACGGAATTGGCTGAAATTTTCTGGAAAATGGAACATTTTGTTTCTGAGCAGCCCCTGAAAATTTGGGGGGGTTTCGTCAAGCGGGGGCCGAGAAAAAAGGGGGGTCCCAAAACGTGTTTTTAACATTGAGTTTTCCATAGGGCGGTTGGACTCACTTTTAGCTCGATCGGCTGAATGGATTTCCACGAAACTTGGCAAAATTGTAGGGACTGGTAGCCCGATGTGCCTTTGCTATGTCTCAAGATATATGCTCCAGTGGTTTTTACGAAAATTAACTTTGAAAAATATATATTGGGCTACATTGGGCTATATATATGTTGGAGCCCAAATGTAGCCCAATGTAGCCCAATGAAGCCCAATGAAGCACAATGTAGCCCAAAGATGGCCGCCAGAGACAAAAAAAAACAAATGTAGCCCAAATATCAGCCAGATGTAGCCCAACTATAGCCCAGTGACAGAATGTCCCAGAGTGTTTTAAAGAACAACTAGAACGCTAACAGTCTTACTTATGACAAAAGTATGGCACACCTGAAGTCATCTTGATTGGAATAAAGTGGTAACACTTAATACATTTAATTTGAAAAGGAACAAAGTAAGGGGTTTCATTTTGCCATAGAAATGTTATATATATATATATATATATATATATATATATATATATATATATATATATATATATATATATTACCTACTGGCGGTCGCCAGTAGGTATATATAGTTAGGATTTTTTTCCTATGGGATTTTTGAAAATTCTATGTTGAATAACTTTGGCGTTTGAGGACGGAATTGGCTGAAATCTTCTGGACAATGGAACATTTTGTTTCTGAGCAGCCCCTGAAAATTTGGGGGGGTTTCGTCAAGCGGGGGCCGAGAAAAAAGGGGGGTCCCAAAACGTGTTTTTAACATTGAGTTTTCCATAGGGCGGTTGGACTCGCTTTTAGCTCGAACGGCTGAATGGATTTCCACGAAACTTGGCAAAATTGTAGGGACTGGTAGCCCGATGTGCCTTTGCTATGTCTCAAGATATATGCTCCAGTGGTTTTTACGAAAATTAACTTTGAAAAATATATATTGGGCTACATTGGGCTACATATTTATGTTGGAGCCCAAATGTAGCCCAATGAAGCCCAATGTAGCCCAAAGATGGCCGCCAGAGACAAAAAAAAACAAATGTAGCCCAAATATCAGCCAGATGTAGCCCAACTATAGCCCAGTGACAGAATGTCCCAGAATGTTTTAAAGAACAACTAGAACGCTAACAGTCTTACTTATGACAAAAGTATGGCACACCTGAAGTCATCTTGATTGGAATAAAGTGGTAACACTTAATACATTTAATTTGAAAAGGAACAAAATAAGGGGTTTCATTTTGCCATAGAAATGTTATATATATATATATATATATATATATATATATATATATATATATATATATATATATATATATATATATATATATATATATATAATATATATATATATATATATATATATATATATATATATATATATATATATATATATATATTCACTGAAAAAACCATAGGTTATGGACCATATATAGTTAGGAATTAGCATTTACAAAACCTTGAAAATTCACTGAAAAAACCATAGGTTATAAACCACATATAGTTAGGAATTAGCATTTAAAAAACCTTACTTTACTCACACAAAACCATTGAAATTCCATATATAGTTAGTTGTACTAACTATATATCGCGCACCCGCAATCCACTGCTGATCATGTCACATATTACATCATTCATGACATGGTCAGTGACATCACTGATGACATCACTGATGACATCTCAAATGACATCACTGATGACATCACTGATGACATCTCAAATGACATCACTGATGACATCACTGATGACAACATCCAGTGACTGTATGTTTCTGTAAAGTTAAAATATGTCTTACATATTGAAGAATGAGTGGGTGTAGAAGTGTCTGAACAAAGGATTTAGTAGGTGCATGACTGACTGTATGAGTGAGTGATTAAATGTGTCTCACTGAGTGCATGGGTTAGTGACTAAACTGTCTTAATTTGTGCATCATTATGTCTGTTGTTCTGTAAACTGCTGCATGTGTTGATCAGTAGCTATATGATTAACTATATGGGTTATTGATTGGTTGCCCAAGTATTTGTATGGGAGACTGAGAGTGTGTATGGGTGGCTGGGAGGTGTATGACTCTCTGCATAGATGTATGGGTTCAAAAGTGCATGTGGAAACAGCTGTATGGGCGGTAGACTGTGTGCATGACTGTATTGGTGAGTGAATAGATATCTCAGTGCTACATGTCAAAGTAAGTACATATGTAAAATACAGTACATGTGAGAGTTGACATATATAAATAACTGTGCATAAGAGCCAGTGAATGTGTGAGTGGCTGTATGGATCATTGTGAACTTGTATCCAGGATTGTATAAGTGAGTAAATATGTTTTAGTATATGTTTGAATAAGTAAGGTGTGTTTAACTGTATAGTTAAGGAAATGGAGGTGTGATTGATTGTTTGCATGACTGACTAGGTGTGTGTGTAACTTCATGGATGAGTGACAATCTGTGAGTCTGTGTTTACACTGAGTGTATCTAAGGTTATATTAGAGTCTGAAGAGGTTCATCGTATTATCACATGAATGATGTCATCAGTGATGTGATCAGTAATGTCAAATGAGATGTCATCAGTGATGTCATCAGTGATGTCATTTGAGATGTCATCAGTGATGTCATCAGTGATGTCATTTGAGATGTCATCAGTGATGTCATCAGTGATGTCACTGACCATGTCATGAATGATGTAATATGTGACATGATCAGCAGTGGATTGCGGGTGCGCGATATATAGTTAGTATAACTAACTATATATGGAATTTCAATGGTTTTGTGTGAGTAAAGTAAGGTTTTTTAAATGCTAATTCCTAACTATATATGGTTTATAACCTATGGTTTTTTCAGTGAATATATATATATGATGATGTCATCAGTGATGTCACTGACCATGTCATGAATGATGTAATATGTGACATCATCAGCAGTGGAGTGCGGGTGCGCGATATATAGTTAGTGCAACTAACTATATATGGAATTTCAATGGTTTTGTGTGAGTAAAATAAGGTTTTCTAAATGCTAATTCCTAACTATATATGGTCTATAACCTATGGTTTTTTCAGTGAATATATATATATATATATATATAATATAAAACATTTAAAGATATGTATTTTTACTCTTAATGTTTAAGAAAATTAACTATAATTATTGTTTTATATATATAGATAGATATTCTTAAAATACTATTGTTCTTATTCTTGAACTTAGTATATTTGTATTGATATAAATATATTTAAGTTATAAATTAATTTCATGCCTATAATATTATATTTTATAAAAAACATTGGCAATGTTTTGAAGTTTAAAATTCATTTTAATTAAATACCTTTAATATTTTTAAACACATTTAATCTATGTTTTGGTTGTCAATCTATTTGTGATTGTTAATGGTAATTTTAAAAACCAATATTAACATATTTTTTATTTGTGGTTTATATTTTGTTAACTTTTGATATTTGTGCATAATAGTGTTTTGGATTCAATATTTTTGTTGTTGTAATTATAAGTATAGGGTTGCCGATATTACAGGTGCCTATATTTTGGCTTCAATACTATTATAGTTTGCTAATTTTTGTGTTTATATTCAGAAGTATAGTCATCCTCCTATGGTCTTGCCCCTGTCATCTGACATGTAATATGTAAAAGACTATGGGCCTCTTTCAAGTTTGGCGGAGCGGGAACAATGCTTCTGCTCAAATTCATGGCTAGAGTCAATCTAACTTGTGGAGATTCTACCAGTTTAAACTAAGTACCTCCCCAATAGACCAATGTGAATCTCTGACCTATTAGTCCATTTACCAGAAGGTCACCAGATCTCTATGATGGTCCCTCTATCCTATGCAATACAGGCACTCATTTTCCGTACCCGTGTTTGGGATATGAGTCATGGCACACAACAGGAAGTAAATTGTAGATTGGCCTCCAAATGCATAAAGAAAAGTCCCTGCATGTTGGGTCCAATTATATTTAAAAAAATGCCTCTACTTGCATGCTTTTGGTTTTTCGACTATGGAAGAGCACAGGGACCTGCCAGCCAGACCCCATTGCCAGTGCTCTCACCCTTCAAAAGTGTCTGTTTAATTGCTTTACACCAAATTGGCAAAAGCTAGCGTAGTTATACGTCCCTAGTATATGGTACCAGGTGTACCCAGGGCCTGTAAGTTAAGAGTCCTTCATTGACTGAAACACTAATTTTACCTGCCACCACAAATGTGACAAAGGCAAGCATGATTCCCAGTCTGCCATTGCAGACTATCAGAGTCGCTTTTAAACTGCAAACTCAACTTTTCCATTTCAAACTTTGGCAAAGACCAAACCTTACTTTTTAATATTTATAAGTCACCTCTCAGCCTCAGGTAGGTCTAAGGAGCCCTTAAAGACAGGGTGCATTGTATTAAAAGACGGACGTGTTTTAATGAATTTACATGTCCTGACAGTAAAAACCCTGCATTGTCGTTTTTACCGTAGTGAGGCTAGTTGCCCCATTGGCGATGGAGTTACACACTGACAACTCAGCCTTGCGAACTTCCAAATGGAACTGATAAATCCGAGGTTTCAAGGTATTAAAGAATAATTGCATTAACCTGACTTGTTGGCCAAGTCAAATTTAATGTCACGAAAATTGCCACTTTTTTGCCCATGTTTATCAGTAGCCAGTGTCTGTTGCAAACAGCTGCTGTCCTCGAGACAGCCTGCTGCTCTCCTGGGTAGAGGTGATAATGACTATCAGGACAAGGAATAAAGGACCTGCAAAGGGAAGAGGTGTGAACTCTTTCTGGCAGGATGGCCAGAGTGGGTGTGAGCCAAAATAGTGAGCTTTAAAGGAGAAGTTGCCTATAAAGGGCAAATGGTAGTCACAATAGGACGGAGATGCTCTTTTATTTTGGCAAACAATCTATCATCTTGGTAGAAGAGAGAAAACTCATTGTCAAACCATGTAATCAAGTGGAGTTTAGCCCCCAGAGAGCCAAATCAGTGGGTTGGGCTAAGGAGCTCCATACTCCAAGAGAAGGGTCTTGCCATGTTGGGAGAGGGCAGAATAGTGAATTCTGTGATAGTTAAATCCCACACTTCACTGGAGATTCTTTGGAGGGGTCCTGGTATCACAAGTGAATGAATGACGGCATTCCGCATGCGTTTTTTCCTTAGGAACTCCATCTTTTGAATAAATGCGTCTTTACCATACATTTGTTCTACACACAAGTCATTTTAACGACTTGCCTTAGGGGTGCTGGATATTGGAATAGTTTAATTTACTATTCCAACTCCAGTCTGCACAACAGTAGGGAAGCTGTTGGACTTTAATTGCAACACCACTCCACCATTGCGCCCCCCTAAAATAAGTTGTTGTAATGACTTGCGTGTAGAACGAATGCGTGATAAAGATGTATTTGTTCTGTTGCCGGTGCTGTGGAGGCACTGTGTGATTCCTTATTCGCCCTAAAGGACATTTCCCAGCCCAAGCACTAGTTACTCGCCACTACCCCCTAAGATTGTAGCGGGCATACAAATGACACCATTAGCATCAAGACCTCAGAATGCAACTGTTCTTAAAAAAAGACTGAAGGACTACCCTGTTGCTCCCTGGACCCAACAAAGAGAGGCTTCACCAAGGACTGCACAGTGCATGCTAAACCTGAGGACGGGCAAAGAGAGGATCTTGCCTGCGGTGCCCACTTGTGGAAAAGTTGCAGTATGTGCCAGATAGAATATGTGCCTCTGACTGACCTCCTTTCACAGCCAGAGGGCCATACAAATTTGCAAAGTCTTCACCCCTGAGAGCTCTGTGCAAATACCAAGACCTCTGTTGGACATAGAGATGCAGTCTTGGAGACTGAGTCCGGACTCTCACGAGGTTCCCCCTAGGTTGCTGGATCTGTGAAAGCCATGAGAGTGTAGTCTGGTTGCCCTGCAAGCAAATTATTGGCTGCTAAAGAAACTGCTGGGACTGCTGTAACCAGAGAATAGTGGACCAGTGGCAAGGATTCATCCATTGATCTGTTGTAGCGCCATTCACAATTTTCTTCCTTTCACTATAGCAGGGATCAGTCCTCTCCCTCTTTAGCCATTGCTACATTCACTGGGGGTGGGTACATTCTGGTCTTTCACATGGAGAACATCCACAGAAACTAGTTCCCTTAAACATCAGTGTCTTCTTTTGACCAATGTTTATTTTTAATGTTGATGAGGACCCAGTAGCTCCTCAAAAGTAACCTTTTGTAAAAATCATGACAAACCAAAGCTATCATTAATAAAGCCTAAATGATGGAAGCCACTGCCAGATCACTTGGCTGTGCTAGTAGCACCTTTGTGGAAAGTAGTTCCTGTGCAAGTCATGACCACATTCATTTTTCACTAGTAATTCACTTGCCAGAAGCACACTTTTCTCTTATGGATCCTGGTTACTGCTTGGCCACATCCTCACAGTTTACCTGGCTACTATGCTGCATGTCTTCCTTTGTGGCCTAATACTTCTACACTGCCTTCCCCGCTACCAACAGTCTCACTAGTCTCCTCTCTGTACAACCTGATGTCTGTGGCATGTCATCAAGGACACACAGCCTTGGCTGGTGGATGGGTTACCCCCTTCATTCTGAGACTTCTGCTTGGCGCCCATTGATCTTTTTCTGTACCCACACAAAGTCCTGTCTGGTCCTATGGATCCAACTGGGTCCTGGAATACTTACTGCAGAACTCCATTTTGGTGACTCTTTGAACCAGGCAATTCACAGTCAACCTTTCTACACACTCACTGACACCAGGCCAGAGATGACTGCACTGGGGAGAGGTGGAGCTGCTACAGTTCCAGAGGCCAGTGTTCTCGGACATCCCTACCTGGCAGGGTAGTCCCGTATGTCGGGTTTCCTTGCCTCAAATGCACCAAGATTAAAAGGAGGACATCCAATGACTGTACATTTGCTTATGCAATGCTTATTACTATAATCTTGATTCTAGACACATGGTTGCTGTTGTATTTGTGCATTGTTGACGGTACCTTCACTTCCATTTAAAAACAACACTTATTTTAAATTACTGCCGTTTGCTCTATTTACCTTTGAATACTAATCCTAACTGTACTTTTCATTGGAATACCACATATACCAGTCCATTTTACAACAGAACATAGTACCCAACACAGTCCAGATATGTCTTCAATAGCCCTCGACATTAACTCACCTCCTACTGAAACATTAGAGAGGACTCTGTCCAAGAAATCAACACAACAGGGGCACTTCATGAATTTGGATGTGAACAAGCTCTTAACAGTGCTTTGCACTAAATAATGACACATTTGAACTTCCAAGACAACACATCAGACAGAACCCTCAACACACATCCAACACAGTACTGGTATACTACTTAAATAGCTATCAATGCGCCCACAGCAACGTTCCCCCATTCCACCAACATGCACCGTCATAGTACAGCACACACCTAATCAGATCCTATTATATCCAACCATCACAATCCTTGTGGGCCAGCAGACGGCTATCAGGCTGCACACCACCACCTAATGTTTCCTAATATTTCACATGCCTTCAAACCTGCTGGGCAATATGCAAAGCAAATAACCGAGTTAAGTTACCGTATAAACGTCTTGATTCGATCTTAGGCCACACCCAACAAACCAACAACACACATAAATATATACAACAAAGCACCGAATATCTTCCCACTGCCTCCTTTTTACTGCAGCTCCCAAACAACATTAGAGACTAGGACCTGAACCAAACACGATTGGCACAGTAGAGCCACACCAATTGCACAATATACACCGTATAAATACGTATGGCATAACACCTAAAATCTCCTTGTTGGCTTGCTTCCCCTCATTCATTTCCAATTCTTGCAAAAGCACTTCACTTGTGCTACAGCAGCAGAGAGCCATAGACTGCAATCAACATTAGTTTGCAGCGACTCCTAGTTATAATGTTTTCTAGGATTACCTTGGAGGTTGTCAGTAGATGTTAAACTGCATTCACTGCTTGTCATAGCTGAGCTCACATGCCTACAAACTTCGTCATAGCTAAAGTCTAAAGAGGCAAACAATAAATTAGGAAGCGGTAAGGCCTACTTTTAGAAAATGCATGCCTTGCTGTTATTGCTTTTATGTCTTGATAAATATCGTTGAATGTTGAGCAGTCTTGGATTAGCACTCGTCAAAAATCAGACTGTGTATATGTTATGACTGTAAACTGATGTATTAATTTTTATTTGTGCAGTTTTACAAAATATTTCCTCATGCTGGTGCAAAGATAGGCCCATTTGCTAATCCTACTCCGGTATGTTTCGTCAAACCGTCTACTAAGGCTAATCGTTCCCCAAGCCTCAGTACCTTTAGTTTATTATGCAGCGACATAATCAGGCAAAAGCAGGGCAAAGCTCTTACAGCACAAATAAATGGTGTCAATTTTGCAATGTTAAAATTACAATAATTCCTGATTTTCCTGTCCCCTTTCTCATTATTAATCGGTTTCAGCTGCTCTACCCAAGGAATGTTTACAAGCACTGCAGAAATAAAATACAATGCTTGCAGGACAACCAAGAAACACTTTTTATTGCTGGATCTATATATTTATTGGCATTTATGAAATAAAATAAAAAGAATATTAATTGTACAGTACAACTTAATAAGACGCAGATGAGTCGTCACAATCAGCATCGAATCGAACAAGCATAGTCAAAAGATATTTCACATCTCCCACAAGCAGCATTGCTATTAAAAGCACTTTGTGTCCTGTGTGGTAGCCAAGTTATGGAACGCTGGTGAAAACACTCAGAATACTCTTCAATTTAAGGGAAAGATATTGTTGCCATCTTGCTTTTCTTTTTCTTAGCTGTGCAAAAATGACTGTCCCCAAACCCCAGTAGGTACATTCTGATCAGAATTTGATTTGAGAATTGCTTAGTTTCTAAATGCAGTTAACTAATATGGGGCCACATGTACAAAAGGTTTTAGCAGTCGCAAATGGAGAATCGGGCCTTTAGCGACCTCTAAAAGCCTTCTGACGTACTAACCCTATTTTGTGAGTCAGTAACCTATTACCAAAATGGGTTTGCTAGTTGGTATTAGGAAGGGAGTGTCAAAGGCGTCCCTTCCTATGTCGCAGGGAAATGTATGAATGTTTTGCAACTGGAATGCAGTCGCAAAACATTTGCAGTTTGCCGCTTACTTCAAGTAGGTGTTAAGCCAGTAACAAACAGGAAGGGGTCCCCAGGGGACCTCTTTCCCTTTGTGAATGGTTGTGAAAACGTTTTCTAAGAGCATGCAGTGGTCACACGGACCACTGCCTACTATTAATTAAACATTTGCAATCCAATAGGTTTCGCATTAGTGAAGCTTTGAGATATTGACATTGCAAATGCTAATGTTTGTTATTTATTTTTTTGGTTTAAAAATATCCAAGCAGCAGCATAAGTCATAAAACAAAATTCCACTAAGCAAGGAAAAGGTACAGTGACACAGGTTGTTACTAGGTGTCCCTGTGGAGTTGTAAAGGGACCTCTGTTTGTCACATAAGGTACTGCATCCTTAATGCAATTATAAATAGAATAATTGCAGCTGAGGAAATGTTTACATTTGTTTTTATTGGAAGTGAGATTTTTGTTTGCTTGTGTTTTAAAAATGCACCATTTAAACAAACAACAATGGTGTATTTTTAAAACGCAAGCTAACAAAAATCTGACTTCCAATAAAAGCAAATATAAACGTATGCTGAGCCGCAATCTATATAAATAAATAAATTAAAAAAAAATATATATATATATATATACATATATATATATATACATATGTTACCCAGTGACTGTTGCCACTAGGTAGTTATAGATGTTCTGATAGCTTTGGTGCCATTTTGCGAATCTTCACGAAATCTTCCAAAAAAGTGTGATCCACCTCAGCTTCTTCCTGGAAAGTTTCAGGGTGATCCATCGAGCGGGGGTCGATAAAAAGGGGGTGTTCCAAAATCCATCTTCCCCATGTGATTTTCCTTGGTAAAATTGAACAGCAATTCCGCAAAAACAGCTGAATGGAATTACTACAAATTTGACATAAATTATGATCTTGATCCAAAAAGCGTGCTTTTTGTGATTTGGAGGAAATCCATTAAGTCGTTTTTGAGAAATTAAGGTTCAAAATGTATTTACATTTCATGCCACTGAGGACGCATGGATGCAACAGATATATTCAGTCCCCTCTCCTGAACTTTAAAAAAAAAAATCATATAGAGGGGCAGACTAGGAATACCCTAACCCCCTTGACCTGGTGGTGGGGTGGGGAAACATTTTAATTTTTTGTAAGTGGGTCCGTAGATCCAGGGAGGATTTGTGCATCTGTGTTAAAAAAAAGTGGCTGGCTCCTGCCCTTTTCAATTTTAAGCCTCCTTTGGGTCGTCCAGAGCCTAGGGGGTCACCGCATATTAAAATAAAGGGAAGGGGGCATGTTCTCCCTCCCTGACTCACTTTATATCTCTGGAGACCCCTTCCCCTGAGGCAGAAGCATTTGTCTGTGGAGTGTAGCACGGGACCCCCTTCAAGAGCCACTTAATGGCCCCAGGACATCATCCCCGGGGCTGAAGCTTGATTTTGGGTAGTTAGGCACCACAGGAAGCCTGGTTAAGGGCCCCAGGGCCCCAATCTTTGGGGTTGAAGTATTTTATTTGAGGAAGGGGATGTGCTGCCTCCTCCTGAGCCATCCAATACCAGTGTCCTAAGGATGCCATCTCACGGGACACTGTTTTACTCCGTGCCCACAAGGACATGGACAGGCAACAATACAACTCCCTGTTCACACTCTTGTGGGCAGGGAACATATGTTTGCTCCTGCTCAGTGGATACAGAAAGAAAAACTGCTCCTGGCTCGGTGGGAGAAAAGCCAGCTTCCGCCTGCACCTGAGCTGGCACGAGAGCTGACAGGGCTGCGGGAGGAGGCTCCCGCAGACGCAACTGCCATCACAGTTGTGGGTCATCCTGGTGGGACAGGGACACTCCCCAAAACAATTTAGAAAATGGAAAATAATAATAATAAGCATAATAAGTGAGTGGTGAAGCCTTTAATTTCTTATTGACTGCTACTGGGCAAGGAGCATCCCATAATGCCATAGTTAGTACAAGCGCCGAATGGAGCCATGAACCTCTTTTCTAAATTTGCGTGTGATAGAGATAATTGTGGAATTTTTAGAACTGTTTTAGAGGGGATTGTTTAACACTGTTTTAACTCTAGATTTACCTAATCACTTCTTTGTCCTCCCAGTCCGCAGTGGGTTTTCCCAGTTTTAGCGGAGGTAGACAAATTAATTGTCCTCACTTCCTCTTGCACGTCACCATGAAGGGAACAGCAGTCTAGTTTGCTGCACCTCCTACTTCATTAACAGATTGGCCGGGCGCACCACCGGAGCGCTGAAGGCATGCCAAAGAACAGCCTGTTTGTGCACGTCCACACCCGACCGTCGCCTGGAGCCGGGACCCCTGGTATTTCTACTGCCATGGTCAGTCTTACTAAGATTACCTACTCTTTTAAGACTCTTTCCAAAATATGAGAAAGCTGCAGGCCTGCATTTTCTTTGGACCACATCTGCTTTAATAGTACCCCTCTAGTATTAGAGGGCCCGATGAGGTATATTAATAGTGCTGCAAGCTTGATGCAATGAGTGACACAAGTTCAAATGATATGGAGTCTAGCAACTCCCTTACTATGGCATTAGGAAGACTTGTACCTCAGTCTCTTCAGCCTTCTCATTCTACTCATGTTTTTAAGAATTTTCTGTGTAATGTAATATCTCCTCCTAAAAATGTCACTGAATGTTGGGATCTTCTTTACTCACTTATGCCTGATGTTGGTTTTCTCATGGAAACTTGACTAAGTCCCAGTGCAATACCTGCAATTACGCAAGCCTTTTCTCACAACTATCATTTGATCAAAGTAGATAGAGGTGGGAGATCAGGAGGTGGCATTGCTATCCTCTTTAGAGACTCCACTAAAGTCTCTCTTATAGACTCCCTCATTAAGGACTAGGTTGAAATGTGTATTTTTAAAATAGAATTCACTCCGAATAATCACTGGAAAGGCACCATGATCTATTGCACTCTGGGGCCCAAATAAGATTTTAGTCAGCACCTTATTGAGAATATTGCCACTCATGTGATATCTGCCCAAATCTTTTTATTACTAGGCGAATTTAATTATAACATAGACGATCCTTCGAACATTGATACATCCTAGCTTCTAGCCGACTTAGAGACCGTAGCCCTTCATCAGAAATTCTGGGGCACAATCACTCAGCAGGCCTTACACTAGATCAGATTTGTACTAATTCTAAAAATTTGCAATGTGATCCACCTATTCTCCTCACGTGGCCTGACAATGCTTTGATTGGTTTTCAGATTATTAATTCAGATAAACCAGATCTGAGATACGTCAGTAACAATGATACTAGAAGATGCTGGCATCCTGTCTCCCCTAATTTCTCCTCTGAAGTCTTTGCTCTACCTATTATCAGGCTAGATACATAAGTCAACCAAATGTTGGCGGAATTTCAGGCTACTCTAAACTTAGCCTTCAATAGTTTAGCACCTTTAAGGACTAGGTAAAATATTTTACCCAGACCTCCTGCACTCTGGTATACAGCAGAATTGAAAGAAAGGAAAGCGCTTTGTAAGAATTTAGATAGACATTGGCATCGCAATTATGATAAGAAGGATACAATTGCATATAAGGAGGCCCTCTCACCATATCATCGCAACATCAAAAAAGTGTGCAAAAATTATATTTGTAAACAAATCAGCCAGGCAGACAACTCTTCTAAAGAGTTGTTCAAAATTCTTAAATTCTTAAAGACTTTACTCATCCTTCTGCCTGTTCTTAGCCACGTCAAGCCTCACAGGAATTATGCAATTCTATTGCAGACTACTTCGAAGATAAGATCAAGTTGTTCTATCAAAACTTCCTGAGTATGTCACATCAATTGACTGTGGAGCAAATATATTCTCCTCCCCTTAACTCCAGATCAAAGATGCTGGATAAATTCTAGACGCATACCCTCGAACGAGTGCAATGTGTACTCGAAAGAGCTAGATCTGGTTTTCCCATGGACCCTTGACCACCCAGGAGGGTAGCCCTGCCGGCTAGCCAGATTGCTCTGGCAGTTAGATCTCTAGTCAACCTCTCCATTGAGTTGGGAAAAATTTCTCCAGCGTGGAAATCGTACCAATACAAAATAAGAAGAATTTGGATCCCTCTATTCTTTTAAATTACAGGACCAACTCTTTACTCCTGCTCTTGGGTAAGCTGTTGGAAGGCCTAATCAATAAACAACTGACTGAATATTGGTAACTGAATAAGATCTTAGATACTTCACAATTAGGCTTTAGAGCGAAGCCTAGCACTGTGTCGGCATTGATTGCTATGACAAATACCATCAGGGGCTCGCTGGATATTAACACCACTGCCATGCTCGTGCTCTTAGACCTATCCGCAGTATTTGATACTGTGCCCCATGTCAAGTTACTTCAAAGACTACGAGAGATAGGGATTAACAGGACTGCGCCTGGCGTGGTTCCAGGATTTTCTGAAAGATGGAGTGCAGGGTATCTCGCTGGGGTGTTTCAATGCCAGGCCTAGGCAGGTCAATAAAGATGTCACTCAGGGCTCATGTCTGAGCCCTACATTGTTTAACTTGTATGTGGCACCTCTGGCTAAAGTCATCAGAGAATGTGGTTTCAAAATCTTATCATATGCTGATGACATTCAGTTGGTTATTTCCGTTGTTGAGGATCTTGACAAAAGGAACCGCTTTTCAGATGGAATGAAGGCTATCACAGAGTGGACGGCAGATAACTTTCTCCAGCTGAATACAGGGCCAGCCTCCTAGCATGTTTGTAAAAACCTTGGAATCAAGGTAGATTTTGAATTTAATATGAAAGCACAAGTTCCATCTACAACCATCACTTGTTTCCATATGCTACGATTGCTGTAGAAGGCTTTGCCATTCCTCCCTCTGGAGGCCAGAAAGACCTAGGTACAGGCTATCGTAAAACTCTGCTGGCTGCTGCCAATGAGTCATTATTGTCAAAACTGCAAGTCGTACAAAACACAGCAGCACGGTTGATTTGAAACAGGCTGCCCTGTACAGCCTTCGCTCCTCTCTTTAAATATTTACATTGGCTCCCAGTAAAGAAGAGTTGTATTTAAAATGTGCTGTGTAACCTATAATGCTCTGCAGGATAAAGGTCCCATATACCTTAGCCAGAGACTGAAATGTTATCACCCCACTAGGAATCTTCGTTCAACTGAGAAGGAGTTATTGATGTTCCCTCGTATTTAACTTGTTAGATGTGGTAGCAGATCTTTTTCTTACCTGGCCCCCACCCTATGGAGCACATTGCCATTCTCAGGTGGAAGCTTCCTGGATTACAGTAAATTCAGGAAAGCTTTAAAACTGTACTGGTTTAGGATTTAGACTTTATGTCCAGCTTTTGTACTAACTGCGGCGCCGAGATACCCCGGTTGGGGTGATTCGAGAATGTTATCAATTTAAATCATTCATTCATTTATGTGAGGACTTTTTAATTATATTTTTGTGATCTCAAAGGTGCCCCTGGAAGCACCACCAAGCATGTTTTGTAATGTTATGGGGAGCTGCAGGGAACAACTTTATAAAATAATTGCAGTAAGGCTCCTGGGTCATTGAATTCATGACCCGAGGAGATCTGACCATTATTTTTAAAGCGCTCTGAGCTGGGGTTTTATGCTGTTCAGCTGAAGTGCAGGGACCCCTTGTGGTCGGTTGTATGGCTTCATTTTGTGGCCTGAAAAATGTAAAAGAAAAGACTCAAAGAAATGTTCATAGTTGTTTTAAAAAATGCTTTATTGAAAATATTTTGTGATTTTGTTAATGGTATTATGTGGTATTAGTAATCATGGCAATGTGTGTATTTCTAAAATATATATTTGATTATAGTTATTGGTTACTTTTTCAGATAGTCAATGGGTCTATTTTATATATGTTGATGTGTTGACCTCCTCATAAAGTCAAGAGATTTATTAGATTTAATAGTTTGATGAATGAGCCTTTTACATTTTGATGTTGTCACCCTTTGACAAAGCCAGTAGGTCTGCCTTACTTAAAATGACACAACTTTATATAATTACTTGCATTTAAAAAATGCAGAAATTCACAGAAAATTTCAAGGGCTAAAGTGACGTTATAGTTAGGTTTGTTAATAATATCTTACTTAACATTTTTTAAAAATACAGAAATTCACTGGAAAAAAAATAAATGTTAAAGTGATGTCATACTTAGGTAAAACTCTGAAAACCACTGAAATTCACCAGTTATAGTTAATTGAAGCCCTCATCACTGCTTATGACCTCGCAAATTACAGCACTCATGATATATTCTATGACATCATTGATAACATCACTGATGACATCTTAAGTGCTATTTATGGCAACACTGTGCATGGCGGCCTACGAGTCATAAATTATATTTACTCCATTTAACTAGAACTGGTGAATTTCACTTGCTTTTAGAGTTTAAAACATTACTTTTCACCTAACTATAATGTCACTTTAACTTTTGCCTTTTTTCTGTGATAAAATGTATACATATAATATAAGCTTCATGATAGTCCTTTGTAGGTGGCCCCACCAGTGTCATCTGTGGCCCCTCTGTGACCTCCCTGAAATCACTTGTAGAGATGCCACTGCAAGAAAAGACTCATACAACAAAACCAAAAGAGAAAAAAGCATAAAAGCAAGTATTGTAAGGGTAGCAGTGGTCAAATTAATTATACAATCCATGAGTCACAACCTCCCAGTAAGCTTCCATCATATTTCGAACTGTCATTTCTTCTGGTTACCTCCTGTGGAGTTGGTCTACACCTGCCTAACCTCTATTTGGTTTTTGTGGAACCTCAGCTATGCACCTTGGATCATCGATTCTAAAGTTGATTAGTGAGTGATGAGGACATTTGGAAACTGTCCATTCACCTCTTTTTACGAACACTTATTTCAATATATTACTTTTAAACAATAGGTTTTCCATGAACAGTGTCGGTGCTACAAATCTCAACCATTACCCTGCATTAGGCCTTCGCCCTGATCTCTGACGACATGTAGGCAAAAATAGACAACGGGCTGGATGGAAGGGTCACCTTTTGAACTCTTTTCGCGCAAAGTAATTTGTATTTAGTGTGACACAATTGAAGACAGTCACAGAACTCGTAAACTGCATAGATAATTTGTTAAACAATTTTTAATAAATAATAGGACCAATATACAAAGGTGCTACAATATTTGAAATGTTCTTCCCTATGTAAGAGTCCATTGCATAACAGGAATGTCATTCTTGTATACAGAATGGGGAGGTAACAGTGTTTTAACACATTAGTCAATACAAGAACAGACAGGTGTCAGTAACGCAGGACAGCTGAGATGCGATAGTTTATCATCACAAAGGAGTGTGAAAAAAAAATGTGTCAGAAGTACACTTCCTAGTTAGGTATGCCAGTACAATATTACATCATGGAACACATGCATAATATGTAATCTCTCTCTTGACTGACTGATGGGCAGCTCTGGTTAATCATTTAGAAACATATCAGATATTTTTACGAATTTTCTCCAGGAAGTAAATCACAAACTTCTCAAATTTCCAAGTTTGAGAAACATAACATCATGGAACGTTGTCCAGCTCTAGGTCTGTGTCAAACATTTTCTATAGCGGGTGAAATGAGCTAAGCGTAAGATTTTCTCATTGTAATTTCTATATGTGGTACATGAATTGCAAGGAAAGCCTTGGGTATTAGGTGCTAAAAATTCAAAGGCATCGGTTTCAAGTCATGTAATTCCTTCCTTCAGCTAATACTTGAGTAATCTCTGCTGGCAAGGTCGTCAAAGAGTGTCTTAAGTTTCAACCATTGTCGAGTCGATCTGCACAAGGTCAGAAAAGGTCTAAGATGGGTAGTAGTTTTTCGCGGACATAAAAACTTGATAGAATAATATACAAAATTATATTAAATATTATATAAAAATATATATTTAGAGGTAGGCAGAATTCTTTTAACCTGCATTTTTAATGAAATCTCTGTACCCTCAATGTACGTTGCTACTTTGCAGACTTAATATAACACATACATAATGACTTGAAAATAGCAAATGATTGACTAGGGTCACACTTAATATGCTCTGCTGTGATGTCTCTTGCATAGTTAGCTATAACCTTAATCTCTATCCTTCTGAAAGTCACATGTGGGTTCCTTCTTATCCCAGTAGATGACCGCTCAACTGAATGCAAATTCTTTCCATGTATGCCACAAGAAAGAGATACATTGCTCCAACTTATTTACCCCCGCAAGCGATTCCATTGCATACTTCATACTTCAAATACATACAGGAGTTTGGAGACAAGTTATTGGTCATAGATGCAATAACACTACAACTCGGATTAGCTTTAAAAAATAAATTGGTTCTATATCTGGAAAAGAAGGTTGCAAGATTGGGTAGGGAGGTGTCCTTTAAAAAGTGCATCAGATTATCTTTGCCACCAAAATGAAGATTGGTTTCAAGGTTTAGCCACTAGCAGCCCCACTAATTTCTCATTGGTTAATATGTTAGTTGCACAACACAGCTAGCCTTTCACCACTGCATTTATTTGTTTGCAGCAAATAATATTGTGGCGTTTGACCTTTTGCTTTTCACCACCAACTTTCACCATCTGGTGGTTATACCCATCCCCTGGAATACCTGATAAATTGGTTCAGTCAGGTGACTCAGCTGTCAGGCTGCAGATGAATATCCTTTCTTCCAGTGGAATGGGTGCCCGCCAACCAACTACGTGGAACTCTGCTAGTCTAAAGTATCAACTAACACAGCATCATGCATGCACATATTGAGGTAGAGAATTCACACTGCTCACAAAAAAGATGGTTTTAATTCTTCTCTTTCAGCTCACCTCTCCCAAAACTCTGATTATAATGGGGAAGGGATAGGCTGAGCAGCTAGGCTTTTCTTCTGAAACCTTTGAAAACATATTTTGTGGAAACATAGATGCTTGTGTTTCTCAGTTTAAATAATTGTGACTAATATCACACAGATTCATACATGTATACGTACATACTGTGCACACCTTCATTTAAACCACCAATGTCATTCCATCAGTGTACCTGTCTACCTGCGGGGGCCAAAACCCTACGGTATTCAAAGCATCTTGAGTTGAAAAGTGAAGATTCATTGTAATGTCTTGCGTTGTAATGGTATGCGATGTATTCACATGCATTTTAATGTGGCCTATTCATTTGCAGATAACCAGACCAACTGTTCTTTTGACTTCGCCATTATATTAGAGTAATACAAAAGCATACGCCGTCTCCATAAAGTTTATCACACGTGCTCCATCCCTACTGCTTTTTCTCTCCTACTCTGCACAGACCTCAATTGCTTTATAGCTTGGTTCATGCTTTATAAATACTTGTATATGCATATATACACCATAGGATGACAAATCATTCAAGAGTGCCACAACACAATTAGGTAATTCTGATAGAGTATATAACCAGTACAAACGGTGATAGCATAACGTAATGTGATATAACCTATGTTTGTGCTCTTCTTGCTCCCTCCTGATTATACTGTAGCACAGTCTGTTTGTTGTCAGTAGCTATAGAAAGCAATTCATGTGACATGAAGCATAATACAAATAAATAATTATTTCAGAAGTCTAATGCTTCACATATGTTTCAAATACTTAACACTATGATTGGACCCATAAGAAAACAGGATAGTTACAAACAAAACATGTACTAGGATAATGAAGTGGTTGTCCAAAAATAACCCCAGAATCAGCATTGAAAGTTTAGAGCAAGTTTGATTAAAGCAATTTATTTAAAGGACTAGGGATTCCATGTTATTTAACGTTATGGATTGCTGTGAAAATGACAGTAAAGTACTTTGAATTAAATGACCAAACCTGGGTGAGCTTCCATTGAGATTATTAATGGGTGCTGGCAAAGAACACCTTGGGAGAAAAGGTTTCCAATGTGTGACATGCAATCGGACAACCTCTTCAGTGATCTTTGCTCACATATTGAAAAGGATCCAAGAAAAACTCTTTGATTCCTCTAATCACCAAAGATGGAGAAAGGCAGACACGCCATGCTGTTTATATTTCTCTTTACTCAGCTAACCTTGAAAATGGTTAATCTGCAACCGCATATAGGGCCAGATTCACAAAGGTAAACATAGACGTTTGGTCTAAACTTAGACCAAGCGTCTAAGTTTACGACTTTGGGAATTCACAAAGCACATTTACAAGTAGTATCTTTATGTCTGCACTTGGGGCGGATCCGGCCCATAGATTTTAAAAAGAAAAACTCTAAAGCCCTTTCACTTTGCTGCACCCTGGTGGTTTCACGGCTCCCCTGACGTATGCTGGTGTTCATGGGTGGTGGGAGTACTTGACGCATCCAGCAGATGCCAAAGAACAAAATGTCTTTCTTCTTTCTCTTCTCACGCCTTTGGGACGTAGCATTTTTATAGAAAGCCCTTCTGCGAGTAGTATCTTGCTTAGTGACATCTAGTGGTGAAAAGTGAAAGAAGAATTCCCAAAAGAAGTTTCATAATGTATGTTAGAGAAATTCCAATCTAAGATGGTGTTTTAGTACAGCCAGGTTGCTCACGCAAACCAGTTACTATTTAAAGCAAGTTATTTGTGTCTTTCTTGCATTACACCATTCCGGGATATCATGTCGTTGTCATGTTTCATTACCCATTGCACTTCCGTCCCTTGTTTCCTTCTTATGACTTTCTAATTAGTATTTGTTTTAGTCATGTTTCTGTATTCCTTTGTTTATTGAGATATGTTTGTGCATATTTACTTTTTCCTCTTTTAGGTGCCTTCTTATGGAATTCCTTGCTCCTGTGGTGTTTCTTGTTTACTTTTGGCACCTTATTCGGAGTCATCTGGTTCTTTCCTACTGCCAGACTCCTACCTCAATGTAGGGGACATCAAGTAAGCCATGTTGGTGATACAGCTGATAAGCAGCTAGATCCTTTGACAGATATCTAAACCGATTGTGAGACATCTTAAGTAACACATGAACAAACATACACTGATCACATGTTGAAGTAAAATTGAAAATAGACATGAGACAATTTAGTTACTGCATCATAAAAGCATGCAGATAAAAGATCAACCAAATCGAATATATTCATGTAATAATATAGGTTCTTAGGTTAATAAATGAGTCTTAATAAGCTATTTTAATGTGCCTAATTTTAAAGAGCTAAAACGAAAAACTCACATATTATGAAACTCTTAATCACCTTTATTAAAATAATAATGGGTGTCAAGAATTAATGAAATTTAACATGATTTGGATATGTGTGATATTGAAGGGTTTCAGTCTGACTTTCATCATTGCATATGTGAAAATGTGCACCGAAAGTGACATGGGAAAAAGAGGTGTTGCATAGCCATCTTTAGTGCAACTGTTCTGAAACTTTCAGATTATGATCTTCATATACATACTGATGTAAATCATTTGAAACTATATTAATATTTTTTATTTGAAATAATTGTATACGTTGATACTTTGAAATGCAGTAATATGCCATAGATATATGTGATCTTTAGAATACAACTTATAATGTATTCTGAGTGCCTATACATTGAAAGAATCTCAGAGAATGTTTTTATGCCTAAAATGTATATTTTCATTACTTTATATTCTGTATATCTTTCAACCAAATACAATAGGCCTGCCTTAATCCCTATTTTGTGCTGCTTTACACTCGTGAGAAAGTTTCATAAACTTGAATTGTGAAGCTAAACTGTGTCTCACTGGCAGAGTTCTCACTCACTTATTATTAGGATTATTTGCAACAAAGACAATACTTTAGGAACATTTAATATGGGAAACCATCCTCTTGAACTCACTCATGTGCCTACTGCTAAACAATCAGTGTTTGGAAGTTTATGTATACTGAATGATCTGACAACTTACATGACTAACACCACCTCTTTCTATATTATATCTTTTTTATGACGTACGACAACCATCTTGCATGACCTGACCAATGGACTGAGTGGTCTGACACGATGAGGTGACCACGGAGGTGTCACCAACAGAACTAGAGGATTATAATATACATTGATTTGAGGAAGTTGGGAAGAGGAGACTGATTTTTGGATTGCGTTAGTTATGAATTGACTGGTTCACTCTGACTTTCCCAATCTAAACAAGGCCTGATCCCGGAGACTGCCTTTGGGATCTTTGGTGGACTCCAAATGCTTTCCTTTTGGATTGGCGCTTACACTGTGTGTGTAATTCATGGACTCTTTCTTGATGGGACACTGCCCATGACCTGTTATAGCTCATGTCCTTGCTGAACTTTCCAGAGCTTCATGTCACCTTATGGCAACCCTAAACTAATTAGATTGGCCTGCACTCTTTAGATTCTAAATGTTTATTAATGATGTACTACCATTTGAATATCTTTGATAACTGTTACCTTTAACTAAACAGATTCTATGGTTTGTCATGACTTGTCTCTCTCCCCCTACTCTCCACTCTCTCTCTCCCTTATATCCTCCGTTATCTCCACTCTTTCTCCACTTTCTCTCTCTCTCTCTCTCTCTCACTCCACTCTCTCTCTCACTCTCCACTCTCTCTCTACACTTTCTCTCTCTCTACACTCTCTCTCTCTCTCTCTCAACTCTCTCCATTCTCCCTCTCTCTCTCTCTCTGGTGGGCCATGGGTACATTACTTGAAAGGTCTGCGGGCCACCAAGAGAGTCCTGCAGGGCTGCTGGTGGCCCATGGGCCGTACTATGAGTACCACGGTCCTAGACCCATGCAACTTGAAGCACTCAGTGAATGTGAGCATGTAGCTCATCAAAAAGAAAAACAGAAATATCAGGAAAGGTACAAGAATGCCCTGAATAGACACGTTGAGGCTGAATAGGACACTTTACCCTGCATGTGTTACTTCGCAGTGCCATTACCGCGCAGTTTTTACACCGAAAAATCTTTTACAACGTATGGCTTTACACCCCAAACTATTACAATGCATTCCCCATTTCAACGCAATTTACTATTCAAACTCCACCGTGGTGTTACTTTGGGGAATGCGTTGTAATAGTTTGTGGTGCAAAAGGCCTGCGTTGTAAAAGATTTTGCAGTGTGAAAACTGCGGGGTAATGGTACTGCGGAGTAGCACATGCGGGGTAATGGATGTTTTCCCGTTGAGGCCAGATGGGGTGCACCACAAAAGGCTTGGAGAATTGACATAGCAGAAGGAACTAGAAAGCATCCGGTACTAGTTGCAGAGAAAGAGGGTGCAGGGAAGCAAAAGGAAGAGAAAAAACCCTCTAGGAAACAAGAACACCAGTTCTATATGGAGGTAGTGATAGTAAATTTGATGATGAATTTTTAAATTAACAATTGCTAAGTCCTCCACAAACTTAAATGAGAGTCAGCCCCCCGAATTTGACAGATTCATATTTTGGTAAAAGTCCTGATGCACCTCCTATACCTATAGATCTAGTTGAAAAATGCCAAATACTACTAATCAGACTGTTCATAATGCACCAGATGCATTACCTGTTCCAGTAACTATAGATCCTGTACTACCTTTTTATCAATCCAACAATGGAAGAAGCCAGGTACACACTTTAGCTGTTCCTACTAGGATAAATGGTCCAAACTCTACTCTTGTTGACTTGAAATTAAGGCAGTCTACACAGACACCGCTGGCTCCGACTCCAGCTGATGTTTTTAATGGAACATATGCTGGTTCAATTGTACATTAAACACAATTTAATTCCTCAATAGGGAGGTTGAGGCAAGCTCAACCTTTCTACATACCTGAGAATGATGTGGCAACTCCAGGAGTAGCTCAGAGTGTCACAGGAAATACTTCTCACATGGGAACGCCAGAATCTGGTGTGTCCTTTTTACATTCAACACATGTATTGTAGGAAAGGAAGATTGTCATGGGGATTTATTTCCGAATATGCCAAAAGAACAACCAGGTCCCATTTCTCAAGAAATTGATGATTGACTTAGAGGTATTGACACTTCTGCAAATGGAAAGGGTGCAGGACATAAGGGAGCAAATACCTTAGGATTGAAAAAAAATGAGATTTCTTAATGTAGCGAGACTCGGGCAGAGCTGGAAGAGATGATTATAGGCAAAATAAGCCCAGCCAGAATAGTTGCCTACAAGGATGATAAATTACTGTTCATCTGCAAAGACATTACCAGACGTGCTCTGAGCACTCATGGAAATTTATCTAAATTGGCCGAGAAATACAGAGTGGATGTACAATAATCTAAATCATCACAGAAACCTTACAAGGTAGATTTCAGTGATAAAAATAGTGAAAACATGAGACCCTCGGGAATGAGATTGCAAATTAAGGAGTTGTTATGGATATTTAGGAAATGGCGAGAGTTAGGCAAATGGGAAGGCTGATGGGCTACGAAAGAGGATCCAAAAAGAGTCACAGTGCAGATGCTCCCAGCTATTGAAGATGATGGGGAAAAGAAATAAGGATGCTTCCTATGAGAGAAGTGCCTGGAGGAGGATACGTACACGGTCCTTGGAATAGGCCAGACATGTTGTCTTTTACAAATGAGTTCCGAAAAAGAGAGCAAATCCAGTTGAATGGTACAAACAGGTAAATCAGTTTGTGAAGGTTTCAAAGGTTTTGCTGAAGGATTTGGAAACTTTATTTGACATTGTAGTCCCAAGTGATTTGTGGACAGAGTACAAAATTGCTGTTGATTGGCCTAAAACGGAACCAGTTATATATCCTCGTACAGGTGCACAATCCGCTGATGTGATGAAGAAATATAATCAAGCCATCACCTATTTAAGAGGAAAGAATTTCCTTAGGGGAATTGATTGGGTGAGAATATATCAGACAACCCAAGAATTTAAAGAAACAGTTCATGCCTACTATGAGTGGGTGTTGAAGGCATTCAAGCAGTACAGTGGAATGGAAAATGTGTCTGAAAAAGATATGGGATATTTTATTTATTGATTTATTTATGGATTGAGGCCCAAGATTAGCAACATGATTCTGCAGCATTTGATTTGTTGGCAAGGAAAGTCTGTAGATGAAATCCTCCTACATGCAGCACATTGTTGGGGTGAAATTGTAATGAAGCATAAGAGGCTTAAGGAAAAATTCATGGTCACACAAATGAAGGCTCTTCAGAAGAACCAGAATTGATCAGATATTGATCACATGTCTGTTGTACAGGGAGGTTATCAGCAAAATCCTATGATGTGAGGGGTAGGTGGAGTTCAACAACCAGGGATGCAGCCAAAAGTAGAGGTCAGGGTATTTCAATTGAAGCATTGAAAAAGACAAATCCATGTCACATTTGCGGTAAGTTAGGGCATTGGAAGCACAAATGTCGATTTAATCCATTCAATCAGGGAAATGGAGGACAGATTCAGAATGTTGGATGTGCACAATCAAAGGGAAATGCCATGACACGGACCCATCAGGGTTACGGACAGAGGAATCAAGCTCAGAATTTGCCTCAAATGAATGGCCAGGTTCAGAAAAACAATTGAAAGCAAGGGTTCAATGCAAGTACAGAAAACCTTGTGAGTCAGATAGATGATACAGACTCAGACCTGTCCCATAGACGGTGCTTGAGGGGAGAGGAGGAATGTGTGCTTGGTGCATCCATTGCGGAAGACCAGACTGGTCACTATGTGGAAGATAAAGTGAATGGGAAGCCCATCTCATTTCTTGTTGACACTGGTGCTACCCAGTCTACTGTGAGAACAGTAGAAGTTGCAAACCTACCCCTCTTGGGGGAAAGAATCCAAGTCATGGGAGTTGCAGACAAGCAGACACCAAATCCAGTTACGAAACCTGTACTGGTAAAATTAGGTTCTTTTGAGGACCTACACAAATTTGTTATGTGCGACTCAAGTCCAGATAATCTATTTGGACGAGATTTGCTATGCAAATTCAACTGTTCAATTTATTGTACTCCAAAAGGAATTGAATTTCATAAAAATGATGAGGATGTTGTTTTCAAATTGGCTAGTCAGAACTCAGAACCTGAAAGATTATTTCGCTTGTTACCACAAGATGACTTGCCTCTGGAATTGAAAGACATTGTATCACCAGAAGTCTGGGACTGAACAGGAGAGAATATTGGCCTGATTAAAGGTGTTGCTCCTGTAAAAATCCATGTGATGCCCAATGCTGAATTTCCGCAAGATAATTTGAGTCCATAAACTATTGCAGGGATTACTCCCTTGATTAATTCGATGATTTAGCCAGGAATCTTGAAATAGATAAATAATGGGAAGTCCATATAACTCTTCTATTAGGGTTTGTAGAAACCAAATGGTAAATACCGTATTGTTCAGGATTTTAGCTGAATTAATCAAATTTTGGTTTCATGTTGTCCTGTGGTACTGAATCCAGCTCTAATATTATTTTGGATTCCATGTGAGGCTGAAAGGTTTTCTGGCAAGGATTTGTGCCATGCCTTCTTTTCTATCCTGTTGCATGAGGATAGCCAATATCTTTTTGCTTTTCAGTTAGTTAGTCATGTCTCGGCATGTTGCTGAGTCCAACAAGGGTAAAAGAAAAGCCTTTCAATAAATAATCAGATATCGAAAAACAATCTAGAGTATTTGGAGATGCCAAATCATTCTGTTCTTGTCCAATACATTGATGACCTACTGGTAGCGTCAAGTACACAGGAGGCTTACACACGCGATACCAATGCTTTGCTGAACCATTTAGCTGAGAATGGACATAAGGTGTCCCGTCCAAATTGCAATTTTTCTAGAGAGATATTCTGTATCTTGGACATCATATTGAGAAAGGAGCAATAAAGGTGTCACCTGACAGAATCGCAGCGATTCTGAACATGAGTCCATCCAGTATACAAAAAGAAATCCATATGTTTCTGGGAATGGTTGCCTATTGTCGCCAATGGATTCCTAAGTTTTTCCCTGACAGCCAAGCCTCTTCAGAGGTTGGCACACAAAGATGTGCCTGACCCAGAACCTTGGGATGACGATTGCATGCGCTCTTTTACTGAACAGCGTAAGAGTCTTTGTCGAACTCCAGCTTTGGGAATGTGTGACTATAATAAGACTTTTACTCTCTTCAGCAGTGAGCGTGAAGGTTGCACATTGTTAGTGCTAGCTCAAATACATGGTATTGTGTGTAGACCTGTGGCTTTTTTATTTGGCTATATTCACCAACAATAGAGCGAGTCTCCTACCTATTTCAATAAAGTCTTTTGAAAATCCTTTTTTCTGTTGTCCAAAGTGCCATTGACTTGGAAAACACAAGGTGTTTTTAGAAGAACCCTCACTCACCTACCTAGTAGGTGACATGCTTCTTCATTGAGTTCTTACCCTAGCTGCCGAGTGCTTCCAGGGTGTACTGTGATGCCTTATTACAGCAGAGCTGTTTATGTTTTTAGTGGAGTGGTCTTGTGGCTGTGTGTGAAAGTGTGAGGAGAAAATAATACAATTCGCTCAAGACTCCCTTCCACAAATTGTGATTTTATTTCTGGGACTCTCTGTCAATATTAAAAAAAAATGTGGAGGATAGTTATGGGATATTAAATTGCTCCCACTTATCCTAGATGTGGTTGACATATTTCTGCCATATTATTATGCTTCTCAGGGTCAGTTTAGCTTTCTTCAGGACCAAACGTTATTAAAACTCAAATGAATACTATGGCATGCAAGGGCGTGGGGTTGTGCAGTGAATAATTACAAAACCCCTGTTGTTAGTGAAGACAGTACTTCTTGTATCCTGTCCTGTAAAAAAAATGTTAGGGAAAAAGTAGATTTTAAAAGACACATTAGGTAGGTCATTAATTTTTGTGGAGCCAGGTAAGTAATTAACTTCCTAAAACTCCTTGATATCCTCGAGCTTCTTACCTTTGAAGCAGTATCTTATTTATCATTTTATGGTATCAGATCATATGATACCCTCAGCATTCACAAATTCACATCCTTTTTTTGGTATCAGATTAAATGCTACCTTCTGTAGTCGTATACGCAAATCCACATTCTTTTTAAAAAAAATAATTTTTTAAAAATAAAAACACATGGGTTTTGAGTCAGACCAACCGATACTGTAAAATGCTCTGCGTGATTTTTGTCGAGAACGCAGTTGCATGTGCTGCTATCGAAGTGCGCTCACCGTGTATGTGACTCATCAAGTGCACCAACCCTGTTTACATTTTAGTGGTGTGCGGCATTGGTTTTTCAGTAACATGTGAAATTACCTTCAATTTGTTAGTATCATGTGTCTGGATATCCTAATCTTGTGTGCAGATAGTCATGTCATCTGTGTATACCAGAGTACAGTCGGGAACTTTTAAGAATATTTTTTGGTCCCCATTATCTCTCGGGTCAGGCACTCTGTGGAGACAAAGGGTGAGGGTGCTTTTAACCTTTTCCATGCAGACAAATCTTAGCACGTTATCTCCTAGTTCTATAGAGTGATCTAAAGTATGAGTATGTTTACTAGCAAATAGTGTTTTAGGCGGTGATCGGTCAAATCACATATAATAATAATCATTCAAAAAAATACACTGATTTAATTTGAGGTAGCCCTTGCTCCTTGAAATACCGTGAGGGGGTGGGCCCTGTAGTCACACTCTCTAATGGGTTATAATTGGCTTTTAGACAGAGCTTGCATCGGCCGTTTGTCTAGAATCAGGTTCCCCCAATCTACTTACTTCTTCAAGGTGCTCACCCGCATGCAAACCTATCAAATCCTCATCAGTCCTGTATATTGTGGACTGTGACCAGTCAAAAGGTATGCGTCTATCTGCATCCAGTCCCGTGGAAACCTCCTTGACCGGAGTTTGACCTCACGTAGGACGGAGCTGCATCCTAATATGTGTTTGTTTTGCATAGACGTGTTGTGAAGTGCACTTGTTGTGGATATGAAGACCCTCGCTATCTATCACTGGATCCTCGTGCCATGAGGCTAAACAAGGGGTTTGCTTTTTACAAAAAACCCACATGTGTTAAATATGTATATATCTCAAGGGTATGAGCCACACATTGGATGTATTTTACATGTTTCTGTATTCTCGAGTCATGAGGCAAAATAAGGGGTTTGTTTTTTACAACAAGCCCATGTGTGTTTAAGACATATATACCAAAATGGTATGAGTCCCACATTGGACATGTGTTACATGTTTTGTGCGGATCATGCTCTGTGTTGCCTCTTAACTTGCTTATTTTTAATGGTGGTCATTTGTCATATAGTATATAGAGGGACAACTTTGTATATGTACAATGCGCTGGCAAGGTGCAGTTTTTAATTTTCATTCACTTGATTTTATTATTCGTATTTATTTATGATGGCTCCTGCGTTTGGAAAACTCATCATGGATGGGCAGGATACTTGTGGCTCAAAGTTGGAATGCACAGGCTGCTCTAATTATAAACTTCAACTAAAGTTGTGATAGTGTTCCCAGATTTTGATCATGAACAGAGTATGCAGATCTGACAAGGTTCATCGAAGACAATGCCATCCTCAACCCTTTCTCAATCTGGATTCCGAAGAAACGACAGCACTGAGACCGCCCTACTCACCGCTGCCAATGACATCCACACCCTCCTCGACCAAGGCCACACCGCAGCCCTGATCCTACTCAACCTGTTAGCAGCTTTTGACACCGTCTCCCACCACACACTCACAGCCAGACTACACGATGCCGGCATACAAGGCACCGCCCTCGATTGGATCAGATCGTTCCTCATCGGCAGGAGCCAAAGGATCAGACTTCCACCCTTCCTCTTAGTACCCATGGAAATTCACTGCGGAGTCCCACAGGGATAATTACTCAGCCCAACCCTCTTCAACATCTACATGGTTCCCCTCGCCACCGTCGTCCAATAGCACAACCTCAGCATAGTCTCCTACGCCGACGACACCCAGCTCATCCTCTCCCTCATAAGGACCCTACCACCACCAGACTCAACTTCCAGGAAAGAACACAGAACGTCGCAGCCTGGATGAGCAACACCTGCCTCAAACTCAACTCGGATAAGACAGAAGTCCTCGTCCACGGAACCCCCACTTTGGCATAGAAAATCACCTGGTGGCCCACCGTCCTTGGCAGCTCCCTGACACCCACGGACCACGGCAAGAACCTCGGCATCGTACTCAACTCTACATGAATTGACAGGCCAACGCCGTCACCTCCAGCTGCTTCAACAGCCTCCGCATCCTCAGTAAGACCCTCAAATGGATCCCCCCAGGGTAAGGAAGACACCCACGCACTCATCACAAGAAAGCTTGGACTATGGAAACGCCCTCTATGCCAGCATCAGCAAGTTTCTACTCCACAAGCCCCATACAAAACACCGCTACCAGACTCTTCCTCGGGGTCCCTCAACACAAACACAGCAGCCAACACCTACGCAAGCTCCACTGGATCTCCGTTGAGAAAGAGTCACCTTCAAGATACTCGCCTACATCTACAAATGTCTACACAACAACAGGCACCAATACCTCAATGACAGAATCACCCTCCACGTACCCAAATGAAACCTCTGCTCCCCCAACCTCTTCCTCGCCGAAACCCCGAGCATCCACAGAGCCAGAGCAGGGGGAAGATCCTTCTCCTACATTGCGGCCAAGACCTGGAACGAGCTACCCACCGACATCACACGTGCCCCCTCCTTAAACACCTTCAGGAAGGCCCTGAAGACCTGGCTCTTCAACTGAAACAGAACTACTGACCCCCGCGCCTTGAGACCCTCACAGGTGAGTAGTGAGCTTATAATTCCCATGATTGATGGATTGTTTGAATGGTATAAATCTATGCAGTTTTTCATACATCCAACCTTATACATAGTACATGTTTAGTTCATAGGACATTGTTTCAAGGGATATTGTCATTCATGCCCGTTTTATGAGTTGGCATTCAGTATATCCAATGTTGGTCTTTCTCAAAGAGGCGACTTTCCAAATTTCCTAAAGAGTTTCCAATTGTTCTATGATTACCCAAGTCATGTCATTGGGAGTGGGTCCCTGTTGGATGAAGTGTTCCGTCATTTTTGTTGTGTTACTTCTACACCTTGTCTTTATTTTTCCGGTGGTCCTGCCAATGTATCTTAAGCCACCTGTGCATGTGATTAAATAGATTATGTTTGTGGAGTTGCAATTTGTGTGTATTTGTAATGTCCAGGTTATTTCTGGTACGAGGTTCATTGTTTTTGTTGTACTCGTTAGGTGGCAGACACTGCAGTTTCCACAGGCATGGTGCCCAGTCACCTTTGGGAGGCCCCATAAGCTCCTCACTGTGATCTTACTTGAGTTGTTGTAGGCTTTTGGGGTCTTGTTCTTACCAGGCTGTGTTTTAAGCTCTCTGCTTTTTTTAAACAGAAGAGCGTTTCTTTCCCATTTTAAGTTTTTTGATTGGATTATATGCCATCATATTTTAATTTCTGACTGGTGGGTCAAGTAGCGCTTCTCTGTTTTGATTACTTGCTCTTTTGAACTATTTTTGATGATCTTTTCCAGATAGTCGCGATCCCGCTACTTTCTTTTTAGTTCTTTAGCTTGGATGATAAAATCCATTTTCTTTGAGCAGTTCCTCCTTAATCTCAGAAATTGCCCATAGTTTTTATCATCTGGTAGGAAATAGCCCTTTCTGCTGGGTTATTCCCAAACTTTTTGCTTTTTCCTCATATTTTTTCCTGACCTGTTTGTGTTGGTTTTAGGACTCTGGGCACTTTACCACTGCTAATCAGTGCTAAAGTGCATATGCTCTCTGGGTAAATTGTGTTATGGATTGGTTTTTCAATTAGTGGATATTTGATTTACCTGTTAGCTCCTAGTAAAGTGCACTGTCAGTGCCAGGGCTGGTGAATCGAATGCTACTCGGGGGCCTGCAGAACTGGTTGTGCCAACCCCATGAGTAGCCCTGAAAATGGTAACTCAGACCTGCCATTGCAGAGTCTGTGTGCAGTTTGTAACTGCCATGTCGACTTGGCCAGTGCACACACTGGCCGGTCCCTAACATTCCCTTTTCTTACATGTCAGACACCCCCCAGGTAGGTCCAAGGTACCCCTGTGGGCCGGGTGCAGTATATGTGAAAGGTAGGACATGCCCTGGTGTGTGTGGCATTTCCTAATAGTGAATTACAGCCAATTTCGTTTTTCACTATTGCAAGGCTACCTGTTCCCCATAGGACAGAATGGGAGGTTTTGTTTATAACCTCTTATAAACATAAACGGCCCAGGGATTTCAGTAGGAAAATAAAATTTAGTATGCCTGAACCCAGAATCCAAAGATGCATCTTTTAGTGAAGGTGATTTTTACATTCTGCGTTTGAAAATACCACTTTTAGAAAGAGGGCATTTTCTTGCTCAGTCATCCCGTGTGCCTCTGCTAGAATGTGGATTGCCTGTCTGGGTTTTGGATGACAGAAGGCTGGGGGGGCCGGAGGGACTCCAGATAGTCTACGTAGGTCAGGAAAGGGCTGAATAGACCTGGGCTACGATGGGGAAGGGGGAAGAGATTTCCTGGCACCTCAAAGGGCCTGGGCTGCTTCTGACAAATGCCATCTCCACCTCCTGCCAGAAATTCACACCAGAGAAGGCCAAACTGGTTCTGGCCGGGCACAGACACCGTCTGCCTGGAAGATCAAAGGGTTTTGGGACATAAATATTGAGTCCCAACCCCCAGAAACTCAGAACTCATCTTGATCAAGAAGACTGCCAAGAAGAAGAGCCGGAGAAGCTACGAAAAGGAACAACTGCTTTGCTGGGTGCTTTGCTGGGTGCTTTGCTGGTCTGAGCTGCAGTGGCTGCTTCTGTCTTGGGCAGTGAAAGGCATGGACTGGACTTTCTGCAACCCTATTTGTGAGTCTCTCCAAGGGCCTGAGGCAGAGCTTGTCCCCTGTTCACAGAGTCTCAGGAACAACAAAGACTGCAAGCTCTTCTGCCCGCAGCACTGGGGACTGTGTGTTTTACGCTGCAAACAGACAAAAAGCAACTCGACGACGTCTATGACACCGCTGCGGACTCTGTGACCTGAAGGCACCGCAGAGGGCACCGCTGCAACGCCGCACCGCAACCTTGGTCTCACCGATGATGCCTATTTACACCGCCACTGAGCCGTTGCCTGCACTGCGACCTGTGGGCACCACACTGCATTACCTTGCATCACGCCGAAGCTTTGGCACCGTAGAGGGCACCACCGCAATGCTGCACCGCGACCCTGGTCTCACGGACGACACCTGTTGACGCCGCCACCGAGCCGCTACTCACACGCGATCTGTGAACACCTCACTCTGTACACTCTGGCTTCACGAGGTTGCTTTGGCCTGCCTGACGCCGCCACCTCCTGCCGAAATCGACACCACTGCGTGTACCGTGGTTCAAGGGCACTGCTCGTAAGTCACACAATGCACCGCCCTTACCCTGCACCGCAGCCTTGGCCTACCCACGCCGGTGCCATCGACTCCAGTTCGTCAACCGACTACAGTGATTCAGCAACGCCGCTGCCGCTGCTTGCACTGTGGCCTGCTAGCACCGTGGCGAGCACCGCCTTCATCTCGCACCGCGACCCTGGTCTCACCGATGACGCCATTTGACGCCGCCACCGAGCCGCTGCTCGCACAGCGACTTGGGGGCACTGCTGCTCTTCACACCGCAGCACCCGACGCCTGCCGGCACCAGCGCTCCTGATTCCATCAGAGAGGAGCTCGACCTGCAAAGCGAGTGACTTCAAGGGCCCCATCACCCTGCATTTCTCACAGGTACAGTTTTGCGGGTCTTCCCGACACCGTAGGTGGCCCGCGACCAGCCAGAACTGTTGGATTTTGTTGTTCACGACGCCGTGGTAGCCCGGACGGAGCTATCCACACAAGGAACTCTTTTTAATCAGCTATTTTTGGCATTGTGAACTTTTAAGCACAGTATTGTGGATTTTTATCGTTTTTGGTCTTGTCTTAATTATATAAAAATATTGGATATTTTTCTAAACTGGCATGGTGTCCTTTTGTAGTGCGTGCACTGTGTTCCTGTTGGTTATGTGCAAATGCTTTACACACTGCCTCTAAGATAAGCCTGGCTGCTCGTGCCAAGCTACCAAGGGGGTGAGCAGGGGTTATTTTAGAAGTGTAACTCCCTAATCCTGACTAGAGTGGTGATTTTTACCATATTTGGCCCACGCCCTAGCCTACCAAAAATCCCATTTCTAATACATAGGCCTTCCTGTCTATAGTCCTCTAGATTTTGTAGGACTGCTCCACCTCCCTTGTCAGCAGGTTTTACGATTACTTGTGTTTGTTCTTTCAATGCTGCTGACTACAGTCTTGACATGTAAATGTAAATGTAAATGTATTTCGATTTATATAGCGCACGTTTCACCCAGGGGTCTCAAGGCGCTTGCTTAGGGAACCCGTCCTGGTATTCCCCTGTGAGAGATACCCCGGCAGGGTATTCACAAGGTGAAAGCCAGGCATCCCGCCGCGAGGGGCCGTAGTGGAGATTAAGCAAGCTATTGCCCAGAGTCGCAGAGTGTGACCCCGTGAGTCGAGTAGGCACCGGAGCGAGAATTGTCGAGTCCATGGAATTTTTGAGCCCGAGACCCGCCGAGGCGGGGAATCGAACCCTGGTCCACGGCTGATCTCAGCTTCCGGGTCTGCCGCCTCTAACCACTGAGCCACACTTCTCCACTCCACATGTGGTAAGTTCTTTGTTCTTTCAAGGTTTCATTTTCGCTAAACACTGCTTGTTCAAAAGGAATTATTTCTGTGGGGTCAGTAGAAGTTGCAGGACTAAACTTAGACTTTATTTTAAGGTCTGTGTCCCCTTTTGGGCTGGCCTCCTCTGATGGTTTCTTGTTTCAAAGAAGGCTTTTAGTTTTCGCCGTCAGAAGAATTCTGCTAGTTTGGAATGGAGGCGGAATTTGTCCAGATTGGAAGTCGGTACAAATCCGAGTCCTTTGTTCAGTACTTGTTCTTGTGTGTCTGATGGATTCCATGGCGATAGGTTAGTTATTATGTCTGTCCTCTGCTCGTGCTCCTTGTGTTCACTCTGTTGTGTGTCTTCCTAACATATGGGATTCTCCCTTCTTCTCCTGCCTCCTCATCTTCCTCCCCTTCACAAAAAAAGAGGGCCTCTGTGTTTGAAGAAACTGTGGTGCAGTATTCTGGAACAGCAGCCCTTATCCAAAGTATTGAGGTGGAGATGCTTGCGGCAAAAACTGTTGTTGGAACACACCCATCTGTTTCTGATGAAGGTTATAGCCCTGCCACAGCTGGGGCCTTCGCTTCCTTCTTTGTTTATTGTTTAGTCTCTTCCTGTTATCCTCTCCACTTGACCAGCTCCTAGTGTCTAAGTAGCCTTCATCTGTGGTATAATTGTTTGAAGAGTAACCCTCTCTTTCGGTGGTAACATTCTTTTTCGATGGTAACATAGTCAGGTGCTGCATAAGGATATATCTTTATGAAAGTGAATTTCTTTAGATCCTTCTGAAATGTTTGTATTTTCAATTGAGTTAGGTAGTACTTAAATTCTGTCAATTCTTTGTTTATTTCTTCTAGCTTCTTTGTGTGTGAAGAGATGGTTGTCTTCAATTGTGTTTCAGTTGTATTTCAATCAACATAGCTTCTGAGAGGAGTTTGGTAGTCTCTATTATTAGAATAAGTCAATCACAAGTACAGTGCCACGTGATTTGAGCACAGTTTTTCGAAATGATGGATCATTCTGGAAAATTCTGGGGCATTTGTTACTAAGAGGCCTCTTGGGGCTGTGCTTGATCTTAGGTATTCGGTAATTACGACCCCATGTAGTATATTGGTAATTCTGTTTCCTTTTTGCTCAGTCAATGTATCCCAATTTTCTGTTTGTGCAATAGTTTGGGTTTCCTTCAGGTTTGCTAATAGTGGTGGGCCGGAAAGGATCTCTTCCACATCATTATCTGTGAATGTAAGGCCCTGATTCGCTTCCATATTTACTAGCACTGTTGGTTCTACTCCTCTATGCTCAGGATACTTGTCTCTGGAAGTGTCTCTCTGGGTATGTTACTATGAAACAAAAGGGAGAGGGAGAAGTCCAGACCCATTCGCCTTCCCAACCATTAATTATATTCAACAACAATAGAACGAGTCTCATACCTATTTCAATAATGTCTTTTGAATAACCTATTTTCTGTTGTCCAAAGCATAATTGACTTGGAAAACACAAAGTGTTTTTCTGCTACTCTTGATCCTGTAGCCGCCGCATTGCCTGGATATCTGAAAGCCAGTGCTGCAATATGTGTGCGTTTGGAACATAGTGATAGCATTGTCATGGGACATCCATTGAAAGTACATGTGCCCCATACAGTGAAGGTGTTGCTTACTCATACTTGAACGCAGCATCTTATTAGCAGCCATCTCACAAAGTATGAGCAGATTATTTTTGGAGCTGAGAATGTTACGTTGATGAGGTCCAGGAGTTTAAATCCTGCAAGTTGGATGCCCTTTCCTGGAAATTAGATTGTAGTTGATGTAGCTGATCATGATTGTCTGAATGTGACTGAGCTGTGCACAAAGCCCTGTCCCAATATACTTGATACCCCTTTGTCTGAATCAGATAATGTGCTGTTTGGTGATGGATCCTGTTTATGAGATATGAAAGGAAATCTGAAAGCTGCATATGCCATTTGTACAGTTGTGGTGTGCTTGAAGCTTCATGGTTATAAGGAGTGTTTTCTGCACAAGTGGCTGAGTTGGTACCCTTGACGTGAGCTTGTAGCATCTCTGACCAAATGCAAGTCACTATCTTCACCGACAGTCAGTAAAGGTTTGGCGTCGTACATGACTTTGGGCAATTGTCGTCACAGAGAGGTTCATGGTGTTGTCTGGTTCCCCCATCCAGAATGAAGAGGGTGTATGGAACCTCTTGCTATCACTACAATTGTCTGTCCAAATTGCAGTGGTGAAGTGTGTTGCCCACCAGCAGAGCAATGATTATGTGTTTAGTCGGCAACTATTATGCAGATGAGACTACGCACTATTGCACTCATACACCTTCAATGGAGGTCCGATGAGAGAAAACTCTGATGTCACAGATTGCAGACTGTTGTTATCCTCTGTAGATACTAGGAGACAAGAAGATGAGGTATGAGTATACACTGATGGAAGACCTGTGTTACCACATCATTTGCTGCCACCTATGACGCCATATTATCATGGTCCTGCACACACTGGCAAGATCAAAGATTCAGGAGAGTTGCTGAGACTCTGTGTCATTGCTGCATGGTGTGTCAACAACAAAATGCAGGAAAAAAGACTCCAGTCACAAGTCATATAGTCAGGAGTTTGAAATGCCTGTGTGTAACGGATTGAGACATGTTCTTGTGATTGTATTTTCTCAGGCTGGGTAGAAGCTTACCCTACAAGATGAAATGACAGTTTAACTGTAGCAAAGTTGTTGTTGAGGGAGCTGATACTGCGTTTCAGATTCCCGTCCTTCTTTGGAGTCAGACAGAGGAACTTTTTTTTAATAATGAGATCTTGAAGATGTTATCTGCAGCATTACAAATTGAGCAAAAGCTCCATTGTGCTTACAATCCAGGGGCTTTTGGAATAGTGGAGTAAGTGAATGGGATACTGAAGACCAGGCTGGCAAAAGTGTGTGCTTCAACTTCTCTGAAATGGCCTGATACATTGCCTTTTGTATTGATGAGTTTGAGATGCACCCCAGACAGATGAATGGGATTATCCACACACAAAATAATTATGGGGAGGGTATAAGACAGCCTGAAGTCCCTGCCAATGCCTTAGTAAACAATACAGATGACTTGGTACTCGATTACTTTAAATGACTGGTTGACCTGGTGCATTCTGTGTCTCAGGAGGTTGGGGGAGCTGCAACTTCGCCTCACCAGGAGAAGTGCCATGACCTTAATCCCTGTGACTGGGTCTTGGTGAAGAAGTATGTACGCAAGTTATGCTTGGAGCCTCGTTGGCTGCGCATACTCACAGAGTCCCATGTCCTCTTGAAGAGGCAGCACCTGTTTTGATTGTGCAGTGGACACAGAGAGACAACAGACTGAGGTCAGCCAGGCTGTGGAGGACACATAAGCTACTGGGATTCTGTGCACTGGTACTGAGGTGGGTCAGTGAGAGTCGGATCTTGTAGGTACCGAAGGGTCACAAGAGAAAGGGTTGACTAGGTGAGATTTTGACCCTGTTGAAGGGATTTGTGCACCTGAAAAGCCAGTAGTGCCTGGAGAGACTGCTGGCCCAAAAGAGCAGAAAAATTGAGACACATTTTGACAGTGAGAAATCACCACAAACAATTGTCTCTAGTCACTCTGATCAGAGTGACAGTGATTGTGAAGGCCATCAGTGAGAAGGTCCAAAAGAGCTAGAATACCAAGTCAAAGATACACTGCACCTGAATGGACTTACTTGGCATTAAAAGACAGGGAGAAAGCATATCATTGCTTTTGCTACAACAATTCAATTTTGCATGAGCCGCCTCGAGACAAAGCTGTGTTCTCGTTGAAACTTGAGATTGAGTTACGGATAAAAAGAACTTGAGTCAATTTGTGATGGAAATATTATACAGCAAACAAGTTCTGTGCTGTTGTTGAGAGATTCATTAGAAAACGTGGACTATGCTATAAAGAGACTGTTTGAAAAGTCTTGCCAGAAAGTGTTTGAAATTTGCCGGTGCTACAGAATCTACAAAACATCTAATCTAAAGTTTATCTGAAGTTGTGAGGTCTGATTTCAAAGAAATTATGGATGCAAATGCAATATCATTGAAACGCAAATGTGTATGTGTATGTACACCTGCTGTTTTTTACATAATGCTTGTAATACTTCTTATAGTTTTGTATTTACTCCATCACCTGTACCCGATAAAAATGGAGCCAAATTATGTGGCTAGAATTCCTTCATCTAAGCAAAACAGTGTTTCAGAAAGAAACTATTACATGGAGATGTTTTCACTGGTGATTTTTCAATAAATGTATTTACAAAACTCCTATACCAGTATGTAGAGACTATGGATGCTCGTGATTGTTATGTGTGCATGCAGCTGCCTATGTCAGTATCTAAAGGTGTAACTTATCACCACCTCCCTCTGACCTATGGAATTTCTTGTAGTGTATTAACTAGTTTATTTTATGGGGAAGGACAATTTAAATATTATTTCTCTAATTAGGTTTTATTTTGTTCTGAAAAACCTGTGAGAAAATATTTTAATCCTGTACCTGATACTAAAACTGCAGAAAGGATGGGGGAATTTTCAAGCCTACACAAAGTTTAGACACAGCCTATGCAGATAGACATAACTTAATTAGTATTTTAGAACAGGTAGAGAAGGAAATTGTGTAATCTGTAGAGGGCAGACGAAAAGAAATTACGAGCAAAGCTGCAAACCATTCTAAATTTCCATCTTGGGCGCTTAAAGAACCAGATTTTAGAGTAATTGGAAACCAAGCTGCTATAGCTTTAGACTGACAAATTAGAGGAAAGCTCTGTATATTTCAATGTCAAACTGAAGTTGATATTAACTTTGTTGGTTCCAACAAATGTGACCATACATTCCAAGTCTTGAGAAATTGGGGATTGTTTCTGGGAGGTATAGATCCTGTGTGTCCCGGAATTTATTACATGGGAATGATTTTCCCAAACATTTATCATATGGGCCAATCTGATGAAACCAACAAAGTGACACATCAAAGGCTTAGAAAAAGTGCAAGTATTATTGAAGTAGTGGGAGGCCATAATACCATCTGTTGGGGTTACATTAAATTCTCACAAGATAAGTAAGCGTTCTGCGGTAGAAGATAAATTATCTACTGACAATGCTGGTGGATTTTTTTTTTTAATGTTGTCCTTATTTTGCATCTTTTGGGCTTATAGGGGTTCGGCTTTTTGATTCAGGAAACAACTGCGAAGACCACACCCTATATCATTGGGTCAAGACTTCTACCTAAGTTGCTCCTAAAGAAAATTGGCTCCACACCCTCATTAATAGTTTATCAGGAATGAGTGTTTGGGATCTGTTTCCTTTAGACCCTCGTGTCCCAACTCAATTCCCAAAAACGTAACTGTAGATGTCATAATCATTGGACCAAGCTATTCTATTGTCTTATTTCCCAAGCATCGCATAAGTCCCAGAGTTTTATTCTTTTGAATGATAGCGACTTACGTTCTAAAACACCTCTCCCATGGACTGTCTGTACCCACAATTTGGGGGAGTAACCTGTACCCACTTTAAACATATTTCCCTTCTTGCCAATCTATATCTATCTATACTACTATTATAAAGAGAGAACATGCACCTTTGAGCCAGGTAAACTCGGGAACCACAGCGCCAATCCACACACCCGATACATTGTAGAAATTGTCAGTGTGTGCAGATGGACATAGGCTATAAAAAATAAAAAATAAAACGTACATTAAAAAAAATAACTTAAAAAAAAAAGTACTGCCCTGAAAGTAGCGCCGGCCGCGATGCTACTCTGGCGGCGACGTAGCGCTGGCCGCGACGTGCGTGAAGACGAGGAGGAGCGGCGGCCGGCATACATGGAGCGGCGGTGAAGTGAGGAGCGCGGGCGCGTCATGGCGAAGAGGAGCGGCGGTGAAGTGAAGATCCGGGAAGGAGCGGCAGCTCAGGTAAAGTAAAGTAAAATTGAAATCAGTGCGGGAGGTAGTCGGGGCGTGCACAGAGGGACAGGTGGGAGGAGTCGGGCGGGAGGGAGTCGGGGCGGGAGCGGGTGTACTGCCTCCAGCCCCTTTCTGCCCCAGGCAACGCTGGGGCGGGCTGCTAGTAATATTAATATAAACAATAAAAAAAAATGTTTTTTAAATAGTTTCAAAGGATTGTGGCTCCCCTAAAAGACCCCAAAAATTACCATCACCAAACTTACGTTAATGTTTTTTATCAATAACTTCATTAAAGGTCTTACCCACTTTTTGCCAGACGATCTCCACAACAGGGCACTGCCAGAACATATGCACATTGTCTGCCTTCTCCTTACTGCATCGATAGCACTTCCTCACTTCCTGTCTTCCCAACTTGGACAACTTCTTCAGCGTCCAATATGCCCTATGTACTGTGAAAAGATTATTTTTCCTAAGGGGTGCAGATTTTACAGTTGACTAAAGGTAGCCATAGGTAATTGACATAGATCTTCTGTCTGTGTGCTTAGCAGGTCCCTCCTCAAGATCTCCCCAATCATAGAAATGGGTTCCTCTCCTACTTCAATCAACACCCCACCTATTTAATCCTGACTGAGCCAGATGGACTGCCAATGTATCTATAAGCCATTTAGGAGTACCTGGTGAATGAAGTTAGTTTGAGACAGTTTCCAAGGTCATGCACCACTTGTATCCCTAAATATCAAATTTCCTGCTTCACCAAGGGGCTAGAGCACTGCGTATTCCATTCCATAATTTCAGACTTATTACTAAATAACCTGATACTTTCCCAAATTCTTCTAATGTGTTCAAAATCTCTGGGACAGATTTTTCCAAGTCGCTTTTATAGATTGTCAGTTCGTCTGCATACAGTCCCACTTTCTTTTTCAGCCTCTACATCTATCAAGGGATAGAATCAGAAATAAATAGGAGGTAAGCACGTTATCTCACTATGAACACGGGGAGGGCTGTAGTAAATTGCTGGCATGGAAAATTAAAGCAGACCTTACCAGAAATAATATTTAGATTCTAGAACCCATGACAGGTAAAATATGTAGCGAGGATAAAGAAATAGAAAAGGCTTTCAAGCTCTTCTTTACAAATCTGTGTGAAGAGGATACAGTACCATCTAGGGAAACCGTATTAAAATATCTCATAGAAATAGATACCAATAGACTGACACTAACCTCAAAAGATTACCTGTGTTCAGAGATAAGTTCGGAAGAAGTAAGAAGGGGGATCAATAAGTTGAAGAAAGGGAAAGTGCCGGGCCAGACTGTCTCCCCAACAAATTATAAAAAGTACTAAAAGAGGAGCTGTCACCATGGTAAAGGGAGATGATAAATGCAGCCTTTTTTAGAAGGAAACGCATTTCCACAATCTTGGGAGGAAGACATGATCAGTATAATTTTGAAACCAAAAAAGATCCCCAATTATGCGAGTCATGTAGATCGATATCGCTCTTAAATTGCGGCTATAAGATATATATTCAGATTTTAGCTAAACGTTTGGAGAAGATCATTGGGAATTTAATACATAAAGACCAAAAAGGATTTATTAGAGGAAGACAACTGCCTGATCTTATGCACGATTTAATTGGAGCAATAGATTGGCTATAGGTGAGAAAATCCCTCTCATGGTTCTTACATTTGATGCAGCTAAGTCATTTGATAGGGTCAACTGGCCCTTCCTACTCCAGCCAAATAGACAACAAGACTTTGGGGATAATTTTTCCAGAGCGTTTGCAGAAATCTAGTAAAACCCTACTGCCAGAGTCCTGGTAAATGGCAATCTTACAGGTCAAATACCGATCAAAAGAAGGACCCGTCTGGGTTGTCCTCTGTCACCTCTACTCTATAACACATATATTGAACCCCTGGCAGCCTGATTAAGATCAAATATAAACATCACCCCGCTGCTGGTGGATTCTTGACAGTAGACACCAAAATGATTTCCATGAAGTCTATGGTTTTTCAAAACTGTCTTGCTTCAGACGTCCTTCTTGCAAATGAAGGTGGAGTCAGATGGATGTTAACGGTGCAACATTGTTGCACTTACATTCCAGTCAAAAGTAAAGATCTGAAAAGGTATATTAAGATCATCACACACCTTGCAAAGGACTTGAAAAATGTTAACGCTGATGGTGCCTGTGAATCGATTGGGAAAGGATTTTCTTTTATGGGTAGATGGTTTGCAGACCTAGGAAGTAGATTCTTGGGAAAGATCTTGAATCCCATCTTGACAATTGCTATCTGTATAGTAATCTTTATTATCATCTTTCACCCCTTCCGCACTCATGACGAGCTCAGCTCGTCATGAGTTACGGCGCTCGTACGCTGATGACGAGCTGAGCTTTTAGAAAAACGCAGCGCACAGCGGGAAAACCGCTAGCGCGCATGCGGTTAAGATTTATAGACGTATGAAAACAAAGAAGAAAAGGGGGAATAAAAAGGAAAAGAGCTGGAATAGAATTAGAAGATAGACAAAGTGATGAGAAGAAAAATTTTGAGAAATCTAGACTAAAAATCATGAAGACTACAGAACATGTGACATCAGATAAGATAATGATGTGAAGGCTTAATTCACCATCAGAGGGGAGATTGGTACAGCTAGATCCTTTTTCAGATATCTAAACCAATTGTGAAAAATCTTGAGTAACAATAAATAAACATACATTGATCACACGTTGAAGAAACATTGAAAATAGACATGAGAGAATTTAGTTACTGCATAGTAAAAGCATGAAGAGAAAAGATAGACTCGATGGAATAAATGCATGTAGTAATGTAGGTTTTTAGATTTATAAATACGTCTTTATATGCTATTTTAATATGCTTTAGAGTGCTAAAATGGAGAAAGCACATGTTATGAACTCTTAATCATCCTTATTGAAATAATAATGTGTGTGAAGAATTAATTAAATCTAATACGATTTAGATAATTTTACGTGTGATATTGAAGGTTTCCTTCTGAATTTCATCATTGCATATGTGAAAATGTGCACCGAAAGTGACAAGAGAAAAAGTGATGTTGCATAACCCTCTTTACTGCAGCTGTTCTAAAATCTTCAGATTATGGTCTTCATTTATGTTATAATGTAAAACATTATTTTAAATTGAAATAATTTTATACATTGATACATTGAAATACAGCAATATGCCATAGATATACGTGATCTTTACAATACAACTAAATAGTTTGTGCTGCTTTACACTCGTGAGAAAGTTTCAGAAACTTGCAATGGGAAGCTAATATGTGTCTTACTGCGAGAGTTCTCACTTGCTTACAAGGATTATTTGCAACAAAGTTGATACTTTGGGAGCATTTGCTATGGCAAATTGTCCTCTTGAACTACAAGCCTACTGCTAAAGAATCATTGTTTGGAAGTTTACGTATACCTGAGGATCTGACAACTTATCTGACCAACACCACCTCTTTCTCTAATATTTGTCTACTTTATGTCATACGGCAACCATCCTGCACGAACTGACCAATGGACTGAATGGTCTGACATGATGAGATGACCTAAAAGGTGTCATAACTTGAGCTAGAAGATTATAATTTACATTGATTTGGGGAAGTTTGAAAGAATTTGATTTATGGAAGGCGTTGGTGATGAACTGACTAACTTGTTCAATCGGACTTTCCCGATCCAAACCAGACCTGATCCCAGAGACTGCCATTGGTAATTTGGCGTACCCCACATGCTTTCCTTTTGGACTGACACATATGCTTACGTATATGCTGTGTATGTCATTTGTGGACTCTTTCTTGATGGGACACTGCCCATGAGATGTTATAGCTCATGTCCTTGATAAGCCTTTCAGAGCTTTGTGTCATCCGATGGCAACCCTAAACTAATTCGATTGACCAGCACTCTTTAGATTCTAAATGTTTATTATTGATGAATATCTTTGACAAAGTTTACCTGTAACTAGACAGAGTCTATGGTTTGTCATAACTTATCTCCTTAAGTTGATTGTGCATTCCTATTCATTGATTAATGACAGGTAAAGATCAGTATAGAGAGATCGCTAATCATCAGGTGCTAATGTTATTGTTTTGCATTGCTTTAACAGAACTATTGGTTTGCATGATTTTAGTCAGGCTAAATTTCTTTAGAAGATTCGGACTAGAAGTGATAATTGTTTATTTATATAGTCTGGTATTGAGAGTCATATACATGAATCTAATTATTAATTTGTGAATAGGTTATTCAATTCCTGATCCTCATTGAATATCCAGATGTTAGATCCCTTATATCCAACCCCTCAGTAGCGCAAGACAAGATCCAGTGGGGGATCAGATGAGTGCCAGAAGAATTAAAACAAATGATGAGAATAGACTGCCAAAACTCCACTGGAACATTTGGTGTTTGGCAAATAAGTAGTGGTTTTGTGGCCTATTTGTAACCGCAGATGTTGGTGCATTGTTTGTAATGCTTAGAGCTATGGAACAAAACAAGCTATGTTGTCTAGAGACAGATTACATATTGGTAACGTTTTAATCTACAATTCCCAGCATGCTGAGCCCTCCACCATTATTCTGAAAAATTCCAAGAGAAGAGACTGCCAGAAAAGTACAGAACATTCGAGAAAAACGAGATGAATTAGTTAAAAGGAGACTTGTGTCATTGGATACTTGCTGGTCAACCTGGCTCTTTGAAGTTTCTGCTGTATTCTGAAGAATTTCTTTTTCATCTGCTGAGTTAGTAGCCCAGTGATTGGAGAGGTGGTTAGGAATACCCACACAAATATATGTGTCAGAAAGTCAAAGAATGTATAGATTCGGTTTTATTTAAAGTATGACTTCCACGTTTGGAGCCACAGATTATTGTTAAACTCACACACATCTAGGGGCCGATTCCGATCCGGTAAAATTCTCGTCTGTACGATTCGCATCCGGAGCCGTTTCCGTATGACTCGTACACACACCGTACGACTCGACGAGTACGATCCGGACCGAGGTATCAGGACGCGATTCGTACAGTCCACGTCAGGTAAGGGCGATTCGTACGGAAAAGTGCACATTCACATACACACCGTACGGTGCGTACCCCTCCATGATCGCAGGGGTACGCACCGTACCCCTGCGATCATGGGGGGTACGCACCGTACACCCAGCGGACATGGGGTATGCACCATACACCCAGCATACATGGGGTACGGTGCGTACACCCCAAGATCGCGGTGTACGGTGCGTACACCCCGTGATCGCAGGGGTACGCACCGTACCCCTGCGATCATGGGGGGTATGCACCATACCCGGGGGGGCCGTTCCGTACCTGTTTCGCGGCAAACTCTGCTTTTACGGCTGTTTTCAGCTCCCGTAGAAAAAGGGTCGAACGGTGCGTACCCAACACGAATCGTACTTGCCGGTTCGGAAAAAGCAGCCACGAAGCGTACAGATGTCGCGTATAGCGGGTTCCGAGGGAGATTCGTACGGGGATTTGATTCGTACGGTCCATGTACGATTCGTACGGAGTCCAGCTCCTGGTACGGATCGTACTTCGTCGTACGTATGGGGGACGTTGCAGGGTACGATTTGTACGGGAAAAACGCTCCGAACGGTAATTCGGAGCGCTTTTTACCGGATCGGAATCGACCCACTAGTGTTTTCCATTCAGTGTCATTCTTAAGCCATTTTTACTTCTTTCTCCTGAAACTCTTTAAAATGTCATTGGCTGCATAGGTCTCCATTTTGCTTTTAATATTGAAAATCATAAAATGGGGGATGCACCTCCAGGTTCACCCATCTATTTGTGGCAGTCACATATCCCAATTTTTGCAACTTTGAAAAAGTGAGATAATTTTAACAATATTCGGCCGATAACTTTATAAATACCATTCCAAAAAAGTTAATTGAAGTTCTGTATGATAGACTGCATGAATCAGGTAACACACCCAAACTGGATGTACAAACAGAGAAGGTGTCATGGCATCCACAGTTAGAACCGCCATTCTATATTATGTGGGGACAGTCCTTTAAATACATTTGCGTGAATGGACAATAAAAGATGGCTTTCTAGTAAAATGTTAAATTTTATAAAAAAATACCTGTTTTAAGTCATGATCAGCAATACTAAACTTTAACCCCTTCTGTGCTCCCGTCAGCCAACGGCTGTCGCGAGCACTACCTGGCTAGTGATGCGCACGTCCGTTGGCTGATGCGGCCCCGCCCACTCTTTCAAACGGCCGCATCGCGGTTAAGCAGTTAATAACTCCACCTTTGGAATCATGTATCAATAGTTTGGCGAAACAGGTGGGATCATTTACAAACAGCAAGTTGCATGTTTGTACTATTGTTTGATAGGTATTTAATGGCAACCTAAAAAACAGCATTATTATTGTATTTCGTATCAAAACCCTTCCACTGATAACATACTCATTTGGTGCTTTACACCCACATACAACTTTAAAAACAAGTTATACGTTTCTCCTCAGGTGACTACTCTTGCAAACTGAAAATAGACAAACTATGGTAAATGCTACCACATTAAAGAACGTTTTCATCTAATGTATCCGAGTGAAATAACACTATAAGACTACATATTGCATTGAAAACGCTTATAGGTGACTAATCCCTGTCCGAAACATGTCAGCTGCAATCCTTTTTATATATATATTACTTAATTATGAAACATCCCATATAATTCATCAGTTGAAATCTAAAGAACAGAAATAAGTGCTTGGTTTCAACCAATCTGCTATAAAAGTGGTACATTTCCTTCTCAATTTCAGTTATATTTACAACACATCTAAATAATGAAAGAAACATTCATTAATATTAGCTTAACACGTGAGGGCCTCTTACATCTCTGTACTCATGTATTTTGCTCTTCATTCGAGGCACGTCTATGGGTAGGGGTTATGGAGAGTGTTAAGGAAGACCATTTACATTTTGGTACAGTGATCTCAACCGATTGTATGTGCCTTGACAAGTAAAAGGAAGAGAAAAGTAGCTACTGTAACTGATAAAATATGAAATGCTGAATTAAACTTGACAATGTTGAATGCTGACAATATTGTGCAAGCTTTATAACTTGCATCCTATGCCTAGATTAAAAAGACATCGAAATAAATGCATACCTCAAAACGTCATATTGAAATAGCAACTAGTTATACAGGTACACAGTGTACAGATTTCACAGTGATTAACGCAAAACTACGAGAAGAATTAAGCAAGTATACACTAGTATACAGCAAGTAGCACTGGAGAGGAGTTCATTAATTCTGTTTCCAGTTAGCGTTTGAAAGGGTGAGTTTTTAGGGACTTTGTGGAAGTCTAGTTTGAATTGCATGTGCTTAGGCTTTCCTGTTTTTAGTTTCCATTTGTTGAAAATTCTGGTGTTTTTTCAGTGTTTCCAGTGTATATCAAGATTTGTAAAAGTCATTGGTTATCAGTGTTTACATTTTTTTGTGCCATACAAGTTCACAGGGACACTTTTTTCCAGTTCTTTTAAGGAATGTTGCTTTTATTTCTGTCTTTCCCTCATTTATTCCAGTTGTCAATTCTTTATTGCTTCTTTCCTGCTCCTCATCCCTTCCTACTACCATTTCCTTGAATTTGTGCTTCTTTGTCAAGGATGTACATGACTGGAGATATGTTTATATTTCAATAAGATTTGGTTGTAGCTATTAAAAGATTATTGGTGGCCATTTAATGTAGCCTCACTGCTCATTATTTTGTCAAACTGTAATTATGGACTTAAAGAAGAAATTCTACTAAGACATGAGGTATATGTGGTGATGTGTTTCGGGCTCTGTTATTGCAAGCATGGGTTACATTGTTATGTTCTTTGTCAGGAAGATACAACGAAATTAATTGATTAAAAAATGCATTGTTTCTGCCTGGTGTTGACCTTTTCCTTCTCTCCTAGATCAAGGAGAATGAGCGTGCTGAGGAATTAATATGCATACTTTTGGGTGTATGCTTTTGACAATGTAGATCACACTGCGAATAAAGTCAATTGGTGCAACATAGAAGGTGAACTGATAAATGTAAAAATACTACAAAAAGCAAAGTTGGTGTAAATTCGGGATGCTCTGAGGACTGTTAAGAATCGATTTCTGCTAAGCATGTAGGCTGTGTTTATTGAAAATGACAAACAGCAATGTGTATCAAGGTTTCATTACTTTGATTCTCTTGCTGTCTGGATTAAAGCTGGTTCCTTTACTGCTGCCCGACCAAATTGATTGCTGGTTGAGCCCTGGTCATTCATTGTGACCACTTAGCAGCAGTCCAGGGCATCCAATTTCTTTGACTGGCAGGATACTGTTTTTTTTCTTAATAGTTTATTCGGCCTATTGACCAGATCCGAATGTTCTATCCTGATTAATGCTGCTCCTTTATTATCTAGAATCGAAATTTGTCTAGGTTAGTAACGGTAAGTTTCAATTCTATTAAGGACGCGGAGGCGAGGATTATGCTTTTCCTTTCTTCGCTCTTTATTTTATAAAATTCACAGCAGCCCAGAAAAGCTCAACAAATGCTTATATATACCCAAAACAAGGTAAAAAAAGCATTGAACAGAAAAACACAGATTTATAATGTCCAACAAACTACGACTCCCATCATTCCATACGAATCGAGTCCAATATTAGTCCTTCAACAGTGTCCATAACATTTAGATAGACCCTCCATCATGAGTCCTCTCCCTCTTTCTTCGCTGATTCGCAGCCAGTTAAGTTCCTTTTTTCCTTATCTCTTGTGGTGTATTCTTACATTGTTGGTTTGAGTTCCTAGCGAGTCCCTGCCTCTTGCATGACCCATCTCACCCATCCAGCAATGGTGGGAGAAGAAACAGCCTTGTGTGGCTTTCGTAAAGCAATGAGTGATTGACGTTCGCCCGGAGGACGAATTTCCAAAGTTTTATCTTTGTAAGCCTTTAGGCATTGAACAACACACAGCTTGGGAGTGTCTACAAATGCTGGGTAAGAAATCGACCTCGACGCAGACTTTGTGCGACGACCTATAGTAAACGTGACCCCGTCCGGGGAGAAAACCCTTGCCGAGACATCCAGGGCCCGAACATCCGACACCCTGCGGCAAGACACTAAACACAAAAGCATGGCCAGCTTAGCGGACAACTCTTTCAAGGAAAGATATTTATTAGGCTGCCAAGACAGAAACAAATTCAAAACGACATTAACGTTAAAGGACCGAGTAACGTGGTTCCGGAGGCAATGTAAGACGTATACCCCGTAGGAGCCTACAGACAAAGGGGTGTTCTCCAACCGGAGATCCCTCAACTGGGTAATGAGGAGCCGAAATCGCCGAGCGCACCGCATTAATGGTGCGATAGGCTAGCCCTTCCGAGGCCAACTCGGCCAGAAAATTCCAGATGGGAACGACACCCGCGACCATCGGATCCAAATCCCGTGGAAGACACCAACGCACCCACCTAGTCCAGGCGGAACAGTAGCGCTTCGCGGTACTGACGGCCCAGGCCTTGGAGATAAAGTCCTCAACTGATCTCGAAAGGCCCAGGAGCAGCCAGAGTCGCTTGAAAGTCGCCATGCCATGAGCTGAAGAGATCCCTGAGTTATGAGGGGATGGAACACCTCGTCCGGATTGAGAAGAAGGCAATGAAATCGGGGAGTAGGATTGGAAAATCCCAAGAAAGTTCCAGAAGAACCGGAAACCAAACTTGAGACCTCCAAACTGGCATGATCACCGCCAGTTCCGCCTTCTGACGGCACAGTTGGGCCGCCGTCCGTACCACCATCGAAAAAGGAGGGAACGCATACACTTTTTCCTGACTCCACTCCTGAAGGAAAGCGTCCGTGGCCTCCGCTAGAGGGTCCGGCCTCCAGCTGAAGAACCGAGGAAGCTGATGATCCAAGCGGGATGCAAACAGGTCCACTGAAAAAGGACCCCAGAGGCTGTTCAGCCACTGGAACACCCCGACGTCCAGTCTCCACTGGCTGGAATCTCGCAAATGTCTGGAGTGCCAATCCGCTACTTGGTTGGCCTCCGCCTGATAGGTACTCCGCTGTCACGGATATGTGATGAGCCAGACAGTATTCCCAAAACTCTTTCGTCAAATTCGCTAGAGCTTGGGATCGAGGACCGCCTAGGTGGTTGACGTATCGAACCGCCGAGACATTGTCCATCCGCAGAAGAACACACAAGTGTACTGAGTCCCTGGTCCAGCAGCGCACTGCTAACGACCCTGCCAGTAACTCCAAACAGTTGATGTGTAAAGCCTGCTCCTCTGACGACCAGGCGCCGCCTGTGGAGAAATCCCAGCAGCGGGTGCCCCAACCCGACCTGCTGGCGTCGGATTCTATTACCAGATCCAGGACGGATCCAAAGATCGCACGCCCGTTCCAGGCCTCCATGTGTGTGAGCCAACAAGACATCTTGCCCTTCACTTCCGCGAATAGGTGAACCGACTGATCGTAAGTCATACCCCTTCTGAGGTGATGCGCCTTGAGACGCTGGAGAGCCCGATAATGGAGGGGGCCCGGGAAGATTGCCTGGATGGACGAGGAGAGAAGTCCCACCACCCTGGCAATCTGACAGAGGGAGGTGTGGGATTTGACAATCGTCTGACGTAGAACATGTTTGAGCCTGGCCATCTTCCGCGACGGAAGGCTCAAGGAGGCTTGGAGTGAATCCACCATGAACCCCAGAAAAACTACCCTCTGGGAGGAAGAGAGGACGGACTTGTCCTTGTTGATGACGAAGCCCAACCCCTGAAGCAGGGAAACCGTCTGATGAAGCTGAAGGCCCAGCTACTCTGGACACTGGGCCATCAAGAGGATGTCGTCCAGGTAGACAATCATCCGAATACCCTAACTCCATAGGAATTCCACCGCCGGATGGAGCAGCTTGGTGAAGCACCAAGGGGCAGAGGAAAGTCTGAACGGAAGGGCTGTGAACTCTAAGACCTGACCCCTCCAGATGAATTGGAGGAAACGACGGTGAGAAGGGTGAATGGGCACTACCAAGTACACGTCCTTGAGATCCAGGCGCACCATCCAATCGTTCGGGAGAAGGACGTCCCGAAGAAGATGGATTCCTTCCATCTTGAAGTGCCGGTAGACCAACCATCCGTTGAATTCCTTGAGGTTGATAACCGGCCGTTTGCCACCGTCCATTTTTTCCACCAGCAAAATGTTGCTGAGGAAACCTGTGGGATGCTGGACTGATCGACAGATAGCCCCTTTGCGAAGAAGCTCCGAGATCTCTCCGTCGATCAGGTGTGCATCCGCCTCTAAAAACACGATAGGCCGCGGGGGCCTGCATTGGTAGGGGCAATCGTAAAACTCTATGTGGAAACCGTGGATCGTTTGCAAGACCCACGCGTCCGTCGTTATCGCTCGCCCAGAGCCTTGACCCTTGGTAAAGTTCTGACCGCCTCGGCCGGTCACGAGGCCCCTACCGCGACCGGCCCCACGAGAGAAACGTTGCTGGAAGACCCTCTTAATACTGGACTGGGCCTTGTCCAGGGAGGTAAAGGTCGACACGAACTTGCCTAATTCTTTAATGAAAGGGACTCCAAAGAGTCCCCCTTGGGCCACCGCTCCGGCCTCAGAGGAGGCCAAGTCTCCCAACTTCGGGTCCAGTTTAATTAGGAGAGACTGCCGTCGTTCAGTCGAGAGGGCGCAGTTGGCGTTCCCCAGGAAGATGATCACCCTCTGCGCCTAATTCGACAGGACGTTTGGCGATATCGTGGCTTCTGTCACCTTCGCCTCTTCTGCCATGTCAAGAATCTTAGTGATTGGCCCTATAGCGTCCAGCAGTTTATCCTGACAGGAACGCCAGGAACTGCTATGCCCTTGCGGGGATCTTTTACAAACTTCGCAAGGAACGTGGCCACCTTGGAATCTAGCTCTGGCATCATAGCCACCTTTCCCTCCAACGTAGGCTGGGGACATTCACCCCGCAGACAACTCCTTGCCTCCTTCTCAAGAGGCTTGCGGAGATGCCCCGCCACAAACTTCGCCACCTTGTGCCCGGGAGCCCAGGCTGCGGACCGCGGGTGGATGATCTCATCCGGGTCCAGCATCCCCAAACTATCCTGAGGCAAAGTGGTGGCTGAGGTGGACGGTCTCCAAGAATGCACCGAGTCTTCATCATCGTCAGTGTCCGCCGGTGTCACTCCTCCAGGTGAAGAGGGAGCCGTCCTCAAAGACACCGAGGGTTCCGGGCCCGACGGTGGCGCAGGGGTGGAAGAGGTCGCCTTGGCCAAAAACGCATCGCGCAGGCGTTCAAAGGCGTCCCTGTCCACATCCTGCGCCCTCTGCAGAGACCCCCTCCCTGCAAGTCTTCTTCGGGGCGGGGGGCTCCCTCCCCCACAGGAGGTGGGTTGGGCGGACAGGCGGTCCTCCATAGGGCCCACTACCTCCGTGACACATCTGTAGATGGAGCTGCCTACCGTATTGTAGAACTCGTCATCATTTAAATACTGGTACTCTTCCTCCTCATAAAACCCTTCTTGCTCCATGCCTGCCAGCGTGTACACTGCAGGACCTGGCCACAGAGAAACGTAAGGAATTCAAGTCCCACCAAGGGCTGAGGAGTGCTGTCTAAAATAGACAAGATAGGCGAAGGCCGGAGGCCCTACAACAAATAGGCCCGGTTGAAAACCGGAATGAAAGGCAGCACCCCCTTCACAGCGCGCAGATCCTCCTAAGGACCGGGTCTTAGCCGCCTCCCTGCTCCAATTAACCTGCCAAGGGCTCCTGAATTCCCAGGTATTAACCCCTGCTAGGCCCAACGCGGTAAAAACCGCAATGTGCTGAAGTAAGTTCCGCCCGCAGGCGCTCAGAGCGGTAAAACAGCGATACAGACCCCACACGGGGTGTAAGTTCGAAAAATGGGGCAAGTACAGACCCAGAAGCTGGGCGTTCAGGTGAGGCAGCGGGGGTCTAGGCTCCGGCGCGACTCGCTCCTCAGCGCCGCTCCTCTATGTGAGGAAACCGCGCCGAGGAGCAACGAGACGCCGTAGCACCCCCTAGTGGCCACACAGGCCAAAAACATAGGACAAATCGGGTAAGGAACGACGGAGCGCTCCCACGGTTAAAAGGGGGCTCTGTGGGGAAAAACACAGTAAAACGAGCAAATAACACCCCGCAGAGCGCTCTCCTAGCGCAAGAACTCGCTAGGAACTCAAACCAACAATGTAAGAATACACCACAAGAGATAAGGAAAAAAGGCAGTTAACTGGCAGCGAAGCAGCGAAGAAAGAGGGAGAGGACTCAAGATGGAGGGCCTATCTACATGTTATGGACACTGTTGAAGGACTAATATTGGACTTGATTCGTATGGAATGATGGGAGTCGTAGTTTGTTGGACATTATAAATCTGTGTTTTTTCTGTTCAATGCTTTTTTTACCTTGTTTTGGGTATATATAAGCATTTGTTGAGCTTTTCTGGGCTGCTGTGAATTTTATAAAATAAAGAGCGACTAAAGGAAAAGCATAATCCGAAGCCTCTGGTCCTGACGTAGAATCACTATTACCCTACCCTTCAGACCCTTTCTGATTCATCACTCAAGACCATGGCTTTCCTGCTTGTAGCTTCACTTTGCTGGCTTAAGCACAGTCCTCCATGGTTCTGTTTGCGACTATGCTGAATTGTTAAACGATCTCTGGGCCACTGTGGATAATTACTTATATTGACTTGAACAGTTACTTCATGTAACATTTCATCAGTGTACCTGCCTTTTTGGATCAGTCCTAGAGAGGAGTGATCAAAGAAAATGGCTCATTTTTGATAAAAGAATGGATGAGATTGATGGAAGAAGAGCTTCTTGAAGATGATAGACATGACTACCTGCACCTCATTAATCTATCCTCATAGGAACAGAAATGCCATATCAAAGATGACCCTCATCATCATGTGACTTTGGTCAAATCTGGAAGCACATTTATAGCCCAGCTATAAGGGTACTCATTGATACTTCTTACACTCACTCTTCCTTATGTAGAATTTAAAGCTCTATAAGGAAATCAGGAGACTGCAGGAAGAGTTGAACAAGGTATCAAAAAACAAAAAAACTGATCACAGAGGAAAGGAAGAAGTAAAGGAGCAATCAAGTTAAATCACCCAGATAACCTTAAAGCAACACACTCCCCACAAAAGAATGGCCTTTGACAAGTCTGAAATAGAGTTCTTGAAGTTAGTGAGCAGTTTAACTTTAAGTGTAAGTGAATTTTAGGCCTCCACCTCCAACAGCTGTGTTTAGGTCCTTAAAGTATTACAATTTTGTTGTCCCCATCGGTACACAAGGGCAAAACAGATTATTGGTGACAACACATTACTGTAGCTGTCTATTATTTCTTTCCATTGAAAACCTTAGCAACATTATAAAATTGAAGAATGCAATGTATTGCATGGAGTTCAGAGAAAAGACAATTGATGGTTGATGCATCATTATTGCCTGAGCTAAAAGCCTAGGATCCTATGGAATAAGTCTTTAAGATGGCTTTAAAAAATGCCCGAATCAGTTCACATTTTCATAGCCGACATTGGGAGGCTCAGATATATGCCCATATTTCTGAATGGGATGAGTCAAATGATTGTGTTTTTTATTGACTGTCTAGAAAAAAATCTGGGGAAGCTCTTCAAAGGAGCAAACGCTTTAATTTGAACACAGTTCTCTAACAATATCAATCGAAATGTTTATCTCATTTCCATACTAAATAAGAATACTTTAGTGTGATGGTCTACCATGGAAAGAGCGGTTAGTGCACTGTACAGTGCCAAACAGCAAATGTTACTGGTTCTAAAGAATCTAAACGCGTCTATTGAGTCGCTCTATAATCTTACAACATGTGAATGCGGACACAGGTTAAGGTAATAGGAAAATGGTGTTTAAAGTGACCACATCTACCAACTCAGTTACAGTTCGAAACACCATTTTATTAAACAAAATAGGTAACATTAATATCAGTCCCGTGTCAATGCCAGAGTATAGCCAGGTCTAACACTAGACATTATTCAGTAACGTGTTTGGTATCTTTTGAATCTGTTTCCGTCCTAACATTTTGCTTAATCCACAAAATCACAGAAGTCTTTGGCCTAGCATTAAAAGATAGAGTATGCAAGCTAAAGCCCCACCTATGTTTCTCAACCAGTGATGAAATACCAGTGAAATAATTCTCAAAGACTTTTGTCTCATTGATAGGTGGTTTGTGTGATAAACGTGCATTTTTGCATCCATGGGTAAAGGATTCATCCATTATCTAAACTGTGAAAAAAAATAACTCAAGAAAACATAAAATACTAAAGTTCACCTGAGGCCCCAAAACAGTGCCATCTTGTCATTTGCAGTAAAACATTAGAAAGATCATGTTGGCTGGAGCAAGATGTCTCAAGGCGTTTCATGGATTCTGCTTAGAAGGATCTCAGCTTGGTTGGGAGCCTGTAATCAAAGATGCCATACATCCAACACCTGGGCTACAAAAAGGCTCTTTCTTAAATCATATTCCAGAGAATTAACCTCCTAAATTTTCAGAAGAAGTTATTGCCATGCGTGGCTACCTCTTAGCCTACAGGCGCTGTTTACGGCCACCATCAAGCCGTCCCATAAAGTCGACTATGTTTTTACACAGACCCAGCAGAACTTGCATTTCCTCCCTTCTGCTATTACGCTTGTCAGCCATCGAGGCCTCTCCATCATAAACATGACTTTGTGTCTACAAATAAACAAAAAGCTACCATTGTGCAGTTGATAGCTTTGTGAAATAGCACTCGCCACCAGCTCAAATACTGCTTGCTGTTAGGGTCCTGTGTGCTCTCGAGTTGAATTGCTTGTTTAGTTACCAAGCACACCTTTGTGCTATGAAAACGAAAGTACATATTCTAAAAATAATGATTTCTGAATTGTGGAAGCCTGGCTCTGTAAACTTTTAGATGTATATTTAATTCTGGGTGTAAAAGCCCTAACTACAAATGCCAAAATAAACCCAGCCAGTGTGATACAGGAAACATAATGGTACATGTTAATTGCAGAAGAACAAATCGAGAAGGCAGGGGTTAGTATTTGGGTGGGAGGAGATATACTGTAAAGCATTATTCAATAAAATCTGCCAGAAGAAGGATAATTATAAAAATATTGCCTGAAGCCAAGACTGTGGTCATGCTTGTAAACCACTTCCATAATATCCGATAAGAGAACAAGAGAACCACCAGACTATCAAGTTAATGTGAGAACATCAGTCTTGTCTGCTTTACCGTGTATATATTTTCTGACCTATAATCAAACAGGATTTTTACCGAAAAAAAATCCCTTTCTATTTGTGTCACTTTTAAAAAGAAATCCCCCATGAACTGAAAAATGGATTAAATTGCTATTTTTTCCCAGAAGAGCCTCACTTCAGGCTCATTTTGCTTTGTAATTAAGACGAAAGTCAGAAGTATCATTTATACATTAAGAATTTAATAGATATATTTTCCCAGCTTTATACATTAGCACAGGACAGCCCATTAATGAAATAAGTCTCCCTTCAGGGTCAATTTAGATGGGCCGTAATCTTCTGCAAATATATTGCAAATGAGGATCATTTAATGATCCTAAAACTAACTGCCAGAAGAGGACTGCTCATAATTCTCCAGAAAACAAAAAAAAGAGCGAGTTTTTGGCACGGCTGGGGAAACTTTTTAATTGACTGAGAGGACATTTCTCCTCAGCGAGGCAAAGGGCATGGCCATTTAAGGCAGACAGACTCTTCTGATGCGGTGTCTGCCAGTCAAGCTTCCAGCATTTAAATTGCCGGTATTTATTGTTCAGCGCTCCTTCTTTCTGCGCGGCCCAGTGAAATGTGAAACGCTGACTACACTGTATGTGGCGTTCATGCCAATAAAGTGGACTTGGCTTTCTGGCAGGTGATATAACACTTGGATACACAGTCAAATCAACTGTGTCAAGTCCCTACCGCCGCAGCAAATAGCTTCCAGGGTAAACAGAAGCTGAGTTGGTATTCAGCTGACTGACCGTAACTAGGACAAGGGATCAGACACACACAAATGCTACATGCCGCCACAAGGTCATGACATTGAAGTAAGCGATTCCACTTTAAGGCCCGGTGCGCGCATCCTTTCAAGGTTATGGACGTGACAGCCATGGTTAACTGGTATTTGGGCAGGCAAGAGTGAAATCATAGTTTAAGATGAATGACCGTATGTGTAAGTGTGTATTTACATACTACAAACTTAGCTGTAAAAACTGAGTCCTGCGCAGAAGGTGGGGGTCCAGTGGGTGCTGGGGCTTGCAGCTGGAGGCTGCTGACACTCATTGCTGGGGACAAGGAATCATTTTTCACCGTAAAGCTGACAGGGGAAAGAAAGGAAGAAAAGGGAGAAAGAGGAAGCGAGGGAGCGAGAGAGAGAAGAAAACAGTGACAAAGAGAGACAACAGGGATCACAAAGAACCTGCAAGAGTGTGACAAAGAGGCAGGAACTTTAAGTGATGTGAAAAGGAAGCAAGAGGTGGAAATCAAGACTAGGCAGCCTTGGTATTCAGCAACCCCTGGTTCTTTGTGATCCATGTTTTCTCTCTTTGTCACTGTTTTCTTCTCTCTGTCGCTCCCTCGCTCCTTCTTTCTCCCTTTTCTTCCTTTCTTTCCCTTGTCAGTCCTATGATGAAAAATGATTCCTTGTCCCCAGCAATGAATGTCAGCAACCTCCAGCTGCAAGCACAGGCATCCACTGGACCCACACCTTCTGCGCAGGACTCAGTTTTTTACAGCTAAGTTTGTAGTTCAGCAGCGCCAGAAGTGGGTTCCAAAGAAAACATTGAGCTTTGCACTTACCTTCTTAAGAAATTATGCCTTGCATGGGAGAGTTAAGAAAGGGATGTGGGGGTGTCAGGAGATTGGTGGTTGGAGGAAGAAGGATTGCTAGGTTACCCATTTGGTCATGAAAAATAGGTGGACTCAAAGAGAGGAGTTGGTCTATTAGCTAGGGTGGTCTTCCTCAAATCTGGGGAACCGTGTTCGAGTCTCGAGGCAAGGACGCGCAACATCCTGTGATTCTGGGCAAACCACTTAATCCCCCCTTTTCTAACAAAAATGAATGTGTCCTTGTGTAACACAACTGGTGCTCGTGTAAAGCGCTCGATACCCGATACCTTTGGGTCAAGTTTGCGCTGTATAAAACTCTCAAAAAATTTTTTTAAAAGAGGGAGATATTCCTCAGTGGGTAATGTGGTAGTAGACATTGATGAGATGTTGTTTGAAAAGGATAGTCGTAGGCTGTTTTCTGAAGTGGATAATGTAGTGGTTTTACCTAATTTAAAGTACAAATACCGGATTACAGGGAAGAGCCTTGTGACTCTGGGCAATAGCTCGCTTAATCTTCCTGACGGCCCCCAGTGCTGGGGCACCTCGCCTGAGGTAGCTGCACACTTTACAAATACTAGTATTTTTATTATTACAAAGCAATGATTAGTATACACCATAGCACCATACTGTGCTAATGTAATACATGTATATTTTAAAGATGATATATTATGATTAGTTGTTCACATTCGGGAATCAGTGTGTCTTTTGAGGTATGTTGAAAATCTGTATCGGTGTGCCCTGCTCCTTTGATGTCGGCGGGCCTCCAATGCTCTGTGATATACCTGCAGAGTACGTTAGTGATGATAGTAAGCCACTTTACTACTGTGGATTATTCTATAAATATATTGGTGGGCTGTATTAGATCCTTACATCACAAAAGCCGCCAGCTTGCAAATATGTAGACAATATCCTTGAAAACAATTATTTAATCACAATGCAGGCATGCAATATATTATTGAGGGGAAAGTTAAGATTACCTTGGCATCTTACACTGGGCATTTCACTTTGCAAAATTTTTTTTTTTTATTAGATTCGGTGATGCAATTTGATTCATCCTTTGTCCCATCTTATCATTTTCACTGTCAGAACTGATGACAACCTTAATATCGTTAGAAACTTTCGGGGTCAATTTGATGGCGGAAGGTCCACCACTGCCAGCAGTGCAGTGGCGGGCCTTCCGCCATCGGTAAGCTATTTTCCCCGCCACATTACGATGGCGGGGGAATCTTACCGTTACTGTGTCGGGTGCAAAGACCGCCCACCACGGATCCGCCACAGGCAATCATTATGATTGCCTGGCGGAGCAGTCTGCATGTGTAAAATGGAGGCGGTGCCTAGCAGGCACCGTGCGCCAAATTACAATGCTGGCTACAGCCAGCCTTTCCATGGTGGCGAACCCGCCATAGAAAGGCTGGCGCAGATTGGTTTTGGGGGCCTGTTGTTTCCCCCTCTTGTGTTGGGGGGAGGTGTGGGTGCAATGGGGGAGTGTACCTACAGATTTGTGCCTGCCACATAGTGCAGTGAAATGCATAACCTGCATTTTTGACATAGCGGCCGGTGCTGTAGTCAGCAGCAGCCGCCGCAATGTTAATTTGCAAGATGCAACAGCTATGGTGGCGGTCACATGCTAATTTGGTGTGCGGGATAACCGCATGCATGGTGGGCGATCCTGATCCTCACCACGATGGCAGGCGGACTCGCGCCCGTCCGCCGTTGTAATGACTCCCTTTGTATCTAATTAATTTTGTTTTGTCAAAGATATGGAATTACTTTTGTGCATGGTACCATCATTTGTGTGGAGGTCAGGGGCGGCTCCTCCATTAGAGGAACATCACCCTGCTAAAATGCCCCCAGAAATGCCCCAGAGACAAAAAATAAAATGGTAATGAAGTTAATTCATTACCATATACATTTTCGTCAATCCGTCCTGAACCAAGTGTCAGGACGGGGCAGGGTCTGCCGAGTGGCAGCAGTGGTGGTCTGCTTGCGCACTAATTTAAGAGTGTGCATGTCACTTTGGCCGGGCGTCTTGTGAAGGTCTACCTGGCATGCGTACTTTTAAACTCTTTAAACTCTCAACCCAGCTGTTTAAGCACAGCTGGGTTGAGAGAAAGTATAGGGCTCGATTGTCCTCTGAAGCGCCAACAGAGGCTGCTCCCTCCAATCCTGGCACTTCTCTCATGCTGGTTAACAGCATGAGAGCAGTGCCAGGTTGGTTAAGTGAGTTAGCTGGGGCCCTGGACGTGACATGAGGAGGAGAAGAAGAGGACTGGAGCCAATACGACGTGTCTGTGGAAACTTGTATTTTACTTTTTTAAAGTATTTATTTACTGCACTCACCCTCTCCCATTTGCCCTCTCCTCCACTCGCTATAGTGACCAGCCACTACTAGTGGATTTGCAACATTCATGTGCTCAACATTATTTTCTTGCGAGTTAGGATAAATTAATTTTAAGTTCATAAGTATGGGTTTACATCTAAGTTGCCTACATTTTTTTCTCTGTTTAGAAAATGTGGTCATTTGAGCAAAAACGTGGTAGACCCTATATGTACCTTTGTAGATGTATGAGTAAACGTATGTGTGTATCTGTGTGTGACTTTGTACAATTTTGTAGCACAGGACACAGAGTTAAGCACCTCTGGATTCTGTTCAATCACAGAATCATTGGAAGAGGGTGCAGAGTTTTACAGTTGCATGCGTCACAACATTGCAAGTTTGTTTTTAATTTCACAAATCTCTCAAGTGATGAAGCTAAAAAAGAATGCACATTTTTATAGTGTGCCTGCACGTCGTAAGGCTGTACAACACTTGTTAACCTATCATGAGAATTTTAGGCCATAACTACACTTATGAGGCTGCAATTGACATAATGGTGTGGCCACAGAATGTTCTCCATAAATATTAACTCACAAATATTGTGGTCAAAATATTCTGACTTCAAAAATGTCATGGTCAGAAGTATCAATGGTAAGTATATTGTTTAATTACTTTTTTACAATGATATCGAAGTTTAGTAAACTAAAATGTCATTTTTTAATTGATTAATTTGATATTTTTTTTATTTGTCATTTATTTGGTAACATGTTTAATAAATGTTTATATTGTTTATAAAATTTTAACTTTGCTTTGTGGGGTTTATTGGGGACTAGGGTGGGTAGTTTGTTTTATTATTAATTGATGTTAATTGATATTTCTTCACTTGATATTTATTTTCTTACATGTTTAAAAAGATTTAATATTATGTAATTCATGGTTTGTTGTGTTTGGACCATATCTTTATGCACCAAGTAGATAGGATTGGTATTGCTATTTTTCCCCATAGCACTAATGTTTCTTGTTTTGCTGCTAGAAGCAAATTTGCTATAATGGATAAATCCCTTTTGATGGTCTGGCTTGTAAAATTATCTCAGGGCATCAGTCAATTTCGACTTCCTTCATCTCTTCGATCGTTCCCAGGATCTACCTCCAAATGTCTTATAGTTGAGGGCAGTACCACTATAAATGTGTATTATTGGCACTGTTGTCACAACCACTCCAACATTTATCTTCTCTAGCTGGCTCTATCAACTGCAATCTTGCAGGTGATAAGTGCCATCGATACAGGATTTTATATAAGGTTTCTTTCCCCTTTGTGTGTGTGGCATGGTTTGTATTCCTAATCAAAATATTCTTCCATGAGCCCTTATTTTGTTTCATGCCTATTTCTGTCATGTGTTCCGTGCATGGCCCATTGTAGTTTTCCCTATGTTAGCCAAACTGTGTACGACACAGGCTGCATTCGTTTTGAATATGTTACTATATGAACACGTTTGCCTTTGTGCCACATTATATTTTCACACAGAGCCTGCCGTTATTTTCGCATTCTATTCTTTCCAGGTATTTAGTCTGAACACAGCCGACAAGGTCAAACAACAATGTTTCTTGTTATTGTGTTCTGGTCAGGCACCAACACCTAGACACTCTAAGAGGATTAGTCACTATAGTTCCTACCTTTTTTCCCCCTTCGTAGTATTTTAGGACTAGGGGATTTAACAAATATTCAGCTTTGTCTAGCCCTAGTACTTTAATCTGGTCTCTAGTGGCAGCCACTGTACCATAGAGACTCTGTGAGAGTGTTTTTATGATGCTCCACTAATGTTAGCAGTTCCAACTTTAAAGTTGACAACTGAGCTTCTCTTTTCCTCTTCAGACATGCAGCCTCTTTTATGAAGTGGTCTCTGAGGACATCCTTTAACACACCACTTTGTGTTGCCACCGAAGTTACTCCAATGACATTAAAATGAAAATGTTCTTTGATGATATCTTTAGTGTTTTGTAATATTTGAGGGTACTTTAATAAATAGTCATTTAGTTTCCAGCCTATTTTCTTACCGTTTTGCTCTTCTCCTCGTCCCTTTGGTAGTACAGAACCTGGACCATGGTCTGATAACGTTACTGAGCCCTGCTCTCCTTCCATAATAGACTCCAGCAATTGTTTGTCTAACAAAGGTAGTGAATGCAGAGGTAGGTCTTATGAGCATGAGAATTTTGTGAGTAATATTTTGCCGACTACCTATGAGACCCAAAGCAAATAGTTCCCTACATTGTACTGAGGGGACCTCAGTGCCCAATACCTTTGACTAGTTTTATCCATTTCAGCATATAAGACCCTATTGATGCTGTCTCCTAGAATGAGTAGTTCTGTAGATTTAGCAGTTACTTTGTGTAAAGTTTTGGTAACTCTTCTTTCCCATATTAGGCTCATGTGGAATGGCCATCGTTAATGAGAACTGTTTCAGTACCCCATTTAGTAGATGCCCTCTCCCTGTGTATCTTTCTATGAATGTGATACTCATTTGTGGAACCAATTCAATATGACAATAGCTACCCCTCTCGTTTTTATCCCCTGAAGCCGGGTATTGCAATGGAAAGGTTCATGTCTTAAGGCAGTTCTGATGTTGCAGTCTGGTCTGTTTCTAGAATGACATCCATGTCTATTTCCTCCCACCAAAACTCATTTATGATCGCCCATCTCTTAGCCTGATTATTCAGCCCTATAAGATTATATGCTACTATTTTACAAGTACCAATCAGTTATCATGTTAGGATATCACATCTCAGAGGTTTTCATTATCTTTGTGCTCTGAGCTATTCCCTTTTAAGGGGATAGCCAAGTCACCCTCATCACCTCCTACCCCTCAGTAGCCCTTCTCTCATCCCATTCACCCCAAAATGGAATTAAACTAGAACATATAACTTCTAAGTACATACTCTTAATTGCTTCTCCTTCCCCTATCTGTTATGGTAGTACCTTTCTCTTTACCCTTCCCCTGTATTGTGTAGTACTGGAGAACTGTTGGTTTTCAATTTCTACCTCCACCTTTTCTCCATGCTGATTTTAAACAAGAGATCCCTTCTCTGGCCACCCACTTCCACACCCCTTTTTATTCATTATCAGGATAAGCATCTCATAATGTCCAATTCTCTTCTTCTTGTCAGTGACTGCGATAACCAGAGAATCAGGCATCACTAGAGTTCACTTTCGGGAGTCTCATATTCTTTCATTTGTTCACTGCTAATACATCTAGTTTCTTGCAAAGCTTTTTGTTGGAATGTATGTAATGTATGTAATGTAAGCTGGACTTGTATAGCGCTTTATCACCCAATGGGTATCCTGGCACTTGAGATTACCGTTTGGTAATTGTGTGCAGGAAACGACCAAACAGAAGAAAGGAGGGGAAAAAAGGCGTGGAATCAGGGCAGGTAAAAAATAGCAATAGCTGTGTTTTACTCTTCTCTGGGGAAAAAACAAGTTTTCATCTTTTTCCTGAATCGCAACAGGTTCTCTGATTGTCTGAGCTCAATTGGAAGTTCATTCCACAGCCATAAAGCTGTAGAGCTAAAAGCTCTGCCTCTGGTCCTGGTTTTTTAAAATCTGGTAGTGTTCACCAAATTTGCTGTTGATGAGCAGAGGCTTCTCGGGGGAATATACCAGGTGAATTTACTCTGCAGTGGTTTAGTTCCCAATCCGTGCACTGCCTTAAAAACAATGCAGAGTGATTTGAATTGTATTCTCTGTCTGATCGGCAACCAGTGGAGATCCTTCGGAGCTAGGGATGTAGAGGACCAGCTTTGCCTGTTTAAAGCTAACTTTGCCGCTAATGTCTGGATTCTCTGCAATTTTAGTATCAGAGAGTTTGGTGCTCCGAGAAGCAGGGAGTTACAATAGTCCAACCTGCTCAGAATAACGTTCCTCACCACTGTGTCCCGGTGGAGGTCAGCAGTAACGCGAGAACCTTCCGTAAAGCTCTAATTAGGGAGAAACAGGTGCGCTCTGTTTTGTTGACTTGCGGGTCCAACTGCAGATTGTTATCCAACATCACCCCCAGATTACACACTATTTTAGCTGGAATAAGCGGTTTATCTGTAGGGGTGAGACGGAACTCGGTAGTAAGTGGGCGAACATTTTTATTCATATATACTATTTCTGTTTTATCTCCATTACATTGTAAATAGTTCTTTCGGAGTCAGTGTGCAGTACTTTGCATACAGTCATGGAACCTGTTGAGGGAATCTGCTTGATTCCCTTCCATTGAGAACATAAGTTGCTTGTCATCTGCGTAATTGACCAATTCGATTCCAAAAGATTTGATAATGCGGATGAGTGGACACAGGTAAATATTAAATACAATCGGACTTATTGCCGATCCCTGAGAAACCCCATCTTGGACGGAGATCTTCATAGATACGAAGGGTGGAATAGTCACTGCTTGCTGTCAATCTGACAGATAAGACTGAAAACATTTTAATGCCAGGCCCTTAACTCCAATATGCGCAAGTCTTTTTAACAGGATACTATTATTCACCGTATCAAATGCGGCTGACATATCCTGTAATACTAATATCCAATCCAATCCAAAAATTCTTTATTTCGGTCATATAGACCATAAAAGAGACAGTAAAAAACAGCACATACAATAAAATACACATTATATTTAAGAGAAATACATATTATAAAATACACCATCCCGGCGTGGGAATAATTAAAAGACTAAAAGTTCAAGAGGGTTCAGCAAATGTTTTTTCCTGATCAACCATATAGTCATAAGAAATTTCGAGACAGCAAACACAATGTGACCCAAGGTACTGGTTTTCAAAATCCTGTATGCCTGTGCATACTCTCTGAACCCTAGATTTTTACAAAGTGGTGCTATCCAGCGTTTCCTAGGCCTTTGGTAGGCGAGGCACACAAACAAGATGTGAAGGTCATCTTCCAAGTGGGTTTTACAGCATGGACAAGATTTATCGGCCGTGTTAGACCACTTGGATGTAAAAGTTTTAGTAGGCAGTGTGCCAAGCCTCCATTGGACAAAGAGTTTTCTCGCCAGGATGGGAAAAATAAAATCCATAAAAGATTCAAAAATATATGAATTTTTGGATTCTAAAAATCGCAGAGTAAGGGTGCCACTGTGTTGCGCATTTACCAAGAGTGCAAGAGACCTGTCCTTAAAAAATTTTGACAGGGCTTTGCGCGAGATTGCTTGGCAGCCTCGCGCTGGGTCCTCCCAAAGGTCACGAAGATTCATTGTAGTCAATTCATTTTTCACAGAGACAAGCCACGGAATTTTTCCACCACAATTAAGACTCATGACGTGGGTTAGGTCCTCCCTATAATGGTGCAGTTCATTCGTGGACCAGAGCCTGTGCCAAAACTTCACTGGTTTGGACACAAGCTCCTCTGCAATAGGGGGGAGACCCAGGTCCATTCTCAAGGGCAATAGTGGCGTTGCACGCGGAAGAGTCAATAAGCGCCTTAAAAAACTATTTTCAACTGTAGACAAGTCCTTCGCCGCTTTATGCCCCCAAAGTTCACAGCCATAAGTGGCCGCTGCCTTGGCCTGGGACCTATAGGTTTCAAGGGCCGGGCTCACAGGCTTAAAGGACGAAGAATTGGCCACCTTCAGGATTGCACCGGACAGTTGAGACAGTTTTACCCTTGAGCGTGCTATCTGGTGGTCCCAAGATAAGTGTTCCTGTAAAGTTACCCCCAGATAAATGAAGGTGGACACCCTCTCGAGACTGGACGTCCCCAAGGTGGGATTAGGTCTTGTTTTAGTGGGTGGATTAAAAATCATGTACTTTGTCTTCTCTGTGTTTATCTCCAACCCGTGCTGAGCACAGAAAAGTCCAAATCCATCCAGGATCCTCTGAATCCCCATGGGGGATTTGGAAAGAAGGAGGGTATCGTCGGCAAACATAATTGCCGGTACCCTCCTTCCTGCCAGGCAAGGGGCGTCGTTGTTATTGACATTTTCCAGGTGGGAGATGACATGGTTGATGTACAAACAAAACAGGGTTGGTGCCAGGACACAACCCTGCCTCACCCCTCGAGAAACGGGGAACCTAGATGACAATTTGCCATCTTTCCCGCACCTGACCTGCGCATAGTTGTTCTCATGCAGCCTGACTAAGATGTTAAGTAGCTGGGGGGGAACTCCTAGCTTTTCCAGCACCTCCCACAGCTTCCTGCGCGGGACTAGGTCAAAGGCTGACCTCAGGTCCACGAATACCATGTACAGTCTTCCCCCCTCGATGATCACGGTCTTCCAGTAAAGGAGGACAAGGCGGAAGATCTGGTCCATGGTCGACGTGTTCTTCCTGAAGCCAGCCTGCAGAGGACTCAGGATGTCATTGTCCTCTACCCAGTCTAGTAGATGGTTCAGAATAAGACGCGCAAAGAGCTTTTGGGGGACGTCTATAAGGCTGATTGGCCTATAGTTAGTTGGGTTCAGAGGGGAGCCTTTCTTATGGATTGGCACAATTTCGGCCCCTAACCAAGAGGAAGGAACCACCATACCTCCTAGTATAGCGTTAAATAAAATTAGAAGGTACGGAGCCCAAATATCGGGATGGTACCTAAACAGATCACCGGGTAGCTTGTCCAACCCCGGTGCCTTCCCCAAGGCCAGACATTCCAGTGCGGTCTTCACCTCACCTAGAGAAAATTCCAGGGACATATCTGAGGGACAGGGAAAATCCAGCGCCAACCCATCGGGCCATAGTGTGGTTGCATGGTATAATGCTCCAAAATGGGCCTCCCAAACAGAGGGGGCAATATTATGCTCTACAGCAGGCGTGAGCACCCCAGTACCGTTATTAACCAGAGCCCAGAACTTCCTAGAGTCTCTGCACTTCAGGGCTTCAAACAGTTCCTGCCAGTGGTTCTAATCCCACTCAGCCCTAGCGCTGGCCACTGCTGATTTGTACTCCCTCCTCAGGGTTGCAACCCTCTCCCTATCACTACCTTCTTTGATAGCTGAAAGTAGATCGGATTTGATTTTCCTACAGGTAGGAGTGTACCAAGTCGCAGTACGGGTAACTTTCCTTCTTGAGGGCACCACCGGGTTAAGAACATCTGCAAGATCCCTGACCAAAGTCTGATGGATACCGGAAAGTCTCTCATTATAGTCAGAGAGTCTGGGTTGACTAATGAGAGCATCCACCTCCTGAAACATGGGGAGTGCTATACCATATAACTTATTCATGGCATTTTCATTATTGACCAGCTTCCCCCATTTCACCCGTCGTCTACTTGTGGTGAGGAGTATGTCCCCCTGATCACTTCCGGCGTCAGTGGTTGCTAGCCCTACAGCGGAGGTTGGGTGCTGAATTTCCAAGAGGAGAGAATTGTGATCGCTATCTGTTCTTAATGCCACTTTGAAATCTTGCACTTTAGGCCATAAGGATATATCAATAAATATATAATCCAGCCTGGACTCGTGCCCCTTTCTATTAAATGTGCACACCGATGGAGTATCGGAGGGAGTGCGCCCGTTGCACGCCCTCAGTGCAAAGTTCAGGGTAAGGGAAGTGAGTTGTATTGCCAGCGGGGACCATGCTTTAGGGTGAGGCGAGGAGGAGGGGGGAACTCCCCAATAATCATCCTCAGCTGTAAATGGTCCCTCCATTAGACCCTCGAGTGGTTCAAAGTGGCAATTGAAGTCCCCTCCCATCACTAATTTCAGGTCAGCTGGTAGTTGACCTAGAAAGGATGAGAGTTCGACTAAGGTGGAAGATTCATTGCCCACAGCGACTGGTCGAGAGTAGACATTTACAATTGCCCAGGACCCTTTACCAGGCCAGTTGAGGCGAACACACTGGATGTCCTGGGAGAGAGTATCCATACTTTCCACCTGACACCCAATGTGGCTCGCCACCCAAATTGCCAACCCGCCCGAAGGTCTCCCCCTACCATTCCATTTTGCCGGGATTTCATAAATATCATACCCCCTCATATAATGCGGTTCCCTTGCCCACGTCTCCTGTAGGAGAAGAATGTCACTCCCATCGACCAGGGTCTCCCACTCCGGAGTACCCACCTTATTCATAATACCCGCCACGTTCCATGACAAAATAACCAGCCCTGAGCCTCGGGATTGCGGGGAAACGTCACTTAGTGCTGGGCCTTGGGGTTGGGGGGCGACTTCGCTTGGTACGGGCACAATATCGCATATGTGCATTGCCAAAGCGCCCGGCCCAGGTGTAGTAAGCTGCAAGGTGGATGATACAGCACGCTCCTCCTGTTGCGATATGGGGACAGAGCCTGAGTAGAGTGGTTCCTGCACTTGCACTTGGGTACATCCCTCAGAGATCCCCCCCTCATTGGGAAGAGCCTGGATCTTTACCTCAGCTACTGGGTGGAGAAGGTCCGCCCCTCTAACTGAGATCGCATGGGGAGATTTTACAGATTGTTTTGGTATAACTCCCCATTGTGGTCAGTCAACATGGTCCAGGCAAGAAAATCTGTTCTGGTGAACAAAGTTACCAAGAGCGGGGATTGGGTTATACTTGGGTCTGTACCGTGAACCATCAATTGCAAAGCCCACTCTAGTCCAACTCTGCTCCCTCCCCGTGGGTAGGTTGGTCACATGTGGATAGAAATCTGAGAGGGGCACTAGTTCTATATTAGACTTATCCGGCCTTACCAGCCAGTTGCAGATGTAGGGAGCAACTAGTGGGCTTTTAAAGCTAATTATGACACAGTCCCCAGCCCTATTCTTGGGAGTGACTCCAATCCATGGAATCCTTCTAACCATTAGGACATCTCCCTTGATGTTGGGGGGGAGGGGTCTGTTGATATTGAGCCAGCTAATTACCTTATTGCGAAGTGAGTCCTGTGGCTCTCTGGTACCACCAGTGAGCTCAGGAACTCCCACCATTATTGCTGTATAGGGCACTGCCTCCGGGGGCAGATTAACCACCCTACGCCTGGTACTAGGACTGGAAATGTGACTAGAAGGTGCATTAGTGTCGCGCCCCACACTCCTTGACTCAGGTGCTACTGGTGGCTTGGATCTTCTTGGTGCGGGAATAGGGGGCCTACGGGTTTGTGAAGGAGGGAGTGGGGGGGCATGATTAATTATAGTGCTATTTGGTACCCTCGTCTGGGCCTGTGTAGATGTTTCAACAGTAGGATGACCATTCCCCCCAGGTTCTTGAGGAACCAGCTGTGCGCTTGCATCCAACCCTCCACCAGAAGTGTTTCGCATATGCGCATTTTCTATAGCTGTGAGTCTAGCGTCTATAGAGTCTAATTTTATAGATAGCGGTTCCAACAAATTCTTAAAAATGACCGTGAGTGAACTAATTAGAGCATCTGCAGGGTTGAGTGGGGGCCCCCCAAATATGAATGGCCCCAAGCACCCTGGTTCAGCAGCAACATAAGGTGAATCTGGATGATCAGACTCAAAGCCCAAACCAATACTATCAGAAGATGCCGACATGTCCGTGCTGGCATCCAGTGTTAGAGTAGTCGTATCCACTTTAGCCCTTTTTGAGCCTGTTATCTCTCTTGACCTTTTCCTTTTCGGTGGATGGGACCTTCCACGACCTACAGAGTCTGTTGCCAGTAGGGCCTGGCCCTCCTCCATTGACTCAATTGATTCCACACAGTTCACATACGGAGTGGTTTCCACTACCCCGGAAGGACACAACGACTGACTGTCCCTTGGTAGAGTTGTCGGGGTCCTAAGTTGTTGGAGCACTGACTCAATTGTCTCATCAATGCTATCCAGGAGTGACATATGAGTATTATGAAGAATTATTGGAGTACTGGCTTCATTTGACGGAGAAACCAGAATTTCTTGAGACAAATTTTCGGTATTCGCCTCAAGCAGTGTCTCTGTCAATATGGAATTTTTCCTGACCGCAGCGCTGGCCTTGGGGAAAAAGTTTTCAAGAGTGTTAGCATGCTGTTGGGCAGACTTACTCCGGGATCCTCTGGAAGCCATGAAGATGATTCAAGCAAGAAGGGCAAACTTAGCAAGCAAGGGCAGATATCAGCAGAGGCCAGGAGTCAGAGGGATGGCCCGGTCCGGTCTCTTCCGGCCACTAACGGCCTAAAACGGCCCGCCCTTTGCCCGGGCTTAGCCCCGCGCTTCGACCCGCGCGCGTCCCGCGTGCGCGTTACTGGGCGGGGCTAAGTAGGGAGGAAGGGGGGAGGGCGGGAAGAGTCGCAGGTGCGCTGGTGTCCTGAGCGCTACTCCTGCTGGGACTCGCAGTCCCGCCCTCGCAGTGCACAGAGCCCCTTGCAGTCCTGGGAGACCAAGTTTTCACAAAAGCGCTGGTTGCCGCTTACTCCCGCTTTCACCCGCCTTCAGAGGGCTCCTGAAACACTCTGTCCAACTCCAGCAACGAGCGGTGTTTTATTAGCAGCAAGGGAGGGAGGAGGGGGGAGGGCGGGAAGAGTCGCAGGTGCGCTGGTGTCCTGAGCGCTACTCCTGCTGGGACTCGCAGTCCCGCCCTCGCAGTGCACAGAGCCCCTTGCAGTCCTGGGAGACCAAGTTTTCACAAAAGCGCTGGTTGCCGCTTACTCCCGCTTTCACCCGCCTTCAGAGGACTCCTGAAACACTCTGTCCAACTCCAGCAACGAGCGGCACCCGCGGAGCGGGGGCCGCGAGCAGTGTTTTATTAGCAGCAAGGGAGGGAGGAGGGGGGAGGGCGGGAAGAGTCGCAGGTGCGCTGGTGTCCTGAGCGCTACTCCTGCTGGGACTCGCAGTCCCGCCCTCGCAGTGCACAGAGCCCCTTGCAGTCCTGGGAGACCAAGTTTTCACAAAAGCGCTGGTTGCCGCTTACTCCCGCTTTCACCGGCCTTCAGAGGACTCCTGAAACACTCTGTCCAACTCCAGCAACGAGCGGCACCCCCTAATATCACCGGGTAGCCAGTGTCAGCTCGCATTCTTAGATCATCAAGGACTGTCACTGTTCCATGCTCAGAGCGGAACCCAAATTGCACTTCGTCTAGCAGGTGATTTTCTTGTAAAACTGAGAAAGCGATTTACTGACCGCCTGCTCCTCTTCTAGCTCTTCCCCATTGTCCTCATTTTGAGGGTCATATCCATCTATGTCACGCTTTTACTTTTTGTTACTTTGCTTATCATTTTGGGGCTTCACGGTTGCTCTCTCCTTTATTCATTAAGTCCCACTCTGTAGTTATGCTCCAGACACAGCAGGCCTCTTCCACCCATTTGATTGTGTATAGTGTACCCTTCCAGGCAAGGATCATTCTAAACAGATGGCCCTATCCATAATGGACATTTTGAGTCCACAAAAAGTCTGTCACTTTTCAATAGGATTAGCTTTTAAGAAGAGTCACTATTGAGAGGCTAAAATAAGCAAGTTTGTAAATAATAATAATAAACAAGTTTGTAAAGCGCATGGTTACACTAGCTAGTGTGTCCCCACGCTGCAGCTAGAACTCATCCAGGGCGGTGAGTAACATAGCTAAAGGAGAGCCTAAGGGCGGAAGAGCCTCGTCTTCAATTTTTTCCAAAAGATAATTTCAGACAGTTCCTTCCGAAGTGCGAGAGGGAGATTATTCCAGTTTTTCCCGGCTAGGTAGCAGAAGGAGTAGCCCCTGCATTCTTGCCCTTTTAATAGCCGGGGCTATGACCTGTCCAGTCCTTGATGATCTTAAATGTCGAGATGGAGTATAGGGGGAGTGTAGGTTGTGTAGGTAGCTTGGCCCCTTCCCCTGCAGAATACGGTGACTAGCACATAGGGCTTTAAAGAGTACTCTTTCCCTCGCTGGGATCCAGTGAAGGGCGACACGGGTATTCTTGGAGGAAGTTCTCCTGGGGAGCATTAGAACAAGGCGGTCTGCCTGATATATTCGTATTGGCAGTCCATTGTATGAAATATCTACATTTGTCAAGTCTTTACCATGAGTTATGTTCTTAGTAATGAAATCCTGCTATGGTGTTAAGTGGTTAGATTTCTGACTTCTAATTTGTATTGTGAGCAATCTGGTTCTTCTAAAAGTGCTGCCACATTTTGTAAACATATTTTAATATTTTGCTTCTCTTTCTAAGTCCTCTTGCTATTCTTGGAATAAGATATTTTGCTGTTCCTCAACCATGAGTCTGGAACTATCGTATTCTAGGCTCCGGATAGATTCACCTTTCTGTTCCCAATTCTGAAACATCTTTTTTAATGTCTCTAAGTTCTTGTTGTAGCTCTGTCTTGACAGCAGTTATTTATTCCTTGAGGATCTCAAAGAGTTGCTCCATGAAACGTTGAATTATCTGAGAGTCTATGTTGTCTCTGGTTAGTGTATATGTTCAAATATCTGGGCTGATTGGGTTCTCCGCAGTGCCCTGGGAATCTGTTGTCTTAGATTTGGTGTATTGAACCAGATGTTAAAAAAATTACTTTTATTGCTTTTGTATAGACAAAGAAAACACCCAACACATCCTCCCCGAATTTCAAATGTCCCCAATTACAGCCAGCACCACCGTCATAAGACAACTGCATTTCATTCCATGACAGTTCAGAGCAGGCATATCCAAAAAGAAATAAAATACCTAAATAATAGACCAGCACCACTTGAAGGGAAGGGGAATAATAGTCCACCTAACAGTGAGTGATAGCAGGCCCATCACCCATCCCATGTTTTCCTGTTTTTCTGGAAGCACTTCCTGGCTTCATAAACATCCTCTTCAGCCGCTGCTCACCTGTCTATTCCCCCATGCACTTCTCTAGCAAAAGGTGGACCTCCAGTGTTTTGTAATGTTACGTTTGGCTAAGAGCATGCTGTAAAGATGAGTCTGCAAGAGGCCCAGCCCTCCCCACATCTGACATGAAACCCAGCACCGACACTCTAGGGTCCAGCATCACGGGAAACCCATAGACCCACCTCCAGCTCAGCTGCAATCTTCCTTCAGTAACTCTGAATCACCTGGTATTCCCACACCATGAGAAAGAAGGAACTGCTGAGGGTCGCACAGTGCCAGCACCCACCCATCTGGCTTCTCAACATTCTAAACAGCAGCAGGGGAGCATAATAAATGCAGTGAAAGTACTTAAACTGGATCAGGTGAAGATGAGCCAAAATAACTAAAGTCTGTACTGCCATTTTTGCCTCCACCCAAAACTCCTCCTCAACGGGTCCGACATCCTCCACTCATTAGTCCCTCATGGCTTTTAGTGGGTCAGGCATAGGAATTAATAGTGTGCAATATGTGTGTGAGAACTCTTTAGTCCACAATTTGCGCATCATTAATTAGGCTTCCAGAGGATTAAATTCGGGAATCTGTAGCAAAACAGATTTGCGCATCTCTAGGGCATGTCTGAGTTATAAATATCAAAAGAATTGTTAATTTTTAAGCTGGAATTTGTGTGGTGTAGCCCTTATGTCGTAGGTATAACTCTCATGTCATAGGTAGAATGCTTGACTAAAAATGTTTTTGTTATAATATTGTTGCTTCTGCCGTCCTCGTGCAGGCATGAGAATCGGTGCTGTCATCCATGGAACTTGTTAAGTTCCAGATTCTCTGCATTCCGAGGAAGGCGGTTGCCGAGGCATGATAGTTAGAGCTTCTTCCACGACATTAAGCTTTACAATAAATATTTTGAATTGAATCTTCATCGGAATCCTGTGTTCTGTACTTCAATATTTTGACAACGATCCTGTTAGTTTTGACTTACCTCGTCTTCTATCAAGATCATCAAGACCCCACATCACCTCTCGTCAAGACTCAGGCACAGCGTTCTCCATTCTCTTTTACGAGCTTCTTTGGCGAAAATTATCACCTTTCAATGTACTGTTTATCATTGGCAATTATTATTTTTCTCTTTCTTTGTCGTTTGGCAGCCTCCCCTTGTGTCCGTTCACGCGCATTCCTTATGACGCGAGACACATTTCATCTTTGATCTGCGCGTGCAGGCATTAAGTCGCGTTGTCAAGGACACCCGGGTTGTCAAGTTGTGCATGCTTTTCCAGTCGCGCTGACAAAGAAATATCGGAGCTTTCCTGTACTTACATCATCACGCTCCTTACGCTTGGCGGACATTTTATTTTGCTATTTTTGCCAATCAATATTTGCCAATCACGTTGCTTAACGAAGCACTTTGCTACCGATTCTGCAATAACGTCATCACGCTCCTTACGCTTGGCGGCCATTTTTATTTTGTTACTTTTGCCAACCAATATTTGCCAACCACGTTTTTCAATGTACTTTTAAGTACTTTTCTACCAATTTAGCAATTGTGCTCATTTCTGTGCATTTGCTGTTTTATTCGATTTTTAACACTTTACTTTTGTTTATTTTACAGTCAATACTATAGCTATATCAATCTACTGCTCCTGCCTCAGCTTAATTCTGCTGAATATTTTTTTTATTTATTCATGGCAACAACAGCCAATCAAACGATTGCCCCGCCACCTCCATTTCTTATTGATGGGGACATTCCTAATATTGAATGGGAAGAATGGATAAGCATTTTTGAGAACTATTTGGAGGCCATTGATGGTCTTAGATTTCAAGCTTCAAGAAAAAAAGCAATTCTTTTTAATTCTCTTGGAAAAGCAGGCCAACATGCTTTTAAATTTTTACCAGAACTTTTAGGGACAGATGGTCAACCAGATGATAATCCTTACAATGAAGCAAAACAAAGATTAGAAAAATATTTTGGAAAACAAGTTAACATTGTGATGCAGAGACACAAATTGTACACTGTTCCACAAAAAGAGAAAGAAACAGTTGATCAGATGGTAACTCGCTTGAGCGAACTCTCGCTAAAATGGGATTTTGGTGCAATGATAGACCAACTTATTAGAGATCAATTGATTGTCCAGTGTAAAAACAAGAGGATGCAACAAAAACTTTGGGCATCCAAGAATCCAACTTTAATGGAGGCTATTGCTATTGCCAAAGTCGTAGAGGAATCTGATAAATGTATGGAAGAAATGTGCACACTTGAAATGAAAAGAGAGGATACAGTCAATACTATCAACAAGCATGACAAGTCTGAAAAAGATCCTTCTTCTTCTATTGACACTAAATATCCTGATGTTAGGCCTAAATTTTCTTCTTTTAAGTCTAAACCTAAAGGTTCTTTCTCTGAAGGTAGAAGCAAATTTGTTGGTTGTTTTCGCTGTGGGAGCATGACTCATGCAGCGGATTTTCATGGATGTTTTGCTCGAGACAAGACTTGCAGGAAATGCGGAAAAAAGGGTCACATCAGCAAAGCCTGTAGAAATCCTTCTGTCAATAGGGTTGCTTTTGTAGATGAAGATGTTATTCCTCCTGATATGTCTCTGTGTATTGAAGATAATTCCTGTGGTGTTCTTCAGAGACCTAAAGCTGTTTTTGTTTTGAATGGGGTTACAGTGACACTCTTAGTTGACCCCGGTTCCATGTTCACCATCATTCCTTTTCGCGTATTCAAAGAGTGTTGGCTGCATATGCCACTCTCTGAGAGTGATATCACGCCAAAGGGATATGGAGGTGAAGTTATTAATATAAAGGGTGTCGTGGATACCTCTTTTGAATTCAAAGGCAGATCTGCATCAGGAAAGGTGTATATTTCTGATGATGGTCCAGCAATTTTGGGTTGGATACAACAACATGACTTACACATTATTTTGGATCCTAAATCTGTGAATAAGGTACTTGTTATTGTTGATTTTCCTAATGTTAATGCTGTTCTCACTAAGTACAATGATGTTTTTCATTCTATTTTGGGTAAGTTGGAGGGGTATGTACATAAGATTAAAATATTACTCCTGTAAAACATTCTCTTAGGAGGATTCCTATTGCGATAAGAAAGGAAGTCAAGGAAATGCTTGAAGATATGCAGAAACAAGATATAAAAGAACCGGTGGAAGCCTCCGAGTGGCTTTCTCCGGTCGTGGCCACGCAGAAGAAAGATGGCAAACTTCGTTTTTGTGTTGACCTCAGGTCTCTCAACCAGAACATTATTGTAGATAAGTTTCCCCTCCCTAATATCTCAGAAATGGTACTCTTGATTGACAAGGCAACATTTTATAGCAAACTTTATCTCAGATCAGCCTACCATCAGGTAGTACTACACCCTGATTCTAGAAAACTTACTGCATTTTTAACCATTGAAGGTGTATTTCAGTTTAAAAGATTGCCTTTCGGGCTGCCCTCAGCGGCCAGCGTATTCCAACGCATGATGCATTCTTTACTAAAAGATTTGAAACACGTTCACAATTTTCAAGATGATATATTAATTACTTGTATAGATGAGTCTGAACATAATGCAAATTTGGCTAAAGTGTTACATATTTTGTTGAATGCTGGTCTTATTTTGATGAAAGACAAATGTAAATTTTTAATGACAGAGATAGAATACTTGGGTTACACCATTTCTCAATCTGGAGTCAAACCAAAAGAAGACTTGTTGAAAGCTATTAGACGTGCACCTATTCCCTCAAATAAGGATCAGTTGAAATCTTTTTTTAGGGTTAGTGGAGTATTACCCAAATTTGTGTCAAATTTTGCCCATAAACTGAAGCGTTGCGTGTGTTGCTTAGGAAAGGAGTACAATTCACATGGGAATCTCAACAATCTGAAGCCTTTGAGAGAATTAAACTTGAGATTGTTAATGCAGGTATTCTTACTACATTTGAACCAGATAAAGATACTTATGTAACTGTTGATGCAAGTGCTCATGGCATTGGTGCTATTTTATCGCAGAAGAAAAATGGTGTGGAGAAAACAGTGGCTTTCGCTTTTCGCTCTCTCAGTTGTTCTGAACGTAATTATGCTGTGATTGAGCGTGTAGCGTTAGCTGCTGTGTGGGGAGTTTCGCATTTCCGCACTTATGTATGGGGAATGCAAATTTCTTTAAGAACTGATCACAAACCTCTTATTAGGATACTATCACCAGGAGGTGCTAACAATGGTTCTTCTTGCTTGATGAGATTCGCTGCCAAGTTGCAAGAGTATACGTATAAGTTGGAACATATCTCTGGGTGGAAAAATATACAAGCAGATTGCTTATCTCATTTGCCTATTCAGTCTGGAGATTGTGATGAGTTTGAGGAAGAAAATGTATGTTTAGTGGCAAGGTTTGATGATGTTTGTTCAGGTGGTTTCAAAGCCATTCCTAAAGATGAATGGCATCAGGCAGTTATTGAAGACCAAGATTTTGTTGACTTAGTTAATGCCATACGCCTTGATTGGAAACGTGAGGGTGAGATGAAACCTCCCTTATGTAATTTTTTCAAATTGCTAGAGGAACTTAGTCTTGGTTGTTCCAATGATTTGGTGATGAGAGGTGAAAGATTTATTCCACCAAATTCACTCAAGAAAAAACTTTTTCTTATTGCGCATGAGGGCCATCTCGGCCAGAGCATGACTATTAAACGTCTCAAGGTAAATTTTTGGTGGCCTGAAATGGATGACGATGTTCGAGGGTGGGTTGAGAATTGTCCACTATGCAAAGAAAGTGAGAAAAGGTTGAAAATTGATTCTCTTTCTCAGGGTTCTATTGCTTGTGACACGGACTTACCTTGGGATAAAGTCTGTTTGGATTTTATTGGTCCGATGGATTTCTTATCTGTGGATTGTCGTTTTGCTATGGTTTTAGTGGATGTTTGTTCACGTTGGATATGTGTTGAGTTCATGAAGAATATAACCACTGAAAGCCTAATCAAACACCTCAAACCTATTTTTTTAAAAGAGAGTTTTCCATGTATTCTACGTACAGATAATGGTACCCAACTAATTTCTTTGTCTATGCACATATTTCTTTCAAACTATGGGATCAAACATATGTGTACCTCCTTGTATAATCCACAAGGCAATGGTATTGTGGAGCATATGAATAGAATGGTGAAGGGTACTAGTCAAATGTCTGTTCAAGGTCAACGTAACGTTCGAGGTGCTGTGGAAGTGTTGGTTTGGTCGTACAATACCACTATTCATAGTGTCACCAATACCATTCCTTTTGAGCTCATGCGTGGTAGGGTTCCCAAAAGTAAATTGGTTCCTCATTGGCTATATGAAAAAGATGTGTCTCTAAATACTACCACACTCTCTAGTAAGATGTGAAGGGTGGAAGTAGGGGATTTAGTCAAAATTAAGTTTGGCAGAAGGGAACATGGTGTAAATAAATTTTCAGATCCTTTTAGAGTTAAGGAGGTTCACAAGTGGCATGTAGTGTTGGAAAATGGGCAAAGTTGGAACTTCAGAAGAATTAGTCTATATTCAAAGAGAATTAATGTCACAGATTCAAGTGTTGATGTTTTTAGAAAAACCTTTCCTAGCAAAGAGACTCAGGAAGTTAAACAGATGAAATATGTGCGCCAATGTTGTCTTCCAAAAAAAATTACAATTTTCTTATGTATTAAGTGTGTTTACGATTGGAAGATTAACGAAGAAATTCTTAGTTGAAAGAATGTTATTGTTTATTCCACTTTTGTAGTGTGTTTATGCAACTTAAGTTTTTGTACTTCTCACCTGTGTTCTATCTTTTTTTTATGCATGATTGTTTCATTGTTTATTGTAAGAAAAGAAGATATGTTATAATGTTGTTGCTTCTGCCGTCCTCATGCAGGCATGAGAATCAGTGCTGTCATCCATGGAACTTGTTAAGTTCCAGATTCTTTGCATTCCGAGGAAGGCGGTTGCCGAGGCAGGATCGTTAGAGCTTCTTCCGCCACATTAAGCTTTCCAATAAATATTTTGAATTGAATCTTCATCGGAACCCTGTGTCCTGTACTTCAACAGTTTTGCACATAACAATTCCTTGTCTCCTTGGAGACTTGGAGTGCGCTGGGAAGACCGGCAATTGACAGTTGATGTTGCAGCTGATGGTCCTACAGTGCGTCTGGTCGTTATTAAAGACTCTGAAACTTACACTTGTATGGCAATGATCTAACTACCAGATGGGACCCCAAGCAGTCTTTGTTGTGTCCTCATCCTGTTCATCAGGTGGTGATGCATGATTCTATTCAAGAAAGATTGTGGATACATTGAAAAAATGTACTAGCTGTAGCTAGGAAAGCTGAAATGTCTGGCAGGTGTGATTAGGTCCTTTAGAAAGATAGTCACTTAGTTGAGCAGCAAGAGACTGTTGCTAGAGTTCTGATGAACAAAACCCAAGTAATCAAGTCAGGTAAAAGTTATAATAAAAAAGATGTGTGTAAAAGTGAAAAAAGAACTCAAATGTTTTTGATGCAAGAGTAGGTATAATTTGGCCAATGATAGAAAGTGTCCAGCCATTAAACAAAAGTGCACTAATTGTGGTAAACAGGGACATTTTAGTTGTGTCTGCAATGCTAAAAATGTAAGAAAGGATAAAGTAAAATGTATTGAAGAAGGTGTAACTGGTTTTTCTAGTGATGACGACAATGATGAAGTTAGTAGTGTTTTAACTATAAAAGAGAAGGTAGTGTTAAACATTTGAGTAATGATGACTCTAGTAAACCTATGTGTTCTATGTCAATAGGGGGTGTTAAAGTTCCCATTGCAGCAGATTCTGGTTCGCCCTTTACCATAGTTAATGAATCCATATGCACCAAAGAATTCATGGGAAAGTAGGGTCCAAATCTGATTGATGCAGATATAGCTCCTGAGAGCTACAATGGAGAGTCTATTGAATTGTTAGGTTATAGGAATCTTATTTTTAGATTCAAGAACAGAAAAGCTTTTGTAAAATGTACTTCTCAAAAATGGTCCTCTTAACATTATTTTAGATCCCAATGGCATTGAACAGGTTTTAGTATTGGATGAGGGTGAGTGGTTGAAAAAAATAATGTGTGGGGAGATTCCAAGTGTTTCTTGGGGTAAATTGGGCAGACTGAATGGGTTTTTGTTGTACTTGGCCCTTTTTGCAGGGGTATCCCAGCACATTTTGCCTTCCTCCTGTATTGTTTCTGCCTGTTTTTGTTGGTTTTATGTTTCTGGGCACTTTACCACTGCTGATCAGTGCTAAAGTGCATATGCTCTCTGAGTAAATTGTTGTTATGGATTAGTGATTCCATGATTGGCATATTTGATTTATTAGTCAGACCCTAGTACCGTGCATAGTGTGTGCCCAGGGCCTGTATATCAAATGCTGCTAGTGGGCTGCAGCACTGATTGTGCCTCCCACGGAAGCAGCCTGTAAAATGTAACTCTGGCCTGCCATTGCAGAGCCTGTGTGCAGTCTGGTACTGCCATGTTGACTTGGCCCACACTTGCCAGTCCCTGACCTTTCCTTTTCTTACATGTTAGTCACCCCTAAGGTAGGCCCAAGGCACCCCTGTGGACAGGGTGCATTGTTTGTGAAAGGTAGGACATGATCTGATGTGTGTGGCATGTCCTGATAGTGAAATACTGCCAATTTCGTTCTTCACTTTTGCAATGCTACCTGCTCCCATAGGAAAGAATGGGGAGTTTGTTTATAACATCTTATAACCATATATGCCCCTGGGAACAAGGTAGAAAAATAAAGTTTGATATGCCTGAACTTAGAATGTTGAAATACATCTTTTAGTGGGGGTGATTTTTACATTCTGTGTTTGAAAATACAACTTTTCGAAAGTAGGTATTTTCTTGCATAGCCATCCAGTATGCCTCTGCTAGGTTTGTGTATTGCATGTCTGGCTTTGGAGTGTCAGGGGCTGGGGAGGAGCAGTGGCTCGGGAGAGCCTGATGAGTCAGGGCTGGGCTGAATAGGCCGGTCTGCATTTGGAATGGTGGGAGGAGTAGCACCTGCACCTGAATAGGGCTGTGCCTGCCTTCCACAATGATGGCTCCGCCCCCCCTGTGGTGTGTCTGGAGCCAGGGCTCACACTGACAATGGAGGTTATTGGGCACTCATTAAGTGCCCCACAGAACTATTTTTGGCTGGGTACAGACAGTCTCTGCCTCCAGAGAACAAAGGATTTTTAATTATAAAAAGAGGGTCCCAGACCTCAGATTTTTAGATCACTTCTGGGAAATCAAGAGGCACCTTTGCCAAGGATAAGAGCCGGAGAAGCTGAGGAGGAATACTGCCTCTGTGATGTTTGCTGTCTAGGGTTGGCCTGCAGTGGCTACTTGCTGCCAAGGAAAGGAGAAAAGGACTTTGCTGTTTGCTGTGTCCCCTGCTTGAGGAAGATCTCCAAGGGCTTGAAACTGAGCTTGCCTCCTGTTCTGAAGTCTCAGGGACATAAAGACTTCACCACCAGCTTCTCTGAACTTCCTTGCTGGAAGTTCTGACCTGATTCGGGGAGCCTGCTGTTGTTTTGGACGTCTAGAGACTGTTTTCTGCTGGTAGCTCGAAGAATCCACACATAGGCCCGTATCATCGTATCGCATCAAGGCGCCAAGTTGTTGCATCGCTGGGGGATGCAGTAAGAAACCGATGCATTACCTCTCCACCTCACCATACAGTAAGAAACCAATGCATCACCTTCTCTCTGGGAAGGAACCGACACAACACCTCCCCTGCGCAGCAGTAAGGAACTGGCGCATCATCTCCCCTGGAGCAAGGAACCAACGCATCACCTTCCCTGAGTGTAAGGAACCGACGCATCACCATCCCTGCGGCCCATTTTGTTTGTTTGCGTGACGTATCCCAGGTACTTTGTGTGAAAGGTGTCGCATATTCAATTTGCTTTGAACTGAACTATTTCTACCATCTGAAATTCATATTTTTATTACTGTATTGTGGTTTTTGTTGTTTGGTCTTGTTTTGGTTCAGATAAACATTACTAGTTTTTCAAAACTGGTGTGGTGTCCGTTTGTGGTGTTTTCACTGTATTACTGTATGTGTTCACAAATGCTTTACACACTGCCTCTGAGATAAGCCTATCTGCTTGTGCCAAGCTACCAAGGGGGTCAGCAGGGGTTATTTTAGAAGTGCATCCCCCTTACCCTGGCTAGAAGAAAGGGTTCCTATTTGGGCAAAGGTACCTACCTCTGCCAACTTGACACCCCCATTTCTATCAGTTTTAACATGATTGTTCTAACACCTAATGCTTCACAACAAAATTCTAATGTCAATTTGAGACGAGTTAGAGGAGGAATCTGCTAGTTCGTGCCAACCTCTCCTTCACGTGGCACTTTTGTGGTTTTCTTGTGCTCGCCATGTGCTTTATCCTCTTCTGGATTGCCTCCCTAATTTCTCTCCCAGTGCTGGTTATTGACTTTTGTGCATAAGAACCTGTACTAGTTTTTTCTGTTGATAGAGCGCCTACTTCTGTTACATTGCTGGCATTTCTAAGCGCTGTGTCCTCATGCTTGTGAACATTTCTTAAGTGTTCATCAGTTTGCAAAATACTAAACAGAGATATTGTGGTAAGCATAATTTGAATCAATTTTTATCTCTTTCCTATCCATATTCCATGTTTAACACTTAGGGGTCCATTACGATGTCGGGCGGATTTCCTCCGCCAGGCTGGCGGTGGCCACCGCCAGCCTGGCGGAGGAAATCCGCCCGACATCTATTGCCCAATTCCCTCCCGCCACATTAGGATCGCGGAGGGGACCATGGCGGTGTGAAACACCGCCCGCCTGTTTTCCGCCCCGTTCGCCTTGTGGCCGGGGCGGAAAATGATTAATATGGAGGCAGTGTCTGTTAGACACCGCCCGCCATATTACAATGGGCTTTTGCTGATGCTTTTCTGTGGCGGCAATGCTGCCACGGAAAGGCATGCAGAGACTCCCTACGGGGGCCCCTTGCGGGCCCCCTGGGAGTCCGTGGCTTGGGGGGTGCACATGGGGGTACCTATGGTACCCCCCGCATTTCTAAGTGCAACATGTTAGGCACCGCGCGGTGTCTGTCATGTCGCGCTTAGAAAAGCACAACTTGCACTTTTACCATTGCGGCGGGCGGAGATTTCTGCTCCGCCCGCCGCAATGGTACATATACAGGATGCGCCCGCCTGTGCGGCGGGCGCATCCTAATGCCCTAATCGGAACCCCCGCCCTTATGGCGGGCAGTCCCGGGTCCCGGTATGATGGCGGGCGGACTAAGTCCGCCCGTCATCATAAGGACCCCCTTAGTCTCCAGGATATATATTTGCTGTGCTATAATACTGTCCTGCTGGCAGGTGATAGGGAGGCAGTGGGTACTTGTTTGAATCCATCCATTTCCTGGGCTCCTGCCACTTATTAAACATACCATGTCAAGGGTTCCTATTCTGAAATGAGCTTGTAGCTCTTCAAACCGATATGATGGCAATATTTGTGTGGACAAAAAATACTCAGTGGCCATTTCACAAATGTAGAACTTGCTGATAAAATCATTTTTACCCACGGTTTATGCATACTTCACATGATTAAAATGTGCTTGTTTCATTATAAAAAGCTGAAATGCAATGTAACTGTACGTTTGAGCCTCGTGTGAGTAAAGTAGTATAAAATGTGTAACTGAAGCACACCTGAATGATAAATACATGAGCACTGCCAGGAAACTGTCTGAGGCGTAGCAAATTACCAATGAGCAGCAAAGGTCGGGCAATCCAAATGACTGTTTACATCCACAAAGGACTCTATAGTAGGGGTCATGAAGATTCACAAAAGAGAGCACCAGAACAACACCGTTGTAAATTACTCCTTTTTTGCACAACATATGTCACGAATTTTACTTGCGATAAACATTGAGGGGCTTCTTATTACTTTTTCCTTTGGAAGAAACTATTTCCTAAGTACAGACGGCAATTTTAACGGTACAGAAAAAATAATGCATTCTTTATTTTGCTTGATTCATGAATTGCTTAATTGTTAAAAATAAAATGAGTGAAGCAGCCCAAAGTTGTTCTCAATAGCCTACTGCCGGCCCTGCCAAGTGCCAGGGTTGCCGAATACCAAGGATGCCTAGTTTGAGTCCACCTTATGCCTCTTTCTTCAACCACCCTACATTTCCTGTCTCTTTATCTCACTCTTGGAGGTTCTTTTTAATCCCTGCTTTCTTCCTCTATTATTGTTTTCCAATATTTCTCTTCTGCTTTTTTTCCCTTTCCTCTCTTTCGCTCTGGTTCAAAGTTTGATGACGAAAATAAGTTCTGGCACCCAAGTTAAGCGCTGCAGTACAAACTCTACTCAGGAATTGCAGTAGACCCAGTTTCAAAAATGCTAATGGTTTCTGTGAACCAGATGGGCAATGTATACCATGAATAATTTATGCATGTAAATCAGGAAAATGTATTGGAATTATTCATCCCCTTCAAGGAATATAGAACAGTGGTCGTGTAACATACAGAAAGAAAGCCAAGGTCTAATTTTAAACACTACCTCTACCATAATTTTGGGCCGACTCTTGCCTTATATAGTTGAAGAAATGGAACTGCACTATTTACCACCCTAGACAGTAGTAAACGGTTGCTTCTCACTGGAATCTTTTTGTTTGTAGGCCCGTCAAAACGTTAGTGTACAGGGTACCTCGTTTTATGCATTTTACAAAATTGCATATCATCACCCATTAATTTAAGCAATCATGAACAACGCTCAGGTGTTCATAATCCCCTTCCTATATATCATGTCCCACCTGAGCAATCGTCCTCACTAGAACTCTAAAGGTATGCACTATTTTCGCCTGGAAATATTACAACATTTGCAGACATATCAAACAACGTTATGTAACACTATAACATAAACAAAGCATCATAACAACACAAAACATAACAGGGCAACACACTGAAACGGTTAAAACAAAACTCAACATAGCAATGATAGTACAAGACAACATCACATTGCAATAATGCAACAGAAACCCATAGTAGTACAAAAGACAGGAGTACACATCACCACCGGAACTAATGCCACACAACAACATGCTCCAACATTTCCATCACACATTACCACCTCAAGAAAGCTGGTTTCATAGAATGGTGAGCAAAGGTGTTTCCACCACGCACTCCTTTAACTTACCACCAAGGACATGAAACAGCACCAGTTTTAAATGCAGGTGCAGCTTTTGACTGAAAATGGAGCAGCATGTGTTCACCTATCTAAAATAAACATAAGAACAAAGCACAGTAACATGCTCAAATCAATATAACAACACAATTAAAGCAGGAAAGAATGCAGTAAAACAGTCAAACCTGAACGCAGCAAAGCAACCACAGTACAACACAACATCACGTTACACTAATGCAGGACAAAAACACAGCATCAAAAAATAATGCAACATACCACCCCCACAACAAAAGGCAACACAAAAAACATGCACAAACATTGTCACATATCAACTCCCCCAGAAACCTTACCTTATAACCAAGGGCATGAAATAACACCAGTCAACAACGTTTTATGATCTGGCCTTTAATGATTTGCTCATGTCGCATTCTTTCAGATCTATGGCATTACCTTATAAGTGAAGATCCATCCCCTAGCGTTAATGCCAGCGCTCCAAAGATGGGACCCAGTAAGTTGATAATTTTATTAAAAATAAATAAAGAGGTAAATCAGTCAAATGAAAAATTATGCGCAGGCGTAAGGGTAGTTTGCATGTATCGTCAGTTTCAAATATTCTTCAAACATGCAACGCCTCGTCAGGGGTGCGTAGCGCAATATAAATTATATTTAGATCTAATGCAGTGCAGTTTCAAATATTCTTCAAACATGCAACGCCTCGTCAGGGGTGCGTAGCGCAATATAAATTATATTTAGATCTAATGCAGTGCTTTCTGATTGTGCTGTAAGTGTTGTGCCTTCATGGCAGTGTAGAACTGGGCCTTTCCCCACATGCAGCAGCAGCTGTGCAGGAAGACATCGGGCCCCTCGTAATGGAGATCTAATAAACAGTACCTTTTAAGTATGTCCTAGGCGGCTACACATAGCCAGCATTGTCTTACCATCAATTGATCTCCTTAAAGCAGAGAGCCTCTGGGCCTGGCTGGAGGCGCTTTGTGCGTCCCTCTGTTTTATGGCACAACCTTAGACACTAAGCAGAGAAAGGTCAAGACAGCATGTAGGCTTTGGCATTAAACAGTGCAACACTAATTAGTTTTAGCCACAATGGCTTTTTGTTTATGTACTCCAATATTTTGATGCCTCGTTTTGTTTGAAAACACTTTCAAGAGATAAAGAGCACCTTCTGTCCTGAATTCCCATTACTTCAGAGCTCATTCTGCAAAGAAGTGAATGTGTTCCACTTTGGAGACTGTGTTGCTTATTTTTTGACAAGTTTGAGAACATTTTGTCACCAATTCGTAAATTATCTTCAATTAAAATGGGCCTAATGTATCACATTATTTTTGTGCACATGCGCAAAAATATTGTTAATGTTATGTAAATGGCTAATTGTGATAGTGTTACAAACTACACGAGCACCTTAAAATGGCGGGTTTGCTTAAGTCTGATGTTCACTACAACTCATAAATTATGTGCGAGTCATCCACCGACAATGAAATAGTCAGACATTGAATCTTGCATCTAACCTTTAAAAATGTGCTCGCCTTGTGGTTTTGTGCAGAAGTATGCAAACATATTGTGTTTCACTATATCCAGCATTATTTAAATAAACCTCATTCACATCGTCACTTAAATTAACATCAAGTGAAGTTTTGACTATTCTGATTTCTAGCAACAGTTTTTAGTGCAATGTGATGTTGCTTTATTTCTCTTTATTTATTTATTTCTCAAACACCCACACACTTATGTAGGTATGTGTGTACATATATAGTAACTGTTTGCGTGCTTTTAATGCACAAAATGCAGTGGTATAACAACTCTAATTTCACAAGGAACTGTGAAATAATGTTCTTACTTTGCAGCAATTGCATCCTAATGGCAGCCTCTGCAGAGACTCCCTCTGGTCCATTGTTTCCTTATTGAGAAAAATCGTCAAACATCTGTGCATTTGGCTTGGGCCTTCACTGGAGCGGGCATTTAATGGCTGGTAAAGCCCACTGCGGCCGACTCTAAGGCCATAATCAACACTCTTATCATGAAAGCTGAACATTCTAACTGCTGTCAGAGTCCATTGTAGGGTCTATCTTGCCTCAATCAGGCAGTATTTTCAAGAATCTTCGAGACTAATAGCTGTTTATTGTTGTTGAAAGCTGAACATTCTAATTGCAATGAGCACCAATGCTTGCTCTGTCATGATACCAGAGCTCTAATTTTTATAGCCACAATATGTTTTAACACAAAGGAAAGCTTGTCCTGTCTGAAACACTATATTCATAACTAGACAATTAACAGTTGTTTTTTCTTTTCATTACTGACAACCAGTACAGTCCTGTATTTCACTTACTGTTTCAGTAAAACTTTCCCTTTCCTTTAATGCTACCTAGGTCTGAATAAACATGTAATATAAAAAAGGACTTAACAGGTAATTTTGTATAGTCAAATGTTTAATAAACAATTATGCAAAAAAATGCAAAACGGCTAACTTGTGTAAGTTGTTACCATATTGCCATTGTGGGCCTCTAGTGACATTCTGCCTGTGGTTTATGATGTCATGAGTTACCTGTTATGTATCCTCTATTTATAATCTTTTCACATAGAGGTGGGTATGCTCGAGCCAGGGGCCTGTCTTTGGACCCTTGAACCCAACACGAGTTGAACCCATCATGTTGCTTCTGATTGCCACCCAGAGGCTAACCTCATGTGCCAAGAACTAAACAAAAAGCTGTACGTTTTCATTCAATACGGGGGCGTAAAAGAAATTCCCATTTAGCGGCTGAACTGCACAATGTCTAACTGGAAACCCTGAGATCAATCCTTGTCTCCCCGCTTAACCAAATCGTGGAACCCTTAACAAATATTTCGGGCCTCCTTTTATTTCATTATCATGCAAGCTCAGGATGCTTGCTGGTCAAAAATCTATAGTGATTGATCTAATGCACTATAATGTTGCTCCATGTTTAGTAGGAATCTAGGTCACATATTTATTGCCCTTGACAACTAACTTGCCTCTTAGTCCACTAGTGGCATTGTCGGGGGGGGGGGGGCATGAATGTTTCTAAGTTCAAGTTTAAAACTAGGCCTGGGCAGTCAACTCAGCTTGGCTCGCGGAGTTTTCCGCACTCCGCGGGGCACATGGAGGCCAGAAAGTATGTTGTTGGGAAATCTGACTTCCACCAATTATCATGATATGGGTCTAATCGCTGTTCAGTTTTAACCATTGGGAACTTTTCAAGTTATGTACAGCAACAATATAATTTTGCAGAGAAGAAGTGCCATTGGGAAAGATTATGTGTCTTGCTAAAAGTGAGGTATGATCTGCATAAGTATAAATTCTGATGCCAAAGGAGTGTACTAATGAAGCCAAAGATCCCACATAGATATTAAAGAGATATACGATCAGGGCCGAGTTCTGATGCTCACCACATAAGCAGTTTGTAGAAAGGAAGCGGAATTGGGCAGGAGAAAGCTGTTTAAACCTCAAAACAAAACAAGAACTTTATCTTGGGTTTCATAGGTGGCGACCTGAGCTGATGATCCTTGGTATCATATGCCACAGACAGAAGCATCAGAGCACTGATGTGGCCATTATCAACCACCATGTGCAGATCATCAACTACCGCCAGCAAAGTTAATTCTGTGCTGCGATTAGGGCAAAAGCCCATTTGGGAATCATCAAAAATGGTATGGGATTTCAGATAGTGATATCATTATTTAGCTACAGTTGCTTCTATTATTTTTGAGGCAGCCAGCAATAGCGTGAGAGGTCTGCAGTCAGATGGTAATGTAGGATGAAAGTCAACTTTTTTTTCGGAATATCAGTTATTATGTTTTGGTTTTTTTAATCTTTGGGGACACTACTAGTACAAAGGGAAGTATGCCAAGTAGGGAAAGGGTAAGACATTCCTTAATTGAGGGGAAACAATTAACAGGTATGAGGTTGAACATTGACCATGAGTGACAGTGATGAAATAGATGTGTGGTCAAGTCTACGCCCAGCAACAGGAAAGTAAAGGACAAAGAGGTAATGGGATCCATAGTGGAAGTAGTTGAGGAATCCAAGTCAATAGATCTAAAGATTAAGCAGTAGATGGTTTAATAATTTTTAATAAAGTAGTTATACAGTTGATCACAAAAGACTAAGCATAAGAAATTCCTTCAGGGTTATGCAGAGTAGAAAACGCATTTACAATTTTAAAACAAATCTCTTTTTGCTTGTTCCTGGAATCCAAAATTCAAGCAGTGAAAAAGGAGTGCTTTGTATCCTTAATGACCAATTTGTATTCATGAAGGGATTTTTTAGAGAGAATTTTCAGAGCCGGGTGATATGATTTTCTACAAGTACATTCTGTTAACTTATTTTTTTCTTTGGGTCTTTTCATGTGTTGTTAAACCATGGCAACGCTGTAGGTGTGGTTTTTATCTGTGTTACCTTTTCAGCTGCCATTGCATCAACAGTAGCAGAAATGGCAGAAAAAAATAGCATATTTGGAGAGGCAGGTGCAATGAATAATAAAGAGCTTAAAGTTGTTCTTAGCTGAAGACCGATAGTACTAAGGAAGATTTTGCTCCTAGTACGACTTTAGCTTAATGACAAGTTGAATTAGAGAAATGACCTAAACAAGGAATGACACATTTTGTATAGTGGTGGTCTGACTACCCTGATGGCATAATTTCTAACGCACTGATGGTAGAATGAGGACCAATAATTTGTCTAATAAATGACCTTTAGTATGAGTAGCATGTGGAACTAATGAAGCTAACCCTAGCATATCTGACTGAACTATTCTCATACCACAAACCAACTTTCTCACCAAAATGTTGTGGAACAGTCGCCCAAATCCTTCAGAACCAACCCCGACCTGGCAACCTTTAAAAAGAGACCTAAACAACACCTGATACACACCGTAAGCTAGAGATAGGGAGTCCCATCTCTGTAATCCTTGTTCATTATTATATTTCCTCCTGCTTTAGACACACACGCACACACACCACCCACACACATATCTTGTAATTGCATTTGCTTTGCATGAGTGTCAACTGAATCATTTACATGCAAATTCAAATTTCCAAGAATAATTAACAATTTGTAGGATACACATAAACCTATAAGCGTTTTATGAAAGACATTGACCACATCTGGCGCTTTTTAGATAAGAGTAACACAGTATGATTGTAGTGGACAATTTGGCAGCATAATTGAAAGTGCCTTCAAGATCTTATCTCCTTCCAGAAGTTCCTCTTCCAGTTAAAACTGTTTAGATCATGACTTCTTCTTTGTGACCCCCACACCATGATCTTACTTTGTATGTGTTGATTGAAATGCTGTTCTTGCAGTAGTATTCAATATGTCAGAGCAGTTGCTGGAGAGTGTTCACACCAGAAGCATGGCATCAACAACATAAAGTAGGATAGGTACTGTGGTTTTTCGGATTTTCAGTGTATCAGAAAACTTTTTTTCAAAAGTTCTAAATCATGAGCATAAAGTAGGACAGTGACTTGGATTCAATTACATGTGGTTGTGATCACTACCAAAAAATGTAAATAAGTGGTACCTACAGCTTTAGTCTTAGCATATAACACAGTGTCCAGTGCATTAAATATATTTGTGGACATTGATAGTATGATGAATCAGTTTCACAATAACTGTTCTGAAGCAATTCACATAGCAGCACCAAAATGGTCAAAGAAAGTGATCTCCTACCAAAACAAACTCACCAAAAATGGTACAACTCAAAACTGATCAGTCTAAAACAAAAGTGTCATCCCTGGTGCTTCACTGTGTAAAACTCTGGACTCACATTTGTATTGGCTATAGGATATAGTGAACAAGATTAAAAAACATAATCCCCACAACAGCCAGGTTATTTTTCAAATTACGGTCAAATATACTCAACAAAGTTTAAACACACACAATTACAGTTATGCACTACTTGAACTGTCTTTGTACATCAGTAAACTACATACTATATCAGCAAAAGAAGATAAAATGGAATGATTTGCCAAGATTAACCCTTCAGGTTCCTTTAACAATGCCTAATCTTCATTTTTACTTCAAAGGTGTATTGGTACTATGCAGGAAGGCATTGCATCATGCAGTACTAATGCGCCCCTACAAAGAGGCCACCTTCCAAAAGCTCTGAAGCCAATAGTAGTGTTTTCATTATTCAGAAACCCTTATTGGATACTTCAACTGCTACCATCTTCGGACCAATTCCTACTTTATCATCCATGGCACAATTCTGGAGACTGCTATGGCTCGCCAGTTACAAACCTGTATAGAAAAGGCAACTTTCCAACTGCCACACAGTCTTGTTTGCATATCCTGCTGCTGAGAACCCAAACCAGTAGAAAATAACTAAGGGACCTTGTTAGCTGGTAGGCTAATCGTATTAAACCTCTCAGTGGCTTTCCATGGAAGAACACTTATCTCTACCTCCCTAAAAAGGATACTGAGAAACTTTAGAAATTTCAAAACAATGTAATTCGTACAACTTGTTAATCTACTAAAAAACGACCATGTTGCACTCAAAGGTCTGCAACCTCAATGGTTACCTAAGAAATCCGGCACAGAGTTCTAATTCTTTCTTGGAAGGTACTCAAAATCAAAGCCCTACCATATCTGTCTGAACTTATCTCACACCAACGACCAACCCGATGCTTCTTTTCTCGCCAAGAGCAAACAATGGCTGTTTCAAAATGATGTCTAAATAGATTTGGAGGTAATTCCTTCAAAGTGGTGGGCATCACATTGTGGAACAATCTCCCAAAGGTCTCTGAACCGAACGTGAGATGGCAGTCTAAAAAGAGACTGAAAAAACACTTGATGCAAACCGTAAGGTTAAAATTGAAGGAGAGGGTCACATCTGAGTGGTCCCTGCTTTTTATTATGTTTAACTCTGTTTTAGGCACACATACAGACACAAACACACAGAGACAGGCACACAAACACATGTATATAGGTTTCTTTATTGTTTTTTTATTATATTCGGGATGCCATTATTTGAACCATATAGCTTATTGAACGTGTTTTTACTGTTAATAGTCATGGTGCCTTTAATCTTGGCTTCTTGCGTTAGTATGCATTAACTAACAAACAAACAAACAAGCACACAAATAAACAAACATGGACAATCATCAACTCTTAGAACCAGCCTTGCTATATGAGAAAGTCACTTTCGTCTCAAACCCCTAAACCATTCCTCCCTGACTCCATTTCACTCTTCTTCCACCCCCAGCATGCCAGTGTCTCAATTTGACTAGTCTCCCCATTTTCACCATTTCATAAATAATTAATGTTTTGTAGCCAACCAGCTGTTCAAATCATGCAATCTCAGAAGTTTTAAAGAAAACCTAGGAAGAGATAAATAAAAGGGGTCTGTGCATCTAGTGCAAAAATAGGTGAATCACAAGTGATGTGCTCAATTTACAAAAGGGAGGTGCGGAAATATATGAATTATTAACTTTTGCTAACACACGCAACAGAAATAGTTATTTGTTATTTAGAGTTTGGAAATAGTGACAAAAAGTGAGAAGCCCGAGTGTGGGTGCTGATGAAGTGACAGCTCCCAAGAAAGAGTACAAGAGACACTAAGAGAGGGACTGAGAGAAACATCACAGCATCCAGAGTAAACATGGAGATGATAGTGTCTTGAAGGGTACCACAGGGAGATTGAATCATTGTAGAAGTAGAGCTAAATACAAGATTAGGGATACAAGCATCCTTGTTCATGAGGTCACCAAGACAATTAAGAAACTGTTTGACCGACATGTCCTAGAGAATCCCAGGAGAGCCACTGCCACCAGAATCCAGACAAAAACCAATGCTGGGAGCATTCTACACAAG